>NC_139008.1:82053515-82697551 GCF_964374135.1 Grampus griseus | reverse complement strand
CTAGGTCTGAGCCTCGCCCCACTGCAGAGGGGTTTCTTCCACGTGGTGGAAGAAGAGGAAGCATGGCCAGAGACAGCTCTAACATCCCAGAGGCAAGGGAGAGCTGATCTCCCCCATGTCTGTGTATAAAATGACAAGGAAGGCTTCTGATTGGCCCGGCATGGGTCATGTTACAATCCCTGGGGACTTGGAAATGGGGAGCTCTGATTCTCCAGGCCTGGCCCTCATGCCCACCCCATAGCCTTGGGTCCAAGCTTCCATGATTGTCAGCTCCACCCAAGCCACAAAGAACACAGGAGGGCAAGTGAGGGCCTGGGGGCAAGGGATGCTAGACAAACATCATCAACAAATGTCTTCAACCAACTGCATTTATGATCCTGATTACTATTCAAGCTAATGCATACTGACCATAGAAAAATGAGAGAAAACAAAGGATGAAGATAGAAATCACCCTCAATGCCACTGATCAGCGCTCAACACCATTAACTCGGGTGCAGTTTGGAGTTTTCTGGGACAAATCACTAAATGAAAAGCTGGGTTTGCTGGCAGTCGTTCTCTTAGCAGACCAGCCCTGGTCCCTGAGGAGCCCATTAACATTGGCTTGGACTCTTCAGCCCAGCATGTGGCCTGGCCCAGCCTGGCACGTACGGGGTCAGACAGACCGCCCTGCCCGCCTGACCTCACGCACATGGCCCCCATCTGAGCTGCTTCTTGGCAACCCTGCTCCTCTGCCCTCAGAATGGGGTCACCAGCTGAGAGCAGAGCGAGGCCCTCAGAAGACTCCAGTCCTAATCTCTTCTTGCTCTGATGTGAGCATGTGAGTGGATGCAAACACTCAGGGAGGCACGATGTGCGGGGTGCATGTGCAAGCATGTACATGTGCATGCATTCACACACATCTGCCTCTGCCCATATGGAGAGTGTGTGTCCGTGCAAACGCATGTTAAGGAAATACATACATGTACATGTCCACATGTGTGCATATGTGGGTGCGGGGTTGCACCTAAAGCCAGACGAGGGCTCCAGCTCACCCAGGACCCTTCCCGCGCAGCCACCTGCTGCCACCCCCACCCCCAGTGGAGACTGATGCCTCTCTTTCCTTCCAGAGCTCTCACTTCCCCACCTCCTGGCCTCTACTCCCTCCCCAGCACTCCAGGGAAAGCACAGGCCTGTTAGTATCTCCATTTGCAAGATAAAAAATTAAGGTCCAGAGAGTTTAACTGAGCAGCAGCCTGTGGTCACACCACCAGTTAGTGGTGGGACAGACCACTGTCTCCTGGCTTATGTCTCCAGGGTCTTTCCCCCAGAAAGGGAGTTTTAGGGCTCATTCAGATAACAAAGCAACACATTCACCCACCCTTTCAACTATACAAACATCTCCCGGCACCTCTGAGAGCGCAGGACTGGGGCCAGGGGCTTTGGATACAGTATCTCCAGTCCTCCCAACAGCCCATCGACTCCATTTTGTACAGCGGAAGCTCAGGGAGGTTAAGCAGCGTGCTTGATGTCACATAGTAGCTGCAGCAGATGCTACGGTTTCAGACTCTAAGACCAAGACTGGGAGTGGGGGCACCGACAGCTCACAGAGAGCTCCTCCCTGGTAATCGCCCTAGGCCTCAGAGACCCGCTTCATCCAAGCCCAAGGCCCTTCCCTGGACAGCAGTTTGCATCTAGTGACCAACTGGTAGATACAGTCTTTGCCTTGCCTGGGGACCTCTGTGAGAGGCCCACCCCGCTCAAGAGCTCCCCCAGGGGATGGGCCGAGACGCCCACCCCCCTCTGCCCAGCTCAGCTGCCCACCCTCCCGCACAGGTGTGGCTCCTGAGAACACACCCCATTAAATGTCCCGCACACAAATCTCTGGTTTAAAATTTGTTTCCCAAGGACTCAACTGAAGGCAGGTAGTGAGTGCAGGGCTGGGACCTGAAGCTGAGGCTGACGGGCTCCCACATCCAAGACCTCCCCACCTGCCACTCTGTTGTCTGGGCCTGATGCCCACTGGGGCCTCACGCCTCACCTGCAGCATTCTGGCCAGCGGCCAGCTCCTGCGTCCCCCGTCAGGGCTGGGAACAGCCTGGCTACTAGAGGAAGCAACGGGGTGTCTCGGAGTGCGGGGCAGCCTGAAACTTTGGCAGAAGAGCCGTTTGTCTTCCTGGAATTTGGACTCAGCAGCTCAATGCCAAGCCTGGGGGCCACACAGAACTCCCCCCCACCCTCCCCCCCACCCCGGCCAGCTTCCTCTGAACCTCCCTGAGCTCCCCACGCCCCAGCCGCCTGGGTGCCGTTACCCCCCACGCGGTCTCCCTAGCGGGGTCCTCAGCCGTACTCGTCCCTCTGCCTGGAATCCTCTTCCAGGCCCTCGACATAAGCTGCCCCTGCCTCATCGCTCGGGCCTCATCTTTTCCCCAGTGCTAACTGCACAGGAGCTTCTTCTAAGGCACTTTTAAGACTCCTAGTGTGCTCAGGCTACCCCACCCAACCCCGACCCAGGGCAATTAAGTCAGCCTCTGGGGAGAGGGACACCGGGGTTTACGTTCCTCAAGTCAGGGGTCAGCAAACTTTCTCTATACAGGGCCAAATACCGCCTCTACTGCAGCTACTCAGCTCTGCACAGGCAGTGAGCTGAAGGAGCGTAGACAATGTGCTGTGGCTGTGTTCCAATAAAACTTTATTTACAACAGCAGGCTGCAGCTGGATTTTGTAGTTTGCCAACCCCTGCCCTAGGTGAGCCAAGGTTGAGAACTACTGTTGGAAAGCAAGCTAAAAATAAACAAACAAACAAAATGAAACAACCGCAAAAAGAAAAACCCCTGTCACTCACTGTGTGAGTCAGATTTCCTCTCTTGTTCTCACCATGAAAACAAATGCAGAGGGACTTCCTTGGTGGCACAGTGGTTAAGAATCCGCCTGCCAATGCAGGGGACACGGGTTCCAGCCCTGGTCCGGGAAGATCCCACATGACGTGGAGCAACTAAACCCATGCACCACAACTACTGAGCCTGCGCTCTAGAGCCCACGAGCCACAACTACTGAAGCCCACTCGCCGAGAGCCCGTGCTCCGCAACGAGAAGCCACCGCAATGAGAAGCCTGCACACCGCAACGAAGAGTAGCCCCCGCTCGCCGCAACTAGAGAAAGCCCACACACAGCAATGAAGACCCAATGCAGCCAAACATAAATAAATTTATTAAAAAAATAAAGTCTTTATTAAAAAAAAAAAAAGCCCTCCCAGAGCTTTTGGACAGGGGAGGAGAGAAGATGCAAAGGAGCACGAGCTCTGCCTGGTTCAGGGAAGGAGAGAGGGCACAAACCAAGTGTCGGCTCCCGGCTCCCACTTGAGAAGCAGAGCCAACGGGCTCCATCCCCTGCAAGCGGAGAGGGCAGCCAGGACCTGGGCCAGCCTCAGATGGAGCCTTTAGGACTTGGCCCTGGTTCCCCGAGGGCACGGGGAGGCTGCAGCTGCCAGGGTCACTTGGCAGAGACACTGGGTCGACTGCTAACCCAGGGGAGACCTCTTCCTCCAAGCTGCCTGCGGTCAGCAAGATGAGGGGCCAGGGCAGGCACATCTGGATGGGAGTGATTTTTCCTCAGGACAGAAGAACCCTTTGGTCAGAAAGGAAGGAGACAAATTCACAGCATGTTAAGTGCCCAGGTGGCTCTTTGGCAGACAGAGGACTACAGAAGCCAGGGATGGGAAGGACAGGGGCTCCGTAGGAACCGAAAACTGGGAAGCCAGCAGGGTCACCCTGGGGGCTCGTCTCTTATCTCTGCTTCTCTGAAGCTCTCTGCTCTCCGAAGTGTCCCTACATCCTCAGAATTCCTTTTCCTGTTGGTGTTCGTCACTGTCTTTCATCTGGGAACCTTCCCTCTAACGTCAGGTGACCTTGGCTATTCCTTCACATTTACGAGTGAGATTCAAATGCTGCTGGACAGGGAGAGAGTATCTACCCACAGGCACCCCAGTAGGGGTCCAAGGTCCCAAGTCACTTCGCTGGGGAGGAAACCTCCAGGACTTGTCTCTTGGCCTCTTAGTTTCTCCCGAACAGCACTGCCAGATTTTACCAATAAAAATTTGCAACATTTGAGGCACATTTATACCAAACAAGCGTTTGTCGCTGATCTGAAATTCAATGTACGATAACTGGGCAACCGCATTTTACCTGTCAACCAACCCTACCTGAGAAAAACCCTCCAGACATTGGCCCCTGGCTGCTAGGATTCTGGAAGCAGAGTCGAGGAGACACTGAACATTTCACTGCTCCATAAATAAACATTCCTGCAAACTCCCTGTTTTCAGTGCATGACCTGTGGCCCTGGTTAGGCTGGGATCTGTGGGTCTAGGTCCTCTAGTGCCAACCTTCAAAGGAAACCTCTTGGAACTTCCCTGGCGGTCCAGTGGTTAAGACTCCACCCTTCCAATGCAGGGGGCATGGGTTCGATCCCTGGTTGGGGAATCCCACATACCGCTGCGAAGCGGCCAAAAATATAATAAATAAAGAAATTAAACAAAGGAAACCTCTCGTCTGGGATGGGAAGGGGCAGATGCCCAGCTGCACTAAGTGATGGCGAAGATCTTGGGTCTAAAGTCTGTCCTTGTAAAATCTGTCCACCAATCCTCCATTTTTCCTTCTCACCCCAGGGAGTCCCTGATATCTCCCATTTTTTACCATTCCTGGGGCTCTCTGGCAGGAATGTGCTCACTCTCTCCGCTGCCCCAGACTTAGAACTTCATGGAATTCTCTGCCAGTTGCCATCTGTCCATTGGCTCTCCTGCTTCCAATCACTCTGAGGTCTCTCGTGCCGTCTCCTCTCTGGTCTGTCCTGGGAATGCCTCTTCATTCCTGTGCTGCCCTGTTAGCGAGCTTTGTGGAGGGACTGGTGACAACCGCGGGGGCTCAATCTGCTCCGTTGAGCCGGACATCCCTGCTCTTCTGTCCAGGAACGCTGCTTTACCCCGTCTCTGAGAGTCCACTTCCCCTGTGGCAGTCATGCAGGGCGCAGACACTGCCCCAGAGTGCACTGGACAAGTCAGGTGAGCCCTGGTCCCACAGCATCTTTCCCAGTTCAAATTCCAAATTCCAGGGAAAGAAGCTCCAACTGGTGTCCTCTGGGTCACGTAGCCAAGCACTGTTCCAGGTAGCCATGGAGAGGCAGGGTCACCTGGCAATAAGAGCCCATACCTGTGGAGAGAAGGGTCAGCTCAGAGAAGGGGGTGTGGGCTGGGTAGACACCCCAAAGGACGTCTAATCGAGGGTCAGCAATCTTTGGAACATCCACTGTGTGTAGAATCCAAGAACATCCTCTGCCCAACTCACCACACCCCATTCTCACCTCTTCTCATCCCCACCGACATCCACCTCTTCTAAACCCCCATTGCTTACAGAGGAACTGTCTATGAATCACAATTTTCCACAGCTACTCAGTCACCCATTCTGCCAATCCTACCTCCCAAACATGAATGGCTTTCAAGAGTGTCCATGTCACCCTCGTCTATGCTCACTGCCCTAGCCTGGCCCACTATCTCCTCTTCCAAATTGCTACAATAGCCTCCTAACTGGTTTTCCTTCTCTAATCTTGTTCTCCTACAATCCATGCTACAAAACACCAAGTAGAGTTCTTAAAACACAAATTTGCTCATCTGATCGTTTGCTTAGAACCCCTTCTACGTCTTCCTGTTGCCCACAGGAAAGTGAACCAACACTCCGTTACTCCAATGCCATCTCTCGCCGACACACAAAACCCCTCCAAGCACTCTACTTTCAGAAGACAGAGTTATTTATAATTCCCCCAACCTCCCACCAACACACACACAATCTCCTGCCATGACATTCTGCATATGTAATCTACTCTTCTGATACATCTTCTTCCTTCAGCACATCCTTTAAGACTCATCTCCAGGATTTCCCTAGCAGTCCAGTAGTTAAGACTCCACGCTTCCACTGCAAGGGGCATAGGTTCCATCCCTGGTCAGAGAACTAAGATCCAACATGCTGCACAGCGCAGCAAAAAAAAAAAAAAAAAAAAAAAGACTCATCTCCATATCATTTCCTCCCAAAAGTCTCTCCTGACTTATATAAACTCACTCAACATCATGGGACCCTTGTCTTTGTTCCCACATTATTCTGGACTTATGTCTATCACTACACTAAGACCCCGACCCAGACTTGTATAATCCAAAGTGGTATGACAGCCAAACCATTAATATAAGCCTCTTACAAATCAATGTTAAGAAGACAGGCAATAGAAAATAAAAGAGCAAAGGATATGAAAAGGCAGTTCACATAAAAATAAAAACACATACGTGAAAAAGAATGCTCAACCACGTAATTAAAGGAATGTCAATATAAACAAGGAAATGTCATTTTTAGCTATCAGATTTACAGATAGCAAAAAGTGTGAGGGACTTCCCTGGTGGCCCAGTGGCCAAGACTCTGTGCTCCCAATGCAGGAGGCCCGGGTTCAATCCCTGGTCAGGGAATTAGATCCCGCATGCCGCAACTAAAGACCCCATATGCGGCAACAAAGATCCCGCATGCTGCAACTAAGACCCGGCACCGCCAAGTAAGTAGATAAATAAATAAATGAAAAGTATGATAACACAGTGTTATAAATATGGGAAAAGAATCATCAGATTTGTGATAATAAACATTGATACAATGTTTTAGAAGGGTAATTTGGTAATAACTACAGCAGATTTCAAAAATCGTACCCTTTATTCTAGGAATTCTACTTCTATATATATATATATATTTTTATAAATTTATTTATTTATTTGTTTTTATTTTTTTGGCTGTGTTGGGTCTTCGTTGCTGTGCGTGGGCTTTCTCTAGTTGTGGAGAGCAGGGGCTACTCTTTGTTGCAGTGCGCGGGCTTCTCACTGCAGTAGCTTCTCTTGTTGCGGAGCATGGGCTCTAGGCACACGGGCTTCAGTAGTTGTGGCACGTGGGCTCAGTAGTTGCAGCTCGCAGGCTCTAGAGCGCAGGCTCAGTAGTTGTGGTGCACGGGCTTTGTTGCTCCGTGGCATGCGGGATCTTCCCTGACCAGGGCTCGAACCCATGTCCCCTGCATTGGCAGGCGGATTCTTAACCACTGCACCACCACGGAAGACCCTCTACTTCTATATAATATACAGATATATGATAGAATGTACGTATGTTCTTCCACATATTCGGAAAGATGAGTATTCAGGTAGGTTCTCTGCAGCATAATTTGTGTTAGCAAAGGAAATAGAACAGCACCAAGGTTAAATGTTAAATATACCATGGTACACATGCACACTGGAGTAGTATACCGTCATGAAAAATGATGCCAGAGGGCTATACGTGCTATTATTTTAAGGAAAGAAAAAAGATAAGGTGCACAAGAGTGTGTAAAGTACAAAGCTATAAAGGGTCTACACCACACAATTGCACAGACTTTCTGGAAGGAAAGCATTACCAGGTAACAGCACCCCCAGGAGAGGGAAGGTGGTCCGGGAGAACAACAAAACCTACTTTTCAGCAAACATTTCCCTTTTGTTCTGTTGGAAACTTCTTACTACACTAATTTATTTTTATAATCTAGAAAATTTTTAAATTAAACATAGTCCAGTGTGGTGTCCACCCCCTCCAATGAATAAGCCCCTTAAAGGAAGAAACGTATTCTGACTCATCTGTGGGCCTGGGAGGCTCACCGTGCATACAGCTCCACGAGGACTAGACTCTGCAAAAGAATGACCCCTCCCAAGCCAAAGGTCCTCTCCTGACACCCACGCTTCCTCCGGGCCCAGGTCTCTGCACGTCCTGGGAATTCTAAGCCAGTGGCTGAAAGGTAAACCCTCCTAACCCCACGTGTCCGCACCCACTGCACCACCGCCCCAGCCACGAGGGAGGGGCTGTATCCCCGCCCCTGCCTGGCTGCCCTCCCGCCTGCCCCACGTGGGAAAGAGGGGAGCAGGCTCCACAGTGAGCCTGAGCAGATCCAGAGGCCTTGCTCACTTTCCTCCACTTCCTGGCCGTGTGTACTTGGGGGTGGAAACACGTCTTGATTCGACAAATACTTAATTCAGTATAATTCATTCCTCCAGACATGTGCTGGGCGCTCATGACATGCCGAGTTCTGTTCTAGGCACAGCAGTGAACTGTCCAGGAAATGCCTCTGTGCCCAGGAGCTTCCAGCCTAGTGCAGGAGTGAGAGTTGTGTCTCCTAAGTTTTAGGGCAGGGGGACATTAAATAAGAAAATGTGTGCAAAAGGCTTAGCTCCGTGCCTTTTGCACAGTGAGCCCAAAGCAAAGCCAATGTGATCACTACCATCCACCCCTTCCCATGGCAACGTCCCCTCCTCCACATGGCCCATGGCTCAGAGGCAGGAAGTCTATTATATATATATGAATATATAAATAGATATATGTCTATATATACACACTATATATATATAAAAAAGTCTGCCATACATCTGACTGTATATATAAGCCTATATATGTCTGTTTATATGACTATATATATGTAACTGTATATATGTCTGTCATATATATGATTGTATATATATGACTATATTTATGACTGTGTATATGACTATATGTACATATCTATAAAGTCTGTCTTATATATGTGTATGTGTATATATATTCCTAGCACACGTAAGCTGGCATCTCATGGACATTATTAATATGAACAGAGCAGCTACACGTGACCTGGAGTGTTCTTCTCACCCGCAGGGGAAACATTACTTCTGGTGGGAGTTGGATGTAGCTTAAATGCTGAAAGTGATTGAAATATTAAAAACACAAAGATAATGTGTCAGAACTACGTGGCAGAGTTCCCGGCATCAAGTAAGCATCCTACGATTGGAAGGAAAGCCCTTTTCATTATTGCTTTAGTGCTTAAATTTACTAGTATTTTTCCTTACATCATCTAACCATCAGATTCTCCCCTGCAGCCCCATCTCCAGTTTCTGAAGAGAAATCTCTAGCGGATTCACTCCCAGCTGCACATAATACCTTCTTATCCTAACAGCCCTAATGCAGCTTCAAGAAGGAAAAGCTCTTTGAGAATTCCTCCTTTCAAAGGGCCCAGGGCAGGTTTTAGGCCAAGGAGCACAGGTTTTAGGGCAAAATCCCGACTTGGTGAGACACGCAGCTCTGCCTCCTACTGTCTGTGTGGGCCTGGAAACTGGCGGTCGTGCTCTGGGTCTGTTTTCGTCACTTGTGGCACACTGGCAAGGTAGTTAGGAAGCACTCGGTCGGAGCACACGCAAGGCAGCCCCTGCGCCACAAGCTTCAAGGCCGCTCCTCTCTGCACCTCTGTTACTGACAGTGAACTTTGGGCGTCTGGCCTGGGCCTGACCTCGGCCCCAGATGTCTGAGATTGGCCTGAGCCTCTGCGCAAGGCGAAGATGAAGATGAGGACAAGGGTTCCCACCGACTCCCCGGAGGAAGCAGTTCGGGGTGCAGTTTGGTTCCGGCCCCAGACGGGCGCCTATCCCGTCCTGTCCCATCCCACCGGGAGGCAGTACCATACATGAGTCTGTCACTGTCACCAGCAAAGCCCACTAACAAGTTCCAGGAAATAAAACTAGAATCTGGGTAATAAGAGTCAAGTCTAACCTTTTTTTCTCGTTTCTGCTTCGTCCGCTGTCACTGGCTCACACGGTGCGGCACGCAGAGGCCAGGCGCCCAGCCCTTCAGACCAGAGTTCCTTGCGCAAGAGGGCTGCGCAGGCGCCTGGCCGCTCAGCTCTGCGGGCCGCGCAGAAGCCCCGCCCCCGCCCCTCCGCGCGCAGAGATCCCTAGGAAGCAGCCCCGCCCACGGCCTGGGTCGGGTCGAGGGGAGCCTGTGCTCTAGAGCATGGGTTCAGTCCTCTCCATTCTTTGGTCAAAGAATAAAACTTTCCTTGGCTTCTGAACTGAACTCGGTCTCATTCTATTGGCTCCAGCAACACCGGGCAGGAGGACCCTCCTTGGGTAAGGTGGCATTACGGGCGAGGTTAACTTTGGTCCCTCGGTCAAAGTGGTATCGGCCGGGCATCTCCACCGTCAAGTTACGTTCCCCCTGTGAGAAGGTACTTTGAGGCAATGTAACTGCTATCCTGTCACTCCTACCATTTTCACACCATATTGGTTTCCTGGGGCGGCTCAGGAAATTAACATAAACTGGGCAGCTTAACACAACGGACGTTTTGGAGCCCAGAAGTCTGAGATCAAGGTGTCGGCAGGGCTGTCCTCCCTCTGACGGCTCTAGGGGAGGATCCCTCCGTGCCACTTGCAGCTTCTGGTGGATCCAGATGTTCTTGGCTTGTGGCTGCATCACCCCAATCTCCGTCTCCATGGCCACAGGACCTCCTCCTCTTCATGTGTCTGTGTTTTCTCCTCTTCTGTCCCTTATAAGGACACATGTCATTGGATTTACAGCCCATCTGGTTAAGCAGGATGATCTCATCTAGAGATCTCTAACTTAATTACATCTGCAAAGACTTTTTCCAAATAAGATCACAATCACAAGGTACAGGTATTAGGACGTAGACGTTTCTTTGGGGGCCCACCATTAAACCCACTGTGTCCACCACCAGCACCCCCAGCCCCATCCTTGCTCCTCTCACGGAAGCACCGAAGGGCCTCCTCCCTGATCTCCCGACCCCCTTCCTGTCCATCCTCTGCCCGAGAGTAGTGATCTGAAAACATAACCCTCCAGAAGCTACCCAGTGCTCTCAGAATTAACTCCAGATCTCGTACCTCGGGCTGCAAGGCGCTGCCTGATCAAGCCCTGCTCAAGCCTGGTCCGCACCACTGGCTCCCTTGTGCCACCAGCTCAGCCACCTTGGCTTTCCCTAAACTTCTCGCTCATGCCAGGGTTTGTTCCCATCTCAGCACTTTTGCAAATGCTGTTCCCTCTGCCAGATGCTCCTCCCGCATCCTCCCATGGCAGCTCTTTGTCATCCTTCAAGTGTCAACTCAAATGGCACCTCCACCTGGCCTACACTGCCCAACGTCCACCATCATTCTCTATTTCCTTCATAGAACTCTAGATGGGCTGTGCTTTCATTGTATTTGACCATTTACTTGTTTACTGTCTGTTGACCCCTGGATCATAGGGGTTTGCCTAAATAATGCTGGGTACATGACAGCAGACAAAAGTCTACTGAATGGATGAATGAATGAATGAAGTGGTAAGCATCTAATGGTAGTTAGCATACAGTAGCTGCTTTGCCCATATGCTAGGCTCAGTGGGACCAAGATGAACAGAACATTTTCTACTGATGTGATAGTTCATTCTGCAGTGTGTCTTCCCCATAAGCAGTGGAGGAGAGAACATTCATAAAATAAGCACATTTTTAAACTAAGTCCATAGAAGAATGACAAGAAATCATCAAATGACCCAGTCTCAGTGGCATCTATCATGAGGATTCTGCATAAGCTTTGACCTTGGCCAGACCCACCCTCTGGGGGTCCAACGCTCTCCCCAAGAGGCAAATCTAGCTGTAAGAGCAGAATTCTAGGGTCCTCCAGGGTGGGTGCTGAATCACCTATCACTTCCACCTTCCTGGAGCAGCCCAAAGTGGGTGGGAGCTTGAGCCTTCCTCTTACATGTCTGGAGGAAAAGCAACTTTATTAGGTCATTTGGAGAAAATATTCCCTTAATTTACCCCCCACTTCCCACTCCCCTACCTTAATGCCACTTCACTGAAACATAGAAATGAGCCCAGATTCACTGCTTCCCCGTCTTGTGTAGAATACCTGCTCTTTACAGATTAATCATCGTCATAACATCACCCTCTCACTGAGGGTGGCCTCCTCTTTCTCATTTTCTTTTTCTCCATTGCATTCATCACTATCTAACATGCTATCTATTTCGCTTGTTTATTTATTTGTTCGCAGCCCAGCTAGAATAGAAGTTCTGGGAGGGGAAGGGATCTTTGTCTAGCTGTTCTCTGTTGACTCCCATCATTTAGAAGACCTGGTGTATACATGGCAGAGAATGAGCATGTGCTGAATGGGTCCATGAAGGAATGAATGCCTACTGCGTGCCACGCAGAGTGGAAGGTACATGCGAGACCTTCATTCCTCCTCAAAATCATCCTTTCATTCGAGGACTACTATTACTACTATTCCCAATGAGGAAACAGGGCGCAGAGAGGTTAAGTAACTTGCCCAGGAGCACACAGCTGGTAAGTAGAGGAGTTGAAACTCAAACCCAGGCAGTCTGACCCCAGCATTGCTATCCAATCACTGGGCACTGGGCTGGACGGGAGCGGCACAAAGATGGATAAAATGTGGCCTCTGACCCCCTGGACGTCACTATCCCATCTCCAGGATGAGAATGCAATCAACTCCGTTGCAAAGTGTCCTGCTGTTACCTCTATTTCAGCCGGGGCAAAGTCATGACTGGTCAAGCGCACCTGGAAGGGTCCTAGAAGGCTTCTCCAAGGAGGACGGCAGAGCAGGCACCCACCCCCCACCCCCTGACCCCACGAGGCTGTACTTTCACCACCAGCCTCAAACCCTGAGTCTGGACCCCCTCCAAGTGCGAGTATCCCTGCTGACACCAAGGTGCACACACAGGAAACGCCATCCACGGCTGCACACTGGGTCTCACATGGGGCTGCATACTGGGTCCCACGTGGCACTGCCCACCGGCACTGCCTCAGATAAAACCCCCAGACAGAGCCCCTCTACGGGACAGGCACCGCTCACAGCACTGGACCTGCATTGCCTCAGGAAACCTCACCAACTCTCCATGGGACCGACAGGGAAACTGAGGCTGGCAGCCCATTTACTTACCCAAGTGGCACAGCCATGATGTGACAGAGGCAGGCATTGGGTCCAGGCTCATCCCGATTCCAGATCCCTTCTCTTAACAGCTCTGCTTTTAGTCAATCCATTTTTGAATGATACATTACATTGCATTTGTCTGTCTAAAAAAAAAGTCTATTTGTTCAATGTGAACTTTTAGACGCTATCATAATATTCCTTAACTTTTTTTTTTAAATTACATTTCTCTGTTGTTTGAGGCCCTTCGCTGTCACAAGTCCATAGCAATAAACAGGAACTGAGGTGGGGCGTGGTGGGGGTAGAGGGTTGAGTGGATCAGAAGGGAGACAACAAGACTAGGTGGGACCGCCCTGTTTGGGGAATTGTAAATCACTAGGCAGGGCCAGCTCAGATCGGATTTTCACTTCTTATGGAAATGACCTTGAAATGCAGGAGTGTTCTCCAGCTTTTCTGAGTGGGGGTTGGAGGGTGGCGTCCACACAGATCACCCTCGGCCTCAGCTGCTGAGGTTCAGGGACTACAAGTCGGTGGTCAGCAACAGGATGGAAGCGACAGGAGGCTGGGCTGGTGGGACACCGGCTCCCACCTACCGTTTGATGACGGCGTCTGTGAAATGGAAACAAGATGGTGCCCACCCCTGAGATGAGTCACTGGGAGGATCCCATGGGGGCAAAGGGCACCGGTGACAATTGTCATCGCTAGACCATCACCTCTGTGGCAGAGACCAGGTTTACCTGATTCATCAGCGTATGCTATAAATGAGCTGGCACATAGTAGGTGCTCAATAAATATCTTATAAATGCAGAAACGATAGAGTGGGGTCCATAGAGACTTACTGAAACGTGATTTCAAAATTCCAGGGTCAGGCAGGACAGTCTGAGTGCTTTGCCATGAGTGGGGCAGGGTCCGCCCCTTGTCACAGGTCACACGGCAAAGGGCAGAGGGAGGGCAGGGGCTGGTGTGGGCTATACATCCTCACTGGGCTAGACTCTCCACGGAGGTGAGAAAGAGCCTGTCTGGTTTCCAGGGCGCATCCCTGTGCCCACACTGGGCCTGGCGCACAGTAGGTGTCTAGAAACGTAAGTGCGTTCATGAGAGGGAGAAAGGAAGGGAGAAATTTGAGTCCCTTTAAGAGAACATAAACTGGAAACTCTTCTCCTACATCACAGTTAGAAATTCTTTAAGGACAAGCAGCTAAATGATTTCAAAGAAACTACAGACCAAGTTGGGAGCCGATACCGTAAATTCTAGAACCCATCTTCCCTTGTACATGTTCTGGAGCTAAAAGCCAAGGGGCAGCAGAAGTCTGGTGAGACTTTCTTGGATTCATAAACTCGGGATCTCACTCTAATTGGCAGCCAGGGCCATAATTAAGGTCTTCTTACCTCTCTTCAGGGACGATTTCCTGAAAGGCTCAATCAGTGTAATTGTCCTTCCTCAGAAACCACCACCCAGCAAAGTCAACCACAAATCACAGCGCAAGCAGCTGGCCAAAGTGCTTCTGGCTGCAAGGCGATCATGCCCTTTGGGGGTGGACATCTGATCTGGTCAGCTCTACATGGGCAGAAGCTCCCACCACCTAAGCCATGAATTCATCCATTTGCAGGAGAAACTCCGGAACGCCCTCTCCAGCCCACCTGTGGCACAGCACACGTTCTGCCCTGTGAAAACCCCATGTGTAACTTGCAGAGGAAACACGATCCCTTCCGCAGACTCAGGACTAGAGATGGTTGGGTCTTTCTCTTTTTGCCTTCTTTTATAAAAACAACTTTATAAAGGTATAACTTCCATACCACCAAAGTCACCCACTGCACGTACCCAGTGCTGTGGCTTTCAGTAACTTTTGGAGTCCCATCATCATTGCCACTATCCAGTTTTAAAACATTTCCATCACCCAAGAAGTTGCGTTGAGGTTTTTAAAGCCATTCCCTTTTATACTGTAACTCCAGAAGCTAAACCTCGGGCAGCCCCAGGGTAAAAATGTTCTCATGAAAGACCCAGGGTAGGTCCGGTTTTCCATGGGAGGGAGCTCTCTTGGTGGGGTGCTACTTAAGTCACATACCGGGTGCTATTTAATTTGCATACTGTACCCTGGTGCCTCATGGGGTGAGCCCAGGCCTGACAGCGGACGGCTGGGGCCTCCCCCAGAGATCGTGTGTAGTGATCAGACGGAGACTATTGCACTGTCTTCAAGGACAAAACGGAGGAAAACCTTCAGAGTCAAAAGAACAAGACAAGAGGTTACACCTAAGAGAGGCATCACTCATTGAAAAGTTGACACAAACCTGTTTTTTTATGATGTTTGTCTGATCTCTGATGTGTCAACCAAAGCCAGCATTTCTCACAACAGTGGGTTAAACAAAAGTTTCTTTACTGCAGGATTTATCAGAGCCTTTGGTGCATTAAAGAGGACTGTGAATCTCCAAAGCGGAGCTGTTGGACCACATGATTTTTCAAGGAAGATGGGACTCGTATTTACAAAACACCCTGCACCTCTCGAGCCTCTGGGACATGGTTATATAAGGAATGGTAGCAGGTGATATCACATGTTGGGTGCCTACGTCAAAATACTGTTTTGGGGGCTTCGTGTCAGTTATTTCTCTAGAAAACACAACAACCCATTTCACAGAGTGTGGATCTGAAGCTGCAGCCCCTCCCCCACTGCATCAAAGTACCTCCCTGATGAAGTTATTGCTCTCAGATTCCTCACAGGCACAAGCACACAGTAAACACTCAAAAAAATGTTTGTCATGGAAGAACAAACCACCATACGTAATTTGATTCATCCAATCACTTGAAAACATGCCCAGTTCTGGTCCTTCCATACGATAGGATAAACGGTTCATCCATACAACGGAATACTATACAGCTACGAACAAGAGCGAGGCACTTCTTTATGTACCACCTTGTAAAGATCTACAAGAAATATCCTCGGGCTTCCCTGGGGGCGCAGTGGTTGGGAGTCCGCCTGCCGATGCAGGGGACACGGGTTCGTGCCCCGGTCCGGGAGGATCCCACGTGCCGCGGAGCGGCTGGGCCCGTGAGCCATGGCCGCTGAGCCTGCGCGTCCGGAGCCTGTGCTCCGCAACGGGAGACGCCGCAACAGTGAGAGGCCCGCGTACCGCAAAAAAAATAAAAAATAATAAAAAGAAATAAAAAATAAATATCCTCAAGCAAAAAAATAATCAAAATAAAGGGCAGGTGGGAACTTATGCATGATGGCCTCTATTTGGATGTCTGATAGTCACTTTAGACTCAGTCTCTCCAAAGAGGAGCCCGTGATCTTCTTTCCTAAACCTGCTCCTGATTCCCAGTCATCCTTCCAGACACTGAGAACAAAAACCTTGGACCAGCCTGGACTCCTCCAGTTCTCTCCCACATCACATCCCACCCATCAGCAAATCCTCTTGGTTCTGCCTTCAAAATACATCCCAACTCTGATTGACTTTTAAGCATAGACAGAAGCCACAACAGAATTTAACCTTTCTGGAGACTAGAAGTATGGAATCAAGATGCAGGCAGGGCTGTATTCCATCTGACGGATCTAAGGGAAATTTTCTGAAGTGTCCCCAGCACCTAGAACAGTGCCTGGCACACAGCACTATTGAGTTCAAAGATGAACAAATGAATAAATTTATACTAAAAATAAAATAGAGGGGAACCAGAACCTGAAGCCCCACATTGTAGATCACTGGGGAGGAGGGTGAGTGTGGCCCACCAACGTTTGGTAGGTTTCTTTAAAATGCATTCATTGTAATCACGGGGTATTTTTCTACCCATCAGACTAGAAAAATTAAGAATACAGCACTCCAATTTGGCAAACAGCTGGAGACCCAGCCCTTGTATCGTGCTAATGGGTGTTTCTTGGACCATTCTCTCTGCGGGCCAATATGGCAGGTGGGATCATCAAAACCATAGAGATGTGTGCACTCTCTTGGGCCAAGATCTTTAACTTTCTCTTAACTTTGTCTCCTGGTCACACAATGAATCCTCCTGGCTGGTTCTCACTTTTGTCAACCGTAAACAGGAGGTTGGAAGAACAAGACCTGGGAGTTTCCAATCCCATTTCCCAGAGTCAGAGGGAGGCAGCCGGGACCCCATCTCAGCCAGGGGACTCGAGGCCACCACCCTCAGCCTCACTTACTGCACAGATAATGATAGTATCTCCCTGGAGGGTTATTTGGAAGATTGAAAAGAAATAATGGATGTAAAACATTTGGCCTAGACCCTGGTGCATAATAAGTGATAAATAAACAATACTTGTTACTATTGTAATTCTTTCAAATAACCACTTCAAGGGCATCAAAGGAATTTACCATTTAAACAAATTTTGTTTTTCCAAATCAGTGGTTTAGCCAATGACCTCTAAGGTTCCTTCCACTGTTGACAGTCAATAAAGTTCTAATGAGCCCCACCCTTGGGCTCACCCCACCTCCACCTTCTCTGAACTGTAAGCTTGAGGAATTTTTAATTCTGAGCAAACAAGGCCAGCGGCCCTCAGTGTGCCCATTCCTCTGACTCCTTGTCCTACTGTGACAGGGCATCTGCAGGTGTCCGGCTTCAGAACCAGTATGAAATTCATCCTGAGCTGGACATCCACTGGAGCTCCAAGACCGGCCACCTCCAGGGGAGGGTCGGCCGCAGGGGTCCCAGCTAAAAGAAGCCGAGGGCAGCTTCCACGGGTTTTCCTTCCCTGTGACTGACTTTCTGGGTCTTACTTGCACAAAAGTCGTAATAGAGTCTTCTCGCATCTCAGCAAACGTTGCTGAGGCCCAGTCCTGGGAGTTTTACATGATCCCTCCCAGCCCTTTAGCCCCAGTGTCACCTCCTCAGTGAGACTCCTTGAACACTCCATGTAAAGCACCGTCCCCACCCCCAGCAGGCCTGTTCATGTAGACTGCAGGGACAAAACTCTGGTTCCGGCAATCTGCAAATAAATACCCATGTGAAATGGCCTGTGAACAGGTGTGCTCCCCGCTGCCTTGCTTATATCCACTGGAGACTGGAAACACCCTAAACCGCATCAGAACAGGATGAATTATCTGAGCATCACCCACAAAGGGACATCTTGCAAAACAAGGCAGCTCTGTATGAACTGGTAAGGAACCACCCACGTGATAAACCAAGTGAAAAGAGCGAGGTACCAGACTGTGTGCACAAAATGCCACCATTTGGGTTAAATAAGAAATACATGTAATTGTGTGTATGTGCCTAAAATATCTCCTTATGCACACCTAATTGGCAATGAGATTTGTTTCCAGACAGAGAGACAGGGGTGGGAGGGAAATGCACTCACCTCTGTACACCATTTGCATTTCCTCCTGTGGGCCCCAGTTTATACTAATAATAGTAATCATAGTAATAGGAATAAGGGCCCCCGTGGCTGGCCCGTCTTGGAGCTCTGGTGGATGTCCAATCGTAAGAGCAGAGAGCTTGTCTCTATTTGATCTGCTGTTGTAGCCCCAGCCCAACGCTTGCTTCCCCCTCCTCCTGCCATCATAGGGACTCAATAAATATTTGCTGAAGGGGCTTCCCTGGTGGCACAGTGGTTAAGAATCCGCCTGCCAATGCAGGAGACAAGGTTCGAGCCCTGGTCCTGGAAGATCCCACATGCTGCGGAGCAACTAAGCCCTTGCGCCACAACTACTGAGCCTGCACTCTAGAGCCCGCGAGCCACAACTACTGACCCCACGTGCCACAACTACTGAAGCCCATGCCTAGAGGCTGTGCTCCACAACAAGAGAAGCCACCACGATGAGAAACCCGCTCACCACAATGAAGAGTAGCCCCCTGCTTGCCGCGACTAGAGAAAGCCCTCATGCAGCAACAAAGACCCAATGCAGCCAGAAATTAATTAATTAAATTAAAATTTTTTCTGTTGTAAAAGCTACTGAGGCAGCGACATTTCCACTAGATCCCCATCCTTTCACCACGCAGAGGACTCCAAGTCAGAAGTTACATGTGCCTGTGATGGTTGGACTGATGTCTGGAACTGTGGGCTCCACAAGGCAGGGCCCAGGGCAGCTTTAGTTCACTTTATATACCCAGGGACTAGCATGGTGGATGGATGGTTGGATGGATGGATGGATGGATGGAT
Organism: Grampus griseus; assembly: GCF_964374135.1. Classification (NCBI taxonomy): domain Eukaryota; kingdom Metazoa; phylum Chordata; class Mammalia; order Artiodactyla; family Delphinidae; genus Grampus; species Grampus griseus. The sequence continues at coordinate 82,678,710 of NC_139008.1, read as the reverse complement.
GGATGGTTGGATGGGAGAATACCTTCACTGTCTTGAAGTGAGATTCACTTCAGCAATTTCTGAAATTTTGGTATAAATGGATTTATTCATTTATTCTATAGATAGTTGTTGGATGCAATACTCACAGCCAGTTTCCACACAGTGTAAGAAGTGTGATGGGAACTGAGAGGACACCTAAGCCAGCCCAGGACTGGGAAGACTTCAGGAGGAGGTGATGCCCAAGGTGGGAGCTGGGGCTGAGAAGGAGTGAGTAGGCGAGAGCACAGGAGGTAGAGGAAAAGGTGCCAGGTAGAAAGGCGAGCCATGGGAAGGGCAGCGGTGATGGCAAACTGAGCCCTGAAGCCTGAGGCAACCCGGAGCTGGACACTGGGCAGGGACCCTGAGCTTGTTGGCAGGAGCTCCACCCTCCCCCGCTCTGCAAAGGGTGGAAGGGGCCAGCCTACCATGGAGGCACAGAGTGGGGCTTCTTGCCTTCCCCTCTTTCCTCCTTCCTTCCCTCTGCCTTTCCTTCCTTCCTTCCTTCCTTCCTTCCTTTCATTCCTGCTCGCCCCCCTCCTTTCTCTCTTCCTCTTATTCTTTTGCTCTCTTTTTTGACCAGAGATTGTTCCATTCCACCTGTTTCAAAAGAGCTGAAAACTGGGAATTCCCTGGCAGTCCAGTGGTTAAGACTCCGAATTTTCACTGCAGGGGGTGTGGGCTCAATCCCTGGTGGAGGAGCTAAGGTCCCGCATGCCCTGCGGCCAAAAAAAAGATTAAAAGCTTAAAAACGAACTTTTTTTGAGCACTTACTACATACCAGGCACTGAGCCAAGCACTTTGCATGAGGTAGAACGTTTATCCTTTCAGATATTTTTATCTTCTATTTATGGGCCCTTCCTTAAAGACTCGGAAACTAAGGCATAGAGGGTCCCTCCCAGGAACCACCCCTTGGCCGGCCTGCCTGCAGGACAGGCTGCTGCTTCCCAAGACCAGACGCTGGAGTCAGAGCTCCAGTCTGGGCTGCCCATCCACCAAGTGAGGAACCTCCCGCAGGCAACTCACGGCTCGGAGCCTCAGTTTCCCCATCTGTAAAATGTGGGCTGTAATACATACATCCTACAGTTGTCGGGAAGAGTAAATTAGTTTAATATGAAAAGGGTCTAAAACAGTGGCTGCCACGTACTGAGTGCTCAATAATGTAATATCTTACCATCTGGGGACAGGACAGCACTGGGTCAGAAGGGCCACCCCCGACGCAGCCAGGCCTGCTCTGGAAGCCGGCTCTGCGGCTCACTGGCCGTAAGAACTTCAGCAATTTCCTCACCTTTGTCTGAGCCTCTGGTGCCTCATCTGCAAAATGGGCTAAAATAGGGTTGTTAGGGAATTAAATAACATGGTGCAGGTGTGTTTTCTGTAGGTTCTTTGTGTTACAGCAAGCATCAGATTTTATTTATGTATGTATTTATTTATTTATAAATGGTTATTCTGCATTTTCTTTTTTTCCTTTTTTTTTTTTGGCTGCGCCACACGGCTTGCAGGATCGTAGTTCCCCGAACAGGGATTGAACCTGGGCCCTTAAGCACTGAAAGTGTGCAGTCCTAACCACTGGACTGCCAGGGAATTCCCCAGATGTTATTTTTTCAGTGCTTTTACTAAACCTAGGGTTTTTATTTTATTTTATTTTTTAGGTTTGTAAGCAGGTTTTGTTGGTTTTCACCACATTCAAGTTAAAACATTCAAGCTGGACAAAATGACATAGAGTGGAAGATCCACCTCCCGGCCACCCCCGACCCTCAGCCTTGGTCTCAACCTCCAAGCCCCCCGCCCAGGGCAGCCTCTTCGTGGGCCCTCATCTGTCCTCCCAAGGATATTCTAAGAGTGTAGCGGCATGTGATGTGTATTACTTTTGTCAACAATAAAAATGGAATTGTTTGTGACACCTAAATTCATTCTGTCATCAGCTAGAACGAGTTCGCAACAATGGATAGGGAAAACAACAATTAAAACGGAACAGCTGAGAAAATTCTTTCTGAAGATTTTCCTAAATGGTTGGTGCCTGCCAGCACTGAATTTTTTCTGTCTTGTGGGAAAAAGAGTATGTATGGATGTTAGTGGGGGAACAATCAAAGTCTCTGCTCACAGAAAATCAGTATTCCTGGCCAAAGAGAAAAAGTAATGGGGAATGCGGGTGGAGGGGCAGCCTCCTACCGTCCCTCACCTGTGCTCCAGAAAATTGCTTCAGGTGAGAAACTGCGCTGACTCCAAAGTCAGGAAACAAGTTAAAATAAAAAATTTTTTAAATAAATTTATTTATTTATTTTTGGCTGCGTTGGGTCTTCATTGCTGCGCACGGGCTTTCTCTAGTTGCTGCAAGCGGGGGCTACTCTTCGTTGCGGTGCACGGGCTCTAGGCGCGTGGGCTTCATTAGTTGTGGCACGCAGGCTCAGTAGTTGTGGTTCACAGGCTCTAGAGCACAGGCTTAGTAGTTGTGGCGCACAGGCTTAGTTGCTCCACGGCATGTGGGATCTTCTCGGACCAGGGCTCGAACCCATGTCCCCTGCATTGGCAGGCGGATTCTCAACCACTGCGCCACCAGGGAAGCCTGGAATCGTCTATTTAAAAGATTCCGTCTCTTCCTTGCTTCAAATCAAATTGCAATTGGAATTAAATTCAAACCCCTTAATGCGGCCGCCAAGCCCCATGAGTTGACTCCTGCTTCCGTGTCACACCTCCCCCCTCCTCTTATTCCATGCTGCTGCCCTGGCCTTCTCCCCATCCCTGAGCTCCTTTCCACCTGGGGCCTCTGTGGCTGGCCCACTCCCATCATTCAGGGCTCAGTTAAAATGTCCCCTCTTTCAGGAAGCCTTCTCTGACCACCCCAGCTAAGGGACTGCCCACCACCTCTTTCAGCACCTCCTCTCTATCCCTAGTCGCCGTCTTATTTGCATCGTGGCACTTAGCGTCCTCAAAACTTCTCTCCTTAGTTATGTGTCGGATCCACGTCTGGCTCCCATACTGAGGAGTAAGCTCTGGGGTGGGGGGGTTCATCTGTCTTGGATGCTTGTCTGCTACTCCACTACCGAGAAGACTGGCTGACTTGAAACAGGTGCTTTCTGGCTGTTTATTGATGAAATGAATCAATGACTGCTTAGGAGATAAGTCCCAGAGTTGAAAACCTTAGCATCTGTAGGATCACTCACCAAACTGTTATCAATTTGGTCTTGTAAAAGGTTATGTAAGTTCTAAGAGTTTTCTGTAAGATGATGGGTTCCAACTTGTCATCAAGTTTGAGGCAGAGGACAGAGGGTCTCTGCAGGCTGGAGCCGACCCCAGTGCATCAGAAACAGCAGCTATTGTAGAAAAGATGTTGGTGATGCCACCAAACTCAGGGCAGAGGCTAGCAGGGGTGCACAGGGCATTAGCAGCTAAGTACGAGCTAGGCAAGCTCCCAGCTCAAATGTCAGTTGCATTTTCCTGGGTCATTTTTGAATGACAGTTTTGGCACGGGAAAAGTTCATAATACCAGCAGCTGCTGTTTACCGAGCAGGCACCAGGCAGGATGCTGTACCCTGTGGTACATCATCATCTTATTCATCTTCCCAACATCCTCATGGGAGGGCAACTAAGATGCCAGTTTTGAGGTGAGGCAAAGGAGGCTCAGAGAAGTGAAGGACCGTGCCTAAGGCCACACAGCAGGAAGTGGCTGAGTCTGACCCCGATCAGGCCGATCTGCCTTGGGAACAGGGCGCTCAACCTCAGCCATGTCCCAAACCTGGACCAGATTCTTTGATCCCAAAGTGAAAGTTGACTCACATCAACCCCACCTTGGCTGGGAGTGAGAACAGGAAGAGGCCAACTCCCAGTATCCAAGAATGATGTCAAAATCCCCAACATAACAAGACAGATTTCAGACCCTGAAAAAGGGCAGCGGGTAGAAAGAGGCACCGCCTACTCAATCCTAATACACATCTTCCCTAAGAAGAACACTCGCCCACCACGTGTGCTGGATTAGCTCAGGAGAAGAGAGGATGAAACACCTTCTGGTGGGTCATTCTGGCTGCCTATGTGGCCCTGAGGCATGAAGTGTCTCCAGGGAAGGGCTGTTTGCAGGGACCACCCCAGAAACGCCACTCTCACCCAGCTCGGCCCCAGGATTCAACATATTTTATGGAACAAATACCCTGTGCTGGGCATCGGGCTAGTCAGTGCGCGGTGAGACTCTGGAGGGCAAGATGGACCTGGTGCCTGCCATCGTGCACTTAGAGTCCACTGGAGAAGCCAGACAGTTGAACCATAATGTGTCCCAAGTGCTCCGTGATCACCGTGTGCATCTAAGATTCTAAGAGCCGGAGCACATCACCTGGAGAAGGTGCTGAGGACACAGAGCATCCAGAAGGGATGTGACTCAGCAAAACGTTAGAGCTAGAAGATGCTGGAAGGCAGTGGTTCCTCAACTCAGCTCACCATCAAGATCGGAGAAGTTTGTTTTTAGTAAAATAGATTCCTAGACCCTAGGCCCAGAGTTTCTGATTCAGTAGGTCAAAGGCAACAGAAGGACCTCAATATCTGATCCTTCCAAGGACCTCTGATGACCTGCCAAGTTTAGCAGCCATTGCTCTCAGGGGTCAATATTGGGATACCCAGAGGTACCCAGTGAAATGAAACAAGTAGAAGGAAGTGAAAGGGACCTCTCAGAGTTTTGAATTTGCTTTGGACAGGGATGTTGGGGTGACTTCTCCCCAAGATGATGAAAGACCAGGTCACTGGCTAATGCAGTTGCCACCAGGCGACAGCACCATGCATCAACGTAGCTGTTAAGAAGGTACAAGCAGGAAAATGATGCTTCATTTAACACTGAAGGGTCTCCATGATGTTAATTGGACCTGGCCCAGTGGTTAGACCATGGAGGTGGCTTTCTCATTCTTTGTGCAGATATGATATGCATGTTTAGAAAAGAACCCACAGAAAGATCAATGGGAAGAAAAGAGCAAAGGAAAAAGAATTTAACAATTGTATTCATTTCCTAGAGCTGCCATAACAGAGTGCCACAAACTGGGCAACTTAAAACAGCTGAAACTTATTGTTTCACACATCTGGAGGGTAGACATCCAAGTCAAGGTGTCAGCAGGGCCACGCTCCCTCTGAAAACTGTGGGGGAGAATCCTTCCTGCCTCTTCCATCTTCGGGAGGTGGCCAGCAACCCAGCAACCCTCGTGGCTGCATCCCTCCAATCTCGGCCTCTGACCTCACGTGGCCTTCTCCCCTCGTGTGTCTGTGCCTCTTCTCTTTTTGTAAGGACACAAGTCGTATGGGATTAAGGCCCACTGGACTCCAGCATGACCTCATCTTAATTACAAGCCTATTTCCAAATAAGGTCACAACTGAGGTATAGGGGTTAGAACTAGGGCATACCTTTTGGGGAGATACAATTCAACCCCTAACACCCATGAAGTCCCTAAGGCCTTCTAATCTCAGTAAGGGCCAGATGCCAGGGTATCCTCTTCAGCCCATCCAACTCCCATACTCTCACCTGTGAGGATCATTCCTTAAGACTAAGATGTTTCCTTGGAAAATGTTGGGAAGCCTCAAGGGACACTCGATGTGTCATGAAAAAGAAAAAAAAAAAAAAACCCAAGGGAATTCCCTGGTGGTCTAGTGGTTGGGACTCTGCACTCTCACTGCAAAGGGCCCAAGGGCCTGGGTTCAATCCCTGGTTGGGAACTAAAACCAACAAGCTTCAGGGGGCGACCAGAAGGAAAAAAAAAAAAAAACCCACTGAGATTTGACCTTGTAAACATTCTTAACAAAGCTCTTCCCGAAGAGGTCCCTGGAGTAATGCCTTTCAACTCCTCTCAGTTTCCACGCTTTCCTTCTACCCGTCTCCCGCATCGAAATGTTATCCAAACGAGGCAGGGAAATTAGTGTTTATGATGGTGCGAAAAGTAACTGAGCATTCCATGAAACTATGGACTCCAATGTAATAGTAATTTTCAAAAATCATGAGGTCAGGTTTGTTTCTGCAGATCATGTTGTGTTGCTAGCGGACAAAGGCTAGGTACACCCTGCATGAGTGGACCTTGGGCATAACGCCAGCCTGGGTTGAGAAAACCAGGAAGGAGTCGGGTTTTGATGGCTCCAAGTGTCACCAAGCCTCCCAGCCCGGTGGCCTGCAGATTTCAGAGAAGCAAATGAAGACTGTCAACTGGAAGAGAAATTCAATGTATCTGAGATATGAGAAAGGTAAGTCAACAATGATCAGATCATCAAGTAGCAACAGCTGCCCCTGGGAAGAGCACGCTCGTGCGCTGCGGCATCGAAATTTCGAAAGCAAACCTTTCTTATCTCCAACTAAAGGGAAAAGTCTCACTGCCCACTGAGCTCAGACAGATAGAGAGGCATTGGCCGACGGTCACTGCCATGCCAGGGATCAGAGAAAGCTCCCTGACCTGGAAAACGTGCTTAAACGAACCTCAGACTGTTCTTCCCCTTGCAGCCAAGGGCAGCTACTTCCTGGGTTCTCCACCTGCTGTAAAGGAAGGCAAACTAAACCGCCACTTCATTACCCCAACACACCCTGGGAAAAGGAAAAGACTAGAGAAGTACAATCGGTCCCTGACTTATGATGGTTTGACTTACGTCTCAACTTAACAATGGTGCAAAAATGATATGCATTCAGTAGAAACCATACTTCGAAGTTTGAATTTTGCCCTTTTCCTGGGCTAGTGATACCCTCTCGTGATGCTGGGCGGTGGCCAATGAGGGTCAGTGACTCACACTCACAACCACTCTGGACCCAGACAACCATTCTGGTTTCCACCTGCCATAGAGCAGTCAACAAATTACATGAGGTATTCAACCCTTTACTATAAAATATGCTTTGTGAGATGATTTTGCCCAGCTGTAGGCTAATTTAAGTGTTCTGAGGAGGTTTAAGGTGGGCGAGGCTAAGCTCTAACATTTGATAGGTTAAGTGAATTAAATACATTTTTTTTGAAAACTGAGGTATAGGGAATTCCCTGGCAGTCTAGTCGTTAGGACTTGGTGCTTTCACTGCCAGGGCCCGGGAACTAAGATTCCACAAGCTGCACAGTGTAGCCAAAAAAAAAAGAGAAAAAAGAAAATTGAGGTATAGTTGATGTACAATAAATATGCTTTTGACCTAAAGCTATTTTTAACTTAGGATAAGTCTATTGGGATTTAACCCCATCGTCAGTCAAGGAGGACCTGTACCCGAAGTCCTCGGAAGTCACAGCAACCTGTACGGGAATCCACAACAGCTGGTAACCAACACTCACCCCGGGAAACAGGCAGTGGCTCCCGCATCCCCACCACTGCGGGGCCTTAGAAGGAGTTTCTCTGTCTCTCACCCACCCATGACCTTATCCTGTTTTGTGTTTTAACATCCAAATACAGGAACTTCAGGTCTCAGACCTCACCCTGACACTAGGCCCCCAAAGAGAAAAGAATGATGGTTGTTATGAAATCATTTCAAATGAGAAACAGACTAACCGTCCCTTTCCTAACGCACAACTTAAATTGTGTGCACTTGGGAGATAAGACAACCATCACGTACTATTGAAAACACCCTCTGACCTTCCAGAGAACCTCTGAGTGTCTTGTGAGGCAGGCAAGCACCTCCAAGGTGCCAGGTACCAGGATGGGCAGGTGTCCAGTTTACAGATGCTGAGTCCTGCCGAGTCCCTCTCATCTATAAACGTTAGACCGCACGTGCCTTCAGACAATGGTTTTCCTTCGGTGCAACCAGGGAAAAAAAGGGAGCATCTTCATTTCTTCTCCCAGAGGGCAAAGACTTCAGCAGCATCTCGTGTCTTCATAAAAAGCAAGCCCAACCTATCAAAGAGCCAGCCGGCAACAACGGCACAGGGTGAAAGGAAAAGGGAGAAAGGAATAGAATTCTTACCAACACAAGACTTGAAACAAAAACACTGGCCCCTGGGAAAAACAGGAGTCCATTGATCTGACGGTCCTGGGAGTTGGAAGCGCTCCGAGGGCAGGAAACCCTTCTCTCACCGAAGGGAAAGCCAAGACAGCCAGTGTTTCGGTGGGGACCTCACGAGGCTGCTTGGTTGTTCTCCACAGCATCAGCTCAGAGTGTTGGGAAGTAAGACCTGTTATCATGCACTGGACCCAGGAACCCGGTAGCTGTCCTCAGGTGTCCAGTGGGAGCGAGGAAAAAGGAGAGCTGAGCGCTGAGCCAGGCATAAGCCCTGCTTATGACTCACTTCAATCCTGGGTTGATTCCAGAACATTGTCTGCACTACAATTCAGCACAGCTCCTCAAAGCCAGACTCTGGTCCAAAGGCAAGTGAAGATGCCGATAAGAAAACAGTCCTTTTTCCTTCAGCCCTTTGCCCCCATGACTTCCTCTTAACACCCAACGTCTCACGTCTTGATTGAGAAGTAAGCGCCAGTGTGAGACCTTCTTGCTGCTCTAACGCAAAGCAGTTGTGATCCTGACACACCAGCCCGATAAATCCGACTTAATGGGAACGTTCAGTGGCCAAGAACAGGCCGCCAAGAGCACAGTATCAGGCTAGCAGAGTTTACGTTACTTAACAACATCCAATGCCAACATTAAATCAGGAATTGCTGACCATTTGGTAGAGTTACGAATTAAGGATTATGAGACTGGAGTTGAAGCAATAGCCTTATCCAACGTTCAAGTGCAGCCACTCATGCCAAACTATAAACATCTCACTTCCTGGAGGATGTGCCAGGCCACTTCAACTTGAACTCAAGGACTGTCGGTGTGCACCCAAGATCCTTGCACACATCCAGCAAGTACACAAGCCCCGCTGGTCTCTTCTGCTCCGCAAGTACAGAGACCCAACCTCTGATCTGCCCAGCAGACAACATGATTAGGATCCCTTGGATCGATGGGCATCCTAACGTTCCCAAAGATGGAGCATTTCAATTGACTGAAAACACTCAGAGCACCTACCACACAACCACTGCTTGCATTTGACTGAATGCCAAGTCCTCCCAAGGAGGATCTGCCCAAGGATTTACCAACAATCATCTCATTTCCATTCTCAAAATTGTGAGGTGGCAACTTCACCATAAGTACAGTGTTTCTCAACTGAGCAGCCTTACGCAAGAGACATGATTCCCAAACTATGGATTCCTCTCTTGTTGTCCATCAACCGTCCCTCACACATCTCCCAACAGCCCTTGTGTTGGGGAAGATGGTACCATACACAGTCGTGAGAACCACTGATGAGTGCGAGACGTGGCGCAACAGAGCAGTCTTCCAAGAGAGACAAAATGAAACTCCAGATTCCCCTCGGCACAGAGATCTCCTGTTCCGTCTCATTAACTAAGCCACAGCCAAAACCCAGAAATCAGCTCTGCCATTCTTCCACTCCTCTTAGAAGATTAAAAAAAACACATCAAGTTACAACCAGACTTTCACAGCTTCTACTGAGAATACTTTCTTTTTATTATACAGGTTTCATATACATAACAATTATTTAGGGAACATTTACAGGCAAGGAGCTCAATTCCAAAACTCCGTTTTCACCCACACACACTGTACTTCACACTCATCTTGGGGGTCAGCCCAACAGGAATAAGACAAAGTTATTGCTTTGTGAACAGAAAGCTTCAATTAAATTAGAGTCTTCCAGAGTCGAGAACAGCACTCACGATACTCTTGACTCTTAATACCCTGTGTACATATGAATAAAGCCTAAAGATGTGTCTTAGATTACCCCGTCACCTTTAAAAGCTAATATTAAAGTTGAATCCCATTTCTCAAAAAGTCGTAAGAAGTGCACCCGTATTTACAGACCCCATTAAATTATGCATAAATAAAATCTGTACACTCAACGCAGCTTCTCAAAATACAGAATTCTCCTCTGGGACTTGGGATGAGAGACAGCAAAAAAAAATGCTTCATGCCCACCCCTTTTCAAGTTTTCTCGAAACACCAAGATGTGAAATAAATACGCAAAATAAAGCTTCCGTACCTTAAAGGAACATGTCTTTTCAGAGTCTCCTCCTATTTGAAGAGTTAACTTTCAAAGTTTTGTTTTGTTTTTTTCTTAAAAAGAAAAACATAAAATCATCAGCAGGCTTTGCTTCTACAAGTTTCGTAAAACCCGAAGGGTCCCTGTGAACAAGGGATTTAAAGTGTGTCAAATACCAACCTATTAACCAGTTCTTAAGCGGACAGAATCCTTGCCTCCCGCGGTATGTAGGGTGAGACGGAAGAGGCTACATAAATACTTTTACCTTAACACTGAAAGTTATAGTGGATCTGAATCACATCAATTTGACATCTCAACAGCTATGTGTGTGTGGGTTTTTGTTAGCCCAGGGAATTTATTTAAAAGGTTCCAAAACTTGTAGCACCACTTTCAGAGAAAGGAAGAATGGGGTTCCAAAAACTAAAGTATCAGCTTAATGGGTAAAGAACCAGCACTTGTCACCTCCCGAGAGCGCGTCCAGAGCTTAGGAGACACTTCAGCACTCCTTAAGTACTAAGGAATCCAGGAGGGCACGTGAAGATCTGGAAATCCGACGGAGGCCCTTTTCGTGGGAAGGTGGATAACAAACTCTGTCCCCCAGGCAAGCGGGGTTCCCAGTTTGTCCTGGTCGAGACCGGTTTTGGAGTTCTTTTCCTTCCAAACGCTTCGGCCCTTTGTTCACCTCTGTTTTACTTCCTGTGCTTCTCCATCTTTTCCAGGGTTTTGCTAGAATCGGCTGGACTCTGGTCTCCGGGGTTCATGTAGGATTTGTCTATGACCATCAGGGCTTCTTTTATGTAGTTCTGCATGGCAGACACAGCAGCACAGATGGCCTGGCTGCCAAACCCGTGGGTAATCAGGCTGAAATGAGACAAGCAGTTCTGAATGCTGGTCTCCAGGACCGGAGTGGGCCGGTTGTTCCCATTGGGAGTTCGGTCTTGATTGAGAAGGTCTGTGAATTCTTTACACACTTGCCTGTGAAAGACAGTCAACACACACCACTGAGTTCAATCTAGGCCGTGACAGGTAAAGAGCACAAACTAGTGTGGGGATGACACCTAGAGGCAACGAGAATTTGGGGCTGGCCAAGGAAGTACATTTTAAACTGATAGCAATAGGCAGCTGCCGCGCTTAGCACCTGTTCTGTGCTGGGCCCTGAACTAAACTCTTTTTATTTATGTTTGGCCGTATTGGGTCTTCGTTGCTGCGCGCGGGCTTTCTTCTAGTTGCAGCGAGCGGGGGCTACTCTTCTTTGCGGTGCGTGGGCCTCTCATCGCGGTGGCTTCTCTTGTTGCGGAGCACAGGCTCTCGGCACGCGGGCTTCAGTAGTTGCGGCACGTGGGCTTCAGTAATTGTGGCTCTTGGGCTCTAGAGCGCAGGCTCAGTAGTTGTGGTACACGGGCTTAGTTGCTCCGTGGCACGTGGGATCTTCCCGGGCCAGGGCTCGAACCCGTGTCCCCTGCATTGGCAGGCGGATTCTTGGCCACTGCGCCCCCAGGGAAGCCCTGAACTAAACTCTTTTAAGTACTATCTTATTTAATCCTCACTGCAATTAGAGAAGATAAAAGGATTAATGCCAGAATCAACTGGCCAAGGTCACCAGGACTGGTAAGAGGTGGAGTCAGAATTCCAGCCTAGGAGAGTAAGGGCTAGCTTTACTTGATGCAGATTGGTTCCTTAAACCAATTCTGTCAAGATCCCTGAATTCATTTCCCTGAAACTCACTCTTTCGATACAGGCTGGTTCACTGCTCGCTTTTGCCCTATTTCCCACTTGACTAGTTCTGCTTCATTTACCATGATTTTAAAATCCATTTACTCTTGGTTTCTGTGAGAAATCCCTCAGCTGCATTAAGTCGTTTTGAGACATTTCATTTGCCCTCGTCTCCTACACACACAACCCGATCATTACATTTTAAAAATCAAAAACATCTTGTTATCAGGAGGCAGAAGGCGCAGGATCTTGACTGGATGTGATAAAATAAATTGTCTTCAACACATTTTTGTAAGACATGCAAATAAGATAATGAAAGAGTAGCTTCACTAGTTTGAGCTGAATAACTAAACGGCTCAAAAACACTCATTCTGAGCAATACACTCACTGCTCTAATTCTTTTAAATGCTACAGAAAGTTACTCTAATTTGACTCTGTCAAAGATGCTCCTTGCCATTTCCTCTTGCTCAACACCCTAACTTACTTAAGGAGCCTTTCGTTCTTGAGCACCAGGGACTGTGCTGGCCCCTCAGCTGCAAGGTCAGGGCATCGGGGCATCAAATTCTCAAGCCTGGATACTTACTGTGCCGCCAGCAGCATATTCTTCCTAGTTGCCATCTCACTGCGTCCTCCGAGATGAGGTCTGGTTAAATACTCGGCCACGGATTTACTAGGAAATTCTGCTTCACAGACATAGGCAAAGTCCCGAGCCAAATGAACAGCCTCACCTAGAATAATCGGCAATGGCAACAGACTTTAGGGCCACTGTGGTCCCCAAGGCAAACTGTCCCTTCCCTCTTTTTCCAGCACTATCGGTATTGGTCTAGCAGTCATTTTGCATTCTAAAATGCAATCACACAAGGGGACAACGATCCAGCCAGTAAGCAGAACCTCCTGGGTACTTGCAGTGGGTACCCTCCCCTAGGGTGAAATCATACAATGTAAGAAAAAAAAAAAAGTCTGAAAATTTTAACTGTACTTAAACGATGTTACCCCAGTCCTCTGCCCAAGCTGAGCAGATGCTCCTCTCGCTGCTAAAACAGCATCTAGCATCCGTTGGTAGTGCAGAAGTCGGAAAACTTAGGGGGAGTGAGCATGACTGACAAAGAAGCAAACTGTCACTTTTCTTTATGAAACTGGGACAAAAGTCTTTGATACGGAACTTTGTTTCTAAATGAGAGCGCCCCATTACTGGTGGAGGTAAGTCTCTAGAATGTTGCTTTAAGAAAGAGAAGCAGGAGTGTTTCCTACCGGAAATGTTAGGAGCCCTACCTACCCTCTCGTCTCAGGTATTGGGGGGCACAGAGGGAGGAAAACGAGGGGAGGGTGTCATTTCCCACCCGCGGCGCTGGGTTCTTTCTGGTTCCAAGATTTGGGGCTGCTAGAGTTTTACAAACCCAGATGGTGGACCTCACCCACCATCCCCACTTCCCTCCCCCGACTCACTAAATCAACATCTGAGAACCATTGTTCAGGCACACGCTTTCTCATTCAAGCACCCCTGCCTGGCCGGTAAGGAAACCTAGGGGAGCCGCATTTATGCTCCACGCACGCGGAATCCACCATTCTCCATGCAGGACAGCTGGTCCCCAACAGCATCGAACAGGCAGCTCCTTTCTCCTTGCCCTGACCTCCAAAGACACTCGTAAAAAGGTAGAGCAGGGCCCTGCCAAGTCTCTTTTAGCAGCGCGGTCGCGCCATTTAGACCAGGGAAAGAAAGTGTTCAAAAGATTGCCTGACTACCAGGAGACCACCCCTCATTGGCTCCCCCGGCCCCCGAGCCGGGGCCCAGCGCCCTGCTGATTGGGCGAGGTGCTGGCGGCCGCTCCAGGCTTACGGATAAGCCCCCTCCGTGTTCATCAACTCATTTTCCTGTGCGCAGTAACAACGAGCTTGTTTTGTTTTGAAAAATAATTATTTCACTTTTCCCTTGCCCACTTTGTAAAAGGCCGTATTGCATTCTTGGCTACTTTCCAGGTTCGGGGCGCAGGTCCATTCAAGAAACTGAAATGTCACATCCTATCTTAGGACTGGGGAGAGGGGCTCATCTGTGGGCCCCATTACTTTTTTTTTTTTTTGATGGGGAAAATGAACAAAGGAACTGTGAATTGGGCTAGGCTCATTGTATACAAGGGCTTTTCTCTTCACTGACCACAGTCCCAATATTCCACAGCTACAAAGACTAGAAACGGTCCTGCTGCCCACCGGTAACCAGTTTTAAGAAAAGGTGTACCAAATGATCGATTGCATCCTTCAAAAACTGGTTCATCTGATAATGTGATGTCTTAGGAAAACCCGTTTCTTTTTAACAATGATTTTCTGGGAGACCCAGAGCAGAATACTTCAGCAGACACATCGTTAAATGTTAACTTATTTGATTAAATGACTGTGATTCATTGTAATGAACGCATGGCAAAATCGCTTGCATCTCTCTTTTGTGACTAAGAGTTGTTTTTAACCTTTTCTTATACCTTTTTTTTTGCGGGGGGGGGGGGCGGGTGCCGCACCCTACGGCATGTGGGATCTTAGCTCCCCGATCAGGGGTCGAACCCACGCCCCCTGCATTGGAAGGCGAAGTCTCAACCACTGGATCGCCAGGAAGTCCCTAACCTTTTCTTTAGAGAAATATTAAAGACTCAACACAGCACTAACTAAAAACACCGCAAAACAAAAACACAACTCCACTGACCTTCTACTAAAGATGTCAGGAGGGTGACGTGGGCAGCTTTCCGTCTCCCCGCTGGAAGATTCAACCCAATCTTGTCCAACTTCTCCCGCAAGGATCGGCCACCATTTTTAGATTTGGCTCTGAGCAAAATAATAATAAAATAAAAAATTCTTTTCTCAAGAAACCACTTTAAAATTCTAAATGCCTAACATGCTGCTCACAAAACAGAAATCTGTCAGAAACAACCTACATTACGTGGCTCATAATCAAGTGATACAGGGAATCCTTAATTTATTACTTAATCCCTGTAAAATTCAAAAATCTTTCTCAGCATCGCCAACATTATTTTTTTTTTAATCACAGAACATTGCAAGTTGTACAGAGCAGACAAATTTTCACTTGTAGAAACTGCAGCAGCCCCCCAAAAAACAACTCCCTGGGGGAACCAGACCCATGGAGCTCCTCTACTCTGAATACAGATGCTACCACTCATACAAGGGAATCAAATTCTAACCAAATGAGAATTTGTTAGCGCTGTTTTAACACTTCCTTCTACATCTGGCACGTTCTAAAAGAGAAGATGTGTACTAAAACTCCCTGAGCCAATGAGAATTCAGCGTTAGGTACCAAAGTTCCATAAATGTTAAAACTATCTCCCTGGTCCTTTTCTGTTATTCATCCCCAACCATTCAACCGCCATGCCCAGAACGTGTCCCCATGTACCTTCTGAGGACACCTCCCAGTAATGAAGCATTTAAGCACTCAGGCGGGGACAGTCGCCTCTGGACTTCGGCAACTGTCACTTTGTATTTAGATGTAGAGCTGAGGAGGGACAATCTTCCAGGGACCGAGCAGAAGACCTCGCTGGGATTCATCACAGCCTCCACCAGCTCCTTCTGACAAGGGAGACTCAAGGGGTTCTTCGTCATTGAAATAGGACCTGTGAGTGAAGATCAGAAGTGGCGTTCCCAAGCAAACCACTAACCAAAGCTGAAAGAGCTCTTTGAACAACTAACTGCATGTTGGACTATAAATTGCAAGCAGATTTTTTTAAAGCCATATTCTTCAAAGATAATCGAATCTGAATTTCACAATTTAACACCTTGGGAAGTTAATTAGTCAAGATCCCACGCGTGGAGGGTTTGCATTTTCTGACCACTGTTAAAATCTGTTTCGTTAGAACGTTTGTTTTCAAAAGACTACTTCATAACTAAATAAATGAAGATTTCTTTTTTCCCCCTCACTCAACGAATATCCAAAATCACAGGACATAATCATCTGGCAAAATCTTTCAGTGCAACTGATCACAGTAAATTTTAAAATACAAACACACCTGTTCTAAGTTTACTGGGAAATTCAGTTTATTTTCTGAGGTTTTCTTTCTTTTTTCTTTTTTCCCCCCAAACTCATTTTTCCTCAGTTGATTTCAAACAGTTTAACCTCAAGTAACAGACCATAGCTACATTTCATTTAGGATGACCCCATTTCCCAACAGAGCTAAACTGGGAATCCTGGCAGTACGTAGCTTAATTTCATGAGCCACTCAGTCGCCCAAGTAATCCAATTTTCCAAACCCCCGCCCCCCTCATCCCTGCATGAACCCGACAGATCACCCAGCCTGATGCTTTCAGGGCTGTCTGTTTTGTACACCAAACTGTGTCCCACCTTCTTTTTGCAGGTCAGAATTAAGGCTCCTTACCCCTGTGCATATTTGAAATCAGAAATAAAATCACATCAACCCGTTCAACAATTAAAATTGTCACAGAACCAATCACTCCACTAAGGATATGTGGTGACTTGTTTTCCAAATTAAGTCACAGCCTTAACTCACTCTGGGATTCTTTCCTGGAGCATTGTAAAAACACTCTCGAATTCAAGAAGTAACACCCACCAAGGGAAAACTATGGAGTAACAAATCCGGAGATTGAGGGGCAGCTCCTGAGAGCATCTTTTTCCATTTAGATCTTAAAGAAATGCCCCGTCTTCTCACTCCTAAAACCTATCTGCCTCGAGTCCCTGTCACTCCCTTCCACCACAAATGTCCCAAATCGGATACCAAAAGCCCTACCTCACCAATAAGTTAATAACTTCCCAGTTACCGCTAAGAACCACTACAGGGTGTGTGATGCCACAGGAAGAAAAGAACTCGTGCTCACTCCGTACCTTTGCGAATAACCGTCTGATCATGCAGAAGTAGGTGCTGGTCGTCGACATTCTGGGGGAGAAATGACAAAGTTTCCTTTAAGTTCGGGGGAGCCTGGACGGGGTAGGAGAGAGGCAGTGGGGCGAACGGGTCCGGGCAGGGCCGAGGCGCTCACCTGCACCTCCTCCATCTGGTGCGCCATGTCGTGGAGCCCCAGGTTCTCGGCCAGGCCCGCGGCGTCCAGAGCGTGCGAGTGGGGCAGCAGCAGGTCCGAGCGGCGGTAGGCGTCCCTGCGGGCACTCACGGCGCCGCCGTCCAGCCCGGAGAGGTGGGGCAACAAGCCGGCCGGGCGCGCGTGGTGCGAGGGCAGCCCAGCCCCCTCCTGGCTCTGGCGGCCCGGCCAGGCCTGCTGCTGGCTGCCGGTGGGCGCCGGCTGGTGCAGGGGGTTGATGGCGGCGGCGTACGCTTCTCCCAGATGCGAGTAGGGGTCGGCTGCCTGCGAGTAAGCCAGCTGCTGGTAGGGAGGCGGAAAGTAGGGTGGTGGCTGGTATTCGGCGACTCCAGCATGGGAGAGGGGCGGCGCGGGGCTGTAGAGATGCTGCCCGGCGGAGGAGAGGTGAGGCAGGCGCGGGTTCCCATTGCTGCTCGCGTCGTGGCGATCCTGGGGCACAGAAACGGAGACCCGGTTAGTACGAAACCCCGCTACTGCGCACGGCCCGCGGCCACCGCGCCGAGCCTTGTGACCCCCGGGGACCCACCGCACCAGCCCGGACCGACCCCCGCGGGGCCTGCCCTCGGGCCAAAAGGCCCCGGGGAGCAACGTGCCCCGGGGGTTTCGTTGTCAACCGCTAGTCCGCAGAGGAAGGGGAAACTGGAGAAAGACCTGGAGGAACGTGCCCTCCGGGCCCCGCGGCGAAGGTCTGACGCCCGAGGTATTCTGCGGCTCCAAATCCGAATGCCAGGCCTTGGGCCGGAAGAAGCTGGGGCAGGGGTCCGGGGAGAAAGCCTGCAGGCAGCGCAGAGCGCGGTCGCTCACGAGCCCGCACATGCTGGCGTCGTCGGCCCAAAGTGGGGAAGCGGTGGGCGCGAAGAATGCGCGCCGCGCAGGAAGTGCGCCGTTTCCCCGCCCCAGGGACCCTCCCTTCCACGCCCTCAGGACAAAGACCTCCGGGCGAGAGACCCTCCCTAGCGGGGGCAGCCACCCAGCGCCGCCCAAGGGACTCAAGGAGGAGCCCGCCGCAGCCAGGGGTGCGCTCCCTGCTAGCTGTGTCCCGACCAAGTAACGCCGTCCTGCCCAGCCACCGTCAGTTTCCCCACAAATCGGGCACGGAGAACGAAGGACCCCGAAAATTGGGCAACCTTGCCTGGGCACGTTCCCTCGCCCCACGGCTGTCCGACTTAATTCTCAAAGGACGTGTCGCCATGTGTTCCCGGGGTCACAGGGGTGGCGGGGGACCAGGAGAGCTATGACACCGTCGCCCCCTAGCTGAAGTGCCCGTGCCTGCAAACAGGGGCAGCCCCTCTAGGTCCCGCGGGCGCACAGCTCTCCCGCGTCCCCGCCGCCACCGCTCCCCTCTCCCGGGGCCTGGGCTCACGTCTTCTTCCTCTTTCCGCTCGCCGCCTCCCTCCCTCCCACTCTCCGAAACTCTAGCTCAACCTGTCCGACAGGCTGGAGCACTCCCGAGCGCTTACGGCCCCATCTGGCCTCAGCGCCCCCCCCCGGCCCCCCCTTCTCTGGAAAGCCAAACTTCGGTTGTTTTCTTGTTTCCCCAAGGAGGTAGCGGGGCAGGTGACAAGCCCGCCTCGGAGGAGACTCCGCAAAGGTGTCGCCGGCAGGTCACCTCGTCTGACTCCTTGGGACGGAGGTTTCGTGCGTAAAAGCCACCTCTAAAAGTTGCAGACCCAGCGCTCTTCCGAGAAATCGGGGAAAAGGGCTGTTTTGCTTCGCGAGAAACCGGCCGGTAAGCTTTGTGGGTGGGATCTGCTACGCTCTTTCCAGGCCCCATTCCCGAGACTGGATATTTAGGTAAAGGCCCGATTCGGGAAGGGGACCCCGGAGAAACGCACTAGGGAATGTCCGGAAAAGTGGACCCTGTCCCATCGGAGGGCGAGCGGTGGGTGCCTGTTCGCTGCTCCTGCGCCCTCGCCCCCGACCTCGGTCCAGTGGCCCGCGCCTCCGGGACTGTACTCGGGCGGGGCCAGGCTGCGCCCTTGTGCCCAGCTCACCTCGCAGTCCTCTTCATACTTGACATTATCGGTTATTTTCCACAACATGGCGTCCGGCGTCCCCCAAAACAGTCGCCAGTTAAATCCAGGTTCCCCCCACCCCCCGAGCGGTAAATCCAAAATTGGGGTCACGGTGGCCAGACGTCTGCCGCTGCCCCCGCCGCGCGCGGGCCTAGCCGTCCCGGTCACTGGACGCGCATCGGCGGCTCCGCGATTGTAGATGGTGCCGCCGCGGGTGTAGAGGCCGCGGCCGGGGACCGGGGAAGCCGCGCCCGCAGTGTGTGTCCAGGCGATAGCCGGGGGATCCGGGCGCCTTAATGAGAAGAAATTATCATAACTCCTCCCCGGGGGCCGGCGCGAAGGCCCCGGCGCCGGGCGGGGCGGCCCCCAGCCAGTCCCAGCCTAGCTCCGCCCCGCATCCTGGCCCGGAGCCGCGCGGAGACCCACGCCTCGGGGGGCTTAGGAGAGGAGTCGAATGGGCCGCACCTCGCTGACAGCCGCAAACCTAAGAGGCCAGCGTCCCCCATCACGCCATCCATCAGTCACCCTCACCAAGCACACACCTGAGGACGGCAGAGCTGGGGACCGGGATCCGAACCCAAGAGCCCCCCCTCTTTCACCGACAGCGCCTTCCCCCACCCTCCAAAAGACGTCTCAACAGCTGAGGTCCCCCTATCTCCTAAAACGTCCCAAACACCCGCTCCAAGGAGATTTAAGGTTTAAACTGGAATCAGGCAGCTGGAGTCCCAGTCCCTCCGAGGGACGACTCCCTCCCCCGCACGGCGTGGGCACAGTGCGCTCGGGGTCCTCCGAGGGGACGGGGGTGGGAAGGCCTTCTGGGGAGTCGGCCCCAAGCGCCACCGAGCGGGTGGGCCGCTCCACCGGCCCCGAAGTGTCGGACAACGGCGTTTCGCCGCCATCGCCCGAAGCTCCATCTCCAAGGCTGGGCTGCGGCCGGGAGGCGGGTGGGGGGCACCCGCCTACCCTCGCCCGGCCCTGCCCTGCCCGGCGCCGGCTCGGCAGCTTCCTCCGACGGGCCAGGCACTCAAGAAGCCTCAACTCAACCTTGAAAAGGGGTGCGGGGCTGAATGCAACCCTAACGTCACAGGCGGGGACGAGGGAAGAGGTGGGGGGAGGAGGAGGGGCCGTGGAGGGACCCCCGCTGGAGAGGTGAGCACCCGGGGTCCGCAGATACAGGCAGAAAACGAAACTTCCTTCCACATAAACGTTGCCTCTCCCCCCAATATGCATTTGCCCCCCAACCTTGAAAGCAAAGCGCAATGCTGAAACATTTTAAAGAAACGAAATCCATTGGCCCGATTATTGTAATTGACCTTTTTTTTCTTTTTGCTTCAAGGGGAAAGTCGCTAATTCTCGGGAGCTGAATTTAAACATTCTCAGGGAATCAGAGAAGGAATCTTTCGATTTGATTACGAATCCGATTTTGCAATAATCAATACCTATCAGTTTACTGCCCCGGGCCTGTGGAGTGGACGCTGCTCCCAATTCACAGAATGAATGCACCCACTGCTTCCCTACTCCCGCCCGGGCTTGTTTGAACTTTAGCATTTCTTTAAACCGAGATGGGCCTAAAATAAAATAACCAAAATAAAAATAGGCGTCTTCCAAGCGAAAGGTTCTTCCTCGCCCCAGAGAGTAGACAGATTCCAGGTGATATTCCGACCAGTTGTGAGAACAAAACCTGGAGACGAAACCACTGGAGGCTTTTCAGGCTTGTCTGCGGGCTCTGCACTAGGATACGTACAAAGACAGTGCACACACGACCCGACACCTAGCTTTCAAGACACCGTGGGGGGGGGGGACGGGGGGTAAAAGAGAAGACCGCAGAAGCAGCGCTCCTGGTACTCGGGAGTGGGCGCAGGGGGCACCTGCTCAGGGCAGGTATCGGACCCGGTGCGGTAGGCATGCTGGCGCCCTGGGAGTGGAAGATTGGGGTCCCAGGTACTTTCGAGGGAGGCTGCGGAGCCTCTGGGCACCCCAGACATCCAGACCAGTGACGCAGGAGCTCTCCTCCACACTGGGCCTTCTAGCCCCGGCTTTGACTCCAAGACCCGGCCGGGGATGCAGCTTGAACAACTTGTCTCGTCCACGCCTGCAACTTTACCGCCGGGCATGTTGGGTCCAGGGCTGGGCAACAAGGCACCAACCCCCCGCCCCAGGTCCTGGCTGCCCTTCCTTTCCTCAGCAGCGCTCGCCAAAGCCACCCGGAGGGACGGAAATCCCTCGCAGCCCCGGGGCCTCTATGGCGGAGGCAAAGGGAGCCGATGGGCCCCGAGGGTTTGCGCACCTCCGTTTAGGGAGCCCCAAGGGCACAGAGGTTTCGGAACCGCTCGGCAAAGGCCATTCATTCCCAAGCCAGCGCCCTGGACCTGGACGCTGCCCCCCTCCAAGGGACACGCGCTCAAGCTAGAGCGCAACTTCTGTGCCCTGGATGGGGAAGGCGGCACAAACGAATCCTCAACCTTCCCGGCCAGGCCGACTCCACCCAAACACGCACAGCTTCTGCTTCAGGGACGGAACCCAGGCACGCGCGCGCCCTGCTCCGGATGCCGGAAATCTCAGCCCTTCCTTGAGCTCAACTTTTCTGCTCTGAGCCGAGAGCGAGAGCAGAGAGCCGATGGCTCCCACACTCAAGACAGACCTCCCCCAAGGCCCCCACCCCTCGCCGCGCGAAGACGCATGACTGCGTGGCCGCGCCCTCAGGCAGCCACGGCCTGGGAAGGGTGTCCCCTCCGACCCTCCGCGGCTTCGCAGACGCCAAGTGTAAACAGAACGTGGGGATCCCGGGGAGCAGCCTCGCCGCTCGCCTCGCACAATCAAGGGTATGGGGCTGGACGGTTGTCAGCGGCTTCCCTCTGTCGCCCCCTAGGGAGCCTGCACTCAACCCACACGCTTGAAACCCTGGACCCCGGCCCCCAGCCCGCTCGGATGGCGCTAGAAACCAGAGACCGGAGGCGACAAGGCGTCTGTGAGGACAGCAGCGCTACAACAGTGCGCCACCTCCAAAGATGCGCGGGCAGCTGCCTCTGGAAACAAGGCTCCCAGACCCGGGCGGCAGGCTTCCGCCGCCTCCACACCCATGGCAAGCCCAGGAAGGCGGCGGGGCGGGTAGAGCTGGACTGGAGCAGGCCTGCGACTCAGCTTCCCGTCCCGGGGAGGGGGCGCCCGAGCGGCAGGTGGAGGCTCCGAAGCGCCCTCGCGGGCGCCGTGCACCAAACAAGGTGTCTGTGTCGCCCCGCGGAACAGCTTGGGCTCCGGCTGGGACCGCAGTTAAGAGGCGGGGCCCAGCGAAGCAGAGCCGAAAAGCCGGGGCCTGCAGCAGTCCGGGAGGGCGCCCATTCACGCGCTAGCCCACGCCCTCCCTCGCAGCACCGGCACCCACTGAACGGACACTTGGCGTCCAAGAGCATCCGAACTGTCTAAGCCCACTAAGGTGCACGTCCGGGGCGCCACATGTATTAAATAATTCAGTCACTCCAAAATAGCAGCAATAATATCAAAATAGCAGTTTGTTTTTCCTGATGCTCAAATTGGCGGCTACACACACGCACAGATGCTTCTCGTCTTAGCCCAGGGTCCAGCCCAACTCTTTCTACTGCTCACTTGTAAGCGCTCCGCGCCAGGCCGGGTCCTCAAAGGGGTTTCGCAGCCTTTAGCTCTTCCTTTGCAAGCATCCTCGCAAACCAGAAAACGCGAAGCGCGGAGCTGGGGGAGCCTGTAGGACCCAAGCTTCGGAGAAGCTCTCATTTGCGGAGCGCTCGCGGAGCGCAGCGGTCGTGGTAGAGTCTCTAACTTGAGGACCATCGCCCCACTTGTCAGCAGGCGAATTTTCAGTCGTCCAACTACCTCAAAGCCACCAGCCTGCCTGTTCTTCAAGGCCACCTTCCTAGCGGCTCTCGGGCACCTATTAGAGACAAGCCGGCTCTCGCCTCCCTGCCCCGGGGGACCCCCGCCCTCAGAGTGCCTGTCACCTCTCCACCCACTAACATCCCTGGGCCCATCCGGGTGCAGCCTAACCGCTCCGAGCGCAGGCAGGAGGGCCAAGGCGCGAGCCCAGTGTCCCCGGAGGCCTTCGCGGCTCGGCGTCCTAGAACACCAGGCACCTCCAGGCCAGCTAAGCCCGGAGGCCTTCACCTATTTATCTGGTCGCCGCCAGGCGAGGAGGCCCACTGTGGCCAGGCGCCCAGCGGCGCGGACTCGGCTTCCTGCGCCAGAAGTGCGCAGCGTCCAGGGGCCACCGTGCACCCCGCAGCGGCGCCCATCCCACCCAGCGGGCACACACCCCCTCCGGCAGCCAGGCCTCCAGCACCCCTCTCTTTCCCTGCCGGTCCTCGGATCTGTCCTCCACCCAACACCTCTCTTCTCACCTTTAGGAACTGGAAATTCATGTTGCCAGCTCTTCAACCCTCTGTGAGTTGAGGTTTTCAAGAATGGGAGCAACGCAGGAACAGGTCCCCAAGGGCCGCGTCGTGTGCTGTAAAGTGCTCCGAGCGTTTATTTAATTAACGGAAGGGGGATGGGGGGGTACAATTCACAGCCAAAACGGGCTATCGCGATTGGAAGACACACCTGAAGGTCCTGGTTACTCCTCCCCTGCCCTCCTCCCCTTGGAAACTGTAAACTCGCCAATTGAAAAGGGTCTTCCCGGTCTTTTGACTGATCTTTACGTCTGTTTATAACCAGCAGTAGGTAGGGCTCCTTCCATCACAAAACTATTTTAAATGTATTCTACGTCTTGCAGGCAGAGGACATTTTAAATGTGTTCTGTCTCCACAGCCAGATCTATTAACATTTCCGTGAATTCCCCGCCCTCATTTCTGGCTTTGATCTGCCTCCAGGCACCTCGCAGGTTTCCAGGTCCAGCTAAAATGGAACCAGGGGCACTGAATTCCTTGGAGGAGAAGGAGGTGGGTGGGTTTGGGGTCTTCCTTAAGTGCCAGAGAGACTTGCTTACACCTTGGTCATCACATGCTCTTTGCCTGAAGGAAAGAGGCAAAGGACCTAGGTGACTTAAAAAAAGGAAACACACACACACACACACACACACACACACACAGCTGAGAGCCCAGTAAAATGCAGTCTTAAGGAAGACTGTAAACACAAGAATAAATGCCATTTGTTGACCGTACCACAGGGGACCCACTGTGACCACCCAGGTCACCAGGAGGAGAAATTAGCTTTGTACAGAAGCTGCCCTTCAGTACCTGAGTCCTTGATAGTTTTCATACAGAACCTGCCCAGGCAACCAAACAGCTTCTTTTCCAGAGAGGTGAGTTGAAAACTTACTCAAGATTACTCTACATATGCTTTAGAAGAAAGAAAAAAAGAAATGGCAGGAAAACTGCAGGTTTCAGCCCCACCTACTGGGAAACTCTCCCAGAGGTTCTCTGTCCCCAGTAGTCTTCAAAGGTACAGTTTTTAAAAGGCACCAAGAAATTCCTATGACAGAACCATCCATGTAGTGAAATGTACATTTTTACGTGTCTCAAAAACAAAAAGTGGTGTAAGCACAGCCACAACTTAGTGTAAAGTGGTTTAAAATACACAACTACAGGGAAAATAGCTTAGCTGAAGGTGTAAGGTAGGATTTTGATCATCAATACGGTTCTATTCTAAGATCGAAACATGCTATGCCCTTTGGTCCCACTATAGGAATAATGAAAAGGACACAGGCCACAGTTTGAGGTGTAGCTACACTCAGGCAATAGGATGGGACTGGGGGGGGGAGGGTATGGAGAGAAAGGTGATTTTTTTACTTCATTATGGATGGGGTCTTGTTTTCATTTGTGGTGGGGAGGGGTTAAAACTGATGTGTCTTGTGTTAATTATTTTTTAAAATGAACACAC
Organism: Grampus griseus; assembly: GCF_964374135.1. Classification (NCBI taxonomy): domain Eukaryota; kingdom Metazoa; phylum Chordata; class Mammalia; order Artiodactyla; family Delphinidae; genus Grampus; species Grampus griseus. The sequence goes on along the minus strand of NC_139008.1, from coordinate 82,654,124 downwards.
TAATCACTGTTAACATCCTGGTTTTATTTCACAATTTAATCCAGAAACAAAGATTTTGTTATTGTTGTTGCTGTTACGTTTCTGGTCTTCTTTTATTGTTGCTGCTCTGATTGCATCTTACTTTTATAATTTTTTTTAAAAGGCAATGACCACTGTTAATGCCTAAATGTATTTATTTGACCTCAGAAACTGAAACATCTTGTACTGCCACAACACATAATTATGAAATATTGGCACCTGGACAAGGTGTCAAGCTCCCCAGGGTCTCTTTAGACAGCTGCCACTAGTGGGGTCTGCAAGGAGGCTGGAGCAAGAGCCCACAGGGGGAGAGCTCCCAGCCCCCAGGCAGCCACCTGTGTCCTTTCTCCTCTGCCCACTCTTTTATTTATTTATTTTTAATATTTATTTATTTATTCATTTATTTATTTATTTTGGCTGCGCCAGGTCTTAGTTGCCGCACACGGGATCTTCCTTGCCACGTGCCGGATCTTTAGTTGTGGCATGTGGGATCTTTAGTTGCAGCATGTGAGATCTTTAGTTGCGGCATGTGAAATCTAGTTCCCTGACCAGGGATCGAACCTGGGCCCCCTGCATTGGGAGTGTGGAGTCTTAGCCACTGGGCCACCAGGGAAGTCCCTGCCCACTCTTTTAAATTCTACAAGCCAGGCTGCAGTAGCTCCAGTTTACTGCTAGCATCTTCCTCACATGGCACACAAACGTTTTCTTCCCTGAACGTGATGCCAAGCTCCTGAGTTCTGCATGTAGGAACTCATTTCAGTGGGGCTGTCAGCCCAGAAACAACAACATTAAAAAAACCAAAATGGTACCATGGCAACCCAAGGATCCAGAGGGAAAACGTAGCCAGCAAAAATCAACACCAAATTAGAACCAGAACCTAAAAGAAAGAAATTATTCTTTATAGCCACTCTTAATGTAAAACAAATATCAGTTCCCAAACCCTTTTTAAATACCAGGAACACCAACCAAAAAATCTTAAAGACTAATACATAGTTTCAGGTGTTCACATATGAGACTCTGAAACTGTGTATAATGAATCAAATGCACATGTTCCAAAACCATAACTGCATAGCTTAAGGGATTCCTCTGTCCCTCTTTGTGGTTCAGGTCACCCAAACTCTTTCTGTATTGAAAGGATACTCTTTAATCATCACAAATTGGCCTTTTAAACAAGCAATGTACCCTGCTCAAAACCAGCATTTAGACTTTTTTTAAAAAATTTTCATTGGACTATAGTTAATTTACAGGGTTGTGTTAGTTTCAGGTGTACAACAGAGTGAAACAGTTATACATATATCCCCTCTTTTTTAGATTTCCTTCCCATTTAGGTCACCGCAGATGATTGAGTAGAGTTCCCTGTGCTATGAAGTAGGTCTTTTTTAGTTACCTATTTTATATAGAGTAGTGTGTTTATGTCAATCCCAATCTCCCAGTTTATCCCCACACACCCCCTGGTAACCACAGTTTGTTTTCTATGCTTTTTTTAATATAAATTTATTTATTTTATCTATTTATTTTTGGGTTTTTTTAATAAATATATTTTTAAAATAAAATATATAAAAATAAATAAAAGCCTGTTCTTTTAGCAGCAATTGGTGTGCCTACATCCTTTACAGCCAGTGGGCCGGGCCCACTAATGACATTTATCCAGCCCCCAAACTTGCACCGTCCTTTCACAATTAATGGAGGAAACAGTGCCATAGTCTCTTTCTTTCCCTTTAAATAAACCTCTTGTTGGCTCCGGTGGAGAAGCTGGGGAGTCTGGGCCTATCTATTTATTTTTGGCTGCGTTGGGTCTTCGTTGCTGCACTTGGGCTTTCTCTAGCTGCTGCGAGCCGGGGCTACTCTTCGTTGCGGTGCGCGGGCTTCTCATTGCGGTGGCTTCTCTTGTTGCGGAGCACGGGCTCTAGGCACACGGGCTTCAGTAGTTGTGGTGCACGGGCTTAGTTGCTCCGCGGCATGTGGGATCTTCCCGGACCAGGGATCGAACCGGTGTGCCCTGCATTGGCAGGCGAACTCTTAACCACTGCACCACCAGGGAAGTCCCTCTATGTTTTGTTTTAAAGAAACAGTTTTTCATTCTTGTATACAAGGTTATAAAAATTCTATCATTTATATGGATTTGGGGGTTAGAGGAAGAGGAGGCAAGGAAGTTTAAGTCGAACATGATTTTTTTAAAAAAGAATTTGATTGTTTCTTCCTATGTCCCCTCCCCCACCCAAAGGATTAGATTATAAATCCATATTTCAATTATATTCAGGAAAATTCTGAGGCCCCCAAAGAGGTGATGACCTGAAACCAAGACTTCCTCCGCCCCATCCTATCCAAACAAGCAAGTCACCCGTTTCTCCTTTTGGACCCACACCCTTAGGACAGGTCTGAATCTACAGGTTCCCCTCACCTGGACCACCAGCCTGCCCTGATGACTCCCAAAAGAAGGGCAAGTCAGTTACCCCCAAGGTCAGTAACAGGAGGGAAAGGACCAGGGCTGGAATTAGAGTGAGGAAGCAGAATTTCAGAGGACACCCCAAAATGCAGTAATCAGGACAATATTTTAATGCACTAGTTTTTAAAAATCAAAATGAACACACACAAAAACTCCCTGATGAACAAAATATCAAAATTTTAAATGAAGACAGGTTGCGGTTGTTTTATGACCCTGTGTTACTGTGCAATGGAGAGATATGTTCCATCAGCCCGCAGTCCCAAGCCCCTTGTGGCCCCTACCAGGTGGGCTGACGCAAGTTGACAGTGGTGAGTGAACAGACTGAGCAAGGAGGGGCTTGGGCTAGAGCCGTGGTTTTTGATTGTAGAGCTTTTATTAACTTTTTCCGATTGGGAGGCTATTTGATGTGTATCCAGGGGTTCACGATGTCCTTGGCCCCAGGCTCCAGCGCTGCCTTACCTTGTCTGGCAGGGCACTAGGGGAGGTCAGTGCCCCCACGGTACCGAACACTAGAAAACAGGGGATCCGAATGCCTTACATTTCCTATCGCATTTAGGACAGGTGGAAGGCTGATGGTGTCTGCATTTCCCGGAATGTGCCACACCCTCACCTCTTACTCCCTGATGAAGACTACAGGCTTGGGCGCCGCTGTGTCTGCTCCAGGTCCTGACTCTGCTTCAACTCTTAGTGCCTCAGTGTTTCCATCTGCAAAATGGAGATAACAGTGCCTACCTCGTAGCGGTGAGGATGAAATGAGATCGTGTACGCAGAGGGTTTAAAAGGATGCCTGGGCAACGTAAGTGTTACACAGTGTCTGTTGCAATGTCATCACTGCTGCGTTCTCTTTACCCTCGGAGCACAGGCTGCTCTCTATCCGTAGCTGAACCTGCTTCTCAGGCTGACCGCCGACCCACACCCCCGCTCCCACCCACACTCAGCCGCCTCCCTGAACCCCTCATTTGCCCAACTTCACCTCCTAAGTGCACCTGCCACGTCGGTAGCCTTCGGGCTAATCAGCAAGTGAGAGGCGCTTGGAGACATTCATTCCTTCGTTCCTCCAACTGTTAGTTATGAGCATCTCTGCCAGGCTGTCACCAGGTTAGGAACCCGCCCTCCGGTAACCCCTATTCTAGAAGGAGGGGCCACGCATCCCTCCAACAATGTTTTGAGGGCCTCCTACATGCCAAACTCTATTGTGGGTTCTGGGGATACAGAACGTTCACAAAACTGACAAAATCCCCAAACCAATGAAGCTTATACTGGCTGGGGCAATAGTATTAAGTAAACTATTATAAAGGGAGGGAGGGAGGAAGGAAGGAAGGGAAGAAGGGAGGAGGGGAGGAAATGCTAAGAGGAGAAATGCTAGAACAGAGGCCAGGCTGCCTAACAGGCCAGGGGGAGCTGACTAGCCTGTGGCTCGGGCAGGCGGTGCTGAAGAGCTGACTCTGGCCCAGAGAAGAATGGAAGGAGGCCCTCTGGACACACTGCACCTATTAGCTCTGGGGGATTCTGCCCAGAGTAGATGTCTAGAGAAGAAGTGCTGTTCCCCTCTTGGATAATCTCACCAGGTGGCCGGCTTCTTCATTCACTGGGCAGGCAGCTTGCCAAGACCTCTCCTGTGTCAGGGGACAGTGGCAAAGGGCCAAGTCCCTGCCCTCGAGAAGCTCAGGGTCTCCGGAGACAGACAGTAAGTACCACGGACACATATAGCATCAGGTGGCACTGGAGGCAAGGGCAGGGGCTGGGAACGGTGGGGAGACGGGGTGTTTCAAAGAGGTGATCATGTAAAGGAAGTGATCTCTGAGCAGGGACTTGAATGATGGGGTTGTTTCCAATTCAAGTGCAAAAGGAAATAAATAAACTAGGAAGTCCCCAGTTTTCCCATTCCCAGAGATAAACACCATTACAACACAGAAGTATAATTCTACACATTTTCCATCCATAATCTATATTACATGTGATACAGAAGATACGTGTTACATTAGATCTACATTTTAAACATAAAATTGTAATAACACTAGCGAGAGTAGTTTCTCTTCTGCAATTTGCTTTTTGCACTTAGCTGTAGAGTGGGGACATCTCTGCATGCCGATATGTGTAGATTCGCTTTTTTTTTTTTTTTTGCTTTCCTCCTTGGTTTTTCTTCTTCCTTCCTTCCTTTTTTTTTTTCTCTTTTGCTAGTTTTAAGTTTAATGTTTATGATAGCTGTCACATTAGAATTTTTTGCTTTTACTTGCCTTTTTCCTATGCATCCTAGCTGACCTGCTTTGACACTTACCACGTGTGGCTTACTGTTCCTGGGCCTTTGCATGTATTATCTCATTTAATCCTGCAGGAACCCCATGAAGGGGAACTATTTCTCTTTCCATTCTGCATGTGCAGGAACCCAGGAACACAGTGCTTCAGTAACTTGCCCTTCAGAGCGAGGGAGGTGGCAGAAATGGGTAAATACGACACTACGTACTAACCTGTCTGCTGAAGACTAAACTCACACCCTAACAAGTTGAGTCAAGTTGTCTTTTAAAATAGCCTGTGGGACAAACAAAACACGGCCGCAGGCTCTTTAAGGCCTCGGGCTTGCCAGGGTGAGTCTAGAGAGACTTTGAGAGCCTGCAGAAACGCAGATGTACCTTTTCCAGGTGTGATGCCTAGAAGTGGGATTTGGGCACCAGAGCCTAGGAGAGCAGCACGATCTACATTAGCGGTGTAGGGAACGTGTCCATTTCCTCCCAATTACAAAGTGGAAAGAGGTGATTTTACTGATCCCTAACTTTTGGCGATCAGCTATTAGCTCAAAAGAAAAAGGGTACATTTGATTTGCATGTTTTCAAATATTTGCTGGTCATATGTGTGACTTCTGCAAACCATGTGCGCTATTTGCCCATTTTTCTATCAAGGTACGTTTTCTTCAATATTTTTTCAGTCCTCGCCTCGGCAGCACATGTACTAAAACTGGAACAATATTTTTCAATGATTTTCATACATTCTTGTTAATGTTTCGATCTTTAATGCAGCTGGTATGGGGGGGGTAAGTACTAAAACTGGAACGATATTTTTCAATGATTTTCATACATTCTTGTTAATGTTTCGATCTTTAATGCAGCTGGTATGGGGGGGTAAGTGGGAAGGGAGATGTATTCATGGTCTAAGGTAGATAGACATAATTTTTATTCTTCCCAAATGGAGAGATGATAGCCGATGGCCCTAACAGTGCAGATGGGCAGACTGAAACGTCCCTTTAATCGTACAAGTTGACCTCTGTCCATGTGTATTTTTCTGCCCTCCCATCTGCCTTCTTTAATAGTTTATTCCTATGCCAGTGCTAAGCTGTGGGATTTTTTTTTTTTTTTTTTTTTGGCTGCATTGGGTCTTCATTGCTGCATGCAGGCTTTCTCTAGTTGCGGCGAGCGGGGGCTACTCTTTGTTGCGGTGCACAGGCTTCTCTTGTTGCGGAGCACGGGCTCTAGGCACGCGGGCTTCAGTAGTTGTGGCACACGGGCTCAGCAGTTGTGGCTCGCGGGCTAGTTGCTCCATGGCATGTGGGATCTTCCCGGACCAGGGCTCGAACCCGTGTCCCCTGCATTGGCAGGCGGATTCTTAACCACTGCGCCACCAGGGAAGTCCCTGTGTTGTTTTTTTTTTAATATTTTATTTATTTTTGGCCACCCCGTGTGGCATGCAGGATCTTAGTTCCCCAAGCAGGGATCGAACCCGTGCCCCCTGCAGTGGAAGCGCAGAGTCTTAACCACTGGGCCACCAGGGAAGTCCCCCAAGCTGTGTTTTGATGACTGTAGCTTTTGCCCTGTTTCCATATCTGCCTCATCTCCCTGATTCAAGACTTCCAGAAAAGTCTTGGAATCAATGTGCCAGGCTCTTCCCACCCCTGACAGTCACTCACACACACACACACACACACACACACACACACACACACACATCTTGCTTCCATTTCGAGTAGAATTACTCAGAATGTATAGCTAGAAAGATCCAGTATCTTTGTACTAATAAGGCTGAGATTAGATGTCTGTTAGGTCTCGAAGAGACAGGAAAAAGCCAGGCCTGGGGCCCAGCTCTCGATTAAAGCTACTGCTCTCAACAGGGTGATTTCTCCCCCAGGGGACATTTGGCAAAGTCTGGAGATATTGCTGGTTGTCACAGCTCAGGGGTGGGCACTCCTGGCATCTCTCGGGTGGAGGCCAAGGATGCTGCTTAACATCCCACAGTGCACAGGGTGCCCCCACAATCCGGTCCAAAATGTCAACAGCATCGAGGTCGAGAAACCCTGCGTTATCTTGGTTTGTTCGTCAAAATCCAGTCGGTGGCTGGAGAATGGCCACCAAGGCAGAGCATGTTCAGTGACTCACTGCAGCTCTGGCCTAGGGCTGCTCCCGCTGCTGCAGAAGGCTGCTCAGCAGCTCAGGGCGGGGCCGAGGCAGCGCCACGGCTCCTGGCCCTGCCCCGGCTGAGGCTGCAGCTGTCTGCACGGGTCCCCGCCTCTTAGGTACACTCCTAAGGGTGGGAATCACATGGCAATTTGCAAGGTCCGGAGCAAAATGACAATCCAGACCCTTGTTCAAAAGTTAAGAATTCCAGGACAGTCACAGCAGAGCATTAACCCAAGCACGAGGCCCTTCAAGATTGCGACACTTGTAAGTGCACAGGTCACACGCCCAGGAAGCCGGTCTGGCCAGACAGGAGCTCCAGGTGGAAGGCTGGGCGATCAGAGGGCACACGTCACCCTTCTTCCAGGGACCACAGTCCTGTGATGCTGGTGGTCTGGTGTCTGAAAACAATTGTTTCCTATTATCTTATTCACTTTTCCAGTTGTTTACAGCAGGAAGGCAAGGCCAGTATTCGAGGCTTCATCATGGCTGGAAGAGGAAATTACCTTTTCATGTCTTCTTCTGTATATATTTCATATACCTGTGCCAGGTACTATATCAAGCAATGTCATTATTTTTTTTTTTTTTTTTTTTTTTTTTTGTGGTACGCGGGCCTCTCACTGCTGTGGCCTCTCCCACTGCGGAGCACAGGCTCCGGACACGCAGGCTCAGCGGCCATGTCTCACGGGCCCAGCCGCTCCGCAGCATGTGGGATCTCCCCAGACCGGGGCACGAACCCCTGTCCCCTGCATCGGCAGGCGGACTCTCAACCACTGCGCCACCAGGGAAGCCCCTGTAATAATATATTTTAAATAACATATTTTGTAAATTCATTTTAAGTTATTTCAGGTCTTTATACTTGCAAATGATGTTTAGATGTATCAGGTAAAAATACATGATTTCTTTATATAAGGGAAATTAGATTTGTAATTAATAGCTAAACATTAGATTTTTTTTAAACAAATTTATTTATTTTATTTATTTATTTTTGGCTGCGTTGGGTCTTCGTTGCTGCACGTGGGCTTTCTCTAGTTGCAGCGAGCAGGGGCTACTCTTCGTTGAGGTGCACGGGCTTCTCATTGCGGTGGCTTCTCTTGTTGTGGAGCATGGGCTCTAGGGCATGCGGGCTTTAGTAGTTGTGGCACGCTGGCTCAGTAGTTGTGGCTCGCGGACTCTAGAGCGCAGGCTCAGTAGTTATGGCGCACGGGCTTAGTTGCTCCAGGGCAACTTGGGATCTTCCCAGACCAGGGCTCGAACCCGTGTCCCCTGCATTGGCAGGCGGATTCTTAACCACTGCGCCGCCAGGGAAGCCCCAAAACATTAAATATTTAAGAGAAAAAAATAGATGTGTTTGCATGCTTATAAATAAATGGTACTACATATTCCTATATCATTCTGCAACTTGCATTTTCTACTTAATAATGTATCTTCAAGTTCTAACCATATTCGAATACCTCATTTTAAAAACTGCTGCATAGGATTTCATAATCTGAACTCTGGTGCTTTACATATGTTATCCAGTGTCAGGCATATAGGAGGTACTCGATACTTATTTGTTTTATGAATGAAAATGCACCTCTTCTCTAAGACGTAGAACCCTTGAGGGCCTAAGCGTGTGTCTGTTCCATTCCCTGCCTACAGAACTTGCCAGCAGAGAGAGGCCGCATCATTAACATTGGTTATAACTATAAAATCTCCTTGACTCTACAGAATGCTTCTGTGCGTCAGGTCTTAGTTTCCTCACCTTGAAGAGGGAGTGGATGAGGGTCAGAGAAGCTACATAACTTGCCCAAGGCCACACACCAAATAAAAAGCAGGGCTACAGGCTTCGGAGTCTGAAAAGCCTAAGGTGAGCGGAGACGCTAAGCTTCCAGAGGGAGTTACCTAGCCAAGCAAGGGAACAGGCAGGGGAAGTTTGGAGAGGAATACGGGAAGAGATGGAAGGAAACAAAGGGAGGAGGTCAAGGGAGAGGGAGAAGAGGGCTGCCATGCCTACAGGGCCGCTATGGGCTGCTTGGTGACCCCCAGCCCTGTCTGGTCCTACTGCCCTTGGCTGGTGTGTCCTCGTGGCACTGGAGTCCATAAGACTGTTTCAGAGGGTCATGAGAGCACAACTATTTCGTAACAGCATGTCATTTGCCTCTTTCCCTCGGTTCAGTGGAATTTTCCAGAGGCTACGTGATGTGTACTATCACAACAGATTGGAGGCGGAAGCAGGCAGGAGAACCCAGTTGCCTTCTATTACGCCAGGCATTAAAGGGAGCTGTAACATGTAAAAACAAACCAACAGACAAATCCCAACCACTGTTCTCACTACATATTTTTTTAATTTTAGAAAATATAGTTACTTTTTTCATAAAATATGTTTTTAGGTTAATATGTCATGGGTGTGTATTATTGTTACTTTCAAATAAATGTTTTAAATGTCTCAGTAATTTCTGATACAGTAACTATTGCTAACCCACATAATCAAAAGCTTTCTGAGAATTTCAGTAATTTTTTCCAATGTAAAGAGGTCCTTAGACCGAAACTTTGAGAATCTCTGCCCTTTGGTGCCCTTGGTATCTCGTCACCAAGCAGATGCTCATTTACTGCATGATTAAATAGATATACGAAGGGACAAATAAGTGGGTAAGTAAATGGAATACTATGCCACCATGAAAAAGAATGAAATCTTGCCACATGCAACAACACACAAGGCATTATGCTAGAAATGAGTCAGACAGAGAAAGAAAAATACCATACGATCTCACTTATATGTGGAATCTTTTTTGGGGGCTGAGTGGTGTGTGGGATCTTAGTTCCCCAGACAGGGATCGAACCTGCACCCCCTGCATTGGAAGCGAGGAGTCTTAACCACCAGACCGCCAGGGACGTCCCTCTATGTGGAATCTTAAAAACAAAAACAAAGTCAAAACACCAAGTTCATACATGTGAAAACAGATTGATGGTTGACAGAGGTGGGGGGGGGCAGGCAAAATGGGTGAAGGGAGTCAAAATTTCCAGTTATAAAAAAAAAATAAGTCTCAGGGATGTAGTGTACAGCATGAGGACTATAGTTATTAATATCGTATTGGGACTTCCCTGGTGGTGCAGTGGTTAAGAATCTGACTGCCAGTGCAGGGGACACGGGTTCAAGCCCTGATCCAGGAAGATCCCACATACCGCAGAACAACTAAGGCTGTGCGCCACAACTACTGAGCCTGTGCTCTAGAGCCTGTGAGCCACAACTACTGAGCCCACATGCCACAAGTACTGAGCCCGCGTGCCTAGAGCCCGTGCTCTGCAACCAGAGAAGCCACCGCAATGAGAAGCCCGCGCACCACAAAAAAAGAGTAGCCCCTGCTCGCCGCAACTAGAGAAAGCCTGTGCACAGCAACGAAGACCCAATGCAGCCAATAAATTAATTAATTAATTAAAAATAATAATAATAATATCGTATTGCACATTTGGAAGTTGCTAAGAGAGTAGATCTTAAAAGTTCTCATCATAAGAAAAAAAATAATTCTGTAACTATGGTGACAGATGCTAACTGGACTTATTGTGGTGATCAGTTTGCAATATATACAAACATGAAATCATTATGTTGTACTCTTGAAACTAATGTAATGTATGTCAATTAACACCTCAATTTTAAAATTGATAAATTAATTTTTAAAAAGAATTACATTTTGGGCTTCCCTGGTGACTCAGTGGTTGAGAGTCCGCCTGCCGATGCAGGGAACACGAGTTCGTGCCCCGGTCCAGGAAGATCCCACATGCTGCGGAGCGGCTGGGCCCATGAGCCATGGCCGCTGAGCCTGCGCGTCCGGAGCCTGTGCTCCTCAACAGGAGAGGCCACAACAGTGAGAGGCCCGCGTACCGCCAAAAAAAAAAAAAAAAAGAATTACATTTTGGAGTCCATTAGAGGATAAGAGATCTACTGCTCTAAGCATCCCCAGAAGAAAGGGGGGAGGCGGGCAAGGACAGCCCTGTCCCTCTGACAGGTAGAGCTTCTTCCTTTGTAAATGAGACAGTTGTAGGTCCCCATAAGAATGTTCTGCTTAGCTTCCCTTCGTAAGAGCAGTGAGCAGAGTACCTGGCACTGGGGAAGGAAGCGTGGGCTATGAATACGATAGAAACCTTCTGGATTGGTTGTTATTTTGCATCTCCTGTGGGTAGGCGGCCAGAGGTTTTCTGAGAAGGTTACCCATCCCCTCCCACCTGCCCCCACGGTCCCACCTCTAGATTTGAGTTTCTCCTTCTATCCGACGGAAAGGGAATGGATGGTTCAGGGACAGTCTCTGGGGAGGCCAAGGGGTCTGCCTCTGCACCTCTCAGAAGGCTGGCAGTGGTGGGAGAAGGGAGTGGGCAGGGGGAATTGGGGTCAGCCTTCCAGTGCCGGGCTGATGGTGGCAGCCATCAGTGTTAAAACCCAATACTGCAGAGCATCCACCACACATCCGGGACCCTACAGCCATCCTGTATCCTTCAGGGAACTTTTAAAATCTTCTAGGGAGGAAGGGTGGTGGGATGAATTGGGAGATTGGGATTGACGTAGGTACACTATTGATACTATGTATAAAATAGATGACTAATGAGAACCTACTGTGCAGCACAGGGAACTCTACTCAATGCTCTGTGATGACCTAAATGGGAAGGAAATCCAAAAAAGAGGGGATATATGCTGATTCACTTTGCTGTACAGTAGAAACTTAACGCAAACATTGTAAAGCAGCTATGCTGCAATAAATATTAATTTAAAAAAATGAATCCACTCACTAAAAGTTAAATCCAGCACATTATTAAATGAATCCATAACAAAGAGCTAATTTACCTTATATAAAGATCTTTTATGTAGTATAAAAAGATCTACTACAAATAAATAAGAAGTCAACAACCCCAATAGAAAATTGGGCAAGAAATATAAATAAAACACAGGTATTGAAGTATAGACGACTTTTACACATGAGAGGATTCTGCACTTCTCTCCTAATAAGAGAAATACAAATTAAAATTATACTGAGGTATCATTTTTCACCTGTTTGTCCATCCTCCTCTCTGTAAATGCAAAGAAAAATGTATCTAATAATATTTTCCTAATATTAGCAGTAATAATTTTTAGATAGTAGGATTTGGGGAGCTTTTAAAACATTTATTGTTGTATTTGCTATAGTGTCTATATTCCTTATAATGAGCATGTATAAGTTTTTAAGTAATTTTCATTAAAAAATAAAACTGGGGCTCCCCTGGTGGCGCAGTGGTTGAGAGTCCGCCGGCCGGTGTAGGGAACATGGGTTCATGCCCCAGTCCGGGAGGATCCCACATGCCGCGGAGCGGCTGGGCCCGTGAGCCGCTGAGCCTGCGCGTCTGGAGCCTGTGCTCTGCAATGGGAGAGGCCACAGCAGTGAGAGGCCCACGTATCGCAAAAAAAAAATAATAATAAAAAAAAATAAAACTGGAAGTAAATATGCAAAATAAATAAATCAAATCAAATCTCCACTGGCCTGACACCCCAAAAGTTTTCGCCATGGATGGGGTTTGGGTGGGGGAGGGGTGGGATACAGTGTTAATTTCTAAGCACTGGGAATTGACAGAGCCCTAACGGTGATGGAGCCCAGGGAGTTTGGGTGCTACATTCCACCAAGGTCTAAAACAGACACCAGCGAAGGGAGGGAGAGAGGGCAGAGCTGCACCCATGAGAGCAGAAACCTCCGGGTGCTATGGGCCACGCGTTCACAACCTCTTGGGGTTTGGAGACAGAGAAGCGAAAAGCCCCGTGGGGAGTGTCTGAAGTGGTAGCCTTGACCTTAAAAGGTCGCTCTGTGGTGTGTTCAGTGTCCTTGTGTTTCTGGGGCATCGGCACCTGCGAAGGCCTGACTAACTGGTCCCCTCCTGGACCGGGGCTGAGTCAGACGTGTCACCTTCACAAACCGGCCTCTCCCCTGTCACCCGGCTCCACGATGTCCCTCCACCCTGCGATTCCCTATCTCTGTCGGGAGTTGTCTCTTGTCCATCTTTCATTCCACAAATACTTATGGAGCGCCGACAGTGTTCCCAGGCTACGTGCTGGGCAGCTCACAGACAACAAAAGAGGCTCCAACCCCTTTCTTTGGGGCCTCGCATCGCTGGTGGGAGACAAAATCTCGGCAAACGACTACACAGCTAACCCAACCTTTACAGAGGCGGCGACACCACGGAGAGACAGGGGTGCTGTGGGTATAAGGCAGCCTGGCCTGTGCTGGAGGTGAAGCAGGTTCCCAGAGGAGGCGATGCTGAAATCGAGAGGCGCCAGAAGGTCAGACAGCAGACCTTTAGGGGAAGCAGAGGCAAGGGGAGTGAGGGCAAGGCCCTGGGGCAGCACAGGTTGGGAGCTAAGGTGGGGTTAGGAGTTCCATCGTTCAGTCTTCACAGACATTCCTCCTGTTATCTCCAGAGCTCCACTGAGCATTGTCCTACCAGCGGGTGTTTTGTAAATAAGGTGCTCTTCTGAGGTTGCCCGGGTGGTGGATGAGGGGGTCCCACGTCCCTGCAGCAGATGTACTATGAGTACCTCCAGGTACCAGGTCAGGCTGGGGGGATGGTGGGGAAGGAAAGCAGCCAAGTCCTGCTCCCCAGATCTTACCATGGGGACCACCACGAACCTCATAACTAAGATGGGTCAGGTATTAGAAGGAAAGGCAGGGGTAGGAAGTGATGGGGTGTGGTGTCTTAGAGGGGTGGGACCTGCACCTGTGGAGGTGACTCCACCGCACACAGGAGGGACCCCAGGCCCACAGAGGTTCAAGACTTGCCCTTCCAGGCCGGGCAGGTCCTGTGTGCTCAAGTGTGAGACGTTTGACACCAGGTGCCAAACCACTTACCTGACTGAGTCATCTTTTCAAAGAGCCCATGGCCCAAACAAAAGCCACCCACAGGCTGTTTAAGGCCTGGCTGCCATGAGGAATTGGGAGACTCTTCTGTGCTGTAGAATGTAATGGAGCAACTGCCCATAGGATGTGTGGGATTTGCAGAATCATACAGGTACATTCTGTAGGGGAAACGCAAGAAGAGTTTGTAACTAATGCTACATTTAGTTTCTAAAATGCGGCAACCGATTACACACCCCCATCGTGTCGAGAAGGCCCACGTCCTCACAAGGTCACGTTTGTACATTAGAATGAGAATGAACGCCCTAGCTTCTCCCAAGTAACCATGATTAAGAACTTTGGGAAGCGTCCTTTGAATCCTTTTTCTGTTTGTTTAAGCCCTTATTCTGCACACAACTTACAAAGGAGATCTTAATCTCTGCTGTTGGACGTGAATTTTCCATGTAGCAATATTCTTGGCTATTCTTCTGAATTATTACCTGGAGCTCTGTCTCATTTTTTTTTTTTTTTGCGGTACGTGGGCCTCTCACTGTTGTGGCCTCTCCCGTTGCGGAGCACAGGCTCCGGACGCGCAGGCTCAGCGGCCATGGCTCACGGGCCCAGCCGCTCTGCGGCATGTGGGATCTTCCCGGACCGGGGCACGAACCCGTGTCCCCTGCATTGGCAGGGGGACTCTCAACCACTGCACCACCGAGGAAGCCCTCTGTCTCATTTTTTAGCTTCTCCACAATCTGAGGGTCAAAACGGTGGTGACCAACTTTTCCCATAATGACTGACCACTTGTATTCCATGCTATTTGCTCCCATTTCCATCACACTATCTTTTTACCTGTCTTGTTTCAAGGATTCTCCCTGAATTTGTGTGTTAGGTTTGGGTTTTGAACCCATATGGAATTGGTAGTGTGTATATTTGTGTGTGTTTGAGGTTGAAGGGGGAAGACTCGTGCTACCGTTTGCAAATGGATAAACATGTCCATTAGCAGACGTCCCTGGCGGTCCAGTGGTTAAGATTCCCAGGTTCCAATGCAAGGGGCGCGGGTTCGAGCCCTGGTCAGGGAACTGAGATCCCACAAGTCTCACGGTGTGGCCAAAAAAATATAAAAAACAAACAAACAAACAAAAACATATCCATTAGCATTTATTTTTAAATCCCTTCCATTTGAAGTGCCGCCTTTGTCATTTCCTAGATTCCCTTCCAGGCGTGGGTGAGGCTGTCGCTGTTCTGCGTGTTAAACACTCTGTTCCTACCCCGGTTCCAAGACCGAGCGCGAAAGCTCTCAGCCTTGTTTCTACACCTGCCTCACTGCCCTCATCCTCCATGAGCGCTTCGAATCTATCAGTATTTGCTTTGCTCCAGCCTCAACCCTACGCTCTTCCCTCCTCCCCCCAAAACTCCCGCTTGAATTTTAGAATTACTCTGACTGTACAGACACATCTTGAGACACCTGAGATCTTTATACTGATGAGGCTGAGATTAGGTCCCTTTTATGTCTAGGAGGGACAATAAAACACCAGCCTCTTGATGCAGAGCCCTCGGGTGAAAAAAATACAAATCCAGACAGGGGACCTGGAGGACGGCCACAAGGGCATAGAGTCCTCAGTGACTCACCTGCGCTCTGGCCTCAGGCTTCCTGGATTTCTTCCGAAGGACACAGCATGGGGTGGAGGCATGCACCCACTGCAGGGTCCAGGGCAAGTCATTTTCTGTAGTTGCTGTTTGTATCAGCCTCCTTCCTCATAGGAACTCTTCTGTGGGTAGGAATGAAATAGATTTATTTTTAAGAGAATAGCTGACTCTTGGGCTTCCCTGGTGGCGCAGTGGTTGAGAGTCCGCCTGCCGATGCAGGGGACACGGGTTCGTGCCCCGGTCCGGGAAGACCCACATGCCGCTGAGCGGCTGGGCCCGTGAGCCATGGCCGCTGAGCCTGCGCGTCCGGAGCCTGTGCTCCGCAATGGAAGAGGCCACGGCAGTGAGAGGCCCGCGTACAGCAAAAAAATAAATAAAAAAGAATAGCTGACTCTTATTGATCACTCGTAAGTGCTTTCCTTCATTGTTCAAAAACTTTTAGTAGACTTTCATTCAGCAAATATTTATCCTACACCTCACACCCTAGCCAAAGAGAAAAGCAATGAACACATAAATAGGAAAGATCCAGGCCCAACATCTGGAGGTGAGGACAACTGGGCAAAGTGAAGCAGAAGGAGCGAGGAGGGCGGGGAGCTGGGCTGGCGGGACAAGGCCTTAGGAGCCAGTGCAATTTAAACAGGGTGTCATAATGGAAAAGAACATAAAAAAGAATGTACATATATGTGTAACTGAGTCACTTTGCTGTACAGCAGAAATTAACACAACATTGTAAATCAACTATACTTCAATAAAAATAAAACAAACAAACAGGATGTCAGAAGAGACCTCATCCAGCTGATATAGGAGCAATCACAACTTGCAATTATTTTATTTAATTATAAATTTGCTGTCCGTCTCTTCCACTAGCGTGAGAGCTTCGGAACAGTGGGGACCTCTCTGTCCCCAAGAACCTGGTTGATGCCTGCGGCATGCCGGGTCTTACTGTGGGTATTAAGACTTGAAGGAGACATCTCTTCTAGCCAAGCAAGATCCAGATCTCAGGGAAAAAGTGGATTAATCCAGAGTGGGCTGGCCACTACCTGCTATGCAGTAAAGAGACTTTAATCACCCATGGTTTTCCTTAAACTGGCGGTTTGGTTTATCAATGCATGGGTCTGGGTTTGGGATTTTTCCATTTCTAACAAGATCCCGGGGATGTGGTGGCCCTCATTCAGGGATACCACTTACTATTTTTGTTTAAATGCCTTATGGTGTTGGGCAATTTCTCAAAACTGTTCAGGTCTTCCTCTGGCCAGACTAAAAAACACAACATTGAAGAGCGACTGGTTAGTAGATGGCAAGAAATTACTATTAACTTCTATCGGGAGTAATAACCATGTTGGGGTTACGTGGTTAGAATAACAACAAACAGGCAGAAAGTCTTTACCTGTTAGAGACACACTGAAGTACTTCTGGGTGAAATGATACAAAGTCTGGGTTCGTTTTAAAATATTGATGGGGGGAGTGGAGGAGAGAGATGGACGAAAAGCAAGGGGCAGAAAGTGGTGGTGACTGAAACAGTGATGAGTCCGGGTGAAGGGTGGGTCGCTGTACAGTTCTACTTTTGGATGGGTTTGAAAACGTTCTATAATAATAACAAAGAAAATGGAAATAAGGGCTTCCCTGGTGGCGCAGTGGTTTGAGAGTCCGCCTGCCGATTAAGGGGGACGTGGGTTCGTGCCCCGGTCCGGGAAGATCCCACATGCCGCGGAGCGGCTGGGCCCGTGAGCCA
Source organism: Grampus griseus (assembly GCF_964374135.1). Classification (NCBI taxonomy): domain Eukaryota; kingdom Metazoa; phylum Chordata; class Mammalia; order Artiodactyla; family Delphinidae; genus Grampus; species Grampus griseus. Next base: position 82,637,072 of record NC_139008.1, on the reverse strand, counting down.
CGGCCGCGGAGCCTGTGCCTCCGGAGCCTGTGCTCCGCAACGGGAGAGGCCACGACAGTGAGAGGCCCGTGTACCGCAAAAAAAAAAAAAAAAAAAAAAAAGGAAATAAGATGTGAGCTCCATTTTCAAGAGAAGGCAGTTTAGCTGCAGTTGAAACAGGGTCCAGCACACAATGGCTGCCAGTATGATTCTAATTAACATCATTATTATTTAAAAGACGGAGGTTGACAGCTGTCTCTCCGTAACACGCACAGGAGATCACATTCAGAAAGAAGTGTTCCATTTATGGCTTCTTTCCTTCTTTTCTTTTTTTTTTTCCTTTTTGTGGGAGGTGTGGTTTAATTCCTTTCTCCTCCTGGGGCCGCACCCAAGGCATAACCATCCAACTTCACGGCTATTAACATTTTCTCTGAACACAAATATTTACTCACAAAAGGAACGATTACAGATCTAAAGAACTGCTGTTTGTGGTGGCCACCTGGGAGGGTGGAGGGTAGGTGACTGGGTGGGACAGGGATTTGCATTATTCCCACTTTATAACTTTCTGTTGGGTTTTTTTGTTTGTTTGTTTCAATGTATTTTTTTTTAAATTACCCACTAATGCATGAATATATTTTGGTTATAAAACATTCATGAAATATGTATACCTGTACAGCTACAGAACATATAAATGTCCATCTCCCTGGCTTTCTCCTAGAAGTAAACCTTCTTCCTGAGTTTAACCCCCAGATGACTGATAAATTCTTGGAGTCCTTTTTCTATCTACTGAAGTATATATCTCTGCAAACAGCTTTTATAAAGATCTTATTCTTTGCTATTTATTTATTTATTGGCTGCGTTGGGTCTTCGTTGCTGCACGTGGGCTTTCTCTAGTTGGCGGCGAGCGGGGGCTACTCTTCATTGCGGTGGGCTTCTCATTGCGGTGGTTTCTCTTGCTGCAGAGCACGGGCTCTAGGTGTGAGGGCTCAGTAGCTGTGGCTCGTGGGCTCTAGAGCACAGGCTCAGTAGTTGTGGTACACGGGCTTAGTTGCTCCGCAGCATGTGGGATCTTCCCAGACCAGGGCTCGAACCCGTGTCCCCTGCATTGGCAGATGGATTCTTAACCACTGTGCCGCCAGGGAAGCCCTATTTGCTATTTTACACAAATGTACCACCCGGCAATATTCTTGGCCATGCTTCTGCATTATTATCTATCAGTACGTTTCATTTTTTAAAATACCTGCAGAAGAGTCCACTCTGTGGAATTCAAATTATTCAATACATACAACCAATACTTTTTCTCCTGGGGTAGAGGATGTCTGGAGGATGACCAAGACCGGAAGGGTTTGTTATTCTAGTAACAGAAAATATTTTAGAAGAATCTAGAACTTTCATCTTATCAGAGGGCAGTGAATCTGGGAGGCACCCCCTCCCCATAAGTGCGGTGATTAAGGGAAGTCCCGTGAGCCTGGATGTCCAGCATGAGAACCAAACAGCCTTGGCACAAGAACTATGTCGGAGAAAGCCCGGTGGGTGACCATGATTTCTCTCCACTTCCTGGGTCCAGCTGACTGTGAAAGGTGGCTTGGGACCAAAGTTTAGATAAAAGCAACCAAAATGATGCAGGCTCTGTTACTCACAGGCTCAGTATCACTCAGAGAAACAGCACTGTTGCGCCTGCGCAGATGAGTGGTAGAAACAGGCTTGTCCGTTATGAAATGCGCCCCGTGCTGCTGGCATTCTGAGCAGCCTGAGAACATCTGTACCAGCCACTTGGAGACCGTGCCTGTCTGTAGACAAATGCCCTCTAGCCCGTAATTATTAGCATGTCTTAAGCCTTTCCTAGGCTCCAGGCAGTAGGCTAAGCATTACCCTGTCAATCAGCAAATATCCACTGACCACCTACTACGCGTCTCCGGCATCTCCCAGGATTGCAGGCGTTGGGCAGACAGCAGTGAACCCAACAGACCTGTGTCTGCCCCCGTGGGCTTCTGGCCTCAATCCAATATACAGAATTACAAAGTGTGAAAGCGTGCTGGAGGAGAGATGGTCCAGGCAAAAGTAATAGTACGTGTCCTACTATGCAGCTCTAACCTGAAAATGTTCACCTACCAACTGGCAGCATGAATTTGGACAAGACAGTTAATGGCTTAGGACTTCATTTTCGTCATCGGTTAAAGAAATAACAGTCACAGCTGATCCTGTTGCTAGCCCCAAAGGTGCACCATTTCCAGCTAATGAATGAGGACCCCTGAGAATCTTAGCAAATGAGTGGAACTCCCACCCCTGCCTGCTGTTAAGGGGCTGGGAATGGCTGCCTTTGAATCGCTGGCACCCCGTCTGGGCTCTCGTTCCTAATCTTGCCATGAACCCTAACCCAGACCTTTATCGCTGGGAGGTAGGATTGGGGATGGTGGGAAACTACCCTCTTCGTGTGTTGTGCCGACATCGTTTACCATGAACATGTGCTCTATTAACAAAAATGCCAATTTAGTTTTTTCTTAAATGATCTGGTATTGGTACAAGGACAATCAGAAAAGTTAATGGAACTGAATAAGTCACTTAATACCCTACCCACATATATATGGAGCTTTGGTAAATGGTAAAAGGTACCATTTCACACCAGTGGAGAAAGAACCTATTATTCAATAAATGACATTAAGGAGAAGGATTTTGGGGAAGAACTTAACTCCTTATTCCAAAAACGAGTACACTTATAGCAAAGAGTTAAATGTATAAAGCGTTAAAGACGTAAGAAAAAGTTTAGTCATGGATGTGACTTAAAACACCAAGACATAGGGCTTCCCTGGCGGCGCAGTGGTTGAGAGTCCGCCTGCCGATGCAGGGGACACAGGTTCGTGCCCCGGTCCAGGAAGATCCCACATGCCGCGGAGCGGCTGGGCCTGTGAGCCGTGGCCGCTGAGCCTGCGCGTTCGGAGCCTGTGCTCCGCGACGGGAGAGGCCACAACAGTGAGAGGCCCGTGTACCGCAACAAAACAAAACAAAACACCAAGACGTAAAGAAAAAACATTGATGAAATTTACTACCTAAAAATTTCAAATGAAGTATTTTAGATATTAAAAAATGGAAGCATAACCCCCTGTGTGCTCCCCTCCCAGTGTAGGAAGGAAAACAATAGAGCAAGTTATCACCCAGGCGAAAAGAAGTTGGTGTATTTCCTTCTTTGCTGGCTTTTATTCTTTTATTTTCCATATAGGGCTCCATGAATCATATACGGGAATAAAACTCTGTATCCTTCTGCAACCTGCATTTTTCCCCTCAAGGATATATCTTGGAGCTCCATCTGTTTTGGCACAGGTAGGTAGCTCTGTTACAGGAAAATGCAAAACTGCAGCAGTAGCTGACAATGGTTGAATGTTCAGTGCCCAGCTCTGGGCTCCATTCCCTACGGCGTTACCCTTAATTCTTGCCTCAACCCGATCATGCTGGGAGTTCAGTTTATCCCCATTTAACAGATGCGGTAACTGAGGCCAAGGTCTAGGCAGAGGGACTCTGGAGAACCCACAGGAAGAGGGAAACAAACCCCCGAAATGGATGCTGGCCCACACACTGTCCTCAGCAGTGCTGGCTCCCCAGGGAGCAATTGAAAATGCAGATCCCCTGTGGGCATGACAGTGGGCAGCTGCAGCCCAGGAAAGAGCCGAAATGCAGGCTGTGCCTCCGGAATGGTCCTTCCCCTCTCCTGCTGGGATTTAGTCCATTTACCCTAATTGGCCAACTTCCTAAACTCTAGAACAGTGGTTCTCAAAGCCTGGTTCTCCCACAGGCAGCATCTGCATGACCTGAGAAAACATTAGAAATGTAAATTATCGGGTCCCACCCTAGAACTCCTGAATCAGAAACCGGCGTGGGTCTCAGGGATCTCCCTGGAGATGCTGATATAAGGTCAAGGTTGCAAACCTCTGTCTGGAATGTGAGATCCCCCGGCCTCTCCCTTTTAGCCTTGGCTCAGCTGTGTGTGAGTCTCACAGGCTCTTATTAAGTCAGTCCTCATGAGATGAGCCAGCAGTAGGTGCTCAATAAGTATTGCTAATGATCCCTTAAACAGACATTTCCTAAACGTCCACCCTGTGCTTGGGTCTTTGCATGAGGCCCCTGGAGGTCGGGTCCAGTGGGGAGGCCTGTAAGCAAAGAAGCCCACTCGGGAGCCCAGCTCTGACAGCGGGACCTTGACCTTCACTGAGTCCAACTGGGATGTAGGGAACAGGAAGTGGGGTTGGATATGGAACCCCCTATCCAGTGGGAGACCGCAGACTTACAATTCCCTCTGCTCTGAAATGCCAGTGCTAATATATTTACACTTACGCATACTAAAATAAGTAGTTTTTAATGATTAAAATGAGACATATAAAAAAATAACCGAGGTATATGCATGGCTTAGAAAACAAGAATAGGAGGAAGGGCACAAAATAAAGATTAATTTCTCTATTCCCCTAGCCATTCTCCTCCTAAGTTTCACATATTGTTTTTAAATTTTGAAATATTTTGTTAATTTGCAAAACAAATGGCCCACTCATCTGGGTTTTCTTTTCTATGAATTGCCTGTTCGCATCTTTTGCCTGTTTTTCTACTTTCTGCTGCTTTTTTTTTAAATTTATTTATTTAATTTACTTTTGGTTGTGTTGGGTCTTTGTTGCTGCGCAAGGCTTTCTCTAGCTGCGGTTAGCGGGGGCTACTCTTCGTTGTGGTGCGTGGGCTTCTCCTTGCAGTGGTTTCTCTTATTGCGGAGCATGGGCTCTAGGCGCGCGGGCTTCAGTAGTTGTGGCATGTGGACTCAGTAGTTGTGGCTCGCGGGCTCTAGAGGACAGGCTCAGTAGCTGCGGCGCACCGGCTTAGTTGCTCCACGGCATGTGGGATCTTCCCGGACCAGGACTCGAACCAGTGTCCCCTGCATTAGGAGGTGGATTCTTAAACACTGCGCCACCAGGGAAGCCCTCTGCTGCTTTTGCTTGACTTTTTTCTCTTTGTTTTCTAGGATTTATATCCTGTATTCTGAAGCACTGCACATACTATGGACTTTTCATATCAAGTATCTTGGTTTTTTGCCATAACAAACCCTGCTTAGGGACTTCCCTGGTGGCGCAGTGGTTAAGAATCCGCCTGCCGATGCAAGGGACATGGGTTTGAGCCCTGGCCCAAGAAGATCCCACATGCCGTGGAGCAACTAAGCCTGTGCGCCACAACTACTGAGCCTGCACTCTAGAGCCCGCGTGCCACAACTACTAAAGCTTACGTGCCTAGAGCCCGTGCTCCGCAACAAGAGAAGTCACCACAATGAGAAGCCCGCACGCAGCAATGAAGACCCAACGCAGCCAAAAATAGAATAAAGTAACTAATTAATTAAAAAAAAAGAAACCCTGTTTAATGCAATTGAGTGTGTCAACATTCTATTTATAGTTTTGTTGTTTTTATCTTGATTAAGAATCCTTCCTTACCCTAATATCATGATATTTTCTGTTTTCTTCTAAAAGTTTTCGGTGCCTCATTTTCATATTTAGTTCTTTAATCCATCTGAAATTTATTTAGTGAATGATCTAATAACAGGAATCTAATTTATCTTTTTATAATAGCCAGTTACACAGAACGGTTTGCCAACGAATCCATTTCCTCTCTACCAAGCTGTCCATTCACCCCTGTCACATACATGTTCCCACAGAAGTGTGGGTCTTCTCTGAGTTCTATTCTAGTACATTAGTCTGATACCACCTGTTGTACTTCCCACTTAGCTTTAGAGGAAGTTTAAAATCTTTTAAGATATGTTCTTTCTTGTTTTATTTTGCAAAATTGCCTTGACTCTTCTTTGATCTTTTACAAAGTAACAAAATTCCAAAGGCTAAAATCCAGACTCTAGAGTCTAAAATCCATAAAGAACTTATGCATTTAAAATCACCCTTGCCAAGTTTTGGGGCCAATTCACTAACGTATTTTTATTGGCTTCCCTTGAATTTGGAAGTTATTTTGAGGAAAACTGATCTTTATGTAAAACTTCCTTTGAGTTTTTTAGCAAAGTATTATAAATTTCTCCAAAACTTTTGGAGAAATGCCTTTTTTTGTTTGTTTTTTGCGGTACGTGGGCCTCTCACTGTTGTGGCCTCTCCCATTGCGGAGCACAGGCTCCGGATGCGCAGGCTCAGTGGCCATGGCTCACGGGCCCAGCTGCTCCGCGGCACGTGGGATCTTCCAGGACCGGGGCACGAACCCGTGTCCCCTGCATTGGCAGGCGGACTCTCAACCACTGCACCACCAGGGAAGCCCTTTACATGCCTTTTATTAGATTTATTCCTAACTATTTTTGTTGCTCTATCATTTTTTGTTATATCATTATTTTTAACTATGTGTCTAGTTCTTATTTCCTTGTGTATAGATTTTTAAAATATTAATCATTTTTCCAGTAATGTTATGCATCTCTTTTACTTGTAATGGTTTGTTGAATCTCTTGGATTGTTTTTTTAATTAATTAATTAATTTATTTATTGGCTGCATTGGGTCTTCGTTGCTGCATGTGGGCTTTCTCTAGTTGTGGTGAGCGGGGGCTACTCTTCATTGCGGTGCGCGGGCTTCTCACTGCAGTGGCTTCTCTTGTTGTGGAGCACAGACTCTAGGCACACGGGCTTCAGTAGTTGTGGCACACATGCTCTAGAGCGCAGGCTCAGTAGTTGTGGTGCAGGGGCTTAGTTACTCTGCAGCATGTGGGATCCTCCCTGACCAGGGCTCGAACCCGTGTCCCCTGCATTGGCAGGCGGATTCTTAATCACTGAGCCACGAGGGAAGCCCTCTCTTGGATTTTTGATATAGTCATGTTATCGTTGAATAATGACATTTTTGTTTCTTTCCTTTGAATCCTTATAATCTCTTCCTTCTTTTTTCTTTTTTTCTCAGCAGGGGTGGGTTGGCTTGCAACTGGGGAGTAAGGAGAGCTAAGGCTTGTACTAAGGCCATTTCTCTTGGACTTTTAGGCCTTTGCTTGTGTGTTTGGCTGTATTTTTAATAAAATGATTGGTTTTTAATTATTTTTAAAAAGATATACCCGTGATCCGCATAAATCAGTGTACAAGAGCACAGAAAGGACGCTGCCAGGACCTCTGGTGCAGCGTTGAATACAAGCAGTAACAGAGAAGGTTGTGTCTGATTCCTAACTTTACTGAAACATTTTCACCATTAAGAATTCCCTGGAGGTCCAGTGGTCAGCACTCTGTGCTTCCGCTGCAGGGGGCACAGGTTCCATCCCTGGTCGGGGAACTGAGATCCCACAGGCTGCACTCTGCAGCCCCCCAGCTGCAGAGTGTTTTCTCTAGATCTGTGGTGGATACCCTTTATCAGGCTCAACTGCTCTTATAGAAAAAAGGTTGTTGGTTTGCTTAAACTTGAAATTGTATGGAATTTTATCGAATGTCTTTTCTGCATCCACGGATATAATCAAGGAGCCTAAAAATATTTATTGAATGAATTCTGTTTTCATCTTCAAAGCAACCCAATGGCTCAGACATTGGCTTCCTCATCTGTAAAGTGGACAGATGGGGCTCAGAGAGACCGTTTAGCTTTTCCAAGTCCACCCTGCCGGGAGACATCAGTGTCAGAATAGAAAGCAGACCTGTCAGTCTCCAGAGTCTGTGATCTTTCTGCTAACCCTCCACGTGTACCCCGGGAAAGTCAGCAAAAACCTGGACATTGGTGGAGCTCCACATATGTGCAGGGTGGAGAGAGGAGAATTGAAAGCAGCCAGAGACACCCCGGGAGGTCCGTTCCCAGGGCCAAAAGGATTCTCCAGATCGGCACCTCGGCCTCGGTCACTTCATCTGTCAAATGGGGAGTACCAAGGTGCCACACCTGACATGGTCAATTCCAAGTAGTCAAGAGGTCTGAAAGTCACCATTGTAACCTGGTGACCACATCGCCGTCAGTAACCGTGGTACCCAGAGAGGCCCTACAGAGCATACAGTGGCATCGTGATTTTAACAGGTTTGCCAGATAAAATACAGGACGCCCAGTTAATTTTGAATTGCGGATAAACAACAAATACCTTTTTCGAAGTATAAGTGATTCTACAAATATTGCATGGGGGGACTTCCTGGTGGTGCAGTGGTTCAGAATCTGCCTGCCAATGCAGGGGACACGGGTTCAAGCCCTGGTCCGGGAAGATCCCACATGCTGCTGAGCAACTGAGCCCGTGCGCCACAACTACTAAGCTTGTGCTCTAGAGCCCGCGAGCCACAACTACTGAGGCCCGCACGCCTGGAGCCTGTGCTCTGCAACAAGAGAAGCCACCGCAACGAGAAGCCCGCGCACCGCAACGAAGAGTAGCCCCCGCTCACCGCAACTAGAGAAAGCCTGCATGCAGCAACGAAGACCCAATGCAGCCAAAAAATATATATATATATACATATATAGAGAGAGGGAGAGAGAGAGAGAGAGAGAGAGAGCGAGCATGGTGCATAGCTTACACTAAAAAAAGTATTCCTTGTTTACCTGAAATTGAAATGTAGGGCAGCCTATATTTTTATTTGCTATCTCTGTCAACCCCACCTATGAAGAATGCTTGACAAAAAAGTTTAGCCTGAATCTAATTAAACCCAACTTCCAGTTTACAGAAAAGAGGGACTGAGTTAAAGACACGACCAGGGACCAACGAGACAAGTGCAGTGTAGCCCATTGTAAGGGTCCCTAGCCAGGCGTGGGAGGTGCTGGATGGGAGACTGTTCTAGGTTACAGAGACTAAGGCCAACGCAATGCGTGAATTTTTATTTGATGCTGGATGGTGTGTGGGGCAGGGGGACAACTGCAAGGTATATTTCTGAGGCGCTTTCTAGAGCCGTGATGGAACATTAGACCACAGCTTTCCAAAGGGGGCTTGCCCCAGGCATGGGCATAAGCATGGCATGTGATCATCTGTTTTGCAAATTAACTGCGAATCAAATACTTGAAAATTTACAAAATCATAGGAAATAAAATCGGGAAGTGAGTGACACGGGCATGAAAGTGTCTACTTTTTGTTTTCTGTCTTTGTGTGGTCTTGTACATTGACTTATTTGGATCATGGGCGTGTCTTACTTTTATAATTAAAACCCAATTCTTTTGGTTTTTATTTAAGAGATTAAAAACTTCCAGTTACAAAATAAATGAGTCCTGGGGATGCTACACAGCATGGGGGGAAGATAGTCATTAATAATGGAACCTCTTTGTATGGTGACAGATGGTAACTAGACTTCTCATGGTAAACCATTTCATGATGGATGTAAGTCAAATCATGATGCTGTAGGCCTGAAACTTACACAGGGCTGTATGTCAATTGCATCTCAATAAAACTGGAAGAAAAAGTTATTTTATTAAAAATAAGACCAGGGCTTCCCTGGTGGCGCAGTGGTTGAGAGTCCGCCTGCCGATGCAGGGGACGTGGGTTCGTGCCCCGGTCCGGGAAGATCCCACATGCTGCGGAGCGGCTGGGCCCGTAAGCCATGGCCGCTGAGCCTGCGCGTCCGGAGCCTGTGCTCTGCAACGGGAGAGGCCACAGCAGTGAGAGGCCCGCGTACAGCAAAAAAAAAAAAAAAAAAAAAAAAAGACCAAACAGGGACTTCCCTGATGGTGCAGTGGTTAAGACTCCTCACTCCCAATGCAGGGGGCCCAGGTTCAATCCCTGGTCAGGGAACTAGATCCCACATGCATGCCACAACTGAGTACGCATGCCGCAACTAAAAACAAAACAAAACAAAGAAAAATGATCTCGCATGCCGCAAGTAAAAAGACCCCACATGCCATGCCACAACTCAAGATCCCGCATGATGCAACTAAGACCTGGCACAGCCAAATAAATAATAATAAATAAATAAATATTAAAAAAAATAAGACCGAACACACAAGCAAGGACAAAAAGGCCCAACAGAAATGGCCTTAGCACAAGATTCAGCTCTGCCCCCTGCCCCCTCCCACCGCAGCCCACCCTTGCCCTCTGCACCCAGGATGTTCAGTCACAGGGGAGCTCCCACCCTCTCGGGGGGAGGGGCTCCTCTGTGATTCTTTCCTTGTGGGTCTCCGCACCAGACTCTGGCCTCCCTGAGCACAGAGACCGTCTCCTTCTCTTCCTTATTTCAGTAAGAACCTCCACGTTCCAGGCCTTGTGCTAAAAGGAATCTGAGCCGATCAATGTTCAGTTCAAGAGTATCGGGTAATGGGGATTTCCCAGTGGTCCAGTGGTTAGGACTCCGCACTTCCACGGCAGGAGGCCCGGGTTCAATCTCTGGTTGGGGAACTAAGGTCCCTGCTCTGCGCGGCCAAAAAAAAAAAAAAAAAAAGTATTGGGTAAAAGGCAGCACAAACCTGGTCCCCAGTTCAGGTAAATGGGCTAATTCCCAGCAGGAGGGCTCTTCCCTGCCTTGAGGTTGCCCACAGTCAATCCAGGCACCCACCTGGGGAGTGCATGCAACGGAGGACAGGATGTAGGCCAGCACCCACTCTCCCCGAATCTCTGCGGTAAAAAATTATGGAAGATCAACCCAAACACAAGTGTTTAAGGCAGATTATTAACGAGTGAGTAGCCAGGGCTGCCTCTTAATAAGGACCCTCCAGATTGGCACCTTGGCCTCGGTCATTTCATCTGTCACACAGGCAGCACCAAGGTGCCCAATGTCATCACGTTTGACCAGTAAATAAAGTGACCTACGTGGGGGAGCTTAACACAGGCTGGCGCTGAATGGACGTCACTGTCAGCCACTACTGAGGCCGGAGGGGAGGAAAAAACATCTCTTACAAATTCGGGACAGTTCACATGTGGGGTGGCTATGGAAGACGACCCAGGGTTTCAATGCGCTCTGCTGTCCTCTGTGAGGCAGGAGCCGAGCAGGAAGCCATGGTATTTATTATCCCCTCTTCTTGCTTCATGCTTGAAATATTTCACATTTGAAATTCTTACATAGTAAAATGTGTCCACCTTTTTCTTCATAGCCTGGTGTTCCAGTCATCGTTTCTCTTTTCTTTCTACTACTTTTTACTATGACTTCACCTTATACATCTTCTTGGCTATATCTGTCCTTCTTTGGGACTAAAAAATGACGCATCATTTTTTTAAGTCTGATTAATATTTTTTGAATAATCAATTCTTTCTCTGCTAATGGGAACTGATACCTTTTGCCATTTCTCAAACTCCTACTGAGTTGTCTGCTTTTCTAGTACTAGATTATTTTACTTTTTGGTTAAAGACTGGAATCATCAGTATTATAAAAGGAAAGATACATGGGACTTCCCTAGTGGTCCAGTGGTTAAGAATCTGCCTTCCATTGCAGGGGACACAGGTTCAATCCCTGGTCGGGGAACTAAGATCCCACATGCAGCAGGGCAACTAAGCCTGAGCGCTACAACTAGTGAGCCCGCGTGTCACAGGGAAAGGTCCCACATGCCACAACAAGGATCCTATGTGCCGCAACTAAGACCCGAAGCAGCCAAATAAATTAATAAATATTTTTTAAAAAAAGAAAGGATATATGTTTATGGTAAATGAATTTGAAACAACAGATAAAGGGTACAATTTCCCACTCCCTGTCTAATTCCACCTCCCAGAGGTCTGGATTAGAGCTCCCAGTGGGATTAGGGAGTCAGAGGTGACCAGCTGTGCCCAGCCTGGGGTGCCAACAAGTCAGCGGAGCTTCTGGGTGGCCGTGACCCTTCCACTGGAGATGAGGACTCCCAGCCGGCTGTGTCTGCCTATCTGAGTGCCTCACCTCTGCCTTCCCAGGCTCTGCTCTGTCAGGCCAGGGGCGTGGTCAGCGTCAGAGCCAGCAGGAGGCTGAGAGCCTGGACCAGGCCATCGGGCCCACACGCTGCCCGGGTCCGTGCAGGGATGGAGGCCTGGGGTCCCATCTTCATCCCCCACTAGCAAGTTCCCTCACCTCTCGTGCCTCAGTTTCCACACATCTAAAATGGAAACATGCTCAACCTCTTGGGGTAGGGACTCACGGGACTACCCTGGTGGCTCAGTGGTTAAGAATCCGCCTGCCAGTGCAGGGGACACGAGTTCGAATCCTGGTCCAGGAAGATCCCACATGCCACGGAGCAACAAAGCCAGTGCGCCACAACTACTGAGCCCATGTGCCACAAGTACTGAGCCCATGTGCTGCAACTACTGAGCCCGAACGCCTACAGCCCGTGGTCCACAACAAGAGAAGTCACCACAATGAAGAGTAGCCCCCACTCACCACAACCAGAGAAAGCCCATGTGCAGCAACGAAGACCCAATACAGCCAAAAAAAGAAAAAAGGGGACTCACTTTGTGGTGTGCTCAGCATGTACGGTTCCGTAGCATCGGCCCGTGAGAAGCCCTGACTAACTGGTCCCCTCTCGGACCAGGGTTGAGTCAGACGCGTCATCTTCTCAAACTGGCCTCCCCCACCCCACCCCCGTCACCTGGGTCCACGACGTCCCTCCACCCTGTGATTCCCAGCTCTGCCCGGAGTTTTCTCTTCCCCATCTTTCATTTCATAACTATTTAAGGAGCATGTACTACATGCCCAGCATTATTCTGGGCATTAAGGATAGAGCAGGGAACAAAACAGACCAAAAACCCTGTCCTCCTGGGGCTTCCGTTCCACTGAAAGGACCTAATAAACTAATGAGTCAAATATAGAGAAGGTCAGGAGATGCCGAGCACCAGGGAAGAGAATAAGGCAGGTGGGAGGGCCCGGGGGGGGGGGGGGGAACCTCCCGAGGGGTATCTGAATTATCACAATTTGCAGTGTTTTGTTCATTTGTCAGTTTTCTTATTTATTGCCTGTTGGTCAATATCAACACCCCACGCCCTGACTCCAGCATAAGAGCCCCAGGACGTGGGGGGCCTGTCCTTGGTCCACTGCTGTACCCCTAGGGATTACTTCTGTGCCTGACACAACCAATCACTCTGTATTCATAGAATTGCAAGAGGAACCCTCACCCTCTAGCAGTGCTGAGATCTCAAAAAAAAAAAAAAAAAATTAAAGTGTAAAAACCTAGAACTGGCTGAAATCCTCAAAGGAACTTCATTCAAATACGTTACAGTGCTTTGTCCATTCCTCACGGCTTCCCAATTTTACTTTGGCCTTAAGGCAAAGTTGAAACATACAAGTGGACCGTGAAATAAGAGTGAGGTGGCAATCTAGATGCTTCTGACTGAGGCTCACGGTAAGTGTTAGTCACAGTACGTGTTAATTTCTTTATCCCCCAAGGGGACTGGGGCCCAAACGTCAGGAGGATGATGTCACAAACATAGGTGCATTTTTGTGGGGAGAAGGGTCAGAGCCAGGGTGACTACATACTTTATCAGACAGGGCGTTTTTGAGAATCAAAGGGGTCGATGTTAGTAATTCCCTCAGCTCAGGAGATGGCAATCAGAAAGATCTCAAGGAAACCTGAACACAGATCACCCTAGTCAGGCGGCTCTCAGCCAGGGGCGGGGGTGAGGGCGATTTCGCCCCCAGGGAACATTGGGCAATGTCTGGAGACATTTTTGGTTGTCACAGCTGGGGGGCGGTGGTGTTTACTGCAGGCTTCTAGTGCGTAGAGGCCAGGGATGCCGCTAAACATCCTACAATATAGAAGACACCACCCCCTCTCCCCACCACCAAGAGGTCTCTTGCCCCAAATGTCAGCAATGCCAAAAATGGGAACCCCTGACCTAGTTAAGACTTTTCATCTGATGCAGAGTGGGGTTGGGGTTGATTTTTCAGCTTTTTTTGGGAGGGATCTGGGTGAGATTTTAATTTTAATTTAGGACTCCCGCCGCCAGGCTCTGCCACAACCGGCTAACCTTACCAAGGAAGCAGCTGAGCTGTTAACACCAGCATTTACCTGCAGTGGAATTGTGCTGGGCTAAGGTCCGCCGTTAAAAGTTGCTACTTTCTTGTTCGTTTTAATGCTGTGTGTGTTTTTTAAATGACCCGAGTAATACCTGAATACAATCTTTTCTTTTTTTTTTAAATTCCGGAGGGGGAACAGACTGAACTCATTTGCATTTCTAGGCTCTCATCTGAGTATCCATTCACACACACATATAACTTAACGCTGGCTTTGTTCTCTCCACAGCCCTTGATGTCGTCTTTGGCTTCTGCCTCATTATTTTAAGCACCTGGGAGACATTCCATTGTATGGAAGCACCCTGCTGAAGCTGAACCTCTTCCCCCTTAATGGGCCCTTAGGTTATTCCAGTTTTTCCTGTCGTCACAAAGAGAGATAAAAGGAGCATCCTGATGCTGGTTTCTGAAGATGAGGTCCCAGGAATTGAAACTGCTGAGTCACGGGGTCAGCGCAGATTTGTCTTGTTAAAACTCTTCTGCAGCCCTGGAACTTTTAATACCATGATCAGATATTCCCTGAATCGAACCAAGTACCTATACCTATGTATGTTAATTTCCTCCCCTGCAGGGAAGACCAATGTCTCAAGCGTTCCTTGACATCTGTTACTATTAAGAGGATACATTGTTTTATCAGAGCCAAGAAATCCCAGCTAATTGCATATGCGATGTCTTTGTGAGGGCCAAGCCCAAAGGACAGTAATTACAGGAAAACAATCCTTTTCACTGGGGACATTTGGGGTCAGCCTAGTGTATAAACCATACTCAAGAGAGCCCAGTGCATGGGCACAGTTTCTCCTACTTCCTGTGTCTACCCTGCTGTGGAAGGTGGATGGTTGTCAGAGCCGTTTTAGGTGAAAGTATGGTGAAAGCTCTGTTATTCACCAGTTCTCCGGTATCTACAGGGAGGCCCCCGATTAACAGTGGGAACAGGTCTTGTCCTCTACTGAGTGCATTCTTCCGGCTGGGGTAATGGGCCTTCCCAGCACTCTGGGGCGGCTGCTGAGCCTGGGTCTCAGGAAGAGAAAAGCTGCCTTGCTTACAGAATCCTCACAAGGCAGCAGGCTGGTCACCTGCATGCAAATAACAAACCTCTGTGGAGGACCCACTGCGCTCCCTCTGTTCTAGGCACTGCCGTACGGTCACTAATGACACTCACCTCAGTCTGGCTTCCATGGGGCTCCTGATCTACTAGGGGGGGGATGGATTTAATTAAGACATCACACAAATACACAGTCACAAAGCGTGGCATTGGGTTGGGCTTAGGATGGGGGCAGTACTCCAGGCAGAAGGAGCAGCATTTGGCCAGCCGTGCGCCTCTGACGCGGCAAATTCTGCCCACTCAGCAGTGTGGCCTTGAGCTGATCACCTAACCTCTCTGAGCCTCTCCCTTTCACCTACAGAGTAGAAATAATAACCATAGCTTCACTGTATTGAACAGTGCCTGTATAATTTTTCATCTATAGGACACTTTTAGGGAATTCCCTGGCGGTCCAGTGGTTAGGACTCAGCTTCCACTGCAGGGGGCCTGGGTTTGATTCCTGGTCGGGGAATTAAGATCCTGCAAGCTGCACAGTGCAGGAAAAAAAAAAAAAAAAAAAGGGACACTTTTAATAATGCTGCTGGGAGACCAGGCATGACCCAGGTCTGTGGGCGAACAAGGATGCTTGACCCCTGCTCCTGTGAACACACGGTGTATACCGGCCGGAGCACTGCATACTCGCCTTCATCCTCAGAGCAGGAAGTGTTATCCTGATTTTACAGATGAAGAAACTATTCTCCTGCAGAGGCAGGATTTTTATGCAGGACTTTTTGACTCCCGAATCCATGAGGGGGATTATTATGCTATCCTGAGATTAGGCTGAAATACTTGCCTTTAGGGTTGTTGTCCTTTCCAAAATGTACGCAAGTTGTCTGGCTGTAGGAGGAGCTTCAAAAAATGGGAACTACTACTATTGTAATTAGTGAGAACTAAAACTCACATAATCCCAGTGTTAAGCAATACTGAGATCAGGTAAAAATCACTTGCTGCCGGTTCCACGAAATATCTGCTTCTGGAAGATAAGATTATGCATCAGCTCTGCTTTCAAAACTTCACCTCCCTGGGCCCACCATTCCAAAGCTGCTGTGTCAGAAACGGCCCGATTCCAACCAGTTCGCTGCCTTGCAAAACTGCTTTAAAATCGCCCAGCCAGGGCCCTAAAACCCTATAAATACCATTCCCTAATTTCCCTAATCTGAGACTTTGTTGAAGTGGTGTTTTCCTTTACTGCAGGAGGTATAATAACCCAGCTTTGCTCGACCGGCAGGTTTTTCTGGCGGAATTAAACCAGTGGGATTAAGGTCTAGGAAGGCGTTAAAAATGCTTTTTGCTGTTATTCTACAAAATGGAAGTAACCAAATGTGCTAGGCACAGTAATGGCCTCCAAAAGATACCCACATCCAAATCCCCGGAACCTGTGAATATGTCGCCTTACACGGCAGAAGGGGCTTTGCAGATGTGATCAAGGGTCTTGAGGTGGGAAATCATCGTGGATTGTCGGGATGGACCTAATGTCATCACAAGGATTCTTATAAGAGGGAGACAGGAGATGAGAGTCAGAAGTTAAGAGATGTGATGATGGAGGCAGAGGTTGGGGTGATGGCTTTAAAGATGGAGGAAGGGGCCCTGAGCCAAGGGATGCAGGCTGCCTCTAGAAGCTGGAAATGGCAAAGAATGGATTTTCCCCTAAAGCCTCCAGAGGGGGTGCAGCTCTGCGTCCGTTTTAGACTCCTGCCTTCCAGAACTGTAAGAGAATACATAGGCACTGTTTTAGGTCCCTGAGTTTATGGTAATTTGTTACAGCAGCCATAAGAAACAAATACGCCAAACATTCAAGAGACAAACTATGTGAGACTGGCCAGCAGAGAACAGCAGAGGAGCTAGAACACAGTCTGGAACTAGACTACCTGGGTTCGAATCCCTCCCCTGCCACTTCCAGGCTGGGTGATGTTGGCTGAGTTACTAAGTAACCCTCTGAGCTTTAGTCTTTCCATTTATAAAACAAGGATGATAGGGCTTCCCTGGTGGCGCAGTGGTTGAGAGTCCGCCTGCCGATGCAGGGGACACGGGTTCGTGCCCCAGTCCGGGAAGATCCCACATGCCGCAGAGCGGCTGGGCCCGTGAGCCATGGCCGCTGAGCCTGCACGTCCGGAGCCTGTGCTCCGCAACGGGAGGAGCCACAACAGTGAGAGGCCCACGTACCGCAAAAAGAAAACAACAAAAAAACACACAAAAAAAACAAGGATGATACAGATAACTGCCTTGTAAAGTTACTGTGCTGATAAAAGGAGAGCTACTGTGCAATGAGCCCAGTGCAGTGCCTGGCACAGAGCAGGTGCTTAATAAATACATCTCAGCAGTGAGGTTAGAAATGGAGGAGCTGGGGAACTGCTCCCTGTTCGTTTTCTCAGGCTAGACTAGAAAGCGTGAGTTACTGGGATAACCAGGTGAATCTCAGTTACACCACTGCTGTCTGCCATTGGTACATAACACATCCTTCCGACACTTCATTTCTTAATTCACACAACCAGTTGTACATCCTGAAAAAATGCTTTCCAAGGACACATGCCATGTTTGTCTCTGATCTGGAGGAAGGGGGTCCTGAGGGAGCTGAGGCCCCTTGGGCCCGACCTTCCTTCTCCACGGTCGCTGTTTCTTCTCAGGCTCCGGACGTGCCTCTCGCTCAGTCTAGGTATCAACACTGTTTTCTTTTTCAATTTTATTTATTTATTTATGGCCGCATTGGGTCTTCATTGTTGCACGCGGACTTTCTCTAGTTGTGGCGAGCGGGGGCACCTCTTCCTTGCAGTGCATGGGTTTTCTCATTGCGGTGGCTTCTCTTGTTATGGAGCACAGGCTCTAGGCGCACGGGCTTCAGTAGTTGTGGCACATGGGCTCCGTAGTTGTGGCGCACGGGCATAGTTGCTCCGCGGCATGTGGGATCTTCCCGGACCAAGGCTCGAACCCCTGTCTCCTGCATTGGCAGGTGGATTCTTAACCACTGCGCCACCAGGGAAGTCCCTTAACACTGTTTTCTAAAATGGGGATTGGTGACCTTCCTAGGCACCACCGAGGCAGATACTGTGATGTGCGATGTGCGTGCAACGCAGCCAGCGTCTGTTCTGGAGCCACACCAGCCACGGTGGGACCGGTGGAGGATGGAGGTGCCCTTTCAAATGCCGGAAGTTCCACCCTCCCAAGAAGAGGGTCAGGACCACCGGAAGTTTGGGGGAAAGATGCAAACATCCCCATTTCTGGTCCCCAGGCTGGGCACGCTGCTGTCTTTGAAATGCTGGCATCTCCACTGGGTTCTCGTTTGCTAATCCTGCTGCGAACCCTAACCCAGACCTTAGCCTTTGGGCCTGAGATTGAGAGGGTGGAAGGGTGGGAAATTACTGGCTGTTATTTCAACGTTGTCAAACAATTTTTTTTCTGCCAGTTTTATTGAGATATAATTGACATGTTCAAATACTTTTGAAATGATACTCATTTTTAGCATTATTCCAAAAAAAGATTTTTTCTGAAAACAAAATAAAACAATTTGTTTTCTGAAACAAACAATATGATTCTAGTTCAAAGATAAAAAATTCAATAGACTGAAACATTTAAAAATTCAGGGGTGGGCTAGGGAGGGTGGGAGGGAGGGAGACGCAAGAGGGAAGAGATATGGGAACATATGTATAACTGATTCACTTTGTTAGAAAGCAGAAACTAACACACCATTGTAAAGCAATTATACTCTAATAAAGAAGCAAAAAAATTTAAAAAAATAAAATAAAATGAAAATTCAAATAGGGAACACCTAAATATACATGTAGATTTGGTATATGATAAAGGGTATCATTTTCCTATCAGTGAAAGAAGAAATGGTTATCCAATAAATCATATGAAGTCCTACTTGGAAAAATAAAAATAAATCAAGAAAGCAGAGATTTAAAATGGGAAAATCTGACGTGAGCCTTAAATGCACCATCTGTGGGGCCTAGCTCCCCAGGTGGGCAACTGGAAATGCACGATCCCTTTGGGAATGATAGTGGGCCTCAGAAAACTCTCTTCCTTCTTCCTGCCGGGAATTAACCCAACTACCCTTATTGGCAGTCTTCCAAAACTCTAGAACTCAAGTGTTCTCAATGCTATTCTCAATTGTCAATGTGCATGAGAATCGCCTGGAGGGATTGTTAAATGGTGGATTGCTGGGCATAACCCCCCCCCCAGCTTCTGATTATGCTGGGGGAGGGGTGGGCAGGAATTTGGTGGTGCTGATACTGCAGGTCTAAGGACCACACTTTGAGAACCACTAGCCTAGGATTGGAGATCCGTGGGCTCGGGGCTCTGCGAGCCAGAACTCAGAGCTGTGCCTGACACAATCATCAAGGATGGAGCCAACTCTGGGTGCTCAGTTAATATGCAACTGACAATCCTAAAAGCCCACTCACTGTGTGCGAGGGTCTCTGCCCAAGACCAGAGGCCCTGCTGCTGAACACCTGGAGGAAAATCAAAGAGGTCCCTGGCCTCTGGGAAGTCAGAGTCCAAGGGGCACCTGTAAGCACAGAAGCCCAAACATGAGCCCAACATAGGCAGAGGGAGCTGGCCCCACGCTGAGTAGGGCAGGGGTATGTCAGCAGGTGAGTGACAAGGTACATGAGCTACAGAAGAGCCTGGTGACTGTGGTCCAATTGTATGAGCATAAAAAACATAAGGCTGCTGCTTTCTGCCGAGCCTTGAACCAGAATCTCTAGGGCCGCCCTAACCATAAACATATGGGGAAGGGAACTGTGGGAAATGAAGTCCAGTCGAGGCAAATTAACTCATTACCAAGCCAACACAATCATGATATTTTCCCACTGATTGAAGCCTAAGTTTATGCCCTTTGGTCAAGTTTTATGCTTCCTTTATAAAGATTTTACACTTTTTTTGCTAGATTTAGCCTGCATATACTTTTCGTTCAGAGTTTTGCCAATCATCCTAATAATACTGTCCTTTATATCAAAAGGATCCAAACTCGATCACACTTCACACCCAGTTCTCTTATCTCTTCTGTCTTTTCCATTTGGAGAATTTCTTCAGTCCTTCCTCAACTCTCATGACCTTAACATCTTTTTTTTTTTTTTTTTTTTTTGTGGTACGCGGGCCTCTCACTGTTGTGGCCGCTCCCATTGCGGAGCACAGGCTCCGGACGTGCAGGCCAAGCGGCCATGGCTCACGGGCCCAGCTGCTCCGCGGCATGTGGGATCTTCCCGGACCGGGGCACGAACCCCATGTCCCCTGCATCGGCAGGCGGACTCTCAACCACTGCGCCACCAGGGAAGCCCGACCTTAACATCTTTGAAGATGATGGGACAAGTATTTTGTGGAATGACCCTCAATTTGAGTTCATCCACTGCTTCCTATGATGAGACTCTGGTTACATGTCTGCCCGGAATTTCACAGTAGGGATGCTGTGTTCCTCTCCTTGTCTCCTATCATGTAGCATGTGATATCAACTTGTCCCGTGACTGAGGATGTGAGCACTGGTCTCTTGATTAAGATGCTTTGGCCAAGTTCCTCCACAGTAAAGTTCCTTTTCTTCTTCTGCATTTAATAAGTATTTCAGGGGGAGATACTTAATTTCCCATTCCTATTCTACTTTCACCCACTAATTTTAGCATCCATGGATATATCTTGTCTGAATTATTTCTATGATGACTGCCAAAGAGTAATATTCTAATTCCATCATTCTCTCTACATTTAATTAGTTTGCATTGTAGTGTTAGGAAGAGCTTCCTGTTTTCGTCATTTATTTATTCATTTAAAAATTTATGTCAGGGCTTCCCTGGTGCAGCAGTGGTTGGGAATCCACCTGTCAATGCAGAGGACACGGGTTCGAGCCCTGGTCCGGCAAGATCCCACGTGCCGCAGAGCAAGTAGGCCCGTGCGCCACAACTACTGAGCCTGCGCTCCAGAGCCCGCGAGCCACAACTACTGAGCCCACGTGCCACAACTACTGAAGCCCGCGCGCCTAGAGCCCATGCTCCGCAACAAGAGAAGCCACTGCAATGAGAAGCCCGCGCACCGCAACAAAGAGTAGCCCCCGCTTGCCACTACTAGAGGGAGCCCGCGTGCAGCAACAAAGACCCAACACAGCCAAAAAACAAACAAATAAATAAATGATAAATCTATATTAAAAAAATAAAGAAACCTGAATCCTCTTTGGTTATACAGCTGGGGGTGGTCAAACCAGGACTTGGACATAGGCTTTTAGACCTCAGACTCTGGTAGGACAAGTCACTGGGGGTCCAAATCCGGGCCCCTCCACTGCGAGGAGCACCGGAAACTAAGACGGGAGGGTGCAGTTTCTAGGCTTGACCACAAGATGGCGATCTGACTCTAGGCATTGCCATTAAGGGTGGGGAGGGCCTCCTTTGGTGTCACAATTGTGTGTTTACACTCTCCTACCTTTACTTTCTCCAGTCCTGGATCTGGTTTTCCAGAGATTTGCAGTGATCTTTAAAAAAGCAAAGCAAACAAAAAGGAAATCAGATCAGGTGATGTGTTTGATTCCCCAAGGGCTTCTCACCGTAAGGAGAATAAAATCCACAGGCCCAGGTACGACCTGGCCGCTGCGCCCTCCCCCCACGCTTTCTTCCACCCAGCCTGCAGCCTGCCTGCTCCGTGCGATGGCTCAGCCAGCTCAACTGATGCATTCGGAGAAGGGCCATGGGTGCTCCGGGGACCCTGCCGTCCTGTCATCCGATGGTTCCATGATTTGCAGGGCAAGAGCCATGCTTGGTCTTGTGTGTGTGCTGAAATTAACAGCTGGAGGCCAACAACATGAAACCTGGAACTCTGGTTTGAGTGCGATTTCATTCATTCACTCACTCATTCATTCATCGGTATTGAACCAGCCCCTAGTAGGGGCCAAACACTTGGAAAACAGCTCATAGTGAGGCCAAGGGGGGTCAAAATATGCTATAGCCAGCCTCCTCCTCCATTTCTCAAGCCGTCCTAAGTGACGATGATGATAATTATGATATGAATGAAACAAAACTAGCCAAGGATGTGTTTACAATTCTGGAAGATGGTGTTGTGATTTAATACGTGAAAGGCAGAAGCCAATTCTGTAATCTATCACTGGAATAACTGACTACCCATGTGGAAGAAAAGAACTCAGTTTCTATAAAACCCAGTTAAGTATCTTTTTACGTGAGCAAGGTATACTTTTTATTAATCAAGTCTCTGCTTTTATTTCATTTTCTGATGATCTGTCCCAATCAGCTAATCACATCAGTCGCATATCAGGTAAAGATTTGTGTTTTTCTTTAAATATTTATTTATTGGCTGCGTCGGCGCTTAGTTGCGGCGAGCAGGCTTCTCTCTAGTTGTGGTGCACAGGCTCAGTAGCTGTGGTGCGTGGGCTCCAGAGCGCATCGGCTCTGTAGTTGTGGCACACAGTTTCTCCAGTTGCAGCTCACGTGCTCAGTCATTGCGGCACGCGGGCTTAGTTGCCCCACGGCACGTGGGACCCTAGTTCCCCGACCAGGGATCAAACCCGTGTCCCCTGCATTGGAAGGTGGATTCTTAACCACTGGACCATCAGGGAAGTCCCAAGATTTGTGTTTTTCTAGTGCTATGCAACTGTTTATATTTAGACCCCATTTCTATGAACCTGTAACAAGGAAGGCAAGTAAAAGCGGTGTGCTTGTTGTGCAAACACAGCTTTCGTGATCCCTCCTCAGGGAAGAAAGGAGCTTATGACTCAGTTTTTAGGTCTGATTTGATTTTGTTTTGTTTGGGGAGGATGAGATAGGGAGGGCTTCCTGGAGGAAGGGACATTTAAGTCAAGCCAGAAGGATGAGTCGGAGCTAACCAGAGGTGGGGAGCAGGGTAGGTAAGGGTAGCCCAAGAAGGCAGCAGCAAGTGCAAAGGCCTGGAGTGGAAAGAACATTCTAGAACCCGAGAGCCTGTCAGGTTATCAGGGACACAGAGTGCACCCTGCGGGGGTGGCCCTGGAGTCGGGAGAGGAAGCGAGACGCCAGGCTCTGAAGGGTTGTGTAAACTGAGTTGAGGCAGTTAGACCTCCCCTCAGAGCCCTAGGGAGCATGAAATGGTTTTAAGCGGGGACTGACCTGATTCGACTTTCGTTCTAGAAAGATGCCAAGGGCAGCAGTGTGAGAAATGAGGGCTGGGGATCGCGCAGGAGACTGTCACATCACCCAGGAGGGCATTGACTGTGGCCTGGCCTCAGGTGGAAAAGTGAGGACGACGAAAGTGGCGTTGGAATTGCCAGCTGGTGGCTGATTGGATGGGAGCTTAAGGGAGGAAGAAGCAGCAGCAGCAAGGGTGTCGTGGGCTCCGGCGTCTGGCTTGAAGGGCGGTACCATTCCTGGAGCTGAGGGGGCCTGGGGCGGAGACAGGTGGGGAAGAAGACAACGCGAGGTTTCATTTGGACACGTTCAGTGTGGAAAGCCCACGAGACATCCAAGTAGGGGTGTCAGGTAGGCGATCAATCTGTGAGGTGACAGCGGGACCCGAGAGTAAGCGTGGGAGCCCTCAGCCGCTAGGGCACATTTAAAGCCTTGGCGGTGGATGAGGTCGTCCCGTGAGAGCCCAGTGATGAAGCGGACTAGGGCGAGCCGTGCGGAGGCCAGCACTTGGAGGGCGGCGAGGAGCGGGCCGAAGACGGAGGCTGAGAAACCACGAGCGTGTCACGGAAGGAAAGAAAGGAGGGAGCTTCTGGAAGAAAAAAGTGGTCAGCTGTGTGGAGTGCAGCTAAGAAGCCTCATCACGTGAGGACATGAGTGGGTCCTTTGTATATTGTAACATGGTTGGAGGTGCCCTTGGTGAGAGAGAAGCCGGGGGTGGGGCAGGGGGCTGGAGAACGGGTGGGAACTGAGGAAACGGAGAAAAGTTTGTGAAGGAAAACAGATAAATGAGGGTGGACGCTGGTGGGGCTCACAGAGGTCAGAGGGTTCTGTTCTCGTTCTAATAAGGAAGCAGTGCTGCAGGCTGGTGAGATGCAGAGGAGAGAGAAATGGAAAATTTGGGACAATGGAGGGAATAATTAAGGACTTGAAATCCTGGAGAAAGTCACAAAGGGTGGGACCTGCAGCAAGATGGGGGACCGGCCTTAAGTCAGAAGAGCAGGTTGTATGTTTCCTCCATAAACCAGGAGAAACGGAGGAAGAAGGGGACCCAGGGAGGAGCAGGCGGGGCTGCCCGCAGGACCGCACCCTTGGGCCCTGCATTTGGGAAGCAGACGTCTCTTGGCAGGACGTGGCTTGTCTCTGAGGTCTGAAGCAACTGGCCCCAGAGATGAGTCGACTTGGCCCCGGAATGGAGACCCAACCCAATGCGAACGCCCTGGCTCACCCGCTCTGAGGTTGGCAGCTCGCTCCGCGTGAAGGCTGCACACGTGGGAGCTCCACCCAGCCAGAGGCAATCCAAAGGAGGCCCCAGAGAAAGTGGTTTCCAGGGGATTCTTTTTTGGATTCTATTTTTTTTTTTTTTTCCCTCGGTACGCGGGCCTCTCACCGCTGTGGCCCCTCCCCCTGTGGAGCACAGGCTCCGGACGCGCAGGCTCAGCGGCCATGGCTCACGGGCCCAGCCGCTCCGCGGCACGTGGTATCCTCCCGGACCGGGGCCACCAGGGAAGCCCACCAGGGGGATCCTTTAGCAACACTTCAGGTCTTGTCTCTGCGGAGACGAGGAGAAATTGACAAAGGATCTTAATCTTCCCTTAATCCTGCCTAGTGCCTGTGCTCGCACTGCCTGTCCTGCTTAGTTAGGTTCTTTTGAAAAGGCATCAACTGACATTGGGAATTTAAAGAAAAAAAAGCCGGCGGGGGGGGGGGGTAGGAAGGGAGGAGGGGAGGAGAGAAAGAGAGCAAAGGAGGAAGATTCCTTAATGTCAGGCGTTTCAAGGGGAGAAGCTTCCAGAGGGACTTATTCCATCCTTCCATATGCGGCCACGCTGTGTCTGGGCAGGGCACTGGCAGCTGCTCCCTGCACAGACCTCAGCTCAGTCTGGAGACGCAACCAACCAAACCCGGATCCTGGCACCAGACCCGCTGCAGCTCTAGGTCAGCATAAGTATCACCCCTTTCCTCTGGGGTGCACCGAAGCCAGGTGCTTTCATCGTTGCCCAACTCCAGAATTACCCTTGTTCTGCAGCTGGAGGACCAAGGCTAAAGAATGGCTTCCCTGGTGGCGCAGGGGCTTCCCTGGAGGCGCAGTGGTTGAGAGTCCGCCTGCCGATGCAGGGGACACAGGTCCGTGCCCCGGTCCAGGAAGATCCCACGTGCCGCGGAGCGGCTGGGCCCGTGAGCCATGGCCGCTGAGCCTGTGCTCCACAACGGGAGAGGCCACAACCGTGAGAGGCCCGCGTACCGAAAAAACGAATAAGAATGGTAAGCACCCCAGCTTGCCTGGTCGGGGAGCTGCAAAGCCAGAATCCAAGCCTCTCTGAAGGCAAGGAGGGCACGACGCTCAAGGTCCTGTGACTCTTGCTACCTGTGCGGCCTTAGAAAGGTTGCAAAGGCCCTACCTCATAGGGTCATTTTGAGGTTTAAATGAATTGATACTTATGAAGTACATAGGAAGCGTCCTATGTGCTGCATGATGTTTGGCTATTATTATTGGGGGTTATCGCCCCCACCCCATGTCCATCAGCACCCCCACGGCAAGGCAATCCAAATAAGGATACACTCAAAACAGAGGGCGCTTTCTCAGAAGACACTGCTTCAAGACAGATCCCCCATATTTAAAGTACATCCCCATGCCTAACCCCTCCTTCTCAGGAACTAGCATTTCAGGAACTGTCAGTCTATAGTTAAAAAATATATTTTTATTATTATTTTTCATGGCCGTCTCCAGGCATCCTACACTTCCAGCACCCCCAGGTGTTCACAAACCCAGAAGCTCTCTGAATCCCATCCTTCAGCCGGTTCTATGGAGGTTCCATTATGTAGGTACGATTGAGTAAATCATTGGCAGCCAGCTAGTAACTTCCAGCCCCCCTCCCTTCCCCAAAGGTCAGTGGGTGGAGCTGGAAGTTCCATCCCTCTAAGCAGGTGGTTGGTTCCCCTTGGCAACCAACCCCACCCCAGCCTCCCATCCTGAGGCTACCCAGGAGCCCCAGTCACCAGCCATCTCATTAGCATACAAAAAGACATTTTTCACTCCAGAGATTCCAAGGGTTTTAGGAGCTTTGTGCCTGGAAATGGGGGGCAGAGACAAAATATGTATTTGTTATTATGTCACAGCATCTTAAAATGAGTAAGGAGGTACTTGGAATAATCGTTTATTTACCCAGAATTCTCTGGCAGGGGGGCATATTGGGGTTCTCTCTCCTTGTCTCTTCCATGTGACCCAAGCTGAGCCAATCAGAGCGCTTCCCTGGGATTTTTCAACTTGAACTCTTGTAGTTCCTCCCTCCTACCCTTCAGGGAGGAAGACTTACAAATCTAATTGGGTCAAATTCTAATTTACTAATGGGCCAGGTCACTGTCACTTAAAACAGCGGCTCCTGACCCCAGCAGTTCTAGCTTTCAAGTTCTACATCCTTGTTTCTCATCCCTTGGCGTGATTCACCCCCAGTGGCCAGGTGAAGTTGACTGGTAGTTGGCAGGAGATGAAAGGCTATCCTTTTTCTCCATCTTCACATCTAAGCCAAGAGGTACCCCCCTATTTATCAACAATTGAGTTCTGCCAGAAGTCCAGTTAATAATAAAGAAGCTGGTCTTCCCTGGCGGTCCAGTGGTTAAGACTTCATGCTTCCACTGTAGAGGGCATGGGCTCTATCCCTGGTCAGGAAACTAAGATCCCACATGCCATGCAGCACCGGCCAAAATAATAATAATAAAGCTGACTTTTAATTTGCTTTTGCCTCTTGTAGTGGGTGGACCTTAAGGGGAAGGAGTGGATTGGGCTAAAACAAGATTTAGGCATTCCTGGAATGACATGCCCAGTAGGGGCCCTTGCCACTTCCTTTGGGGAAACACTTCTCCTTGACTCTGTCATATGATTCAGCATTGCTGTCCATCACAATATCCCATCCTCTTGGCCATGGAGAAGGGCATAAGTCCCAGATCTGGCCAATCACAGTGTCTCATTTCACTAGCCATAGTGGTTGGTCCAGGAGTGGGACATGTGACCCAAGCAGAGTCAATCAGATTCTTTGAAATTGGGGAAGGAGATTTGACTTTGAGGTAGACACTAAAAGGATGGTGAGAAAGGATGTTGACACTCCTTATTGATTATCCTCAGTCCTGGCTGTTATAAGAATTACCTCATGGGCCTGTTTAGAAACACAGGTTCCCAGGTGAGATCAACTGAGTCCGAATCTCAGGTAAGGAAGGAGGTGGGAGTCTGTATTTTTTCATCAGCAACCTAGGTGGCTTTTATGTAGCCCTCCTGGGCGAACCCCAGAATTAGGAATCATTGATTTATGATGCAAAGAAGCCTAGCTATAAAATGAAGAATTCCATCACCTGCCAAAATATCTTTCTTATAAGGTACCAGTCATCCACATAGTCCAGGACTGGCCGAATTTCCCTCTGGATCTCTTTTTGTTGGACAATTACTTTTAAAATGGTTGCATGGGGGTTGCGTTACGTGTGTATTTCTCCACGTACCTGTTGTAACGACAAGCAACAATATTCCTGTCTTTCATTTCTCTTGAAAGACTCTGTCTTTGAACACCACACTGCATGGAGAATGCATGATACGGGGCCCAAGTTCGTCCTACAGGGTTATTCATGTTTACCTCCTTGACCGTGGGCTGGTGGCTATGTTTGTTTTTTTGCCCAGTCTAAGATTTCCTGATTCTATAATGACCGTGCATCATTTTACAACCACAGGGGGAAAAAAAAATGTTTAAAATAAATTTTAAACACACTCCAAAGCCCCCCAAACATTTTTTTAAAAGGCAAAAATGCTATAAATCTGAAAAATGATTATAATGATTCCCTCTTACTTCTTTCTGGCTTTTCCAATCCATCTAAAAGTTGGTTGGGAGATGACACCTGCAATTGGGATGTCTGACATGATAAATGCAGGGGTATAGCCAGGCTTGAGAGTTTGGGCTTTTCAAACACCACTGTTGGTACAAGAAACACTCTCCTGGCTCAGGAGGGGAAAGGCTTATCTTTTTCAGGTGAAAATGCTATGAGGAAACTTGGCAGAAATCCAAGGTTATAGGACCCAAAGACTCTAATTCCTCTTTTATGAAAAAAAGAAATGCCTAAGAGGCAACACTTTCCAAACAATTAACTTGCCCGTGGGCCCCTGAGGGATCCTGGATGACAAAGAGCCCCATGTTCTCTGCAAATCCAGGTAAGGTTTCTACCTAAGAAAAGTAAACCCGGAGGAGAATCTGGAGGGTGCCTGGGAACTAGAAAAACTGGTTCAAGCTTCTGTCTTGAATCCACCTCCTTGATTCAACAAGAAGACCCCTGCCCAGCTTGATGTGTCATGACCCCAGGCAAGCAAGTGATTCTTCAGCACAGCTTAAACTGTAATTAAGGGGGAAATTTTTCAAGGAGCTCCTTGTAAACAGCTTGATGTGGTTGGGTCCAGGTTGCAGGGACCAGCGGGGACTGTCCTGTACTATCAGGACAGGGCCAGTGGGATTCCTGAGTAGGTGGCCTACTTTATGGGTTTGCAAAGTTGCAAGTTCTTGAGTCAGGAGACGTACCTGAGAAAATGTCCGTTTTTCAGCCCTTCAGAGCTTAGAGACCAGGGCTGGGCCGGGAGAGAAGTCAGGCGGGGCTTTGGGGACACTTGTCCCACTGCTTCTCAAATTCAGGTGTCTTCCTTAACAAACTCATTTCTGAGAACATTTGCCAGGGAAATAAAGGTCCTCAGTAGAGCAGCTTTGGAAAAGTCTATGGAAGGGAAAAGCAAAATGCAGTCACTAAACATGGTGGTGAGGAAGGGTGTTTACTCCCTTGGAAGACGTTCCTAGTATATGACAGGGTTGGCAAACACTTTCTGTAAAGGGCTAGATAGGAATTTTAGGCTCTGCGGTACATATTGTCTCAAAAGCAGCCACAGGCAGTATGTGAATAATACGGCGGCTGTCACTACAACAGCGAAGTTGAGCAGATGTGACAGAGACCAGATGGCCCTCAGAGCCCCAAATATTTACTATTTCTGGCCAATTACAGAAAAAGTGTGTGGGCCTCTGAGTATACTGGGTGGATTACAAGTCAATGAAGGAAGGAACTCAGGAGAAGCAGCATTTCATCGTTGTCAAGATGAAAGAATTGACTCAAAGATGGAAACTATTGGCCACCATCACCACCTGAGCCAGGCAGCCCACGGATGAGACTTGCTGTCTCCGGGATGCTGGCTCACATCCTCCACACCTCCCCACCCCCGCCCCCTGCATCTAAGCTGCAAGCACCTCCCTTTGGGCCCTCCCTGATCTGGCCCCAGCTATCCCTGAGCACGAACCCCACCACTCCAGGCTTTCACTTTACATTCTCATAAAGATGGTATTCGGTGTCCCTTCCGCATTTTCCATCCATCCTTCCTCTGGAAATAAGTGCCCCCGCTTTCCTCCATGCCCCTGCCCCCAGTCCACATGTCTCCCCAAGTTGAGCATCCAGGCCGAGGATGGGGCTTGTGACCTAGGCCTAAGCCAATCAGCACTCTGCTTTCACCTCAGCCATTGCGATTGGTCGGGGATGGGCAGATGATCTAGAAAGAGCCAATGAGAGGCCATGAGACGTTTGAAAGGAAGCCAAAGGAAAGATCTCCATGGCGGTGGCCTCAGGAGCTCCTGGCAGCCTTTTCGCAAGCACGGGGGAAGGCTGGTCTGAGAATGAAGTCGAGATAATAGAAATTGGGCTTCCCTGGTGGTGCGGTGGTCAAGAATCCACCTGCCAACGCAGGGAACACAGATTCGAGCCCTGGTCCGGGAAGATCCCACATGCCACGGAGCAACGAAGCCCGCGAGCCACAACTACTGAGCCCGCGTGCCACAACTACTGAAGCCTGAGTGCCTAGAGCCCGTGCTCCACAACAAGAGAAGCCACTGCAATGAGACGCCCACGCACCGCAACAAAGAGTAGACCCCGCTCACCACAACTAGAGAAAGCCTGCACGCAGCAACAAAGACCCAATGCAGCCATAAATAAAATAAATAAATTTATTTTTAAAAAAAGGAAATAAAAATTTCCTTTTCCTGGAAAGAGGGTATATTTGGCAAATTTCCCCCAAACTACAAAAATAAAATAAAATAAATGCTGAGCAGAGGGGATTATCAGCATCCTCATCTGGGCTAGGAGAGCTGATTACAGGTGGGAACCTCCCTCCATGGGGTAACTGTTGAAACCACTGCATGGTTGGTGTCTCGGCAGAACCAGCAAGAATCGGTTCCCAGAAGATAGTGGCCCCGCCCACCCCAGTGGCCCCGCCCACCCCAACTACCCCCACCCCGCTCCCCCCAGCGCACCCGTTTCCACCACTTGTCCCAACACCTCCCCTTTACGTGAAAGGTTCAGAGGAAGATAAAGTTGGTGGTGCAGACCCTCAAAGCAGAGGTCGCGGTGGCCAAGAGAAAAGCCGCGTCTCCAGGCCACACCTGGAAACGATGAGAACTTTCTTCTCCCTGAGCTCATGATGCCCTCACTTCCCAGAGGCCTGACTCAGTGGGAGCAGGTCCAATTCCAATCACTCATTTATCGTTGTGGGCCAGGCACCCAGCAGTGATTCAGACAAAACTCTGTGCCTGCTTGGAGCTTACAGTGCAGTGAGGGAGGGAGAAAACAAACAGATATGGGTAGATAAGTAGGATGATGGCGTAATAACGATGAAGGAGGTAAGGTGATGTGATTAACAATGAGAGAGCTAATAGCCCAAAGGTGCAAACAACCCAAATGTGGTCCATCCATGCAATGGAATATTATTCAGCCATGAGAAGGAACATGGTACATGCTACAGACACAAAAGGCTGTACGTGTACGACTCAGTTTATGAGAAATGTCCAGAAGCGGCCAATCCAAAAAGACAGAAAGTAGATTCGTGGTTATCAGTGGCGGGGCAGGGATGGGGAGTGAGTGCTAATGGGTATGAGACTGGTGTTTTTGTTTGTTTTGTTTTTTGTTTTTTGCAGCGGTACGCGGGCCTCTCACTGTTGCGGCCTCTCCTGTTGCGGAGCACAGGCTCCGGACGCGCAGGCTCAGTGGCCATGGCTCACGGGCCCAGCCGCTCCGCGGCATGTGGGATCTTCCCGGACCGGGGCACGAACCCGTGTCCCCTGCATTGGCAGGCGGACTCCCAACCACTGCGCCACCAGGGAAGCCCTTGTCTGCCTTTTTGATGACAGACATCCTAGTGGGTACAAAGTGGTGTCTCACTGTGGGTTTGATTTGCATTTCCCTGATGACTGACGATGAGCACCTTTTCATGTACTTATTGGCCATTTGTACATTTCTTTGAAGAAATGTCTCTTTGAGTCCTTTGCCCATTTTCAGTTGGGTGTTTTTCTTTTCACTGTTGAGTTGTGAGCTCTTCCTATATGCTTAATACTAGATCCTTGTCAAATATATAATTTACAAATATTGTCTCCCATTCTCTGAGTTGTCTTTTCACTTTCTTATAGTTTCCTTTGGAGCGCAAAAGCTTTTAATTTTGATGAAGTCTAACTTATCTATTTTTCTTTGGTTACTTGTGCTTTGGGTTGCATTGCCTATGTAATCAAAAAAAAAAAAAAAAGGAAACGTTTTTTACAAAAATAGGCCCAGACATTATGCAGGTTATTTAGTTGACAACATTCTTGTCCTCAAGGAGCTAACACTCGGCTGACATTCCTTGGGACTCACCATCAGTGGTTAAAAAGCACTGGGTCTTCATCTTGGGTGCTTTTCCAGGTTGCTGGGCAGAGTCTTTCATATTCTGATGAACCAGATGGCCCTTTAAACAGCTCAGAATTTAAGTGGGATGAGTCATCACTTAACTGTGCTTAGAAATTCTAAAATAAGTCACGTGTAAAAAGCCACTGCAGGGTTTTTGTTTTCAGTGCCTTGGCGGGCTGCGCTTTCTGTGTTTGCTGACTGTGGAATAAACCCAAACACTGGCAGATGGCGGTTGCACGGCCTCAAGTGGGAAGCACCAAATCCTGCCCGATCTAGGGAAATAGGTACCATATGTGTTCGAAATAAGAAAACACTGGAGAGCACCCAGACATCCACCAGTAGGGAACTGGTTAAATTACGGTACATCCAAACTCTAGAATAAGAAGAGCCAAAATCTATTAAAAATAGAGAATTTAAAATGTTGGGGAAAAAAAAAAAACTGAAAGAAAATAATAATAAAATAATAAAAGAAAAAAAAAGACAAAAAAATGTTGGGGAGGAAAGCTTTTCCTCTACTTTCTTACACTCAGTAAATAGGGGTTTATGAATTAAACTAATAAAAGGTGAACAGAAGACAATTTTTACTGTTTGTGTGCACAGGAGTTCACAGAAAAGAAGTGACAATCAAAGAAGCAGGTAGACTCAGGGGCTTATATACCATTTTAACAAAGGAAAGAGGGTTTAGGGTTCAAGGGACAGACTGTGGGCAAGTGACTAGGAAATATATGGGGGAAACTAATGGAAAACAGGACTGTTCTAGTCAGGTCTGTTTATGCAAATGCATCTCGGTTTCGACTTCCAGTCTTTGATGATAAGAGTCACTGTTCTCCCCCTGGTGTGCTGGGAAGGGGGGCACCTTCCTCAGTGCGAAATTTATGTCCTGCTTTTAGGCAGAAAAGGGGAGGGTGGAGAACTCTTCCTGCCTCAGCTGCCTTCAGCTCAAAATAATCCTTATGCCAAAGTGGCACATTTGGGGACAGCATATCCGTTAAGGACCCAATTACAACACAAATGAAGGTATAATTAAGGATGGAGGTCGGCCCTCTGAAGGAAGGGGTGGGTTTCTAGGAGAACCTCAGGGCCTTTGCACTTGCTTTTCCCATCCCTGGGTCCTCACCTCACACAGGTTTGTTCAAAGTGTCCTCTGGAAGGTCTTCCCTGACCATCTGGCACAAGAGACCCCTCCTCTGGAGTATTTTTCTTCACAGCACTTACCCACTCCTGAATGCTGTTGTATATTTTTATGTGTTTGTAGCCACTGTCTGTTTTTCCTAATTGTCTGACAGCCCCCAATAATACTGTAGGATTTGATTACCTTTGCATTCCTGGTGCCCAGAGGGTGCTTGGCCTTTTTGAAGCCGAATAATACTCAACGCATGTATAAGACACATTTTGTTCATCCACTCATCCATCCATGGACACTTAGGTTGCTTCTACTTCTTGGCTGTTGTGAACAACACTGCTATGAGCCTGGGTGTGCAAACATCTCTTCCAGATCCTGCTTTTAATTCTCGGGGTTTTATACCCACAAGAGGATTTGCTGGGTCATATGGAAATTCTATTTTTAAGTGTTTGGGGAACTTCCATACCGTTCTGCACAGTGGCTGCACCATTTTACAGTCTCTTTCTCGAGAGCAGCCTCTAAGGTGTGTGAGGTGGGTCTCCCTGTGGTCCACGTTCGCTCATCCCTGTATCCTCTGCACCCACTGCCATGTCCGCACAGTGAGATGCTCCTGAGTCCTGGTTGAATGATGGACAGATAAATGACGGAAGGAAGGATGAGTGAGTGGAGGGGAGAGGGTGTTTCTGGAAGAACGAAGCGGCCGGAAGGCACTGGTCCGAGTGAGAGGCAAAGCTCCTGCAGCATCTGCCTGATGTCTAAGTCCACACACGGCGGGGAGGAAACGTACTGAGCAGACTCGCGGGCTCTTCAAGTTGAAGGAACCCGGAGGTTTGCCCAGTAAAGGCAAGCGCTTTCCTGAGGGCGCCAGGAGTGACCTCAGGGCTGGGGAGGCCTCCCTCTCGCCTGCACGGGCAGCGAGGGTCTGCTGGGAGGAGCGGGGGGTGCTCAGGGCAGCGAGGGTCTGTTGGGAGGAGCGGGGGGTGCTCAGGGTGAGACCAGGCTCTGCCCTCAGGAGCTCAGAGCCTCCCCTTTGCCTCCAGGGTGCTCCATCTCCCGGGTCACCACCCTCGGGCAGGTCCCCGCTGGGCCCCCTCCCCTGGGTGTCCTTGACACCTAGAGAACGGAAGACAGGAGAGCCTGGGCCGCAGCGGGTCCTCCCACAGCCACTGCCCCCTCCTCTCCATCACATTTCCTTTTTATGGGTTTTCAAAATGGAAGGGAATCTAATTTCTTCCCCTCCTGGGGTAACGTGCTAGAGGTGTCTTCATGTCCGCACCGTGGCTGAGAAGGGCTCGGGGCACCGGGAAAGGGAACTTTTGAAGCGGCAGACTCACGACTCATGCGATATAAGACGATCATGTGTCAGAAACGTGACTCAACTCATTGGTTAAGGAGGGGCCAGTAGGACGGTACAGCAGGTTCAGAGGAGGCTTCAAAGGACCGGAAGCCGACGGGAGGACAGACAGACAGAGAGCTGCACAACTAACTGCGTCCCTTACATGAGATCCACCTGCATTTTGATAAACACCGAGGCTTCGTGTATTACCCATTTTCTACAGTTTACAGAATTGTTAAGTGGCCCAAAGACAATGGAAGGCAGAGGTCACACAGCAGGGCCCCTGAAAGGTGCTCGTCTCCCACAGGAAGCCTCATCTCCCCCCACCTGTCGTCCCCATATCCCCCACCCCCAAGGGCCCCTGAGAACAGAGACCGACAAAGCCCAGATCAGGTGTGGCCGGGGCTGGGCCGTTTGGAGACACCTGGGGGATGGGTGCATCTCTGTCCGGGGAGTGGGGGAAGGAGGGTTTCCACAGTCTCCCCACAGCCCTCATCTCTTTAGGAGGGAAACTCGAGTCCTGCCGGTGGCCTGCGAGGCACCCGCTCCTTGTGTCCCACCTCATCTCCTCCCTCACTCGGCCCAAGCATGGGACCCCCAGCAGCTCGCCTTGAGGCCTGGCGCTCCTGCCTCAGGGCCTTTGCACTTCCTCTTCCCACGTCCTCTTCATCTCCTCGTGGGTCCTCAGGGCTGACTCCCTCCAGTAAGGGCTTCTCAGCAACCCTTCCCCGACCACACTAAGATCCTAAACAACCATTCACTCACTGACCCCCAAACCCTGCTCCCCTTCCTTGTTTTACCTTTCTCTGTAGTACATGGGCCCACCTGACAGCCTACATGTTGGACTATGTACGTGTTTCTTGTCTCTCCCCCAGTGGAATGCAAGCTCTCTGCCTGCAAGATGTTTGTTTCTTTTTATCTCCTCATGCCCAGAGCCTGGAACAGTGCATAGAACAAATACTTGACTGAATGAGTGAATAATCAAACGACAAATGTTCATTGTTAACACAAAGTAATGTTTTCATTACTACCAGTACAATGAATGCTAGTTGCTAACTGGGATACAAGTGTTATGACAGCTACTACTTCAACTCACACGTGACTGTTATCGAGGGCCCTTGAAAACGAAATCTTCGGGAAGCAAGAGCGCTGTTCCCTGTGACGGGCTTTGTCTGCCACCTAGTGGAATTCTTCGGTAACTGCAAGCCATGCAAAGCGTTCTAAGACCGGCGTTTCGGGCAGCTGAAACGCTGTGTTGGCACCCCTGATGAGAACGCGACTCAGCACCACCCTTCTGGAGGGAAATTTAGCAATGCCTAACAAAACCACACATGCGTTCACCCTTCTCCCCACCAAACCCACTCCTAGGAACCTACCCTGAAGATACATCTCCAACACCACAGCACAAGGTTATTCACTGCATCATTATTTGTCATTTCAAACTCCTGGAAGCTACCTGAATGTCCGCATATAAGACAGGGGCTGGACAAACACAATGGCGCACTCTGCAGCGGGAAAAAAGAATGAGAAAGACCCCCTAAGAGCCACTTCGAAGGGATTTCCAAGAACCTTCTGTTAAGTGGAAAAAGCAAAGCCCCAAAGAATTTGGAAAGCTTGCTGTCCTTCACGTCGGAAAGAAGGGGTATAAGAAAATACACACGCATCTGTTCGTTTGTGCAAGAGAAAGGAAGGACAAAACAGAAACTAAGGGGCTGATCACGTCACTACAGGGCTTCGTGGAGGGCAGGAGGGTGTGGGATCCGGGTAGCCGGGATGAGGAAAGAGCGGCAGTTCCCTGGGTGTATCTTCTTCTAAATCTTTGACTCTTACTGGAAGCCAAAACATGCATTTCCCATGTGACCCAGCGACCGCAACCCGGGGCATTTATACCAGAAAGATGAAAATGCGTGTTCATGTAAAAACCTGCACACGATTCTTTGTAGCAGCTCTGTAATTATAACCGAAACCTACAAGAGACCAAAACTTCCCCCACACGGCAGGCAGAGGGTTCCATGGACTCAGCAGCAGACAGGCACGAAGTGCTGGCACATGAGACTACCTGGATAGATCTGAAGGGCCTTATGTCGGGTGAAAGAAGCCAGCCTCACAGGTCACACACTGTAGGGGACTTCCCTGGCGGTCCAGTGGTTAAGACTCTGAGCTCCCAATGTAGGAGGCTCGGGTTCGATCCCTGGTCGGGGAACTAGATAGATCCTGCACGCCGCAACTAAGAGCCTGCATGCTGCAACTAAGGAGCTTGCGTGCCACAACTAAGAACCGGCGCAGCTAAATAAATACATAAATATTTTTAAAAAGTAAAAGGTCACACACTGTATGATTTCATTCACATAAACATTCTTGTAAGGACAAAACTCATAGAGATTGGGGACTTCCCTGGTGGCGGAGTGGTTAAGAATCCACCTGCCAACGCAGGGGACACGGGTTCAAACCCTGGTCCGGGAAGATCCCACATGCGTGGAGCAACTAAGCCCATGAGGCATGACTACTGAAGCCTGCGTGGCTAGAGCCTGTGCTCCACAACAAGGGAAGCCACTGCAATGAGAAGCCCACGCACCACAATGAAGAGCAGCCCGCGCTCGCTGCAACTAGAGAAAGCCCGCACGGAGCAATGAAGACCCAACACAGCCAAAAATAAATATAAAATAATAAACAAAATTTTAAAAACATCACAGAGATGGAAACTGATTGGTGGTTGCCAGGAGTTGGGGGTCTCTGCTGGGATGGTGGAGTGGTGGGTCCACGCCTCCACACCCGGGATAAAACAACACAGAACTCCCCACACACATTGTTGCAATGTCAGTCTCCTGGTTTTGTGACTGTACTCAAGTAAGATGTAACCGCTGGGGAAAACCAATGCGGAAAACTAGACCAAGCGTCTAAGGAGATACTCTGCTACTTTGCAACTTCCTGTGAATCTACAAATTTCAAGATAAAATGTTAGAGAATATGATTAGGGCCAAACAAACATGCTGGGGTGGGGGGAGGTTTGGTCCCTGAGCCAACACTTTGTAACCTCTGGTTTCCAGGAGCAGGGTAGCCCTGTTCGTGACCCTCTGCCAGTATTTCCTTTGGTCCCATTCCCCTGGTTCAGAGGCTGGTGACTAGGCCAGAGGGAGCGTGGATGTGTCATCCAAAGCATCAGAAAGAGCGGATGGAAAGAGTGTGTGTGTGTGTGTTCTGTATTGATTTTCTACTGCTGTGTAATAAACTACCACAAAGCCACTTAGTGGCTTCACACTACACACATTTATTTTCTCACAGTTTCTGTGGGTTGGGAGTCTATGTTCTGGTAGGTGGCCTCATATGCTCAGGGTCTCACCAGACTGGGATCCCTTCTCTCGGGGGCCTCTTCCAGGTTACTGGTTGCTGGTAGAGCCCATGTCCTTGCAGTTGTATGGCTGAGATTCCGGGTTTCTTTTCTAGCTGTTGACTGGGGACCATTCTTGGATCCTGAAGGCTGCCCTCACGTCTCCGCCCCACGACCCATCACCTCGCGTATGGCAGTGGCCCCTTCAGGCCCCCAGGAGAGGGGTCTTGTCTAGGAATTCTGCCAACCACCCGAGTGAGCCTCCTCGGACAGAGACAGCAGGTGTAGACAACTACAGCGATCCAGCGGCTACGATTTGCTGAGTCACTGCGAGTGTGGTAACAGTGGGGTTTGAGCTGACCCTGGAACAACAGAGCCGAGCAGCTTTGTGGAGCTCTGGCTTCTCCACCTATATCTAATGCATTTTTGCCTGAAAATATTGCATGAAATGGACTGGGGTGAGGAAACACTGTTTTCCAGGCAACACCGAGGTCTGCACAGCTCTGTGTTAGGGCGAGGCAAAGACCCGGGACGCTATTTTATGGGAATTGCTAAATCCAATTGTACAGCAGATTTCGTTCTCATTTATGTCCTCGATCGACTTGCTATAAGGCATTTTGATGTTCTGCTCTTTCTTAGGATTCCCTTCATTAGCTGGTAGTGACCTGGACAAAAGTAGACACAAAAATATGATATGAAATTACATTTTTGCCCATCAGACAAAGAGGGGCTATTTGTGAAGGTTATTGAATACACTGGTTCTCGATGAACACCTTTTCTGGTTGTTAACATATAAATAAGATTAGCATAAACTAGGATTGGCAAACTTTTCCTGTAAAGGGCTAGTTAGTAAATATTTTCAGCTTTGGGGCCAAAATGGTTTCCGTGCAGTAATTCAACTCTGCCACAGAGCACAAAAGCAACCATAGGCAATATGTACATGGGTACAGCTGTGTTCCGATAAAAATTTATTTATGGTCACTGTGTAATTTTTCGGTTTTTTTTTTTGGCCTCACCCCGTGGCTTGCCGATCTTAGTTCCCTGACCAGGGATCGAACCCAGGCCCTCGGCAGTGAAAGTGCAGAGTCCTAACCACTGGACCGCCAGGGAATTCCCGAATTTCATGTAATTTTCATGTCATGAAATACAATTCATCATTTGATTTTTTTCAACCATTTAAAAGTATAAAAACCATTATTAGCTCATGGGCTGCACAAAAACCGGCCGTGGGCTGATCCGGCCCATGAGCCACGGTTTGGCAACCTTTACATTATCTCTATTCTAATCTAAAATGTGCCCCATGTTGACATCACAGGTTAAAACCAAAGTCTTTTTTCCTTATCTGCATTTCTTCAGAATGTGCTGTGAAAATAACTCATATAGTCCCATTTGCTTGAAAACACCCAGAAAGAGAACAGAAGGCACAAAGGAGGCGTCTCAGCTCCTTCCAGTTTTTCCACATCCTGGAAGTTGAAGTTTCGGCAAAAAGTAAAGGGTTCAGGGACCACTTTTCAAAGGTAGCGTCACAGTTACGAGAGGGGAAGAGATGGCCGGCTCTGATCTGAGGTCTCTTCCCGAACACATATGTGCGACTGACCCTGAGGACTGTGCTCCGACGATGAGGATGAACTCTTTGAACTCTTTATGGCTGGGAAGGAAGGTGATGGAGAGTCAAGCCCACTTTAATTTGGACTGAAGTGGAAATAAGGGAATTTCCATGGTCTTGCATAGCTGACGTCTCTGCCCAGGCCTGCACCTGCAGGTCTCTCTTTTTTGTTTTTTAAGATGTTTTTTGATGTGGACCATTTTTTTTAAAGCCTTTATTGAATTTGTTACAATATTGCTTCTGCTTATGTTTTGTTTTTTTGCCACTAGGCGCATGTGGGATCTTAGCTCCCTGACCAGGGATCAAACCCGCACCCCCTGCATTGGAAGGCGAAGTCTTAACCCCTGGACTGCCAGGGAAGTCCCTGCATGTCTCTAAAACTACCAGGCTGGCCTAGATTAGAGGTCATGAGCTAACAGAACAGCCTGGAGTAAGTGTAGTTTCCATTAGCCATACAAACATGCCCAAATACCCATATTTTAAATAAGTATTATAAAGAATATTCATATTGACCAATTTGGGAACCCCTGGTTAGCTCATCTATATCTGAATTACATTAAAACATGGTTTGATTCTCCATTTCTCTGAATCCACTTAGACACATGTAACTGTTAGTTTTGTAGTAGAAAAGTCAATGCATGGGACCCATGAGACAGAATGAATAAGATGACTTTTCTGGTGGTAAGAAAATGAAATGATTCTAGAATCCACCATCCCCTTGACACACACACCTCCTAACAATAATTTTTTATTTTATTTCATTTTAAAACCTATAAAGTTGTCCTTTGTAATATAATAAATCATAAAGATAAAAAAAGGTTCTGTCTTTTGCAAAAATAGCTACTGTAAAGATAGTTATTAAGAAAATAATATCAGCATCTTACCACAAATTTCCCAAAAGCCTTATTCTACAAGGGCCATGGCACAGTGGCCAAGAATGTCACCCTACACTAATGCCTCTGTCCATGCACTTCTCACCACCCTCCACTCTAGAGGAAGTGAGGAAGGCAAGAACAAAACAATAACTGCTGTAAATGCTGGAGAGGGTGTGGAGGAAAGGGAACCCTCTTGCATTGTTGGTGGGAATGTAAATTGATACAGCCACTATGGAGAACAGTATGGAGGTTCCTTAAAAAACTAAAAGTAGAACTACCATATGACCCAGCCATCCCACTACTGGGCATAAACCCAGAGAAAACCATAATTCAAAAAGAGTCATGTACCAAAATGTTCATTGCAGCTCTATTTACAATAGCCCGCAGATGGAGACAACCTGAGTGCCCATCATCGGATGAATGGATAAAGACGATGTGGCACATATATACAATGGAATATTACTCAGCCATAAAAAGAAATGATAATGAGCTATTTGTTGTTTTTGTTTTTGTTTTTTGCGGTACGTGGGCCTCTCACTGTTGTGGCCTCTCCCGTTGCGGAGCACAGGCTCCGGACGCGCAGGCTCAGTGGCCATGGCTCACGGGCCCAGCCGCTCCGCGGCATGTGGGATCTTCCCGGACCGAGGCACGAACCCGTGTCCCCTGCATCGGCAGGCGGACTCTCAACCACTGCACCATCAGGGAAGCCCGAAATTGAGCTATTTGTAATGAGGTGGATAGACCTAGAGTCTGTCATACAGAGTGCAGTAAGTCAAAAAGAGAAAAACAAATACCGTATGGTAACACA
This sequence comes from Grampus griseus, assembly GCF_964374135.1. NCBI lineage: Eukaryota > Metazoa > Chordata > Mammalia > Artiodactyla > Delphinidae > Grampus > Grampus griseus. The sequence goes on along the minus strand of NC_139008.1, from coordinate 82,596,308 downwards.
TATATATGGAATTTAAGGGAAAAAAAATGTCATGAAGAAGCTAGGGGTAAGACAGGAATAAAGACACAGACCTACTAGAGAATGGACTTGAAGATATGGGGAGGAGGAAGGGTAAGCTGGGACAAAGCGAGAGAGTGGCATGGACATATATACACTACCAAACGTAAAATAGATAGCTAGTGGGAAGCAGCCGCATAGCACAGGGAGATCAGCTCGGTGCTTTGTGACCGCCTGGAGGGGTGGGATAGGGAGGGTGGGAGGGAGGGAGATGCAGGAGGAAGAGATATGGGAACATACGTATATGTATAACTGATTCACTTTGTTATAAAGCAGAAACTAACACACCATTGTAAAGCAATTATACTCCAATAAAGATGTAAAAACAAACAAACAAACAAACAAAAAACAACAGTTAAACAAAACAATAACTGCTATGGCTACTGGTCTCACACTTTTTTCAAGGTTAAAAAAAGAGAAAGGAAAAAGGCCCCAAATTCGAGAATTCTTTTTCTTCAGAATAGTTTTACTAGTTTGCCTATGGTTTGTAAACACTCAAATTTTTCTCTCCTACTCTGACACACAAATCCACTCACTCGGAGTCTTCTTCTCCCCATATCTCATATATTGTAATATTATTGTGTGGGGCTGCAGGCATCTCTGAGTTGAGAAGCTTGAGGTTACCGCCTGTTGCCATGGCGGCTTTCAGATTCTGCACCTTGGACATGAATTTCACAAGGTCCATCTCGAGCTGGGTTAGGATATTGAATGCATGGTCTTCGCTGGGGGAAGCATTTTGATTTTTCTTTGTTGGAGAGCGTAATGAATAGCCTCGAAGGGCCGGAGGATTCTTCTGCTCCTGTCAAGAAAGATATTCGGGGTGAATAATACTGTTGATGTTGCTGGTTTTGACACAATTCTAAGAGAGCTGGGCTCACCTAAGAGAAGTTGGCTCTAGCATTGATCTAGCCCAGGGATTGGCAAACGATGGCCAAATCTGGCCCACCAGCTTTTCTTGTTAATAAAGTCTTATTGGAACACAGCCAGGCTTGTTCATTTGCATACTGTCTACGGCTGCTTTCATGCTCAAACAGCAGAGTTGAGTCCTTGCAACACAGACTGAATGGGCTGCACAGCTGAAAATATCAACTATCTGGCCTTTTACAGAAAAGGTTTGCCAACCCCTGCTCCCATCAGTTTGGACACAGAATCCTGAAGCGGGGGGTTTGTCCAGGAGCGAACATGCTGCCGTATTTCTCTCCCTTCCTCTTCTCAGAGCTGTTCAGCCACTTTATGGACAGGCTGTTACCTCTTTACACCTCTGATGCTTTATGACAGGTCTTTTCCTTTACCTGGGAAATGATATCATTTCCATTCAGTTCAGCAACTTGTAATGACTCAAACGCTAGGGAAATTAAAAATCAGGGGCAGTGAGTCTGCCTCCATAACTAATGTTGACCTGAAACACGCCAAGTTCTTGAATCTATCCTCAATTTGAAACATCTGATTTAACAGGATAAATATTGAGCCAAGGCTTTAGTTGCCCAGTAAACAGAAGGTGGTCTTCAACTATGAGTCCCCACCTCTGTGAGTTAAGATCTCCCATCCTCCCTAAGGACACGTCGGGAAATGAGTTAGCCAATGTTTCTCAGGACCAGAAGTAGGTACTCTGTATTCATACTCGTTGTACTTAACCGTCTTGCCTGTAACAACCAGAGTACGTGTTCCTCTGAGTCTAAGCTTTCTGCGGTGGAATCAACGTGGTGTGAAATACGGAGCCATCCTTACCTTACCCGTCTCACTATCTCCTCGAAACTTTAGCATCACATACAGCACGACAACAAAGAAAGGCCAGAGCCACTTGCTCGCAAGCCAGCCTTGGGCGTGCTCTGGGAGACTCTGCCGAATTCGAAAGCGCGCTCCGCAAGGCGCCTTCTCCTGGGGTTCTCTGGCTTTATCTCTCAGAGAAGAAAACGTAAAGGCATAGCCGCAGGAGAGGCACAGAGGAAAGAACAAGAACCATTTCAGTGTCCGCATGGTGAGCAGAGATGGGGGACAAAGTGGCTCATGGTGGGTTGGTCTGCCCTTGCACCCGGAGACTGGGAACCAGGGCTGGGCTGGGCGGTTGGTGATGTCACAAAGGCCCTGAACCAGAACCAGCTCTGGCCAATGTGATGACTTCAGGGCAGAGGATAAAGAGGCTCGCAGGGGTTGCCTGGGAGTAGGGCTTAAAGGGAAATAGCGAAATTTCCAGAGGGCAATAAAAAGAGAGGCGGGGGAGTGATAGAAGGCCATCTCCTTGCCACTATGTTCTTTCTGACCCTCATGCTCTACTGGGAGAGTGCATCTATTTTTGTTTTTCTATTTGTTGACTGCAGACGCTGTGGTGAGCAGAGCAGCCCAGGCATGTGTCCCTGTGGAGCTGAGAGCCTAGTGGGAAAGAAAGATATTAAACCAGAGGCTAAAAAAAAAACAACCAAAAAAACAGAGGCTACAGACTAGGAGCCACTGATGTATTCTGGCCTACATTGTTTCTGAAAATGATTATTTGCCAATATTTAAATGTCGGTGGGGGGAGGGCTTCATTTAAAAAGGCCAGATTTCAAAGGAAACTAAGTTTCCTTTGAAAAGTATGGACCATCTGGTAACACGGGGGCCCCTCTCTGCTGGAGTTGAGTAGCAACCGCCCCTCTAGGTGGCCATGTTTTCTCCACAGTCCCCACCACTCCCTATCGCCTCACAGTTACACTCATTGACTTCACCTGAGTGTGCAATGCCTGAGTTAATTAAGAGTATCATTTATTTCATTAAAATTGTGATAAGGCTGGGCTTCCCTGGTGGCGCAGTGGTTGAGAGTCCGCCTGCCAATGCAGGGGACACGGGTTCGTGCCCCGGTCCGGGAAGATCCCACATGCCGCAGAGTGGCTGGGCCCGTGAGCCATGGCCGCTGAGCCTGCGCGTCCGGAGCCTGTGCTCCGCAATGGGAGAGGCCACAACAGTGAGAGGCCCGCGTACCGCAAAAAAAAAAAAAAAAAAAAAAAAAAAGTTGTGATGGGGGACTTCCCTAGTGGTCCAGTGGTTAAGACTGCACGCTCCCAATACAGAAGGCACGGGTTCAACCCCCGGTTGGGGAACTAAGATCCTGCATGCTGCACGGTGTGGCCAAAAAAGAAAAAAATAACATTTGTGATAAGAACAGAGAGCTTTAAGAGAACACAAGGGGGCAGCTCTAGGCTGGTTCAGGCAGGAAGGCTTTCCTGAAAAAGACATTCAGGTGGAACGTGTGGGATGATCAGGAGCTGGCTGGGTAAGATGGGGAAGTGGCTGACGTCCAGGCAGGTGTGAAGACTCTGAGGCGAGAGGGACACAGCCTGCAGGACAACAGAGGCCGCTGCCAGGAGTACAGCCAGGGCTCAACGGCCAGTGCACTTGAAACCATCAGTTTCTAAAAATGACATGAAACAAAAAGTCCCGACTAATGGAACGCAGGGCTTGTACCTGTTCCGCTGGGTCACCTGATTCACACTTATTCCCGGGGAATAAAGCCTTCTGCTGGATATAACCAAGGGTCCATTGGGTGCCTCCCCTGTGCCTCTAACTGTGTTGAGTGATGAAGTTCTGTGAGATGGTTTGAAACCAGGAGGAGAGACGGAGAGTGGGATCCGGCGGCACAGACTGCCCTGGGGCACATCCTCCCCCAGCTTGGGGTGGGGATGTGGGGCTCCCTGCCAAGAGCATCTGTGCAGGGCTTACGGGGGCGCGAGGCCCAAGAATTGATTAGGAAATAGGCACGGCTATTATAACCAGACTTATCTGTATGTAAAGGTATATAAATGCTGATCTGGGAAAGAAAATAGATAATTTTCAGGTTTGTTCTGGAAAAGTCCACAACAGAAATTCACTGATGTTAGTGTCATTCTGATAAAACTCCTCTATATTCACAATGTCAACACGTCCTCAGGTCCAACTTCCCACCCCGCTGAGGCACAGGACCCGGGACGGAGCAGGCTGCGCTCGGCTCTCCACCCCCTCCCCAGAATCCTCCCTCTGAGGCTGCTCCCTCCCGCCTCCGACCTTCCTCCCCCAGCTCCTTTGCCTGCTTTTTCATGGAAACCAGGGCCCTGGATCTGGTATAAAGAACATTCTGAATGATACAACTGTCTCCAGAAAGGCAGTGTTGAACCTGGATGTTCCTGATTCTTAGTCTCATAGGAGAATTTCATTAATTATTCACTTCAATACACTTTATGGATAAGATACACCAATTTTATGCACAGTTTCCCCCTTTTATAATCTTCTGCTGAGAGAGAAAGTGGAATTGACATGATGTCATAGAACTACAATCGCTATCAGTGCAATGGCTGCAATTTTCTTACTCAACGTTCGGGGAAGAAAGGAGAAAAATACAGAGATGAGAACAAGAGCAGACTTTAGACTTACTTTATTTTCGTACGAAATCATCGGGTGCCAACTAAACCTCCTCTCTCATCAAGGCGATCAGCAAGGAAGCCCCCTCAGTCCCCTCCCTGGCGCCAAGACGACCCCTCCTACAGTCCACAGCCCTGCAGGCGGAATGCACTTCAAACTCGCCCTTCCTCAAGTTCGGTTTCACTTGGCTTGTTTAATTAATTAACCACCGCGAGCAAAACCATAAGAGTCTGAGTCAAAATGAGCCAACCACATACCCGTGAGGAATCTGGCATCTTTAATTATTTTAAGCATAAATAGTGCGGCCAGCGTGCTTTCGGCCGTGGGCGGGTCCACGCGCACTGGGGGAGGTGAGTGGAGAGGGTGACGGGGTGGGGCCGGCAGGGTCACCGAGCCCCCGTCTTGCCCTGCCACGCCGGCTCCGAGCTGTGGGGCGCGCCGAGGCCGCGCCCTGGGCCTCAGAAGCAGTAGGATGTGTGGGTGACCCAGTGGGCCGATTCCTCCTTGGAGCGCTTGGCGGAGCTGTGGGTCGTGAAAAGGGACTTGTAAGCTTCTGACTCTCCGCTGTCGGCGATGGACCTCTTCGTGGCTCCACACGGAGGCTTCCCGGCTTTTCCGGAAGAGCTCCCCTGCGCTGCTGGAAAAATGAACAGCCCAGAACTTCAAAGCTGGGACTACAGATTATTCCAGATGTCACATCCTCAGAAGTTCATTAATCCCAGGAATTTCCCTCCTGCTTTCTGGGGATGAATGTTGAAATACGTTATCTCAATTGCCGAGTCCTAAAAACAAATGAAGCTACTGTATCTAAAATCACACTCATCACGACTTGCTATATATTCTCGGCACTGGTCCCAGCTCTGGGGATGACGTACGTCAGACCCCGAGGCCAGGTGGCTGAGGTGTGTGTCGGGGTACTGGAACCCATGAACACTCTGGAGGGCGATTACACCACAGGATTACACACTCCTTTATTTACCTCTTCAATCTGTGCTTTTCTTCTTTGTGAAATACTATTTTCTTTGCTAAAGGTAGTGAGTTTCCAGGCAAAGGCACTAAATTCTGGACTATGCACCAAATGGAACGGCTCTCGGTCAAGAGCAGGTGGAGGAAGGCCGGCTCGAGTGCACACGTGGTGCACAGCGAGCCCCAGCCTTAAATTAGGGAACGCCTGAGTCAGGCCTCGGCGCCCCTTGTTAGCCTGGCACCAAGTGCAGACTCCACAGGAAAACTGGCATTTGTGCCCGCACCCCTTCTGTCCCGAGAGGGCTCCTGCTCTAAGGTGAATCAACTGTTTCTTAGTTACCCGCCAAGAGAGCTCAGTGAACTATTCAGAGACACCATTAGGACGAGCTTGAGTTCTCGAATTCGCGCCAGCAAAACCGTGACGCACCCACGCAGGTTCCCAGCTGTCTAAGTGGCCCACTGCCATCTCAATAGGACCCACCTGCACTTCTGGGAGGCAAGGTGGTTTTCTTCTCTTGAGAATCAAGGCTGGTTTCTTCGGGCTTCCCTGTCTTCATTTTTGATGGTCCTGGGGCTTCTGTGAAAGAACAAAGTAAGCAAAACAAAACAACATCAGGAACTTATTTAGGAAACAGGCCTATGGCCTTATTTTTGCTAAGATAAGGACCTCTTTGAGCATCTTACCTTCACTGACATCTGATTTTGAGAGAGACTCTGCCACCTTGGGTTTCTTTGTTTTCTGTGAAAAGAAAGGGGGTGGGGGGAGGGGCGGACACGTGCTCAGATGCACTGATTTCGGTGTCAGTGTGGCTCCCGCCAGTCCGGGAGCCCAGTGAGAGGCCAACACGGGTCACTCAGGGCAGGCCTCCCGCTGAAGAGGACTCTGATCCTCTGCCCTAAACCTCGGCCTCCCCACGTGTTTCCAGTTGTGCACTCTGGCCTCACATGACATACATCCGCAGAGATCTGCTCAGCTGTATAGTTACATTCCAAAACCACATCCTCAAAAAATCTAAATGCGGAGGACAGGTTTCAGTGGTAACAGTCAGTGTTAATGGTGACGACTGCACACAAAAGAGCAGTTACCTGGATGATAACGTAAGTCCAGCCAGTACCGAATCTCAACCTTTCCAGGAAGACTTCTTCAAAGTTGTCCAACTGCTCTGACACTTGTGTATTTAACTATAAGGGCTTGAGGCCTGTACTAAGGAACACTTGAGCCAATTCTCCTCAGCTCTGGATCACTTCTGTCAGAATTCTGTCGCTCATAATCGTTAAACTGGTCAGCAAAAATTTAAGGAATGCAACAAACCGTTCTAAAACCACACAGCTAATTCAATCACAGAAAGGACAAACAGGACTTACGTTCACTCAGAGAATTTACTTTAAACATGCCGTTTTCCTAAGCATGCAAAAGGTGGCATTAAAGATACGCAGCCTAAACGTTTCTGAAGGCTCCCATCACTAGAAAACATCAAAGACCTTGCTCAGGCAGTGGCCCTGAACCTGTAATATGTATATGCTACGTGATCTGTAACACTTGCATAAAACATAAACACATCCTGTTCATTTCACACATGCAAGACATGCATTCACATTTGTGAAGGTAACACGTCATCCTTCAAAAAAAAAAAAATGCAGAAAGCTGCTTATTTCTAAGCCCTCCATTCAGAGCTGAGGTTATCTGAAAAGCACGAGCAATGAGGCCTTAGACAGGAAATGCTATGCCCTGTCTCCAGCTGCGGGTATACTGGGGAAATATTTTGGTTTCCTGGTAGCCGTCTCTAGGAAGCATTCCCAGAAGGTCTGGGAAGTATCCTGCCTCCGGAGAGGGGTGTGTTAGTTCCACCGGGCTTTGAACAACTTGGCAGGAAGCCTGGGACAGAGGAGACAGCTCACTAAAGTAAGAAGGCGGCTAATGACCATACCAATGTCTCTAGGAGCTTCCATTAAAATACAATTTTTCCCTTTTGTGCTTCTTAAAAACTGAACTTGATCAATAGTAGCAACAAAGAACAAGTTGGTAAATGTCCTCAAAAATACCTCAAACTTCTATTCGCTTCTAAACCCGAACTCGCCCCTTTAAATGACAGAGTGTCTCTTTCTTTCTCATGAATATTGCAATAACCTTGTACAAGACCGCTTCACGGAGCACTTCTACTGGTATTTGATCACAAAAGCTGGGCACAATTCCTTGTACTACAGAACCATCCACACACATTATCTATTTTCTACCTAAGTGAAGCTATCAAAGGAGGAAATGCCAGTGGTTTGGCTCTGAGAATTCTGGGCCCACACACAATAACGATACAGCTATCATATTCTCAGCTTTTTAAAGCCTCACGACCATGAATTATATATTATTCCAGGGTGATACGGTCTTGCACTTTCCTCTATTATGATTTTAAAGAATGAAAAAGCTGAAAAATCTTTAATCATTACATCACTGGTAAATGCAGCCAGTAGCACAGAACCAGGCAGGCTATTTCTCTTCACAACTTTATGTCCTCAAGACACTGAAACTAATTTTCTAATACTTTAGGCATTCTTTTGCCTTAGTTCTGATGGCATGAAGTTTCTCCCACATTTACCCTGAACCAAATTTACTACTGGATCCAGAATCAATGACACATTGAATGATTTCTTAGCTGATCAACTGTTTTGAGCCTGCTCATCACATCAGATCATTAAGCACGGATTCCACTGCTTATGGAAGGTGGTTCTAAACCTGGGGCGCAAAGCAAAGCCTTCACCCCAGCACCCCCGACCCAGAGCGCCGGGCATCAGCAAGCATCGCCGGGGCGCCACTCAAGACCGCGGCCAGGGGAGGCTCGGGACGGCCAGGCAGCGGCTTCCACGGGGGGAAGGCTGCTTGTCTCCTCGCTCCAGGGAGTGCAGGGAGGGGGTGTGCGTGTGTGTGTGTCTGCATGTGTGTGTGCGCGCGCATGCACGCGTGTGCATGTGTGTCTGCATGCGTGTGTGTGTGGCTGCATGCGTGTGCGCATCTGCATCTGCACTCCCAGGAGTGGGTGGGAAGCACAGGCCCCGGGCTCCCCCCAGATCTCTAGGACGTTCAAACCTGGGCCGCACAGGCTCTGCAGAGGTGCTGGGGGTGGTGTCTTTCACTCCTCCTCAGTTTTACAAGGTGTGACACCAAGCCTCTTACACGCAGTGCCCGCGCAGCAATCGTGGTGGCCGCCTTGCCCTCCGGACGCACTTCACAGGCCTGAGCTTTTCTACCCTCCTGCCCACACCCGCCCCCCGCAGGTGGCGTGAACCCCCGCCCCCCTTCACCGATGAGGCAGCCGAGCGCAGGGCAGACCACTGAGCTCGACCCAGCAAGGCCGCCTGGAATCTTCCAGAGCCCAGGCCCGCCTGGTCATAAAAACACCTTGATCGCAGTGAACCCCGAACCAGCACCAGCAGCACAGCTGGCGGGTTTGCGACAGGCTCTGGAGCAGAACCTGCAGACTTGACTTGCGCCCAGACTCGGGAAGGTGAGGAACTGAGCCTAGGACTCCGGTACCTTTCCCAGCTTGGATCGCAGCCTCCTCCCCTCCATCCTTCTCTTCAGCGTTTCCACGTCCTCCTTGGTGCCATTGAGCACGATGACGTCGTCCTCCTGGAAGGCAGCCCCACACTGAAGAGGACGAAAGAGAGAAGACGACAGATTCCGTCACCACGTGGAAAGCAGCTACCCTCAGGCCCTCACTCTTAGCCCAACCACGGGTCCTCAAGCTCTTGGGAAATTCCTGTTGTTTCCCCGCCTGCACCTTGGCTTGGCCAGTTTTTGACCCCGAGTCCTGCTTGGGAAAGTTTCTGTGTACAGGGTAGCATAGCAGGCCTGCCTGCCAGACTGGCCCTGGCTGGTGTCTAGGAACTTGGATTTCTGCAGGGTTCCTCCCACTTCCTAATTGTGTTGGGCTTCTTAGCTTACAGGCCTCCCCACTGGACCCGACCTCCAGGGGCCCCATGCAAAGACCCAAGCACAGGGTGGACGTTTAGGAAATGTCTGTTTAAGGGATCATTAGCAATACTTATTGAGCACCTACTGCTGGCTCATCTCATGAGGACTGACTTAATAAGAGCCTGTGAGACTCACACACAGCTGAGCCAAGGCTAAAAGCAAGAGGCCGGGGGATCTCACATTCCAGACAGAGGTTTGCAACCTTGACCTTACATCAGCATCTCCAGGGAGATCCCTGAGACCCACGCCAGTTTCTGATTCAGGAGTTCTAGGGTGGGACCCGATAATTTGCATTTCTAATGTTTTCTCAGGTCATGCAGATGCTGCCTGTGGGGGAACCAGGCTTTGAGAACCACTGTTCTAGAGTTTAGGAAGTTGGCCAATTAGGGTAAATGGACTAAATCCCAGCAGGAGAGGGGAAGGACCATTCCGGAGGCACAGCCTGCATTTCGGCTCTTTCCTGGGCTGCAGCTGCCCACTGTCATGCCCACAGGGGATCTGCATTTTCAATTGCTCCCTGGGGAGCCAGCACTGCTGAGGACAGTGTGTGGGCCAGCATCCATTTCGGGGGTTTGTTTCCCTCTTCCTGTGGGTTCTCTAGAGTCCCTCTGCCTAGACCTTGGCCTCAGTTACCGCATCTGTTAAATGGGGATAAACTGAACTCCCAGCATGATCGGGTTGAGGCAAGAATTAAGGGTAACGCCGTAGGGAATGGAGCCCAGAGCTGGGCACTGAACACTCAACCATCACCAGTTTTGCATTTTCCTAACACGGATGGAACTCCAAGTTCCAGCCCTCAGCATCGTGTCTCTAACTAGCTTCCCTAAGCTGAAGCATCGCATAACCTGAGTTCCTCATCCATGGATTCAACCAACTTCAGACAGAAAATATTTGGGAAGAAAATATTTTCCAGAAAGTTCCAAAAAGCAACACTTGAATACTATATAAATAGCTGCCACGTACCAGTGCAGGTCCTGGCAACTATTTACACAGACCAGCAACTATTTACGTAACATTTACACTGTATTTACAACTATTTACATAGAATTTACATTATATTAGGTATTATAAGTAACTTGAAGATGACTTAAAGTAAACGGGAAGATGGGTGTCGGTTATACGCAAACGCTACACCACTTTATATAAGGGGCTTGAGCATGTGCGGATTTCAGTATATGCGGGAGTCCTGGGCCAATCCCCCCAGCCCCCCAACCGACAGGGAGGGATGACAGTACGCGCTGCTGCATTTTCCTCGCTGGGAGTTGTGCCCCCTCGTGGAAGGGAGAAAGCATAAGGATTTCTCTAGACTCTGGATTTCTCGTGGACTTCTCTAGACTCTGCCTGGGTCTCTGCCCCTTACCATCTGAGGGATACACAGCCCTGCTGGATCACTGGACAAACCTGGGCGGTGAGGACGGCCGTAGGCCGAGTCCACGCCCAGTATCTCTCTCATAGAAAACATTCTCAGCACAAGAAAAGCCACGCAACTGCTCTTTTTCTTAAAAGTTGCCACAGCTTTCCCAGCACCTCTTAACACACAGAGGAGCCGGTCACCGTCTGCTGACTCTCCTTGGCCGCTGCCTTAGCTGGGGTTATTTATTGTGGTTCTGTGTCCAAAACCCACAGCTCTAGGTCAAAGTCGGCTCTTTTTCTAAGGTGGTAAAGACCCACAAAGCCTGAGGCTGGTGCCACAGAGAGGAGCTCTGTGCACAGACAGGGGGCGTCTGGTATGGCGTCTGGCCAGGGCTGCCTCTGGAGAACAGAGATGCCAGGAGGCCAGGGGAGGGGAACAGCCCCTCTGCAGGGGAAGACCACCTGGGAAGCCCCGGGCTGTGGGAGACTGGGGCAGAGCCTTCCCCTGGGGGCTGTCCTCCTTGGAGACAGAAGGAAAAAGGATCTGCAGGAACAGAATCAGGTGGTAGATAAGGCCCGGTGGGGCTTGGGGCTGGGGCTCTGGCGTCAATAACCCTCCTTAGCGTATCTGCTCCCCTGCCCCGTCACAGCCCTCACCCTCCTCCCCCGCGGGCTTTCTGCGCCTCTTTCCACCACTCTTGCTGCCCGGGTCTGACTGATCGTGCCAGTGGTCCGCAGCCTCCTTCCCTGCACACGATTGTTTAGTTGTCTACGTGTGACGGTGGGCCCTGTCCTGCCTACAGCTGTGGTGTGTTGTACCCGAGCTGTAGTCCTAGAGTTGAATCAGCTGCTAGTAACAACACTGAGCCGGGAACCTTGCACGTTAAAACTTGAGATATTTTGCTCTTTGTCTCCAAAATTCAAAAAATCCACTAATACCAAACCCACCCCTCAAGGACTCAGCTGCCTGGACCTGAGCGGGCAGCCCCTGGGGACGGCAGCACGTGGCCCTCCCTCCAGCTACGGGCCCAGCACCTGTTCTGGGGTCATGCCTGACCTCACCAGGCTTCTGCTGGAACCCAGGGCCCTGCGTGGAGCAGCCCGTCCCTGGAGGCGAGTAAAACCAGGGCAGGAAGCAGGTTTCTGCCACGATGTCAGCTGCCAGACAGGGGCTCTCCTCCGTGGACTAAAGGGCGGGGGGGCTTTAGAAAGGGAGTGGGGCTGCTGCAAAGGCCAGCGGCCCAAAGGGACTGACCCTCTCTTTGCTTATAAAAGTAGAAAACACCTGGATTTCCCATTTTTCTATGTGTACTGTTCCCGTACAGGGAACAGTTTTGCTTCCTTTTATGACTTGTACCTCAGATGTCCAAAAAAGGTGGGAAATGGCTAAATAAATCATAATACATTCCTAAAAAGGAAGCGTATACAGTTATGTTAAGAGTTTTCGACAACACAGCATATGCTCAGTATATGTTAAATAGAAAAGCAGACTAGACGTTGTATATTTACATGACCTCTGGATGTTAATTTTTTTAAATATTGAAAAAAAAAAGGCCAGTAGGAAAGTGCTGAAGGAAACAGAATCAAGAGTAATATGCTACTATGTCTGTATATTTATATCACAAACAAGTGGAATAGTGGTTTCTCAATCTTTGTTCCTACAAATAATAATTGTGATGAACAACTGATTACATGCATCTTTGACCCCCAAATTCCACTTCTGAGACTTGCTTGTTCTCTATCACAGAACCCTGTTTCCTGTATTCATGGCTTATGATAAATGAACGTATGCCTGTATGTGTGTATTGACTTTTAAAACAGGGCTTCCCTCTGTCACACTGTAAGCTCCAAATGGGAAGGTTTTGTCTTTATCTTTCATGGCTGTAGCTGAGTCTTAAGCCCAGGGTCCTGCACACAGGGATGTTCAGTAAATAATTGCTAAATGAAGGAATGAGAACATGACCTAAAGAAATATTTCAAACCAGGATGAAAGGGAGTGAAATTTTAAAGCCAAATAGCTCCTCTAGAAGGTCATGAACTTCACACTCCTTACAACATGTGAGAATGCCCATCACACCACGTAAAGGAAGGAGAAAAAAAACTTATGCTAACCTAAAAAGCAGAAGAAGACAGCTCCTTTTTGGCTTTAAGAAACATAAAACACCCCACTGTATTCACAGCGCCTCTTTTGTAATTTACATGTTTATGCTCTATGTCTGTTTTATTTATTAGGATTTTGATCTTTCAAAAATTTTAGTTGAATCACATCAGTATAAGGAGCTGATGCAGGGCTTCCCTGGCGGCGCAGTGGTTAAGAATCCGCATGCCAGTGCAGGGGACACAGGCTTGAGCCCTGGTCTGGGAAGATCCCACATGCCGCGGAGCAACTAAGCCCGTGCGCCACAACTACTGAGCCTGCGCTCCAGAGCCTGTGAGCCACAACTACTGAAGCCCGCATGCCTAGAGCCCGTGCTCCGCAACAAGAGAAGCCACCGCAATGAGAGTAGGCCAACGCTCACTGAAACTAGAGAAGAGTAGGCCCCGCTCACTGAAACTAGAGAAAGCCTGCGTGCAGCAACGAAGACCCAATGCAGCCAAAAATAAATAAATAAAGTAAATTAAAAAAAAAAAAGAAGCTGATACATTAAGCCTGTTTTTTTGTCCATTTATTACAACACTCCGTTCAGCATGGCTGGTTTTACTCTGTGTCTCCCTTAGAGCTATGGGAGTACAAAGCTGCACGCAGGCAACTCTCCGCATCATTTTCTCAGGTTCCTCCACTGCTTTTTTCCAGGTTAAGCCTGTGAGGTCCAGGTGAAATCCAGCGCCAATCCTCCTCCCCCAGGGACGGACCTGCCAGGCCAGTTCAGCAGCACTCACAGGACAATTTAAAACAAGCCCTTGGGGTTGGGGCAGAGTTGGAGCAACACTTCAGCAGCTGACAGGGTGGCCTTTCCTTCCTGACTCTTGTCTGATAAAATTAGTCTCTCAACTCACAGAATGTGAACAACTCCATGCAAACATATACACGGTCTCCCCACTAAAAGGCTGCACGGACCTGTTTCTATATAAAAGGCACACATGTCACACGTGTAGCAATGCTGCGTCCCCTTAAGACTAAAGAGACTAGGTTCTAGCTGCCTAGTTAAGAAATCTTTCTAGGGCAACAGCAACATCTGTTCTGCAAAAGAGCAACAGGTATCTCGAGTCACCGCAGCAGGTGAAGAAAAGCTGAACTCGGCTGACTAAATAAAGAGCTCAGGTGTCTGGACACCCACGAGGGTGAGAGTCTCTGCAGGGTGTGATTCACGTCTCTTGGCTTCACTATTCTCGACAGACACATCTGGGATAAACCTAAAGAGAGGTCCAGCGAGCGGGAGGACCTTTTAAACCAGAAAAGGAAGGATGTTAGGAGGAAAAGTATCCATTGGAGAATAACGAAAGGGAGTCATTACTAACCATGCACAGACGGCCGCGGGAGGACGGGGCACGGCAGGGCGCACCTGCCTCCCTGAAGTCAGGCCTCTGGAGAGCCACACTGAAGCACTCCGAATGCTACTTAGGAATCAAATGAGATTTTTAAATGACTTTTATTTATCCCTTTAATGAAAAAGTGTCCGATAACCAAACCTAGCCTCCTACTTTTAAACACATTTAAAGAATTTGACCCAGGACTGCCAGGATTTCATCCAGCTTTCAGAATCCAACAATTACCCTGCGCTGCCCTTCACCTGGGCTGGGTGTTTTCTGCTGTTTGTTTTATAAGGCAGGGGGCCAGCCCTGAAGAAATACGCAGGTTCTATTTTCCAACCCATGCGTCAGGATCAACAAGAATAAAATCCTCCAGGGATGAAAGGGTAACAAAACCTGCCAAGCAACTCTGTTCATGTGATTTCAGCCAGAGCCACAGCAAGGAAGCAACTGAAGGAAAAAAAAAGCCAGGCTGGGCACGGACGCGGCCAGGACCTCTACCCCGTATGCGAGCCTCTCCCGGTAAGTGCTTCGTTAACTATGCAGAGATCATGAATGGCACAGGCTGAGCAGGTCTTATTACTAAAATATGTTTTTCTGTGCCTCCTCCATGGTTTTAAAATAGAACTATTGGAATATCAGTAATTTTATAAAATGCAGAAGTAGCAGGCATCTTTTCCTCTCAAAAAACAGTCCTCTAATAAAAACGTTGTTTTTGTTGTGATTGTTTTAAATAGATATCCTAAAATGTAGTTTTCCCCTTCACATCAAAGTGGCTGAAGAAACGTATACACATTTTAGGAATAAGCATGTGTGATTAAGACATCTATTTTACTGGACAGCTCTGACGGTCTGAATTCGAAATCAGTCTAACTACTATGATAAAGCTCAAATAGTTCAAGAAAAAACTGTTAACTTGTAGGGTGCTCTGGACATCATTCTGAGCCCAGAGACGACAAAAATAACAGACACAAAATTTTCATTGCTGCAGCTACAGTGACTTCTTTGGTCTGAGGGTCTCACTGCTCCGGGACTGGCGGGTACCGAGTAGCCCCACCCCGCTCAAGCACTGAGCACTGCCCCGGGCCAGGCTGAGAGGGAAACGCTCAGCCGTCTGCTCCACACCCCTAGCCCAGTGTCCTCATGAGGCAGGTACTATCATACACCCCCATCTGCAGTCCAGAAAATAAAGACTAGATTGTTTAATCTGGTTAAGCTAATGTTAATACTCTAAAACAGTAATAGTCTATAGAATATATGGCAAAATATTACAAGTTCATCTTTAAAGTGCCCATTTTCTATTTACTAACAAGAATTACCTTTAAAAAAAAACCAGAGGGACTTCCCTGGCGGCGCAGTGGTTAAGACTCTGCACTCCCAATGCAGGGGGCCAGGGTTCGACCCCTGGTCAGGGAACTAGATCCCACATGCATGCTGCAGCTAAGAGTTCACACGCCACAACTAAGGAGCCAGTGAGCCACAACTAAGGAGCCTGCCTGCCGCAACTAAGACCCGGTGCAACCAAATTAAAAAAAAAACAAAACCCACAAAGTATAAAAGATTTAGCAAAATAATTAATTTATCCAGGATGTTGCCAACTCCCCCTGAAAAGCCTATATAACAAATTAAATCCCGTCATAACAAATTCAAAATGACTGCCCTTAAGTGTTCTAGTGGCAACACATAGTACCAGACCCATATTGCTGACTTCTGTTCTTGGCTGTTAAGGCCTACAGTAGGGGCGGTGGGAGAGGGGCACTACAGACAGATAAAGAAGGCAGAAAAGAAGAAGGAAAACATGCTTGCCGGCTCTCATAATTAGGATAGTAATGTGTTTTGAAACAACTCCTTGGCAATATTTTATGCTTGGACAAAAACCTAAATAAAAGGTAAAATAATTCCATTCTGAGAACTGTAACTGGGAATCATCTGTGATTTCTAGTACCACGAAACGGAAAAAATTTTAATACCATCCTTAACCGTAACTTTGGTAATTACTGCTACCGAAAGATATTCTACAAAATCCCTTGGATGTCATATGTCCTCAGTCAACTGAACGTGTAATCTTCAAAACATTATTCACTGTCTGGAAGCTATTCAATTCTACTGTACACTATACATATTTTAATGATGCTACTCACTAAAGGCTGCAGATATGAGGAGCTAAAAGATTATCAAAATATATAAGGGCCAGGAAAGATAATTTAAGGAATGACACTATACGAAAAAAGCCTTAAGATGTTCTCTCACACACACAAAATAATAATTTTAGAAATCATTTGTGATTTCAGTAGTACATGAGGAAATAGAACACTGGAATGGTAAAATAATGGGTCTGGTCTGAATAAAGAACTTTTGTATCTGCTCCATGATATATAATGATAACTGCCACTCTTTCTAAAGTCTTTAAAATAAATAAAAATTTAAACATTTTGTGGAGGAAAAAAATTGCTCAATAATCAGTAAGACTGCACTTTTTTTTAATGGGCTGCATGTTCCTCTCACCTGGAAAACATCACTTACATTTCTTGGAAATTAATTTAGTGATAAAAAGGCACATGTTTAACAATTACAGTTTCATTATGACTACAAAAGTTGATTTCACATTATAGCAACAAAACCATGACAACAAATCACCAAGAACTGAAATGTCTGCAAAGCTGAAAGTGATGCTCATCGTGACTTAAAAAGGAAAAACTGCCAGGCCCTAAAGAGTTGATTCCTGTGGGGATTTTCACACTGTCCACCAGAAGCAGGTTAAAGCCACAGCAAGAACTATGTAAAATTCAGCAGCAGTGGAGGCTCCAAAGGCTTCATTACAAGGCTGTCCTGACTACCTGGAAAAGCTTGTACTGAAACAATGAAAATAAAGCTGGTGACCCTTCCCACAACATGGCATTCTAGCCACACCGATTTCTAAATTTCAAAGTGAACCTGAGCCAAAAGGAAGATTTAACCAGGCAACTGTGAGCACTGCACTAACAGAACACGAGGCAGAAAGGCAGCAGATTAACTGTGAGCAAGCTCCTGTGCCTGTCTCTCTATAAATAAGGGAGGGAAAGCATTTAGCCAACGTATTGCCCTGAAGGACAACGGACTACACGTGGGATGTGTCTTCACTTAATTATCATAAAACACTGAAAATACCCAATCCCCTGGGCTCTGCATGGGGTATATAGTCTGTCAGTGAAGTGGGGCTAACATTTCTGTGATGAGACCAGCATGTTTTACACTTTGACCATAAGCTTAAAAACAACAACCAAGACAACAAACCAAAAAACCCCCCAAACCCCCTTCCCATGCAAAAGCTAAACACAGGAGAAAATGTAACGAACTATGGTACATGGTTTACCTTTCACCAAAATTCTTAACAGAGAAGCAGTTAAAAGCTTTATTTTCATTTCAAGAAGGTATTTCCGTCCAACTGAATTTTTGTTTTTATGATACATGTTGTGTCTATTTTAGAGACCAGATATGAAATGTGTTAATTATAATGATGACTGTGCTTATAAAAGGTATTATGTAATTTATAAAAATGCCTGTAAAATTATGCCATAACGTTTTATGCTGGGGGCAATCAACATTTACCGAACCAGAGTAAAACGTAACCTGACATATTTGGGCAGTGGTTGTTTTATTTTTGAAGCATGATGGGCAAAAAGAAACTATACAATGAAAATAAATACGTTTTTAAAATCCACAATCAGCATTTACAGTTTTTATGGGCTCATAGTTTAAGAACACAGGATAACTCAAAATGCTGCCTTGTTAATGCTTTATCCAAATGGCATTTGCAATAATGATGTGGAAAGGTAAGGGCCTAATGTCAAGTCTGAGATAAACACTGGTCAAAAGTAAATGGGGGGCTTCCCTTGTTGAGTGTCCGCCTGCTGATGCAGGGGACACGGGTTTGTGCCCCGGTCCCGGAAGATCCCACATGCCGCGGAGCGGCTAGGCCCGTGAGCCATGGACGCTGCGCGTCCGGAGCCTGTGCTTCGCAATGGGAGAGGCCACAACAGTGAGAGGCCTGCGTACCACAAAAAAAAAAAAAGTAAATGGGTTTTTAAAAACAGGAAGTAGGGGGACTTCCCTGGTAGTCCAGAGGTTAAGAATCTGCCTTCCAATGCAGGTGACGCGAGTTCGATCCCTGGTCGGGGAACTAAGATCCCACACGCTGTGGGGCAACTAAGCCCACAAGCTGCAACTACTGAGCACAAGGGCTACAACAGAGAGCCCACGTGCCACAACTACAGAGCCCATGCACTCTGGAGCCCTCGTGCCACACCTAAGACCCGACGCAGCCAAAAATAAAACAAATAAATATTTTTTTTAAAATAGGAAGTAGGAACAAGCAATGATGTGACTTTTTACAGAGACCTAGAGACAAAATTCATAAACAAGGGAAAAAACTACTAACAATATAGACATTTTACCTGATCAATTTTCTTCCCTAAATTCCAAAGGATGGTCTTTGCATGCCAACAATAATTAATTAATTAAAATACTTCTTCATGCATCTCTGTAGAGTTCAAGAGAGGAAACTAAATTATTGTCAAATAGTTTTATTAGATAAAGATATCTTGTTTTTAATCACTGAAGCCTTCTCTAAAAAAAATTCATAAACTCATTTCAACAAGTTGAATTATGTGATCGCAAAATTTCTCTTGATTTGTTGTTTTCTTTATTGGAAAGATATATTCTCATAACACGATACAGAATAATGGCGTAAGATAAATTCTGAATAACGCCGAACAGGACAGTATCTATGTCCAAAACAAATATTTGAGATTTTTATCTGCCAATAAAAGGGCAATAACACATGAAAATTAGTCATCAGGGAAATGCAAAGTTAAACCAAAATGAATTACCACTATGCACCTATTAGACTGGGTAAAGTGTTTTAAATTGACCATACCGAGTGTTGGTGAGGATGTACAGTAAATGGAGCTCTCATACACTGCTGGGGGGAATGTAAAATGGCACACCCACTTTGGAAAAAAACCTGGCAATTTCTTAAGAAGTTAAACATATACCTGTATGCGAGCCAGCCATTTCACTCTTAGGTATTTACCCCAGAGACACAAAAACAAAGGTCTACACAAAGACTTGTGCACAAATGCTTACAGCATCCTGTAATATCCTAAAACTAGAAGCAACTTCAGTGTCCTTCAACAGATGAACAGATAAACAGATTGTGGCTCGTCCATTTCATGGAATACTGCTCAACAATAAAAAGGGAAAAATGGTGATAAATGCAGTGATGTGGATGAAATCTTAAAATCATTATCCTAAGTGAAAAAAAATCCAGGCAAAAAAGTACACACGTATAACTTTGTTTATATAAAACTGTAGAATATGCCAACTAGTCTACAGTGACACGAGCATATGAGTGATTTCCCAGAGACAATGGTGGAAGGAGGATGGAGTAAAAGGGGTCCAAGAAAACTTTTAGGGGTAAAAGAAATGATTGTTATCATGACTGTGGTGACAGTTTCATGAGTATACACATATATAAAAACTGATCAAATCATACACTTTAAATATGTGTACACCAATAGAGTTAGCAGGGACGGGGGGGGGAATAAAGTTAACAACACCCTAAATTCTGCCTGTTGCTCTTTTAGGAAGCTTAGAGGAAAACATTTTAAACCATGGTAATAAGAAGGCGACTGGAGCTCAAAACATGAGCCAGCTGCGAGCCACAAAGCCAGGTCTTCTCGTGTGCGTAGCCATTTGCGTCTTCATTTTTCTTTATTTAAGGAATCCAACTCCTGAGGAACCAGAGGAGGAACCCACCTACCCAGCAGTAGTGGACTGTGGCTTTTATCCAGATGAACTGTGTTCAGCTTTGTTTGAAGGGAAAGAGGTGGCTCCCCAAATTGCAAAATTCTGTAAAAACCCTCACGGATCTGAAATACTTGCTCATTTACACAGGCCAGGAAATTGTTCCAGGATATCCCAGGAGTTGCATTTCATAACCAGACCACTGTCTGCAGAAGAGGGCACCTTCCCTTTGGCATATATTATAACTATTCATAAGGAGCTGGCTATGTTTGTGCAGCTTCTCAGAGCCATTTATGTGCCTCAAAATGTTTACTGTATTCATGTTGATGAAAAGGCCCCCAAGAAGTATAAGACTGCTGTGCAATCCCTGGTTAATTGTTTTGAAAATATTTTTATTTCATCAACGAGAGAGAAAATGGCTTACACTGGCTTTAGGAGACTACAGGCAGATATTAATTGTATGAAAGATCTAGTCCATTCCAAATTTCAATGGAACTATGTCATTAATCTTTGTGGACAGGATTTTCCAATCAAAACTAACAGAGAAATCATACACTACATCAGAAGCAAATGGAATGATAAAAATATAACTCCTGGAGTAATCCAGCCACCAAGCATTAAATCCAAGACGAGTCAAAGCCATCCCGAATTCACCCCTGAAGAAGATATCTATGTACCTCCAAATGAAAGATTCAAAGATGAACCACCCCATAACTTAACAATTTATTTTGGAAGTGCTTACTATGTACTAACAAGGAAGTTTGTGGAGTTTGTACTAACAGACACCCGCGCAAAAGACATGCTTTGGTGGTCTAAAGACATCCACGGCCCAGAGCGACATTACTGGGTAACTCTGAACCGACTGAAAGGTAAGAACAATCCAGAAAAACAGTGTCTGTTCAGGCCAGGGGCAACAACAGGAGAAGTGTAGCCTTAACTGAAGATTCTATTTCAGCTCTTTGCCTTGGTAAACAGCTCTGCGTTCTGTAAGACCTTCCACTGGGGTAGTCCAGGAGGGTCTTTGCTTTTGGGGATCTGAGGTTTGCCGAGAGCGCGCCGTGTTCCCACAGCAGGCTGGCTGCTTTTGCTCCCTCTCCAGAAGGAAGTACCAGCACTGTGCATCTCCTCAAATAGAGCCTTTTGAAACTTCTGAGCACAGATCTTTGGAAAGTTCTTCCTTTCTTCCTTCACTTATTAGATACTGCTGGATACCTACTAGTGCCAGGTATCGTGCTAGGCGCTCGTTAAGAATGGAAAATATTAAAACTAGTAATTTTGTTTGTGGCTAACATGATACTTCAGATAGGTTTTCTTAGCGGTAGAGGGAAATCTGATGCACTACTTTAAATGGGCTTATTTGCTCTTTCTATAAAGCTGATTGGCTCTTATTGCGAATGTGGCTTCAAGCTTGAACAGCTAAGCGAATCAGTCAGTCCAGGCGACAGTGCAAACAATGAAATCCAGCAGAAATGGGTTAGGAGCTTTTTAAAACCTCTCACATCCACTGAAAATCCTTTCAAATCACCCCCAGAGAGCTGCTGCGGAGAAAACGCGATCCAAAGAAACCCAACATAACACGCTGTCAATACTAGGTGAGTGACTAGGGATGGTGGAAGGGATGAAAAGCGAAGTCTAAGCACAAAGACGGAATACGGGACCTCGCTCCAGCCTGATACTACCACAGGTGCAGCACACACCCCGCCCCCAGAAGCGTTAGCCTTTCATCAGATGAGAACATGCATTCTGAACGAGGCTGGGCTTCCCCTTCATCTGCTCACTGTATGCCTGCATGTCTTTTCCCTTAGATGCTCCAGGTTCCACCCCAAACACCGGATGGGAAGGAAATGTTCGAGCCATTAAATGGAAAAACAAGGAGGGAACTGTTCATGATGGCTGCAAAGGTAAAAACAAAACCCAAGGGGGTTCTCTGGTGGCCTAGTGGTTAGGATTCTGGGCTTTCACTGCCGGGGCCTGGGTTCAGTACCTGGTCTGGGAACTGAGATCCTGCAAGCCACGCAGTGTGGCCAAAACAAAAATAAAAACAAAACCCAAGCCACAAAACGCCTTCAAATTTTATAAAAACTGTACAACTGCTGCCTCGAAAACAGTGGGAGAAGACTGACAGTCATGTTTACTGCAATCTGGAAGAATTAGTGATGATCCAACTAGCACGGTGTCAATTTTTAAAAAACTTTCCTTTGAATTATAATATCCAGACAGAGAAGTAGACAAATTCTAAGTATTTGAGTCGATAAATTTTCACAAAGTGAACACACAACAGGGCTGCAACTTTTAAAGTTTTAAGATGAAAACACATGAGCTATCTGGCTTGTCCC
This sequence comes from Grampus griseus, assembly GCF_964374135.1. Lineage (NCBI taxonomy): Eukaryota > Metazoa > Chordata > Mammalia > Artiodactyla > Delphinidae > Grampus > Grampus griseus. The sequence continues at coordinate 82,574,006 of NC_139008.1, read as the reverse complement.
ACCTGCTCCTAGAATTCAAACCCTAACATTTATTTAAAATGAGTTCTCTGTCTCCCTGGGTCTCTTTACTAGAACAGACACCTGAGTAACACAGGTATATGCTCCTCGGTGGGGTCAGCCAGCTGCCCCCATACTTCTTACGCAGTTCTTGCTGAAAAAAGGTCTCTTTGCTTTGCCCTCAGGAGATTCTCCCTGAGGGACTGTGAATTCTTTTGCCCCTTTGTCTTGTGTGCCAGAGGTTTTAGTGACCAGGGCAATACACAAAAGCCAGATCTGGGGTGGAGGAGAGGACATCTCTATTCTGTGAAGAGTCTGGAAGAGAACTAGCTGGCTACAGAGCAGCTCTCAGGTGCATCGGTTCGGGGAAAACACCTCCGGAGTCGAAGAGCTAGAACTTGGCTCCCGGGAAGTTATCCGTGCCTGCTCTCTGGGGCCGGCGCTCTGCACCCCTGAACCCCCAGGGTGAGCAGACAGTCTCAGGGAGGAAACGATGGATGACAGACAATTCGCAGCATGATACGGACGAGTCCAGTAGAAAGATGGCAAGTTCTCTGGTGTACTCCGGGGAAGGAAAACAGAGTGTGCTTGACGTCTCTGGGGCCACAGCTGGTGGTGGACAGAGAACGCGGGAAGACTGGAGCAAAGCCGTGTGTGAAGGCGGCTTCGGCAGAGCACGTGCTCTCCAGGGATACCTGGGCCCTGCGCTGTCTGTCTACAAGCAGCTCCCTAACCACCACGGGAGCTACTACAGAGATACATACCTATTTTCACAAGGCATCTGGGTACAGTCCTCGGGTCTGAATACAGTATATCAGATAATGCAAAATAAACTAGGTTCGCCCAGTTTCCAAGCTGATTTAAAGACTGATCTAAAAGAAACAGGTTGTGGACAAACAAAAAATGGAAAATCTAATACCAGAACAGTTCAAAGACAAACAATTCCCGCTGCCATGTGCACAGCCATCCTCCTGAACAGGTACCAGGTCAGAAGGACTGGAATAATTTTCTAGTATTTTTTAAAAGGTAGATATGATTCAGCTAGGGGGATAGTCACATAGAAAGAAGGTAACAGTTAAACGACAGACTAACAAACAACCCTGGCCTTTCTTCAGACAGTAAGTGGCTCACAGGGGTTGACAGGACTGGCGGATAAATGCTCAGAAAAGGAGAGGCTCAGATTCTTCCTGAAAAAGTGATTCACCAATGGTATATAAGATGTCATGGGGCTTCCCTGGTGGCGCAGTGGTTGAGAGTCCGCCTGCCGATGCAGGGGACACGGGTTCGTGCCCCAGTCCGGGAAGATCCCACATGCCGTGGAGCGGCTGGGCCCGTAAGCCATGGCTGCTGAGCCTGCGCGTCCGGAGCCTGTGCTCCGCAACGGGAGAGGCCACAGCAATGAGAGGCCCGCGTACCGCAAAAAAAAAAAAAAAAAGATGTCATGAAGGGTTGTGGCTGTCAATGATAAAGTGATTCCAAATTCTTAGAGTAGCAAAATCTGAGTATTTTAATAATGTTTGCAAGAAAATCTAGTCACTGCGAGTCTTAACGAGAATCATTATTCCCTACAAGTAAACACTTCAGAAAGTTCTTGCCATCACTAGCTTCACTGTGCAAATGGTTCTACTAGCAAAGCAGTACAGGGCCAACCCTGGCCAGCATTCAGTCAGTCCCGACTTAGGCCAAGCACTGTTGCAGGGTCTGTGGTAAACCCTTCTGGAACCCGGCTCTGGGCCTGCTGTCGATGCTCACAGCGATATGCAGGTAGAAACTATCATTATGCACACTTTACAGACGAGGAACCCCAGACTCAGAGAAGGGAGGTCACTCCCAGAGTCACAGAACGTGGCACAGGAAGTGGCAAAGGCAGTAGCAGAGCTGGGTCTCAAACCAGGTGCGGCTGCCTGATGCCACGCCACTGGGGGGGCATATGGCCCAGCTCTGCACACAGTGCAGAGCCATCCCATTGCTATCAGCAACAAAGAATTTGTTTATTTTTAATCACCAAAACAGCATTAACGCAATTCTGACAAAGTTCCATTTATTTGTGTTCCCTTCCAGTTCATACGTACATAAGCTATAGAGTATGCAGTTACGATCAAGGTGCAGTTGATCCCTCTTTCACTATGTCCTAAGCTTTTCATGTCGTCTTCATATTTACACTTTCAACTGGTTAAATGTAATACTACTGAGATTCTGTGACGTTGCACCGAGAGTCTATCAGTTAAAAAGATTCTGATCATGATAACAGCTTTCACGCATATAGTGCTTACCATGGGCCAGTTCTAGGCCCTTCACTACACGAATGCACGCTTAGCAGGGAAAAGATCCCTTTTGATTTTTTTCAGTCTTACAAACAACACTGGACATTTCTATGCATGCAGTTCCAACTCTTTTAAATAATATTTCCTTAAGATAAGTTTCTGGAAGTAGGATTACAGTATCAGCATGGGGGAGAGAGCATGGCAGCACTGAGCAGAGAAAAGAGCAAGGTCTCCAAAACGGACAGAAATTTCCCTTACACGCAAACTGAGCACTCCTGCCTCTGCAAACTGAAGGTGATGACAGAAACCACCTCCCAGTGTTGGTGGGAGGATTAAAATAGAGTAGGAGGGGGCTTCCCTGGTGGCGCAGTTGTTGAGAGTCCGCCTGCCGATGCAGGGGACACGGGTTTGAGCCGCGGTCCGGGAGGATCCCATATGCTGCAGAGCGGCTGAGCCTGTGCTCCGCAACGGGAGAGGCCACAACAGTGAGAGGCCCGCGTACCGCAAAAAAAAAAAAAAAAAAAAAAAAAAAAAAGAGTAGGAAGAGTCAAGCACAGTGTCAGACACATAAAACGTGCTACTGAGTTCACCTCGAAGGAGTCCAATCAGTACTGGATCCAAACTAGAATTCCAATTTTAATTACTTCTATTTATATCAAACTCACTCTGCAAAACCAAAAGAAGGTTGAAGCTATAGAAGGCTGAAGCAATGTGTTGGTTATTAAAACCAACACAACTCTTATGAACTACCCACAACCGAGGAAAATAGTTGAAAAGTTCATGGAACTTAAAACAGCAGCTATCAGAATTTAGGTGTTATTTGGCAAATGATGGCTGTTACGTCCCCCTCGTGCTCATGACTAGCTAAAATTCTACAGTATTCACCTAAAGTAGCCATTAAACATTTCAGAAATCACTAACCAAACAAATGAAAGCTTCCCTTCCATCATGAATTCAAAATTCAACATAAAAGCCCCTGTCAAAGAGATCATGGAAACCCCATTTAATCTGAACTGGCATGAAGCAGAGAGGCCTTACAGATGGCCTTAGAAGTGCATCACTTTTCCACGTGGATGTAAACTGATGAGGAAACAAAGGCAGCTAAGTTTCTGTGTTCCCTTTGCAGGCCACTATGTCCAGGACGCCTGTGTGTATGGACCAGGAGACTTGCCCTGGATCATTCAATCACCTTCTTTGTTTGCCAACCAGTTTGATTCGACCGAGCCTCTTGTGGTCTCATGCTTGGAGCGGTGGCACAGACTTAAAGTTCTAGGGCAGGCGGAGGTCCCTGTGGAACCACACTGGCATTTCAAACGGGAGAGTCATTTTAATATGAAATTGAACCGCTGAGCTGGAAGTTATAGAGAATGTTTGCTTTCTTACTGGTATAATTCTGTTTCCCTAACTTGAAATCAGAGAACATTCAACCAAAAAGAATGGGAAAATAATTCCTTGACACAAGTTAGTCCTGAAATGAGTTTAGAAACGTGCTACCAACAAGACTCTGCTATTGACTATAGGCCACTTTTACGGCTTTGAGAAAGAAATCACAAGAGAAAAAATAACTCAAAGTCCCACTGGTGACTGGGTAAGTATCCTGGAGGCTCGACTGCCTCACTTAACAGCTGCTGAAAATCAAAGTCCCCCAAACACTTAGATTCAGGCTCCGGTTAGAATAAGAACATATCTTGTCTTAAAGATATACTACTGTGGATGAGATTCTAAAAAAGAACAAACTCCCACAGAAAATGGGAGAAAATATGCTTATCTCTGGCTGGGAACAATGTAACTTTGTTCTGGAAATCCTAGAAAAGCATGGAAGAGTCTATTTCCTTTGGGTAAAATAAAATTCTGGAGTTGAAACACAACTTCCTACAAAGGCCGCCCTAGGTCCCTGCAGCCGTGCAGCTGTGATGATGCAGTGGTCTACATCTGCACAGTCTGATACCAGACACAATCACGGGGAGAGCTGGGCATCTGAAACGTGGCTGCAGTGGCTGATTAAGGGAACCGTAACTTTTAAAATTTTAATTAATTGAAATCTAAATAGTCACATGTGGCTGATGATTACCATACAGAACAGCACAGGTCAAAGGCATGAATGGTCTGAATTCTCTCTACTCACAGATTCAGGTCTGCCAAAAGTCCGCGAATCTTTGTTGTTTTGTCGAGGACTTTTAACATACTCTCTTTCTAAAAAAGAGCTCACGGCGTCATACAAGGCTGGAAATATACAACTATTAAATAGCACAACTTAAAACAACTAAAATAAAGGAAAAGCAGGAACCACAGGAGAGGACACTAAAGAAATAAATGGATAATTCAAGGGCGAAGTATAACCCCTCAGTGAACTGACGCTTCCCAAACAGAGAAATGAAATGAAATCCACTCAATGAAAATAGCCCTTGAAAAGCACGAAAACTACATAGAAGGAAAAGAGGCTCTGAAAGCACAGCCCACAAATCAAACCCAAGCTACCCACAGCATATTAAAATCTCTGCTTAAACAAACATTGCTTCCCCAAAGATACGTAATCCCAGGGAGAACACACAGTAGCGGGTTAGGACCGTCAGAGGAGGGCATGAGAGCCCCAGACAGCTCGGAGCAGCCTCCCCGCGCACAGGCAGACACACAGCTCACGGCCGTGTTCCGACTGGCTGTTCCGAAAGCTCAGGTTCACCACAGTCATGTCCCTTACGTTTCATCACAACCCATTTGCAAGTAAGTGCACACCCCATTGCATTTTTAAAATTAAATAAAATAAAAAATAAAGGAGAAGCTTAAATCTTTTCAAATTACTTAAAAGATAAGCCTTCCTTCATCTCATTTCAACGTCAACTCACAGAACCCAAATACAAACACATACCTGCCCTCAGAGGGCTCAAACATTATAATGGAAGAAGTCATCTCAGTGAATCCTCTCAGTAACAGTGAGATAAAATAAAAATAATAAAATAACTTAAAGGCACGGTGGAATGAAGCAGCATGAGATTCAGGGAAGCGCAAGCTGGGTTTCAGTGGAGCGTCAGGGGACAGGCCAGGGAGGCCAAGGTAAAGCAGCAGGCTCCGTGGGCATCGGAACCAGCAAGAAGCTGCTGCTCTCTCCAGCCTGACTCAGCCTCTGGCTGTACTCATTCATGAAGTAAAAGAACAAAATTAAATCATGTGTAAAACACGTCTGAAATACATTGCTACAAACTGTAACTTAAAGGCAACCTTGAGGATAACAGGGATACTGAGATGATTCCTCTAACTTTCTGGGGAACAGAACCTTCTTGCTAACACGCAGTCTACTGTTCAATTTTTCTATTGTATTTTTCTTTCATGTAGAAGTCTACAGCTGCCTGTGCTGTATATGATTTCTTGAGGCTTAATATTCACAAAGACCATAAAGACAGTAGAAAGGAAAAGCGTGAAGGAGGCTGGGCCCGAACAGCAGAATTTGCCAACCGCTTTTGAAGAGACCCCCTTCCTTATTTTCTCCCCTTTCCACTCCACCCCCTCCATGACAAGTACTCAAAACAAACAAACAAAAGGTATACGAGTGTAAATTTTTGTTTCGCTTCTGACTTTAAACACCGCACTCACCTGTCACAAAGCCTAAATAAATGAAGCCAGAAGGCTAGCAAGTCAAACACTGCTGCCCACACCTCTAACGCCCAGATCAGCTTCTCAAGCTTTACTGTGCATACAAGTGCCCTGGGGCTCTTGTTAAAATGCGGTTTCTGATTCTGCAGGTCTGGGGAGGGGCCTGCGAGTCTGCATTTCTTAAAAAACAAAAATACAAAAACCTCCCAGGCGATGTCAATATTCGCAGGACCATGGACCGTGTTTTGAGTAACAAGCACATCATTTATTTTGCAACCTGTGATTACTCCGATGTGTTTCTTCTTGTTACAAGAAGGGAAGAACATAGTGGGGAATACAACTAATTTTTCGGCTGGTGCTTTGCTGACAGTGAAAACAAAGAAACCTAGCAACTACATCTCTTTGGACTCTGTTTACTGAAATCAAGTGTGCACACCATGTGTTTTAGACACAGAACCAGAGCTACTTCAAACCCTGGAGTCTCTTCTAGGGAACTGAAAAGCCAAATGTCGATGGAACTACACAGGGAAAAGCAGAGAACGTGCACACCCTCAGTATCACGGAGGTTCCTGACACTGTTCTTTTTTTTTTTTTTAATATCACATTCTATCGTGTCTGTTTACTTGTTTATTCCTTTCTGTTTCCATGGGAAGGTGTCTTCCTTTTTTTGTTTTTTCCTTTGGCCGTGCCGCGCAGCATGCAGGATCTTAGTTCCCTGACCAGGGATTGAACCCGTGCCCACTGCAGTGGAAGTGCGGTCTTAACCACTGGACCGCCAGGGAAGTCCCTGACACTATTCTTATGATGTTGGTTCCTCTAAATTTCAGACATTACGTAAAACATGAAAATATTTGCTTTAGACTTTGACACTGTGGCCTTATCTTCCCTCATTCACATTTTCACGATGCACTACAGCTCCTGAAACTGCGCCATCACTCTTCCTTTTGCTGGTTTGGCAGAAGTGGCTCCTGTTCACCTCTTCTTCCCGGGCGTCCAGCTAGACTATAATCCCCAGGCTCCTGCATGTAGCTGTGGTCACGTGACTGAGTTCTGGCCAACGGAATGTGAACAGAAGCATTAAGTAGGCCTGGCCCATAAAAACCTCCTAAGCTAGATGCTTCCTTCTCTGTTCCCATCAGCCAACTGAATGGAGAATACTCTAAACACCAGAGGAAGTCAGACCTACAGGACAGAAGAAGCCTGAGTCCTTGAGTTTCCCTTAAAAGAAAGCTGCCTAACCAGGAGCTCTCACCGTTCTTAGCCACTGGAATTGGGGGGCTGTTTGTTACAGGACGTAGCCAACCTTGACTGATATACTTAGTATTACTAAACTTTAGAGACCTGAAATTAGAAGTACGAGCTTGATTCCTAATGACAGTATACGAATTTGTCATTGGATTTTTTCTTCATTTAAAAATGTCATTGTTTGGAATTTGGGTCTAAAAGGAAAGCGTCCAAAAATTTACTACAATTCCTTTGTTTTACATACTAGAATCTGAAGCCCAGAGAGGTGAAGTGATTTATACTCCCAAGCCAGCCAGTGCTGGTGTGTGAACCAAAACTGATATATATCAGGCTCTCAATGTCGGTCCTGTGAGTGCCCGAATGAATGACTCCCACTCAAGTGTGCCACTGACTGACTGTCCCATGCTCTGATTTTCTAAACTGTATCGTGTTATCAGTTGAATTATGCTCCCCCCGCCCCGGCATGTGTTGAGGTCCTAATCCCCAGTATGTTAGAATGTCACCTTCTGCAGATGCAATTAGTTAAGGTGCAGTCACTAGTGTGGACCCTAATCCAACCCGACTGGTGTCCTTATAAAAAGGGGAAATTTGGACACAGGGACAAACTCCACAGAGGGAAGACAATATGAACAGACACAGGGAGAAGAGGCCACCGACAACTCAGGGAGACAGGTCTGGAACAGATCCTCCCCTCACTGCCCTCAGGAAGAACCAACCCAGCCAGCATCATGACTGCAGACTTCTAGCCTCCAGAACTGTAAGAAAATAAATTTCTGTTAAGTCACCCAGTTTGTGGTACCTGGTTATGGCAGCCCTAGCAAACTAATACGCAGAGTATTCAATCTAGCTATGTTTCAAAGGCAATTTTTAAGGAGATTATACAAGTGAAAAGAGTAAAATATTACCCTTCTGATAACAGATTTATTTTTAAGAGAATTTTGTCCCTGAGGTGTTCCTGGACTCCAGCCAGGGTCCTGTCTTGACTGCAGGTGGTCTCAACAGCCCTGGCAGCCCCCATTAGGAGGCTGGAGGAGCCGGTGTCCGGTCCTCAACTGGTCTTGGCTTCTTGCGCAATCCTGATGCAGTTGCTTCCCCTTTCCTCCTACTTCCTTCCTTCCCCTTGAAGCGCTCTACGTAGACTTTCAGACGTTTACTAGCACTTTGTTCCCAGACACCAACAAAATGATTTCAGAGTTCCCTTGCAATGTTGCATTTCCATGAAATAAAATCAACTTCTCTGCAGAGCTGTGAGCAGACACTCCTATTCTGCTTCAAGTCTGTCAAGATGGTTACGGATGCCTGGCGTCAGCCAATGAAGGGACAACTGCACGCCAATCTAAGAAAGTTATCCCTGTGGGTCGGGGAAAGAAGCCTGAGTGCTTTCGATCCCCGAGTCCCCCAGACCTGCCTGCCCCTTAGAATTATTCCGGGAGCTTATATGAAAGTGGAACTCCGTGCGGGCTCCACACTAACCCTGAAGATGCTCACGAGGGGTCTGAGGTGGGGAGTGGGAACTTAGCAAACCACTGTGGGGATTCTATAGTGCAGCCTGGGTTGGGAACCACTGATTCAGGACACTTGGCTGCTTTAATAAATTTCAGCTTCATTTCTCACCTTCTCATATTTATATCCTTTCAAGTAAATTTCCTCAGTGTGCCTGCGGATGTGTCTAACACTCAGACAACGCCTCGCGCACTATCTGTGAAAACACGCAGACACTTGGACACAGAACAAATGCGAGCGAGGTTCCTTTCCTGCTCGCAGGAAGCCCAGGCCAGCTGAGCCGTTTCCTTCACGATACTTCTCTCTCAGGCTCCTTTTCCTCACCTGCTGTCAGATTCTTGCTCTTGTTTAGTCTTTTCCCTCTGCCCATACTGCACAGACCTACACCCCGCTGCTCCCCAGGCGCTGTGCTGCTGCAAAGGCGTCAAGGGCCGCCTGCTGCATGCCCCCCGAGCTGCCCCTCTGCCTGGCACTCAGAGCTTCCGCCAGCAGTCTGACTCACATCTCTGGCCTCTCCCTGCTCCTGAGCGGCTGGGCCAGGACTACATCTTGAGGCCCCATCTTCACAGGCTGCCCCGGCACTTCCTCCCCTGAGTGTGACGGCTGCTCTCCTCTCCCACACATTCCCTTTGCCCACAGCGCACCCACCATCACTGACAAGGGCGTCTCTCAAACTTCAGGCGTTCCCCTGCCTAAGGTACCGTCAGTATCTTAATATTTTTCGTTAAATCTACCCATTGTTTTTACTTAAATTTACTTTAAATGTTGACTTTATATTCATACCATATGTATAAAAACAGTACCCCTTGCCATAAATGTAAAGAAAGCATAAAAATGCAGAGAACACAAACATATCTCTCGAGGCCCTGCCTGCCAAAGCTCTGAGCGTAAGGTCCGCTCTCTCTCGGGAGCTCAGTGAGATGTATTAAAACCATCCGAGGACCAAACGGAGACTTTCTCCACAAGGCAGGCAGGCACACAGGCAGAGGGTGCGCCAGAATGGGAGCTACCGTCCTGCTGTGCAATGTCTCACAGGGGCGTCTGGGGTCCTGTCTGTGGACCCCTCACACCAATTCGCCTATGCCAGCAGCCATGTCCCACTCTCTGGGAAAGCCTGACCCGTGAGAACATGCTCTGCCTTCAAGGCCTAGAACAAATGTCTCCTCCCATAAAGCCAATTCTCACCAGCACAGCCAGAAAGTTCTCTGGCCCTTCAACTCCAGTAGCATCCTTACATCCACTTGGCAACTGGCCTCAAAAAACAAAACAGAATATTATTTTTCATGTAACCTGATTCCTGCACGACTGCAGTCTCCTTGAGCACAGGCACTGATTCCTTCACATCCCATCCTCCCTGGGAACACCTGTAACATCGTCGAGAACACAGGAGACATAATAAATACTGGACAATAAACGACATGAATCAATTCCTGAATGCATTCTTTGAATTTCTCTTTTTTTGGCAAAAGCTTAATGAGACAGATTCCAAATTCTCTGACGGCTTGATCCGTAATCGCCCCAAACTGGAAACAACTCCATGCCCCTCCCTGACTTCTTCACTACCAATCACCTTTTGTCTGTCTTTTGAGTCTCAAATAAATGGAATCACATTTGAGCGTATCCTCCTCCACGTCTGACTTCTTTACAGAGAAATCGTTCTGAAACTAAAGTACATCCGGCCTGGCCGAAAGCTGTCCCCAGCTTCCCACTGCTCTTAGGGTAAAATCCACAAGCCCCAGCGCAGCCACCTGGGCCCTACAGAAGGTGGCCCCTGCCTCACCCTCAACCTCATCTACTTCTCTCCTGTCCCCACCATCCACCGCACTCTCTGCTCCTTCAACTAGCGAAGTCCTCCGCCACTTCTGAGCTTCGGCTCAGACCTCGCTTGGCTGGCTGCCGTTCACCCTCGGGTCTTAGCTCAAAGCCCCAGAGGCGCCCCCGCCGACCACCGCTGAGGGGGCCTCTCGCCCTCCGGCACCTCACCCTCTGCGCTTCCTTCCTGGCAGCTGTCACAAGCGGTATTGCCTTGCTCGGTTACCTGAGTGTCTCTCTCTCCAACTGGAATGTGGGTTCCATGAAGGCAGGGACTGGATCAATCTTATCTACAATGTACGCCACCCCACGTGCCTAGGACGGTACTGCCCATGGCAGCTGTTCCACAATAGCTACTGGATCAAAGAATAATTCACAACAGGGAGAAACAGTACTGGGAGGCCTAAGGAAATCCAAGCAGAATTAATGTGGGTGAAAATGCAGCCAGGAGTTGTTGGTATCCATGACATTAAAGTAAATGCCAGGCTCCCCACGGACCGGCGGAACACCCAGACACAGATGTCCCAGGCTGCAGCAGCAACCCCGTGAGGACAAAGCCCTCAGCACCGCCCTCACGTGAGCTGAGCAGGCGCGCCCTCACGTGATGGGTTCACTCACTCCCGAGAGCGTCTACTGAGGACGTGCGACCTGCCCTGGGGAGAACAAGGCTGGCAGGGTGAAGGATGGACGAGCTTTGCCCTCGCTCTCAAACACTCACAGGCGGAGCACAGGGGATCACGAGGGCAGTGAAGATACACCACGTGAGGCTATAATGATGGATACACGTCATTATATACTTGTCCAAACCCACAGAATGTACAGCACCACGAGTGAACCCTAATGTAAAGGGGATGTGGGTGATGATGGGGTGTCAACGTAGGCTCACTAACTGGAACAAGTAAACCGCTCTGGGGGGGGATGCTGATAATGGGGGAGGCACGTGTGAGGGTAGAGGGTACAGGGGAAACCCCTTACTTTCCTCTTAATTTTGCTGTGCACCCAAAGCTGCTCAAAAAAAATATGAAGTCTTTAAAAAAAAAAAAAAAAGAGTTAGAAGAAGAAACCCTCATGGTCCAGTAGGGAAAGCACCACCTAACTAGCAAGTACACTGTGATGCGGTCAGTGGGATAATAAGGTGCCCAGGGAGCAGGGAAGGAGACAGCAGCAAGGTTCACACAGGAAGCAATGGCTCTGGAACTAAGGTTCGGGGAGCAGGACCCCTCCCGCTGGCAGGTCACGGTGGAGGGGACAAAGGCACAGGAGAGGACAGAAGGGCAGGGACACATCACAAGAGGCGGTCTGAGTCTCTACTTCCGGCAAGGACGGGACTAGAAAGGTTTTAAGCAGAGAAGCAACTAATTAGATTCATGTTTCAGAAAGAATTGAAAGATGCTGAAATGACACATGGAGGGGGGACCCCAAACCATCTGATTTCTTCAGCTACTGGGAAGGAACAAATGATGTATGTTAACAACTCACCGTGTGACAGACTTCTGCTTTTATCTCTTTCAGGGCTCGTTCAGAAAACACGCAACCACAGCACCGCAGGAAACAAAACCTGGAGAAATAATCCAACATGGAGAATGACTTAAATAACAATTCAAAAATCATTACCCACATTTAGCAATTAACATTTGTTTCGTTTACACAAACGCCAAGAACCTCAAAGAAAAAAATGGTTATATTTGATTCCATTAAAAAAAAAAAATCAGTGTGTCCTAAATAAATAAAGTGCTTAAAACACACACACACACACACACACACACACACACACACACACACACACACACACACACACGCACACCCCGCTTTCTGAAAGTCTGCCTTACGCCACTTGATTTTTACGAAAGACCTACATTAGTACCTATTTTCGCTAACGGAAAGAAATCCAAAGTGGATTTCTGCTTTTATGAAAAATGGCAAGAACTAAGAAATGGCACTCAGCATTTGTTTTGCAGTGAGCTGTTATACAGGCAGCTCGCACCCCGAGCTCCTTCTAGAGGAACTACATTCAGCATCTCAGTGTCAAGCTGCCATAGCTTGGAACTGTGTCTGTGACCATCTGTGCTTTATCCCTATTTATTTTGTGCATCTGCTAGCAAGATGTGTCTTAAGGGTAACTGCTTGTTCGATTTACGCCATTTCAGCTTAGGAAAGTTTTCTTAGTCACTTAGGAAAAGCTCTACTTTTCAGAGAGAGGAGAAACTTGTGTGCTGAAATTAAAACCACAAACATAGGCCAAAGTTCCACTCCTACCCCCCTGCAATAATCCTTTGGAAAAAAGACTCTATCAATAAAAATAAATAAAGGCATTTTTTTAAAAACACCATAAAAAGTCAAAAGACAGAATAGGAACTCAGGGAGAAAATATTTTAAACACATATGAGGTTCAGAGTTTATGAATATTCAAAGAGGTCTATAAAAGCAACAGTACACAATATAGAAAAATGGGTAAAGGGCGTTAACATGCAGTTGACAAGAGAAATATAAATGGCCAAAACACATAAGAGATGCTTAACCCCTACTTTTAATTACAGAAATGCATTTCAAACAAGGACATACAGTGTTTTACCTATCAAGCAATAATGAAAGAGTCTGAAGGTATCCAGTTGGAAACTGTCTGAGGAAACAGGCACGTGTTGCTGGGTGGCCACAACATTTCAGGACAATTGGCAGTAGTATCAGGTAAAGCATCACTCTGCAGACTTTCTCCTACAGAAACATGCCCACAAGTGTGCACATGCACAAGTATGTATTTATGAAGTTGTGTAGGACAGCAAGGAAGAAGAGGAAGCCACCTAATGCCTATCAACAGAGGACTGGTTAAATAAATATGAACTCTTACACAGCTATTGAAAAGAATAAGGTGAGACACTTCCCTGGTGGCACAGTGGTTAAGACTCCATACTCCCACGGCAGGGGCCCTGGGTTCGATCCCTGGTCCGGGAATTGGATCCCACATGATGCTGCAAGTAGGAGTTTGTGTGTCACAGCTGGGGAGCCCGCAAGCCGCAACTGAGGACCCTGTCTGCCACAACTAAGGAGCCGGCAAGTTGCAACTAAGGAGCCTGCCTACCACAACTAAGACCCGATGCAACCAAAAAAATTAAAAAAAAAAAAAGAATAAGGAAATCTGTATGTATGGCCAAGAAAATGTTTAAATTAGACAGAGAAGTAGAAAAAAATAAGGTTACAAAATATGTGTAATATGATTCCATGCCGGTGGGAAGCATACATGTCTATTTGTGTCTCTCTTGCAGAGGTGCAGGGAAGTGTGTTGTGTGTTGGGGTTGCAGAGGTCTGTAGGGGGCGTTAGACACCGAACAGCTAACAGTGCTGTCACTGGAGGCTAGGATGGGGTAAAGGTGCAAAAAGCACTTTCACAATTTACTTCTTTTTAATTTACTTCTTTATTTATTTTTTTATTTGGCTGTGCTGGGTCTTAGTTGCAGCATGTGGGATCTAGTTCCCCGACCAGGGATCAAACCCGGGCCCCCTGCATCGGGAGCGTGGAGTCTTAGCCACTGAACCACCAGGGAAGCCCCTCACATTTACTTGTTATGTTCCTCTAAAAAATACCACCATAGAAACTTTCTCCAAACTTTTCACCATAGAAACTTTCTCTAATTTCTCCATAGAAACTTTTAATCCTAGGGATTATAGCAGATGCAGATTCCTCTAATGAAAACCAAATTAATAACATTGTACTAATATTCATTAAATGTTGTTTAGGACTTAAAAAAAAACCTGCTTTATGAGTGCTTACTAAGTATTAGTGACTTAGGAACTGGTTTTTCTTTAAACAAAGGCTAAATGTTTTTATTATACCAATAACCTATTTCTATTTTTCTATACACTTAAATCTTTATTATACAAACGTTATTAAATATACAAACTAACCCCCAAATCAATTTTTGAGTGTGGAGGCCCTATTAACAGGAAGAGGGCAAAGCCAAAACAGGCAAAGCTCAATTAACCGAGAAGAGAAAAGGGAGAAGAGATTAACCAGCAAATGAAAGGGAAAAAACTGGGGGAAGCCACAACTGGAGCAACAGGCTACAGGTAACCCCTGCTCAGGACGCCAGAGTTGAGTCTGTTTCTGCTAAGTTCCTCTTTTGGGGGTGAACCATGGTTTTCTTAAAAAGAAGTGGGAAGCCAGATACAAAAGGTCACATATTGTGTGATTCTATTTTATATGAAATATTCAGAATAGGTAAATCCACTGGACAGAAAGCAGATTGTTTGCTGCTAGGGGCTGGGGGGAGGGGGCATGGGGAGGGACTGCTTAATGGGTAGGGGGTTTTTACTTTGGGGTGCTGAAAATGTTCCGGAACTAGATGGAGGTGATGGTTGCACAACACTGAGAATGTACTAAATGCCACTGAAACATACACTTTAAAAAGACTGTGAATGTTATGACTTTCACCTCAAAATAATGTGTACATATACACACACACACACACACACACATGTAGGACAAGGTTAGGTACATGAATCTCATTCCCCAGAATATTCCTCTTGTGAAATTTAGTCTGGACTACCAGCTATTAAAGATATTTCTAAATGGTGGGAAAGAAGTTTAAAGCTTTGGCAAAGTGAGACATCCTATAAAAAGGCACCTACTAATCCACTCGACACTCGTATTTTTTTAAGGGGGAAATACACTTACTTACTTACATTTGCAATATAAATCTCAAGCTTAAGATTTCTGGTGCTCTAGCCAGAGGATCTGTTAGCTACAAATTCAAAGCCAGTCATCATCATCAACCGGGCCTTTCACTGACCGATCAACCACACATTCTGTAAGACCGTTTTCCACTGCAGAGTTTTAAGCAATTGTTAAGGAAATGGCATTTGTTTGATGGGAAATATCTGTCCTTTACTTTCTTTCCCATAGGAGAAGACCAAAGAACTCAACTCAAGTCTCTTAAGTGTCACAAGACAAATGTTTCAACTCCCTCTTTACTTTAGGTTCTCCTGACCTCAAGAACAGAAAGCTGCAGACAACAAAGAGGCCACATTACACGTGGCTGGTAGGGAATGAACATGGCCTTGTGCGCCACCCAAACCAAAAGGCACCTTAAAGAAATCTGTGTGATTATTAAGCTTCGGCACAGATCCTAACAGCACTGGGATTACTCACCCAGACTCCACAGCATCTGCCCACGCCCATTACTGACCTGTGTCGGCCATTCATCTCCAAGCCCACAACAGGGCAGATGAAACGTGCCCGCTGGAGGTCATCGTGTTTGTCACCTTTAGTGTTTCCTTTATCTCCTTCCCAGGCGGGGTTATCAGAAAGTCTCAGTTCTGTCACATTCTGTGAAAAAAACATGAATATTTTAAGAGTTCCTTTGACAAATGGATCATCTTTGGCCTTAATTATTATTCTAGTCCCTTCCCATTCAAACCTCTTTTTCTACTTTCCTTTAACATCAATTAACATGGATATAAAATTAAACCATAAGTTGTGATAGAAAACAAAATTTTTTAAATGCACTGTCTAGCAAATAATTAATTTCTATTTTACAAGCATTTTGCTATATAAGGCAAAGTAACTTCAGACATGAAAATTTACCCCACTAAGAGAAGAAAGCTTTGTATTAGTTTCATCCAGAAAGGAACACTTTCTTCCCTGGCTGATGAAGCCTCACTGAGGCTGTTCATATTACTGACCAGCCACGTTTATTTAACAGATAAATAGACGGTAAATCTGTGAGGCCATGGTCTAATGAGTCCAAGGCAGAATATTAGCCGGAGATTACTGTCACACTCCAAGATCCAGCTGTTCCGGTTTTCAAAATTCAGTTTTACAAGGAGTGACTTAACAGCCCCACTTTAGCATTTGAAGCATTTCTTCATATTTAACCGCACCATTTGATTTCAACACTCCAGAGAGCAGCTGAGCACCTTGAAAGGAAAGCCACCACACACGGGGTCGGCTTCCTGCTTGCGTGTTCATCAAGTTCTCTGCTCAGAGTGTCTGTGGACTATTAACTGCAGTAATAATAACCTTTGCATTGTTTTATGTGAATCCTTTTGTCTTTACAGTTGTGATTTCTTAGAAAAAAAAATTTTGCATTGAAGTTAAAAGTTCAACCACATACATTATATATTGTGTTTTAAGTATAGACTTGTATAAGTTAATTTCAGTGATAATCGCATTTTTGAGATAAGATAATTATGCTACTATGGGTTTTTGAGAAATGAATTCTCTTCCCAAGGAAACGATGGCAACAGTCAGCATGGTTACCTCTACAGCACTACCAACAGCTACATCTCAGAATCACTAATTTGTCTGAAATAAACATATTCTGTAATTACCCCGAGAACTCAAACAAAAAGCCTATTATAATAATAAAAAATTTTTAAAAAGAAACGGAAGAAGGAAAAAACTCAAAGCCGTAGCCTGGGCGTCAGGGGCTCTGGACCTAGTTTAAGCGCCCCACTGATGAGCCATGAGGCCTCAACATGTCATACACAGCGAGTGTTTTCACCTGTCAAGCCTGGTGGTTCTCGAATTCTTCACTACTTTGATTTTTCTCCCACTGACCAGATTTGAAAGATTCTGTCCTCTCAACAAACTTCCTTTACTAAAAAGCTTGTTTTTCCACTTTTATGAAAGAACTTTCAGAACCTCTAATCAGCAGGAGATAACCACTATGATTGAATAGTTATCCACCTATAAAAATCTCTAATTCTATAAAAGTGTCTTCCAAACCAAAATTCGAGTGGCTGAGTTTTAACTATAAAAATAATGCCCCCCCAAACCTATATAGCACAATATACAAGTTTCGAAGTTTTGAAACTCGTATACTACAGTTTTGAAGTTCTTTCCCACAGATGAACTCACAACAGATTTATAATCCAGGAAGTACGGGTGTGAGGACTTCTGGTTTGAACTTCAAGTGACTTGCCCCAAATCACACCTTTATTAGGTGGCTGGGCAGGACTGGAATTCCAAATTTCCAAGTTCAGTCTAAAATTTACATGAATTCTATAAAATAAACCCTAACCACTGAAAGCGCCGGAGCACTTCAGAATCACCTGTCTTACCTTAATGCTTTTAATGTGAGAGGCTGCCTTCCCAAGAGCCTTTTCAGAAGACTTGTCCAATAAAAACTCAATGATGGCATCTTTGTTGTAAAGTCTGCAACAATAAAGATCAGTCAAAACATTCTGGCAATAATCAACCTTCACCCAAAGGAAGGAGACTAAATTGAGTACAATCCAAAGTCATTTACGTCTGATAATAGAAATGCCCTGCACTCCTAAAAAAAAAGTAAATTTAATCCTGTATCAACCATTTCCAAAGCATACAAAGAAAGAAACTAGTTTACATAAAGGGCTACAAACTGGCAGTCTGAGGACTGAATGTGACCTGAACAAGGCTTTTTTTAAATTGGGAAGTTTAATATAAAAGTACACATTTTCAACTTTCCCTGAAAAAAAGAAAAAAAAACAACCATATGTTCTGGAATCAGTCTACAATCTTGAACTGTAACAACAGGCTGGAACTGAATAGCAGCTACCCTTAATTTGCCTTTTTTGTCGGCCGTGCAGCACAGCTTGTGGGATCTTAGTTCTCCAACCAGGGACTGAACCTGGGCCCTTGGCAGTGAGAGCGTTGAGTCAGTCCTAACCACTGGAGCACCAGGGAATTCCTGCAGCTACCTTTTAGACAGGAATGTGAACTCTCCAGTTTCCCCCAGTCCTCACCATTCCCTACTGACCCCACATGGGTCCTTCATGCATTTATCTTTATAACTTAACTCCTAATGGCCCCTGAGTTTTCAACCCATGGATTAAATAAACCAAACGGAATAGAAAAGTGCAGAAGTATGTTCTGAGACAGGGAATGATAACCCAGGCTTCACAAATTTGCTGGAGATCATTCACATTTGATGAATCAAGAACAGCATTTATACATTAAAATTCTTTTTAAGATCATTTAATAAAAACTCGTCTCTATTAAGTAAAGGAACCACACCTGCCAAGTTCACAGGCAACTATTGGTCGTCTTAATATTTCTTGACTTAGAGTACAATAGTTCCACTGGGCCACTAACTCAGCATTCTTGTCAACCTGAGAAAAGAAAAAAAATCTTGTCAATTAATTTTCACCTCTGAAAGACACATGGTCCACAGTTCCACATATAAAGGCTTATTCAGTAATACCACACTGTGACAATTTTTTTTGTTTGTTTTTAAAATATTTATTTATTTATTTATTTGGTTGCGCCGGGTTTTAGTTGTGGCTCACCAGCTCCTTAGTCGTGGCTCGAGGGCTCCTTAGTTGCAGCATGCGAACCCTTAGCTGTGGCAAGCATGTGGCATCTAGTTCCTTGACCAGGGATTGAACCCAGGATCCCTGCATTGGGAGCGCGGAGTCTTAACCACTGCACCACCAGGGAAGTCCCACGATTTTTGTGTTTTAAATCAAAGATAGTGACACACGAAGTTGGGATTTAAAAAGTCACAAGTAACCGACACTATGTCAAATAAAGGCCTCTCTATACATGACATGTACAAAGAAACAGTTCACATCAAGTCATTATATTGCTTATGCTAGTTACATATTAATATCTATATCTTAACAGTAAGTTAGGAAGGCCATACAGAAAAAACAAGCAGTACAGGTTAATTCCTAACAATGGGAAAGGCTCCAAAGTTGTAGCAGAATTTAAGGACAAAGAATTGAGAAGATAGGCATTTTTAAAAAAAAACAGTTCAGCACAGACTGTATAATTCTTTATAAAATCAGCAATTTAACAGAAGTGTTTTTTGCCAACTGCTCACTATGTGGCATATCAAGCCATTATCCACAGTATAAAGATCCAGATCTGAGACCTTCCCGAGTCCTCAAATGATATTTTCTCCTATTTAATATTCCATGTCCCACTCTTTCCTCTTCCTAAAATGTCAAACCTGAATAATGTAACAGGATGGCACATTTGAAAGGAAACAGGAAGAAAAAATTTTAAATTCCCTTAAATTTAATTTTTGCAGGAACAACTACTTAAGTGTTTACTGTGTGCCAGGCACTGTGCTAAGCAGTTTCAGTGACTTGTCTTTTAGCCCTCATAAAACCTTCTGAGTTAGGATTTTTACCTTTGTAGTTGAGGAAACTGACATACCAAGAAGTTAAGTTACATGTCAAGGTCACAAACACACAAGCAGACCAAGGAGCTAGGATAAAAAACCAGGCAGGGGACTTCACTGGTGGCACAATCGTTAAGAATCTGCCTGCCAATGCAGGAGACACAGGTTCGATCCCTGGTCCAGGAAGATCCCACGTGCCACGGGGCAACTAGGCCCGTGCACCACAACTACTGAGCCTGCGCTCTAGAGCACGCGAGCCACAACTACTGAAGCCCACGCTTAGAGCCCGTGCTCCGCAACTAGAGAAGCCACCGGAATGAGAAGCCCGTGCACCGCAACAAAGAGTAGCCCCTGCTCACCGCTCACTGCAACTAGAGAAAGCCTGCGCGCAGCAACAAAGACCCAACGCAGCTAACAAAAAATCAATTTAAAAAAATAAAAAGCCATGTTCAGCAAGTTTAGGATCTACTTTCCAGATTACTCCTTGCCCAGGAATTTAAAAATTGGTCCCCCCAAAACTTCTGAAAACATTTATTCTAGGGTCACTCTTTTCAGGGCAAGGTATCAAATTTGAGTAATGTTTTGGGCCAGACCCAACATACCACATGAGTGATCAACAAATGTTATTATTTACCTATTTGAAAATGTAAGCTATACAAGGGCTGGACTCTGTTTCCTGCTGCATCCTCAGGGCCTAGAATGGTGTATACGGTAAGCACTTAATAAGTATTTGTTGAGTGAATAAGGATAATAAAACTCCATCCTGCCTGGGCACTCTAGTTGTTTCAGATCACCCTTTTTCTTTTCTATCCCCTTCTGACACCTATTCTTTGCCAAGCCTTTCATTAAGCTACTTCTTCAGCTCTGGGCACAAGTTAACAAAACTGAGCTGAATACTCTTTGGGTAAAAGCTCTCGCACACAAGTGGTAACTACCCAGCATTAATGTCTGCACATGTTGGTATGATTAGAGGGTACGCTCCATCCTCCTGGGTGTTCATTCACTCTCAAATTCCACATATTTGTTGGGTGTCTACTGTGTGGCAGACACACCACAGGAGTCACAGAAATAAAACATACAAGGACCCTGTCCATATAGGAAAGAGACAAGAACAAATATAGTGATAATCATTATAAAGAAAAGTAGGGACTTCCCTGGTGGTCCAGTGGGTAAGACTCCACGCTCCCCACACAGGGGGCCCGGGTTCGATCCCTGGTCAGGGAACTAGATCCCGCATGCATGCCGCAACTAAGAGTCCACATGCTGCAACTAAGACCCGGCGCAGCCAAAATAAATAAATAAATAATTTTTATTTAAAGAAAGAAAAATAAAGCAGCAGAACAGGATAGAGTGATCAGAAGTGAGATGTATTTTGGCTACAGTGGACTGAGATAACATTTGAGTAAAGAACTGATTGATGTTAAAAAAAAAAACAAAACCCAAATGATATGACTATCTCAGTGAAGAACATATCAGGTTGAGGAAATTATACTCCAGGTTGAGGAACAAGGCCTGTGTAGCTGGAACAGAATGAAAGGGCTGGAGAAGGGCAGAAGATGAGGTAATTACATCAGACCCTGTCTGACCACACAGGGTCTTGTGGGATTCTTTTTCTGAATACAATGGGAAACCACTGGAGTGGTTTAAATACAGTTGATATGTGGAGTTTATCTTTAAAAAAGACTTCTCTGGCTGCTGAATGGAGACTCATATGGACCATCCACAATGTGCCAGCCACTTGTATTAGGTACTTTACACACCTTCTATTATTAAAAAGTAATTACTAGTGCTAATTTTGAAATCCTGAATAACTGGATGTGAATCCTGGCTTCATTACCTACCAGTTGCATGATCTTGGTCACGCTACTGACTCAATTTCCCTGTTAGTAGCATGGAAATTATAATACATAATTTGCTCAATTACTGGTGAGCATTAGGGATTATTCACTCATTCATTTATCCACTACATCTACTGCACCAGGAGCTGTGCTAGTTGTAGAGGGGGTAAAAGGTGCAGGCTCTGCCACCAGGAGCTTACCATCCTCTGAGATCAACATTAACCAACCTGAAAGCAGTCTACATGGTTGTTAGATAGTTTTAAAGAGGAGGACCTGGGGACTTCCCCTGCGGTCTAGTGCTTAGGGCTCCGCGCTTCCACTGCAGGAGGCACGGATTCGATCCCTGGTCGGGGAACTAAAATCCCACATACCTCGCAGCGCAGCAGAGAAAAAAAAAAAAAAAGAGGAGGACCTGATCTCATAGGTAACAGTTTGAGAAGACTTCACTGAGAAAACGAAGTTAGTGTGTACAAAACTCAACAAAGAGCAGCCATTTGTATCACTGTTACTAGCAGCAGACAGACTTCAAATCCTGGTTCTGCCACTTACTAGCTTTACAACTTTCTCCTCCTGAGCCTCAATTTGCATGTCTTCTGACAGTATGTACCCGTAGAGCTGTTTTGAGAATTACATGAGATACCCCATATTATGCGCACTGCCGGGTGAATAGCAACAACACGCACTCAATAGAGGCCCGTTATTAATACTGTGGTTAATCTTGAGTTCTCTGAAAGGGATAAATGAGCACAGTTGCGTGTGGAAACCCGCTGGCTCCCCCTCCCACCTCTTTTCGCCCCCTGGGGGCGTCCGCGTGCCCCACTACCCCCGGGCCCCACTGGACCCATGTCACTGACCTTCTCAACCTTCTTCGGCCCCTTCACCAGTTCATGCCTCTTGGGGATTGTTCCCCCGTCGCAACCCATCGCAAGCCGGGAGTCAGAGTCCAAAGTAAACCCCTACAGCCGCAACTTCCGGGCTGCCTAGCGACTGTAGCAGTCACTTCCGGCGCGCCGCAGTGACGCAAAACGCCCGTCGCAACGCGGCGGGGGTGGGGTGGGGCTTTTGCCCCGCCCTGGTTGCCATGGAGAACATCGCTGGGCGCTGGGCGTGGCCCCACGGCGGGAGCTGCTGCAAAGTGCTGAATGGGCCTCGAGTGCGAAGCAGGGTGCGGAGCGTTCTTCCACTCCCTCGCGGCAGCCCGTCGGGCCCCAGCCTGTCTGACTCTGGGCAGACATCCGTAGGCTGGGGAGCTCGTGGAGGGAAGGGCTGCATTTTATTCGTGCAATTAGTGATGAATATGGATGGAACTGTTATTTCAGTTAACGTTCATGTGTTCAAAAAGAGAACGTATCTTTTTAGTGAGCATCAGTTGTGACCTAAGCACTCGTAACAAATCCTTTGAAGTGATATTATATGAGATTATGGAGGAGTAAGATCCTCTAAGGCCTGAAACTTTCTGATACTGCCACGTATATTTTATACATATGAAATAGTGCACACAGTTTGTACATGTATACATTTCATTCACAGCAGACTGAAGCCCAGGCAAAAATATTTTACTTATTAAAACGCAGGTATATAAAAAAATTAAAAATAAATTAAAGGATAAAGGAGGTATAATTAACAGACTCAGGTATAGTTATAAAACGTACACTGATGTTTCCAAGAGACAGGCTGTATCATATCTATAATGAGAACACAAATCCCATGCAAAACCCCTGTTAAAATCCATGATTGTCTGCTTTCATGCTCTTGACCATCTCTCCATTTGTTCCTTTAATTATTACAAATATTAGGGGAAAGCTTATCCACTGCGAGTAAAGCCGACCATTTATGAATGGATGTTACCACGTTGACCAAAGTGAAACATAAAAAACAGAAAATATTCCCCACTTGGGAACAGAAAATAAAGTGTATGTGGATATGAAAACCTCAGGGGCTATAAGATTGGGTTATCTGTTACTGCAGTTAATGGGAATTAAAAGAAAATAAACCCTTTAATCAGCTGGCCTCTCATTGGCTTATGATTTATTTTTATGCCCATGACAAGAATTGTAAACTCCCTAGGGACTTTGATTTATTCCCTGTTGCATCCTCAGTGCCTAGAAGAATCTTTGGCACACTCACTATTCAGTAGTCAGTAAACCAAAAGAAAGTACAGACTCATTCAGAGAGAGGTGACAAGCAGCCCCTAAAACTGATGAGTACACCTAGAATCTCATTTCTAGGGGAGGAAACAGAAGGCTGGAAAGATCGAAGCACTCGTCAACGGTCAGACAGCTAGTCAGTGAGAGCTGGGAATGGGTTCTAAGATTAGTTTTCTCTTACAGCAATGGACAGAAAATCAGACAGAGAATAGCAAAAACCCAAGGATCTTTAGACAGACTCTCAAACCAGTGCTATTTTCTGACAAGTATATCTACCCCTCACTGAATTCATTTGGGGCAGAAAAAACAAAAACAGCTGCTCTTGGGCTTCCCTGGTGGCACAGTGGTTGAGAGTCCGCCTGTCGATGCAGGGGACACGGGTTCGTGCCCCGGTCCGGGAAGATCCCACATGCTGTGGAGCGGCTGGGCCCGTGAGCCGTGGCCGCTGAGCCTGCGCATCCAGAGCCTGTGCTCCGCATCGGGAGAGGTCACAACAGTGAGAGGCCCGCGTACCGAAAAAAAAAAAAAATAGCTGCTCTTTATCAAACCATGATTCTACCTACACTGGGAGATTTGGAAACATTCTTTCCTTCTGTCCTCACAATCTTAGTAGGGGGTGTAATGCCTTCTGTTTCCCGAAGGACAAACCTGAGTCTCAGATGTCCAAGGTGTCTTGGGTCAGGGTCACACATCAAGGAAGTAGGAGTAGGAGATGAGGAAGGGGCTTCCTCAAATGAGGCCCATCTAACCACAGATGCCAGGATCCTTGACTTCTCCCCGCAAAGCTGCTGATGACACCCAGTGGTGATGACTCTCAGGGCATTAAAGGTCAGGCAGCTGGATGTTTTTTCTCTTCCTCCTTTGTTTCTTTTTTTAGAGTATTGGTCTCTAAGTTACTTCTTGTTGCAGACCATACACAGCTAAGTTGATTATTATCATCAGTAGCAACTAATTTGTGTTGAGAGCTGTCAGGCATTGTATTCCGTGCTTTATTTGATTTGAGCCATTTCATTTCCAGCGCACTGGGCAGCAGCTTCTTCCCACTGCCTTTGCTGAATGAACCAGTAAAGGATATTCCCTTAAGAGGATCCTTGGTGACAACTTTGATCCTTGGATCAAACTGTGAACTTGAAGGGCAGGAGAGGAATGAAATCATGAAAGAGAAAAACATTACCCTCTAGCAAAATCAGTATTCCTTAACCTTTCTGGGGTCATTGGACCTGTTGGAGAATTTGATGAAAACTTTGGACTTATTCCGCAGAAGAATATCCATAAGCATGTAGGAAATTTTGCTACAGTTTATACGTGTATGTATTTCATTCATGACTTCCCGAGGCCCAGGCTAAGAACCAATACTTTAAATGCTTCTACTGGGTGTTACTATAGTTCCCAAATATTTCAGACTTCTAAACTGTTGAGGGTTTGATTTCCGGTTAGCTCTGCCCATGTGCTCTCCAGAGGTGCAGTTTTAAATTCTGTTTGGAGGGACTTCCCTGGTGGCGCAGTGGTTAAGAATCCGCCTGCCAAGGCAGGGGACACGGGTTCGAGCCCTGGTCTGGGAAGATCCCACATGCCACAGAGCAACTAAGCCCGTGCGCCACAACTACTAAGCCTGCGCTCTAGAGCCCAAGAGCCACAACTACTGAGCCCATGTGACACAACTACTGAAACCCGCGTGCCTAGAGCCCATGCTCCACAACGAGAGAAGCCACCGCAATGAGAAGCCCGTGCACTGCAACGAAGAGTAGCCCCTGCTCGTCACAACTAGAGAAAGCTCATGCGCAGCAGCAAAGACCCAACGCAGCCATAAATAAATAAATAACATAAATAATAAGAATTCTTTCCGGAAAAAGTTGATATGCAGAGTAACTCACTTTAAGAGTTAGCATGAAAAAAAAAAAAAACAACTCTGTGCTAGGATTCTTCAAGAATTTCGCAGCCTCATTTAAGGTTACACTTGGGAGGATAACCCAAAGATGGTTAAAATAAAATAAAGTAGAAAATGGAATTGATTGCTGAGATAACTCAGGACAAAAATTACTTTTTGTTTGCAGTTTTAGTGAAATATTAAAAATATTCTAGGAGGGTCTTCCCTGGCAGTCCAGTGGTTAAGACTCCGAGCTTCCACTGCAGGGGGTGCAGGTTTGATCCCTGGTCGGGGAACTGAGATCCCACAGGCCGCACGGTGTGACCGAAAACAAAATATTCCAGGACTGTATGGGCCTTACATGAAGTGGCCCCTGGCTACTCCTTTCAGCTCATGTCACTCTCTTCTCTATGTCTCACTCAGTTCCAGCCTCACGGGCATGCTCCTCTCCGTTGAACTCTCCAGGTGTACGTCTACTCTGGGCACTCACCTTGCTATTCCCTTTCCAGAACACTCTTCCCCATGTTTGCCAGACCAGCTCCCTTCAGCGACGCATCACTCAGCTCCTGGTCCCCTATTCGGAGTCATCTTCCCAGACCTCTCCAACTAAAAAAGCACATCTCCTCCATCATGCTACCCCCTACCTTGATTTAATTTCTTCCTTGCACTTCCCACCACTGATACCGTGTTATAAATTTAAATTTTGATATCTTGTTCACCATGGATTTTTTGCATTGATTTAGATTTTTAAAATATGGCATCAAAGTATAATTTATCTTGATTACTAAGTTTTGGGGGAGCCCCCCCTTACATTTTCCATCCAAAAAGAGTGCCTCACTCGCCTCACCCGGTTCTGGCCCTGGTTTTCCATCTCTCTCAGCTGGGATGAAAGCTGCATGACGCAGAGTCTTTGCTTTGGCCCCTGCAGCACCTCTAGTGATCAGCAGAGGCCTGGGCAGATAGGAGGTGCTCACTAAATGTTGAATGAATGAAAGGAAAAGGGCATTAGCAAATAACCTACATAAATGGGCAACTTTTGCAAAGGGGCAGCTTCAGGAGACATGGGGTGCCTACCTGGGGAGAACATAAAGTTTTTAAAAGATGCTTTGTTAAGAAAAATAGTTGCCACTGGGTGCTTGGGTCCACAGTGCTTATCACACTAGGAGATCTCTAAACAAGGCTTCTTACCACTTCCATCTTCCTGATGAAATTGAACTTAATTGAGATCAAGTTGCTACCACCACCATCACCACCATACCACCCACCATTTCCTCTTCCTACCTGGAGAGGAAACAGTACAGAAGTCTGGGTGTTAGAGAAAAATACTTAGCCAAAAGTTGCTGAAAGCTAAAAAATACGATTTTATCCTAATTTACAGGTTTTTTTCAGAAGTAATTTTCCTATTGAATTAATCAGTGGAAACTCATCCCACAACTGCTCTCTTTTAAAAAAAAGGAGGGAAACACATTTAGCTGAGAGCAGCAGTTTGCATTATTTTAAACCCAATGGTTTTGTACTTTGTTGACAAAGGTCCTTGGTTTGAACTCTTCTCAAAAAAGGAAGTATATATAGATATAGCTCCAGATCCGTGTGTGTGTGTGTTTCTCTCTCTGTCTTTCTCTTTCTCTTTGGCTCTATCCATGGCTTGATCTCTCCACTTACATACGTACATACATAGTATTCTGAAACCATTTGGGACCTGTCCATTACCTATTGGAGACTATGTCACTTCTAAAGGACTAAATGAGCTGAAACATCTAAAGCATTAGAACAGTGTCTGGAATATAGTAATCCCTTAATAGATACATCTTGTTGTTATCACTCATGTGTAAAACATCATTTTGCCCCGTGGAGTAAACAATTATTGGTGTCTCCCTGGAGCAACCCCTCCTCCTAACACCATTGCTAACTTTGCTAGGGGCTCCAGCTGGGACACAGCGCTCCAAGGGTCTCTCGTGTTTCTGCACATCTTCTGAGCAGAGGCATTGACTTGACATTTTTTTCTAGACTATCCTTTCCAGGATGTTTGTAACAAACTCCCTTGGAAGACAGAGATAACCTCTCCCTCCAGAGCAGAAGGGCGGGATTGTTTGCTGTCCAATATCGTAAAGATAAGGTCTCCCTCTGAGGCAAAGCTTGGTCAGGTTTACACAGATACTATAAAAGATTGGGGCTTCCTATGTCCAGGGTTTTTTTTCTTTGGCTTTGATGCAAACCCACTGTGTGTATAGCATCACATGGGCCCACCTTTGCATTGCCCCTGGGACTTGAGGGATGTGAGGAAATGATGCAAAGATGAAACATAAGCTGCTTGCGAGGCTGTAAGAAAAGCCCCCTGACTGTGCAGGAGAGTTGACATGACAGGCCTGACTAATCTCCCTAGAAAGTCCTGCTTGCAAGGTTGGCTTTGGTGCTTGGATAGGAATTTGGATTTGAGGAGGGTTTTCACCATCCCCAGAGTTGGTAAGAATGGTGCAGGGCCTAAACTGTTTGTACAAATGATGTGATTCATGCTGGATGCCTGCTCTCCTTTGGAGAGTCTGGAATTTTGGTCCACGCCACACAGAGGCTGCCTGCATGATCAGCCCCAGTGAAGACCCTGGGGGCCAGGCTCTCAAGAGTTTCCCTAACCGGCAACATTGCCCATGTGTTTGTCACAGCTCGCTGCTGGAGGAATTAAGGGTGTCCTGTGTGACCTCTGGGAGGGGACTCTCAGCACCTTGAGCCTGGTTTCCTTGCTACTTCACCCCCCGCCACCTGTGCGCTTTCCCTTTGTCGATTTTGCTTTGTCTCCTCTCACCGTGATGGCTCAGAGCTGTGAGCACAGCTATATGTGGGAACCTGTGAATCCTCCTATCGAATCACTGGACCTCGTCTTGGGGACCCTGACATAGCCTCTGACCTCAGTCTCGTGTCTTCTCTCAGCATTCATGAAGTTGTCACAGGCTAACTTGTGAATTTGAAGTAGGAGAAAATCTCAGACATGTCACAGTTCTTGTCAGATCCATCCCCTTACCTCTCTCGGGACACATGGGAGTGTGTGTGTGTGTGTGTGTGTGTGTGTGCGCGCGCGCGCGTGTGTGTTTGCGTGCATGTGTGTGTGTAGGGGTGAATTCCAGGTCTAGGACAACTTGGGTATTACATGCCCTTCTCATCATGGAGCTTTCAGGGGCAGGCATCTGATCTAAACTAGTCCAAGCAAAAATCAAGACTCTTCCCCATTGGCCACAAACCAAGAAGGACATAACTCAGGGCAGCCACCCTGCAACCATGAGAGTTAACACAGAGAGAGTGGGACCGAGAAATTGGGCCTTGATGATTCTGCTGGAGGACCCAAAATCAGCTGTTCTTTTTAAAAATTTTTTAAATTAAAAAAATGTTTTATACAGCAGGTTCTTATTAGTTATCTATTTTATACATATTAGTGTATACATGTCAATCCCAATCTCCCAGTTCATCCCCCCCCCACTTTCCCCCCTTGGTGTCCATACGTTTGTTCTCTACATCTGTGGCTCTATTTCTGCCTTGCAAAACGGTTCATCTGTACCATTTTTCTAGATCCCACATACATGCATTAATATACGATATTTGTTTTTCTCTTTCTGACTTATTTCACTCTGTATAACAGTCTCTAAGTCCATCCACGTCTCTGCAAATGACCCAATTTCGTTCCTTTTTATGGCTGAGTAATATTCCATTGTATATATGTACCACACCTTCTTTATCCATTTGTCTGTTGATGGGCATTTTGGTTGCTTCCATGACCTGGCTATTGTAAATAGTGCTCCAATGAACATTGGGGTGCACGTGTCTTTTGAGTTATGGTTTTCTCTGGGTATATGCCCAATAGTGGGATTCCTAAAACCAGCTGTTCTTGAAGCCAGCCTGCCCCTGGATTAACTTAAGATACTTGAGTCAATAAATTCCCTTTATTGCTTAAGAGAGCATGGATACGGTTTTTGATTCCTTGTAACAGAAGGAGTCGTAGCTGATACAGATCACAGCTGCTCCCAGAATGTGGCTCTCTCCATTCTAGTGTAGGGAACCAAGCCTCACAAAGACGGGGTCCTTCTTTAGGGACCCTGAGACTAACTCAATGAAAATAATTAGTCTTTTGGCAGTCAACAATTTAAAAGAGCTTACTAAGTAGCAGGTAGGAACCGGAGCTAGTACCATTTCAGGTGATTTCCAGACTGGAGATGCCTAGTGGCTGAGGTGCACGTAGGAGATGTGAAGACTTGAAGCGATGATGTAACCATAGCAACGTAAGCTAAAGCCCCAGCTACAAGGAGAGGAAGAGGAGGTGGTTTGACTTGCGGGGGTGGTGGGGGGAGCTCTGGGCCCCTCTCAGATCTGTGCCCAGCGATAAGGATCCTGATTATACCACACTTCCTGGCTTTGCTTTTCCTGAGCTAGCCTTGCGCGTGCGAACTTGGCCTCTTCTGTAGCTCCTTGAACACTTTGGGGAGAAGCGTTTAAATGACACAAGTAAACATGTTGCTTTGGTACCAGAACCCAAGTGACACGGATCAAAGACTTTTCCAAAGAAAAGATTGCTACAAAGGATGTTGCAATTCATGACTGTATTTACATAATATTATAAATGGTAACACATTTGAGACCACTGAGGTGTAAACCTTTTATGATCCCACATACTGAATTTATCAACACAGAACCTATAATGTACAAAATAAATTAATAGGGAACCCAACAGAACATGTTATGTTGCAAATTTACTGCTACTTATAACATGCCTGTTTTACTAGGTTCAGACAAAATAGCAATATATATATATATATGTATTTTTTTGGTGTAAGATGCAGATACATAATTTGTACCAATCTCACAGAATTAGTTTAATCCAAAATGAAAAACTTATTATATTTTCTATCAGATGCAACAGAAATTGTTTGAAAATAATCTCTCCCCGCTTCTCCTACTTATTTTCTCCCTAGCAGCTAGTACATTGTGTATGTATTTCTTCATCATTTGTCTGTCTCCCCATTAGATTGTAAGCTCCTTGAGGGCAAAGCCTCAGTCTGATTCAGGGCTATATGCCCAGAACCTAGAATCTGACATATAATAGGTCCCCAATAAGTAAGGACTGAATGACTGAGTTTAAAACAGGCACACATTTAGCCAATATAAAAGTTGATTTCTGTAACTTCATTTCACACACTGGCCCTACATGATAGGCTAAAAACTTTGGTCCTTAGTTCACACCTGATTCTCTTCCCTGACTCTCTGTGGGATAAGCCAATGTCCTGGGGTTGCTCAGCCACTTGGTAATACTGGGTTTGGGCACCACGGCTGTTGCCACCCCTTGGTGTATCCCCAGGCTGGCTTTTCCCAGAGCACAGACTTGCACAGGTTGTGGGTGTGAAGCTGAAGCGAAGAAGTTAACACGGAGAAGGAAGGAGGAAGGAGGCTCATTCCAACATCCCCCTGAATTGCTGCGTGTGCCGCTCCAGCTTCTTGGCCTCAGCCTGGAGGTGCTGCAGGG
The DNA here is from genome assembly GCF_964374135.1 of Grampus griseus. Taxonomy (NCBI): domain Eukaryota; kingdom Metazoa; phylum Chordata; class Mammalia; order Artiodactyla; family Delphinidae; genus Grampus; species Grampus griseus. The sequence continues at coordinate 82,543,141 of NC_139008.1, read as the reverse complement.
CGGCGGGGCTGGGATGCTGGAGTACGGCGTGCTTGGTGGCCAGCGCCAGGTCCTTGAGCAGGCTGCAGAGGCGGCTGCTGCCGCGCAAGATCTCGTTGCGCACGTCCCTCTCCTGGGTCTCCTGGCACAGCGTGTCCACCAGCTTCTGCCCGACCATGATGACTAGCTTGCTCTGCGCGATGAAGATCTCGGGGGGCTGGCCGTTGCCGAGACTGCTGTGCAACACGCCGATGGCTTTGAAGAGCGCCCCGAAATAGAGGCGGCAGTGTTCAGAAAGGCGGATTTTCTTCTCAGGATTCTGCTGACTCAAAGGTCGGGGGCAAAGGGAGCTAGGATTCTAGAGAAGAGAAAGGAAACAATGGATAAGAGAGAGATTCGATCGACAGGCTGTGGTTGTCTCTCTTTTCCTGTTTTTGCTCAATTTGCTAGACTTTTTGTAAGAAAAAGTACAGTTTTGTTTGGGAAGCCCCACAGTGCAACATTTGCCTAAGAAATTAATGTTAAGGTTTTCAAAGCACTGTTACATATAAATTATCTCTCAGGTATATAATTTTATATATTGCATTATATACATAAAATCATTCATATTAGATACATATAAAATCGTATTCAATCCTCTCTACAAACTGTTAGAAACCCATTCTAAGAAACTCGTTGACAATGACTAAATTTATAACTTAAAAAAAAATGCAGAAAACTTGATGGTGAGATTTAAAAATTTACTCAAAGAACAGGTTTTAAAGCATTTAAAAAACCCTTCCTAGTTCCAGTATCAGAGGTAAATCTGAATCCCCCAAATTTCCAGAAGAAATAAAAATATACTGACTTACCAGCTTTAAGATTAAAATATTTATCTTACTTGCTAATTAAAGTTTTATTTAAAGTTTACTTTCATGAATTTTATTTTCTGGAATGTGGAACCAAAGCCCGTTCACTGTTGAAAGATTCTCAGCATCAAACTTAGTGGAAATCCTTCTCCAGGTAATAATCAAACACACTGCTATATTTAAATTGGATAACCAACAAGGACCTACTGTACAGCATGGGGAACTCTGCTCAATATTATATAACAACCTAAATAGGAAAAGAATTTGAAAAAGAATAGATACATGTATATGTATAACTGAATCACTTTGTATACACCTGAAACTAACACAACATTTTTATCAACTATAATATAAAATAAAAAGTTAAAAAAAAAAGCCCCTTTGTTAGGTTATAGGTGAGGAGACTGAGGCTTCCGGAAGAGAAGAGGCTGCCTAGGGTCACTCTACTAGCAAAATAAAGATCTGGAGCTCTTAGCCTAGTCAGCAAGTCTGAAACTCTCATTCTTTCTATTAAACTGTGCACTCTTATCAACCTACGGTCTTAAAACATCCAGCTCAGAAGCACTCAGACAGTGTTATAGTCTGACTGTGTCTCCCCAAAATTCATACCATGAAACTCTACCCCTCAGTGTGAAGTTATTGGGAGATGGGGCCTTTGGGAGGTGACCAGCATTAGATGAGATCATGTGGGTGGGGCCCCCAGGAATGGGGTTAGTGCGCTTCCAAGGGTTGCCCGAGAGCTTGCTTCCACCCTCTGCTCTCTGCCAGGTGAGGATACAATGAGAAGTGGGCAGTCTGCAGCCTGGAAGAGGGCTCTCACCAGAATCTGACCCTGCTAGCACCCTGGTCTTGGATTCCTAGCCTCTAGGACTGTGAGAAATACATTTCTATTGTCTATAAGCCACCCAGTCTATGGTACTTTGTTGTAGCAGCACAAACAGATTAAGATAGACAGGTAAAGGGAAGAAAAGCCTGGGGTGTTGGTTGAGATGGGCTCTCGGGGGGCAGGGAGCATGAGAAGAATGCATCAGAGGCTAGAAATGAGGAGCAACCATCTGGACGTTGGAATGTTGGCATCTTGGCTTGGGAGTATTACCTGTAGGTAAACAAAAATGTACTATGATTTTTATTCTGGGCTGTTGGAAATCTCTATTTTTGGTTGTCACATTGACCAGGGAACACTACAGGCTACCAGTGGACAGGGGGCTAGGGATGCTGAACAGTCCATCCCACGCAGTGAAGAACTGCCCACCTGATGGTCAGTGGTCCCCCTGCCACCCCCACTGAGAAGCAGTCAGTCTAAAGCAGGGTTTTTCCAAGGGTGATCCTTGGACCTCCAGCACCTGGGAACTTGTTAGAAAAGAAAATTCTCAGGCCCTTCCCTAGACCTACTGAATCAGAAACTCTGGGGTGGGGTCTAGCCCTCTGGGTTTTAACAAGCTCTATAGGAAACTATGACACACTCTCAGGTTTTAGAACCACTGGTCCAAGGCATACTTCGTGCTGAACAAAATAGCATGACTTTTAGTCATCTGACAGGCCCCAAGTTTTGGGTTTGGGGTTTGCAGAACGAAGCATCAGGACGCCTGGGTTATTATCTTAGTTGGCCTCTGAGAAGGCAAACAATCTTGTCCACATCATTGGATATCTCTGTCCCTTCTCGCCCATGCTGCCCTTCCCACCCCCCATCAGCCAGGAGGTTGAATGGGTTCATTGGTTCCCAGGCTTCAGTGATTCAAAGAAAACCTTCACACATTACGCCCTTTCCATCTTCCTCTTAACTTCGGTCAGCTACATCCTTGTTTTTAAGTGATCAGCTGTTTTTACTTAAGTTAAAACTTTTAAAATCGGTAAATGGAAAACTACTATCCTTTGCCACTAATAGGAGGTAAGCAAAGAAAAATAAGTACAATGCTAACATTTTTGATTTAAAAAAAAAAGGAAGAAGATCAAATGTCAGAGAGGTGTTGAAGATACACAGGCCCCAAACCAAAATGTTTTTTCTGTTGTAATCAGAAACATTAAAAGGGAATGTCAAACAGATACACGCACAGAGGGAAGATCAAGTGAAGACACAGGGAGAAGACAACCATGTACAAGCCAAGGAAAGACACCGGAGGAGAAACGAACCCTGATCTTGGATTTCTAGCCTCCAGAATTGTGAGAAAATGAATTTCTATTGTTTAAGCCAAAGGGGAAAAAATGTCAACAAGAATGTGAGTCCGTGTGACTTCATGCCATGTCAGTATCTCCTGTGATAAATTTGCAGAGCACCTAGAATTATTTCACTGATGGTTAAAGGACCATGGTCCACGTTTTGGGGCTCATTGGACTTGCTCATCCCCAGGGTTCCTTCTATTATAAAAAAGGAAGAACCGTCACAAAACCAAGTCTCCTCCCATGTGGGTCAGGGCTGTAATCCTGAATTATTCACAGCAGGAAACATCTCTGGGGATGAAGCCTATTAGTCCATCAGAAGTATCGGAGAGTCAGCATCATCGCTTACCTGGGTTTCTAAGTCTTTGTTTTCATCCAACCTTTGTTCCAAGATGGGTGTTTCTTTCTCTTCTAGGCTAGGCAACTCCTGAAACATAAAATCCCTTCAAATTACCAACTGGAATGGTCTTTATACTATTATATAGCTGTTTAAGTCCACTTTATAACTTGGGCATTCCTCGTTATGTTTTTGTTGATGGTTCTACCTAGTAATGACTTTTTCCAACAAAGGAGACTTCAGCAGCCCGAGGGCTGAATTTTGCCTACCAACATGGCCTAATATAATGACACACAATTTTATTGGGAAACGAAAAATAACCAAATTTCCAGCTTCTCTAGAGTGTGTTAAAGCTCTTGCACCTCCAGGCATGTCAGCAGAAAACCAAGACTGGGGCTGAAAGCACTGAGTTATCTCCGTGACACAGGCCCCAGGTTACCTGCTGCATTTCTTGCAACTTGGAATTCTCTCTCTTTTTCTTTTTTGGCTGCATTGGGTCTTCCTTGCCACGTGTGGGCTTTCTCTAGCTGCAGCGAGCGGGGGCTACTCTTCGTTGCGGTGCACAGGCTTCTCATTGCAGTGGCTTGTTGCGGAGCACGGGCTCTTGGTGCGTGGGCTCTAGAGCGCAGGCTCAGTAGCTGTGGCACACGGACTTAGCTGCTCTGAGGCATGTGGGATCTTCCCAGACCAGGGCTCGAACCCGTGTCTCCTGCACTGGCAGGCTGATTCTTAACCACTGTGCCACCAGGGAAGCCCTGCAACTTGCAATTCTTGAACTAAGGGTCTCTTTCTATAGTGTCTAGACTCATGGAGCAAAGTATTCCTAAGAGTAACTAGAGTCTGGAGGCTGCTAGGACCATGCACAACTTGGAAGAGTGTTTACAGTTCCTCTTCTGTTTCTAAGAAACACACTGACAATGACTAAATTTACAACTGTGAAAAATGCAAAGAAACTTGATGATGAGGTGAAAAATTTTGTTCAAAGAACAGGTTTCACAAGGTTTTCAAAATCCTTTCTAATCCTAGCATCAGAGGTAAGCCCAAAACCCCAATTTTCCAGAAGACATCCTGTCTGCCTTAATATTAAGATACATATCTTACTTCTTACTAAGAGCTCACCTAGAATTTTACTTCCATGAATTTTATTTTCTGGAAAATGGAACCCTTATCTCCCCAAAGACGATAAAACAGATTCTCATCATCTAACTTACTGGCGACCACTCCAGATAAAAATGGAAAGTCCCCTTATAGTATACCACTCTGAACTCACCTGTTCACAAACATCTGTCCTATTTTTCTTTAATAGTTCAGGAGGGTGTTTGCTTTCCCTTTGTTTCTGAAAAGAAGCATTCCTTTGGTATGATTCAATCTCCTTTTGGGGAAGCCAGATGGATTTTGCAAGCTTAAATTCTGCATTTGGGGTCAATTGCATGGGGTCTTCCTTTTCACAGTTCGGCTTGAAAAGGAGTCTCCCGTTGGCAATGACGAGGGAGGCGAACCTCTTGATGTCTTCTGGAACCATCCGCGCCGTCAGGACAAATCTCTCCAGGTCATCCAGGCTGTTTTGGACTTTGTTGGTCACAAGGACTTCCAGGGACCAATCGCAGCTCTCCAGACTTTCCTTTGTTTCAAGCAGGATTTGGTAGGAGTTGGAGATTGTCTGTAGCTGATCCCTAATTTTGGCCTGAAGTTTACTGTCGGTGAGGTTACAGGCGGTCCCACGGACGCCGCAGGCGAAATCCAGAAATTCTCTCAAGGATTCCTCTATGCGGTCGGCAGCCCTGCGGATCGCGTGGATATTGGCCTCCAGGTAGTCTCGGAACCTCCACTGCCTACTGACGAAGAGCAAGAGGCCCGCGACAGAGTTGTCCACCTTGTGCTGCAGAGCTGTGACTGTCTCTTTGGCCAAGTCCAGGTCCAAGGGGAGCTCTTTGGCTGACTCCTCCGAGAAGGAGCTAGAAGAGTGGCTAGACGTGGAGGAGCATGAGGAAAGGACGCTGGCTCTGCTGTCAGAACTGGAAACGGACAAGCCGTCTGGCTCAGGAGACGGCGATGCTGCCCGTCCGGAGAACCATGAGGAATTATGGTCCATGGAATTCTCTGAAGGCCCATCGGCTTTTCCCAGCTCTTTCCCAGCCTGAGGGACACTTAGCACTGCTTTAGGGACGTCGTAAATGTTCAGCCTGGTGTTCTTCTGTTCCACTCGGGAGATCAGAAAGCTTGCAGGGACCTTGTAGCTGACACCTTCATCCAAAGGGAATGCATCCCTGGGTGGTGGAAAGCTATGAGAAGGAATCTCTGGAAGGCTGAGTTTTTTCTGCATGGGCACGTTTTTCTGCGGGTGTGGACTGAGGGTCCTTGCTCTGCTGTTCTGAGGGCTGTGAAAACTGGACATGTACCTGGGGAGAGCACGGTGCCCCGATTTTTCCACAAAGCTGCTTAGAGATGCGTTTCTTACATCAGCCTTTTCCGGAGACACTGGCGTGTCATAAATCCATTCGGATTTCTGAGGGCTTGGCAACGTGTTGCAGCTGCCTCTCCTTAAGGCAATGCTTGACATCAGGGGAACACTCTGCCCCTGTGAAAAACCACACAAAGTCACCCAGTTTAGGAGCAATAAAAAGACAGTATGAGCGACTCAGGTGACACATGTGTATTACACTGAGGACCCACCAAGTGCTTGGCACTGTGCTTCTTAAAAATCTGATCAACACTCCCCACTCACGCTTCTTCTGTTGCTCCCCACTGCTGTTATCACTCAAGCCCTTCACAGTCGGGCTCCAACCTCCTTTTGAGCCTCCTTGCTCTCCGCTTCTGCCACCACCCTCCTTAAAAGTCCAGCTACCCTTGCTGTTTACCTTCCCCTGAACACAGAATGCTCTCTTGAACCACTATATTTAATTTTACCCAAACTGGTTCCTCTGCTCTAAATGTCTTCCCAACCCCTTGCTTTCTGTCTAACAAACTCCTATGCATCCTTTGTGAAACTGCTGAGTTGCCACCTTGGGCATAGGTACATTTATTTATACATGTGACAGAATCCAACGATAAACATGGATTACAGATTTCAAATTAAGGCACCTCCTTTTTATACAAATAAAAACCTACCTTGATGCAACATGTTTCCAAGGTATACAATAAGAAGAAGCATTTATCTAAAGTCTATTGAGCTCAAGGGACTTCCCTGGTGGCGCAGTGGTTAAGAATTCGCCTGCCAACGCAGGGGACACAGGTTCGAGCCCTGGTCCAGGAAGATCCCACATGCCGCGGAGCAACTAAGCCCGTGCGCCACAACTACTGAGCCTGTGCTCTGGAGCCCGTGAGCCACAACTACTGAAGCCCAAGAGCCACAACTACTGAAGCCCACGCGCCTAGAGCCCGTGCTCCGCAACAATAGAAACCACCGCAATGAGAAGCTGCGTACTGCAGCGAAGAGTAGCCCCCGCTCACCACAATTATAGAAAGCCCGCCTGCAGCAATAAATACCCAACACAGCCATAAATAAATAAGTAAATTAATTAATTAAAATAAATAAATAAAACAAAATAAAATAAAGTCTACTGAGCTCTTGCTCTGTGCCAAGCACTGTACTAGGTCTTTTGCAGGGATTATGTCAATTCTCACATAAGTTTGTAATAAGAAACGGAGGCATATGGAAGTTAAAGGATCTAAACCACGTAGCTTGTTCTGTTCCTGAATGCCATTGCAGTTACAAGTTTTGCCTCCAGTGAAGTAAGTTCTGCTGTGAGGGATTTGCATTCCTAATTTTTTTTTTTTTTCTTTTGCAGTACGTGGGCCTCTCACTGTTGTGGCCTCTCCTGTTGCGGAGCACAGGCTCCGGACGCGCAGGCTCAGCGGCCATGGCTCATGGGCCCAGACGCTCTGCGGCATGTGGGATCCTCCCAGACCGGGGCAAGAACCCGTGTCCCCTGCATCGGCAGGCAGACTCTCAACCACTGCGCCACCAGGGAAGCCCTGCATTCCTAATTTTGACCAAGCAAACAACATTTCCCAGAGGCCATTCAGGTTTGCATAGCATCGGATCTCAGCGCCCGTCATACTTACGTTTGGTTGGCTGGCAGGGGGACCAAGTGCTGCTTTTTGGGGGCTGGGGAGGATGTCATATAGCTGCTGCTGCTTCCCTGGCTCCTGGAGAAAGACCACAAAGAAGGACAACATGAATTTTTCCCTCCTGATGGCTGCACATCACAAACTCTCTCCACTTCAGTGTTCCTTTTTTTTCCAAATGAAAACACAAATCACTGAAGACTTGGGGGATTTCAGTCATGATGCTTTCATGGTGGAAGTGTGTGCTCTACTGGGTATATTTTCAACAATGGACTCTGCGCTTTAGAAAAGGTGACTTCTAGATCGAAGGTGGGGACAAACTATAGAGAGAATTAGCTGCAGCTGCAGTTAAAAACGGTAGTTCATTTCCTCTTGTTAGTTCACCTTAAGATTGAATTAAAGAAGAATAAATATAAGATTGGGACTTACTATGTCTTTTTCCTTTCTTGTTTTTCTCAGCAGAAATTTTCCTGTGCTTGTAAGTCATGTATTCATCCTGCAAATATTTACTGAGTGCCTACTAACGACTACGCACTGAACCATATGACATATATACACCCAGTAATGAGCAAAAGACATGGCGCCTCTACAGATAATAGGCTTTTTTTGGGTGCAACAATTAGGAAATACATATTTTAGGATAAAAAAAACAGGTTCCATGTTCCAAAGCGAGGTGAGAGAGCACCAAAACAGGTTTTGCAAAGAAAAAGAGAAAAAGCTGGAATTTGGAGAGGGGGTATCTTTGGAGCGAGCTGGGCTGTGAGTGTCCTGCTCTCCCCTTCTCAGTGGGGGGAGGAAAGGATGCTTTTCACTCCCTTCAGGCAAAGTGGAAAGTGCCCCACGGAACCTTCCGAGATTTGAGCTGTGCCACCTGAGCTTGGGGTCATAGTGCACAATGTCTAACTCTGCTTGAGAAAAGTTAAAGGTGAGAATCTTCTGACAAAGCACAGGGTGGTGGCTGGGCTGAGGGGGTCTGTTCTCAGGGCGGGGACCAGGCGGAGCAATGGGAAGCGCCTGCCTTGGCATAACATTTAAAGGTGCACCAACAAACTCTGTGTCTAAGATAAATAATATTTTAATGCAATACACTTTAAAATCGCAATTGATGTGAAAAAATCGTGATGAACAAAATATCAACATTTTGAATAAAGAAATGATCCACAGGGCCGGGACGAGGGCGAGGCAAGTGAAGTAAGTCCTGCAAATGTGTCTTTGTTTAAAACTTTGGGGGAGAAAGTGCCCCATTCTCCATACCCCACCCGCCCCCCAGTCCTGGCCCTGGGGTCCATTGCGGCTGAGGGAGCCCGTGCGTTCTCTGTGGACCAGACGTGGGCTGCATGGGAGCTGGAGCCAGGCCTAGAGGGTGAGAGCATCTCAGGAGGGTGAGGCTGGAGATGACCGGCTGCCTGGAGCTCAGGGAGGAACCTTCAGCCACCGGCCAGAGGAGAAGCATCTGCCCACCCTGTGCAACTTGCAGGTAAGAGATACCCAGCATGGGACTTCCCTGGTGGTCCAGTGATTAGGGCTCCAGACCCTCACTGCTGAGAGCCCAGGTTCAATCCCTGGTTGGGAACTAAGATCTCACAAGCCACGCAGCCAAAAAGAGAGAGAGAGAGAGAGAGAGAGAGAGATACCTGGCAATCGGGGGAGGCGGGGAGGGGTTGGCACTCGCAAAAATGTCCCCGAAGAGAAAGAATCAGCCTGCAGTGCTCACTGCCTCCATGGGGTAACACTGCACCATCCCTCCCACAGAACCAGGCACGCGGGACGTTTCCACCTCTGTCCTGCCTCCCTGCTTCCCCTCAGCCCCGCAGGAGCCTGAGGTCACCCAGTGAGAAGGAACCCGAGGTGGGGAACTAGCAGAGAATCCAGCCAGCCCTCCGTCCCTGCAGCAGGAGCCCAGGCCCTGCAAACAAGCTGAGAGAGCACGAGCTTTCGCTTTAAATATAGTAGGAACTTCGGGTATTGCCTGCACTGAACATTAAATTCCTCCATTGAGACTAATTATTACCTGTGAGGGACCAGGAAGTCACAGAGAAGGCCTGAATTTTTATTTAGACTAGAGCAGTGGTCTTTAGCCCTGGCTGTGCTCCAGAACCATCTGGGAGCGTTAAAATTACTGCTGCCCGGGGCCCACCCAGACCTCAAACATCAGCGCCCCTGAGTGTGGTTCCAGGATGCAGGCGTGGGTGAAGCACCCAGGCCATTCCGATGTGCACTGATGGGCAGGGGAGAACACAGCCACGGGGCAATTTTGATGGGCTGAGAAGCGAGTGAAGTTGTTTTCTGATTAAACGAAGCATGTCTTACAGAAGTGATGTACTAGTAACATTCAAATAAGTTTAAAAAAATCCCAAAACCTAAAATTTCCTCCCCCAGAGATAATCAATGTTAAGATAACCAATGATAATGTTAAGACTGTGATGTGGGACTTCCCTGGTGGCGCAATGGCTAAGAATCCACCTGCCAGTGCAGGGGACATGGGTTCGAGCCCTGGTCCAGGAAGATCCCACATGCCACGGAGCAGCTAAGCCCCTGCGCCACAACTACTGAAGCCCACACGCTCTAGGGCACATGTGCTGCAACTAATGAGCCCGTGTGCTGCAACTACTGAAGCTCACGTGCCTAGAGCCTGTGCTCCGCAACAAGAGAAGCCCTCCTGTTCACTGCAACTAGAGGAGGACTGCGCACAGCAACGAAGACCCAACGCAGCCAAAAAACAACAAAAAAGATGTATATCCTTCATGATATTATTACTTTTAAAAAGTGCAGGGGGGTGGAGTCAAGATGGCAGTGTGGGAAGACACCAAGTTAGCGTCTCCCCACAACTAGGGCAACTGCCGGCTGCTGGTGTGGGACCCTGATGCCCAAGGAGACGGGAGGAACCCCCAAGTGAACTGGTAGGACATGGGAGGACTGAGCGGGGAGAAGAAATGGGGGCCAGACAGGATTGGTGCCCCTGAGGCTGGGGAGACCAGGGGAGGCAGGCAGGAGGGCCTCTCCAAGAAGAGCGGGAGGGGAGTGAACGGTGATTACCCCTCCCACTGGGGCCGGGGAGCCTGCTGAGCTCCGCGGCTGGTAGCTGTCCCGCCAAAGCCCCCTCAAGGCCGCGTGGGTCCCAGGGGCAGAGGAGGGAGGCCAGGGAGATCAAGAAAGGCAGGCAGGAGGGGCCCTCCGGGAGGAGAGGGAAAGGAGCGGAGGGCGATTGCCCTGCCTACTCGAGCCCAGGAAGCCTGCTGGGTTCCCAGGTGAGGTCCCCCGCCCTCTGAGACCAGGGGTGGGGGGCACGCCTGGGCCCCTTCTGTTCCTTGAGCCTAAGCCCCACCCGCCACAGCCCTCAGGGCCTTTTCCAGCCCTGTGGGTCCTGAGCATAGGCCCTGCCCACCACCCAAACCCGCCCTTGTTTAGGCCCCGCCCTCCACAGCCAAGGCCTTCCCCCCACCTTTTTTTTTCTTTTTCCTTTCCTTTTTTTTTCTTTTCCCTCATCCTCTTTTTTACTATTGTGGTAGTGATGTACCTTCCAGTTGCTGATTCATGTATATTTTTATTTTTATGTTCTTTCTACTATATCTGTTAGTTTCCTAGTCTAAGTTTATTTTTTAATATGTTATTGTTCTTTTTTTTTTTTTTTTTTGCCACCCCATGTGGCTTGGGGGATCTTGATTCATGTACTGGGGGTGGGGCAGAAGTTACTGCGGTGGGAGCTCCAAGTCCAAACCACTGGACTAACAGAGAACCTCAGACCCCAGGAAATATTCATCAGAGTAAAGTCTCACGGAGGTCCTCATCTCAGCACCAAGACCCAGCTCTACCCAACAGCCTACAAACTCCAGTGTTGGAAGCCTCAGGCCAAACAACCAGTAAGAAAGGAACACAATCCCACTCATAAAAAATTTTAAAAAAATTAAAAATTTTTTTTTAAACGGAGGCAGAAGAACGAATAAGTGAGCTGGAAGACAAAATGGTGGAAATAACTGCTAAGGAGCAGAATAAAGAAAAAAGAATGAAAAGAATTGAGGACAGTCTCAGAGACCTCTGGGACAACAATAAACGCACCAACATTCGAATTATAGGGGTCCCAGAAGAAGAAGATTAAAACAAAGGGTCTGGGAAAATATCTGAAGAGATTACAGTAGAAAACTTCCCTAACATGGGAAAGGAATTAGTCACCCAAGTCCAGGAAGCACAGAGAGTCCCATGCAGGATAAACCCTAAGAGAAACAGACCAAGACACACATTAATCAAACTAACAAATGTTAAATTCAAAGAAAAAACATTAAAAGCAGCAAGGGAAAAACAAAAAATAACACACAAAGGAATCCCCATAAGGTTATCAGCTGATTTTTCAGCAGAAACTCTGCAGGTCAGAAGGGAGTGGCAGGATATACTTAAGGTGATGAAAGAGAAAAACCTAAAACCAAGATTACTCTACTCAGCAAGGCTCTCATTCAGATTCAGTGGAGAAGTCAAAAGCATTTTAGACAGACAAAAGCTAACAGAATTCAGCACCACCAAAACAGCTTTACAACAAATGCTAAAGAAACTTCTCTAGGCAGGAAACAAAAGAGAAGAAAAAGACCCACAAAAACAAGCCCAAGACAATTAAGAAAATGGTAATAAGAACATACATATCAATAATAACCTTGAATGTAAATGGATTAAATGCTCCAACCAAAAGACACAGACTGGCTGAATGGACACCAAAACAAGACCCACCTATATGTTGTCTACAAGAGACCCACTTCAGACCTAGGGACACATACAGACTGAAAGTGAAGGAATGGAAAAAGATATTCCATGCAAATGGAAATCAAAAGAAACCTGGAGTAGCAATAATCATACCAGATAAAATAGACTTTAAAATAAAGACTGTTACAAGAGATAAGGAGAGACACTACATTAAGGGATCAATCCAAGAAGAAGATATAATAACTAATGTTTATGCACCCAACAAAGGAGCACCTCAGTACATAAGGCAAATGCTAACAACCATGAAAGGAGAAATCGAAAGTAACACAATAAGAGTAGGAAACTTTAACACCCCACTTACACCAATGGACCGATCATCCAAACAGAAAATAAATAACAAAACACAAGCTTTAAATGACACAATAGACCAGATAGATTTAATTGACATTTATAGAACATTCCATCCAAAAGTGGCAGAATACACTTTCTTCTCAAGTGCACATGCAACATTCTCCAGGACAGATCACATCTTGGGTCACAAATCAAGCCTCGGAAAATTTAAGAAAATTGAAATCGTATCAAGCATCTTTTCTGAACACAACACTATGAGATTGGAAATCAATTACAGGAAAAAAAAAACTATAAAAAACACAAATACATGGAGGCTAAACAGTGTACTACTAAATAACCAAGAGATCACTGAACAAATCTAAGAAGAAATTAAAAAATACACAGAAACAAATGACATCAAAAACACGATGACCCAAAGCCTATGGGATGCAGCAGAAGCAATTCTAAGAGGGAAGTTTATAGCAATTCAACCTCACCTCAAGAAGCAAGAAAAATCTCAAATAAACAATTTAACCCTACACTTAAAACAACTAGAGAAAGAAGAACAAAGAAAACCCAAAGTCAGTGGAAGGAAAGAAATCATAAAGCTCAGAGAGGAAATAAATGAAATAGAAATGAAAAAAACACTAGCAAAGATCAATAAAACTAAAAGCTTGTTCTTTGAGAAGATAAACAAAATTGATAAACCCTTAGCCAGACTTATCAAGAAAAAAAGGGAGAGGATGCAAATCAATAAAATTAGAAATTTTTTTAAAAAAAGGAGAAGTTACAACAGACACTGCAGAAATCAAAGTATCATAAAAGACTACTACAATCAACTATTTGCCAATAAAATGGACAACCTGGAAGAAATGGACAAATTCTTAGAAAGGTATAACCTTCCAAGACCGAACCAGGAAGAAACAGAAAATATGAACAGACCAATCACAAGCAATGAAATTGAAACCGTAATTAAAAATCTTCCAACAAACAAAAGTCCTGGACCAGATGGCTTCACAAGTGAATTCTATCAACCATTTAGAGAATAGCTAACACCGATCCTTCTCAAACTCTTCCAAAAAATTGCAGAGGGAGAAACACTCCCAAATTCATTCTATGAAGTCAACATCACCCTGATACCAAAACCAGAAAAAGATATCACAAAAAAAGAAAATTATAGACCAATATCACTGATGAACATAGATGCAAAAATCCTGAACAAAATATTAGCAAACAGAATCCAACAAAACAGTTAAAGGATCATACAGCATGATCAAGTGGGATTTATACCAGGGATGCAAGGATTCTTCAATAACACAAATCAATCGATGTGATACACCACATTAACAAATTAAGGAATAGAAACCATATGATCATCTCTATAGAGGCAGAAAAAGCTTTTGACAAATTTCAACACCCACTCATGATAAAAACTCTCCCGAAAATGGGCATAGAGGGAACCTATCTCAACATAATAAAGGCCATATATGACAAACCCACAGCAAGCATCATACTCAAAGGTGAAAAACTGAAAGCATTTCCACTAAGATCAGGAACAAGACAAGGATGTCCACTCTTGGCACTCTTATTCAACATAGTTTTGGAAGTCCTAGCCACAGCAATCAGAGAAGGAAAAGAAATAAAAGGAATACAAATTGGAAAAGAAGTAAAATTGTCACTGTTTGCAGATGACATGATACAATACATAGAGAATCCTAAAGATACCATCAGAAAACTACTAGAACTAATCAATGAATTTGGTAAGGTTTCAGGACACAAAATTAACGCACAGAAATCTCTGGCATTCCTATATACCAACAATGAAAAATCAGAAAGAGAAATTAAGGAAACACTCCCATTTACCACTGCAACAAAAAGAATAAAATACCTAGGAATAAACCTGCCTAAGGAGGCGAAAGACTTGTACTTAGAAACCTATAAAATACTGATGAGGGGCTTCCCTAGTGGCACAGTGGTTAAGAATCCGCCTGCCAATGCAGGGGACCCAGGTTCGATCCTTGGTCTGGGAAGATCCCACATGCCACGAAGCAACTAAGCCCATGCGCCACAACTACTGAGTCTGCACTCTAGAGCCTGCAAGCCACAACTACTGAGCCCGCATGCCACAATTACTGAAGCCCACACACTCTAGGGCCCATGCTCCGCAACAAGAGAAGCCACCGCAATGAGAAGCCCCGCGTGCAGCAACGAAGACCCAATGCAGCCAAAAATAAATTTAAAAAAAACACTAATGAATGAAATCAAAGATGACATAAACAGATAGAGAAATATACCATGTTCTTGGATTGGAGGAATCAATATTGTGAAAATGACTATACTACCCAAAGCAATCTACAGATTCAATGCAATCCCTATCAAACTATCAATGGCATTCTTCACAGAATTAGAACAAAAAAGTTTACAATTTGTATGGAAACACAAAAGACCCCAAATAGCCAAGGCAATCTTGAGAAAGAAAAACGTAGTTGGAGGGATCAGGCTCCCCAACCTCAAACTATACCACAAAGCTACAGTAATCAAGGCAGTATGGTACTGGCACAAAACAGAAATATAGATCAATGGTACAAGATAGAATGCCCAGAGATAAACCCACGCACATATGGGCACTTAATTTATGACAAAGGAGGAAGAACATACCATGGAGAAAAGACAGCCTCTTCAATAAGTGGTGCTGGGAAAACTGGACAGCTACATGTAAAAAATGAAATTAGAACTCTCCCTAACACTGCATACAAAAATAAACTCAAATGGATTAATGTCCTAAATGTAAGGCCAGACACTATAAAACTCTTAGAAGAAAATGTAGACAGAACACTCTATGACATAAATCACAGCAAGATCCTTTTTGACCCACCTCCTAGAGTCATGGAAAGAAAAGCAGAAATAACCAAATGGGACTTAATTAAACTTAAAAACTTTTACACAGCAAAGGAAGCCAAAAACAAGACAAAAAGACATCCCTCAAAATGGGAGAAAATATTTGCAAATGAAACAACAAAGGATTAATCTCCAAAATATACAAACAGCTCATGGAGCTAAATATCAGAAAGACAAACAGTCCAGTTAAAAAATGGGTGGAAGACCTAAATAGACTTTTCACCAAGGAAGACATACAGATGGCCAAGAGACACATGGAAAGATTCTCAACGTCACTAATTATTAGAGAAATGCAAATCAAAACTACAATGAGGTATCACCTCACGCCGGTCAAAATGGCCATTATCAAAAAAATCTAAAAACAATAAATGCTGGAAAGAGTGTGGTGAAAAGGGAACCCTCCTGCACTGTTGGTGGGAATGCAAATTGATACAGCCACTATGGAAAACAATATGGAGGTTCCTTACAAAATTACAAATAGAACTACCATACGACCCAGCAATCCCACTACTGGGCATTTACCCTGAGAAAACCATAATTCAAAAAGAGACATGTACCACAATGTTCATTGCAACACTATTTACAATAGCCAGGACGTGGAACCAACCTAAATGTCCATCGACAGATGAATGGATAAAGAAGATGTGGCACATATATACAATGGAATATTACTCAGCTATAAAAAGAAATGAAATTGAGTTACTTGTAGTGAGGTGGATGGACCTAGAGTCTGTCATACAGAGTGAAATAAGTTAGAAAGAGAAGAGCAAATACCATATGCTAACACATATATATGGACTCTAAAAAAAAAAAAAAGGTACTGATGAACCTAGTTACAGGGCAGGAATAAAGATGTAGATACAGAGGGTGGACTTGAGGACACGGGGTGGGAAGGTGAAGCTAGGTCGAAGTGAGAGTAGCACTGACATATATACACTACCGAATGTAAAATAGTTAGCTAGCGGGAAGCAGCAGCATAGCACAGGGAGATCGGCTTGGTGCTTTGCGATGACCTAGAGGGGTGGGATAGGGAGGGTGGGAGGGAGGCTCTGGAGGGAGGGGATATGAGGACATATGTATGTATATGGCTGATTCACTTTGTTGTACAACAGAACTAACACAGTATTGTGAAGCAATTATACTCTAATAAAGGTCTATTAAAAAAAAAAAAGACTCCATACTCCCATTGCAGGAGAACTAAGATCGCGCCTGCCAAAATAAAAGTGCTTTGGAAACCGAAAAAAAACAAAAAAAGGTGCAGATATGTGTATGTGTATGTTTGTGTGTATACATATGCGTGGATATAAAGTATCTATTACAAATGAAAAGTAAAAAAGTTTTAAATATTCAGAATTCAAACAGTAGTAATGTTCTCGTGAGTAGGTCTGGGCTCCCTGGGCACAAAGCTGGTTTCTGAGGGAAGATGTGTCCTTTGGAGTCAGGACTGATGCTCCAGGAGATATCTCAGTGGCAAAGCCGAAATGCAGGGTCTGCGTGACCCTGAGACCCCACAATGGATGGAGAGGTGTGGGAAGAGCAGGGCCACGGCTGAGGCTCACCTTTAGGGCTGGGAGGCACCGGCTCTGGGCAGGCACATCGTACACCTGGCAAGGCAGAGCTGGCAACGAGGTCCGAGCAGGCCTGGGAATTGTGAAGAGGGCCTTGGGGAGAAAAAGAAGAGTTGAGGGAAAGAAACGTCACCACTGAGTCCACGGGTCATGAGACAGCAAAGGCAGCTCTGACACACTGGGATGTTCTCTGGGCACCTCTAATTGGAAGCCCTTCGCTCTGAGACTGGGAACAGCAGCACGCTGTTGGGGAGGTCCATGGTGGAGGGCAGTCTTCCTCACATGCTGGTCCATAGCTGCCTGCATCAGCCTCACCTGAGAAGCAGGCTGGAATGCAGATTCCTGGGCTCCGCGTCCGTGGTACGGAATTTCTGAGTCTTGATGGAGAAACTGAAAAACTGCTGTATCATCAAGTTTCCCGGGTGATTCTGCTGTTCTCTAGGGATCCCAGGCTGTGATTCGAACGCTGGGTTATTAATGTTTGTCTAATGATGCTGAGGATGCAGCCGTGAATGAGGCAGGCAGGGGGGCTTTACAGGTGCTACCTGATCCTCTGCTCTGTGATCCCCTTCACTGCCGCAGATTAGTAAACCGGACTTGGTCCCTGCTGGTCTTTGGCTGATCTGTCCAGGACAAACTCAGCAACGGTTCCCCATTATGCTCTGGGTTAATTCCAAGCTCCTTGCAGGCCATGCCCTGCCCAACCCCAGGGACTATGCATGGTGTGTCCCCCGTTGTCAGCCATCACCTTCCTTCCTCCCTGCCCACCCCCCTCCTTATTGGAACACAGCGAGCTCTCTCCCACCGCAGAGCCTGTCCAAACACGGTTCCACTGCCTACCACTCCCCAATCACCACAGGTCCATTTTATTTATGCAGCTGACTTTGTGGGTCACACTTGCCCAAGAGACAACCTACAGACTACAAGGGGACTTTCCTGTGTTTGGAATTTTAGGTGGAAAGAAGTCAGTTCAAAAATGCCCAGTGTTTCTCGGAAAATGTAGATGGCAATCAGTTAAGGAACCTGTTTTGAGAAATGTGGTTTTGAAAGGTTTGGAGGACAGAAGGAAGCTCCAGGTCGAGAACTAGAGGGTCTAAAAGCAGTTTCATCAGGAAATCTGACCTTCTTACTTGAAATACAAAAGATTACCCTCTCTGAATTTAAACCAAAATCAAATACCTTCTTTGTATGGTCATTTTATTTTATTATTTTTTTAAGAGAGGCCGGCATGTTATATTAAGGAAGTTGGAATAAAAAGTAAAACAAAGCTCAAGACAGTGGTTACCCTGGGGGGAAGTGGCTGGGAGAGGTGGGAGGGGGCTTCTGCGATGTTAGTTTCGTTCTTTTTCTAGATCCGGATACTAGCGACTGAACTACATACCCTTAGGATCTATAGGTTAAACTTCAATAAAACAAAATAGATAGCGTCAGCCACAGAGCCAGGTGAACAAGATCAAGCGTAGGCCAAGGGCTCTGCCTTGGGTGTTGTCAGTCCAGGGGTGTAGACAGAGACAGACACAACAAAGAAACTTTGGTCTCTAGTGCTCATCAGGGTATGACCCTGGATGGGCCTTTCACCTCCCTGGGAATCAATTTCCTCGTTTGTAAAGCGAAGAGTTGTTCTAATCTACACGGGTCTCTTCCAGCTAGAAAGACGGAGAATCCCTTATTAGGACAACTTGAGACAGGTGACATATTTCCACCTTCTTGGTTTTTAATTTTTGGCCAACCTTAATCTAGAGATATTCAACCCGGGGAATCTCTGAAATGGGTCCCCCGGGCCGTGTACCAACCCTGTGAACCGCCCGTCGGAAAACAGCTCAAAGCTAATGGCTGGACGTGCTCGGTTTTACCAATGTCCGCTTCTGCTCAGAATGGAATATTTTCTGGGCGGTCTCAGACTCAAGGCTCACCGCTAGATTACCCGAACTTGGAGAAGATGTCTGCCTTTTCTGTGAATCAGAAGATTCTTAACTGATTATCATCTTGCATTCTTCTAGCTCCTTCCTTCTTGTAGTAGAGGAAGAAGCAAAATTATTCAGAATCACCAAAAGATACAACTTGAGGTGAACTTAGAAATGATGGAGCCCCACCCTCTCTTGATACAGAGCAAGAAAGAGAAGTACAGAGGGGTGCTGGGATGTCTCCAATCACCCAGCATAGCTGTGGCTGCCCCCAAAGCCAAGTGAACCTGGACTCCTGATTTCTAAGCCACAGATGGCATCTCTTGCTTTAAAAGACCCCCAAGCACGGAGAAGGCAATAAAAAAGGGAGGCGGGAGGGAGCAAAAATATAGACAGGGCAGCGATGGAGGGAACTTAAGCGGGAGTGAAAGGAAGGAAAGTTCCCCAGGTGTTTTGCTGGGGCCACAGCAAGACCTGCTTGAGTGGTGAGGAGTCCCTCGCTTCTAAATTCCCCTCTGGCAGCCGTGGTTTCTGTCCGTGGCCGCAGCCTGCACCAGTGAGAGCTCCACGCTTCATGTCAAGGACAAATGTTACAGCTAATGCCCTGGCCCTTTTCTGATGAGGTAAACTCATCTCTCCTTCCATACCGTTGTCAGTCTAGAAGTTGACAGTGAGTCCATGGTTGTGAAGCCTTAGGTTGGATCCGGTCATTTCATTCGTTCCGTAAATGTTTACAGAGCACCTTGCAGGAGCCTGGCACTGTGCTGGGGGTTTGGGATCCCTGGGGAACAGTGGGCATTGCAGCTGCTGTCCTTTTTGGGGGCCTTTGATTTTTTGTGTGTGTCTTTTAGTGGTTTTGAAAAGCAACTCCATTAACTTCAGCCCAGGCCACTTGTTGTTCTCAGAGAAGCCAGCACCGAGTCAGCTGCTCAGATGACAGCTGAGTGTGCCAGGCCTAGATCTGGGCCAGTTGTTCCCGAAAAGTGACTTGGGGTCCACCTCACGGATGGATGCTGGAGACTGGGCTGCCTCCTTCTGGTGTCTGCAGCCAGTGCCTACGAGTGGCAGCTGTTCTGTGTAACAGCTGGTTCTCTGCATGGCAGCCCCGGGGAGCTAGGAAGCCTGAAGTACCCCAAAATCTCTTAAGGAATCAACACCTTGTCTGAAGAAGCCAGTGTGGAGGAGGCCTGCATGGTAGGTGGGATATTGCTCGGGGGGGGGGGGCGCTGGGGGGGGGGCCAGCACATACATGGGAGGAGTGGGCCTTCCTGGACACAGACCTCGCCGGGACTTCCATGCAGAGCTGGGGCCGGGTGGGATGTGTCATCTGAGCTGAAAGCAAAGTGTGTGGCGGCAGGAAATGCCTGCAGTGACTGAAGACCATATGCAAATCTGTTCTACATTCTTAACACTTCATGAAGGCCAGCGCTTGGGGAAAAACAGTACATTATTTTTCTCTTAACTCCTTTCCTTCTTTAAAAAAAAACAGTTTCATTCTGCATTTACTGAGCGCTTCTTTTCCTCTGTTTTTTAAAAATTGTTATTTTTAAAAACTACAGATGTAACACATGCTCTGCCTAACGCACAAATCAACTTCCTAGTCTCTTTGTTCATCAAATATTTATCAAGTACCCACCCCATGCCAGGCATGGTCCCAGATGCTGGGGACACAGGAGCGAATAAATTAAAGGTCCCTGCTTAATGCCTTCTTTCACGTTCTCCTTAACCAGTTCCACTTCCTAAGCGTAACCACCGTTGGTGTGTATTCTTTTCAATGCACACATACACACACAATTTTTTTTTTTGAGTTTTTCTTTGTTAGGTTGTTTTTTATTTAAATGGTTCTTTGTCCCCACTTATAAATACCTTACAGGACTGCTTCATCTTTTTTTCACAGCTGCATAGTAGCTCATCATAGGTTATGCCGAAATTTACGGAACAAATACCCCATGAATACACAGTTAGGCATCCTGGATCTTTCCCTGTAACAAATAACGCTATAGTGCCTATGGCCTCCTCATCCAGATCTATTTCTGCCTTCTTGTATATTTCTGCAGCTATTCTGAAAGTAAAGTTTCTGGATGGAAAGGAATACAAATTTTAAATCTGATGAGTGATTTCCTGCCTTTGACCCATGGAAATTCAACCCCTCCATTTACCACTAGCCATCCTAGTGTTCCTGGTGTAAAAAAACACCACCATGAATGTTGAGATGCTTTCACACACAGCTTGACTAAGTATTTAGTTTCCTGCAAAGTGTGGGTGTCTCGGTGAGCCAGGAACCGCCAGGGTGCCCAGAGTGTTAATGACAACCAAAGTGGGCGCCAAACACAAGCTCATACACTCACCCCGGCCATCTGGTTCCCATCTTGTATGTTTGATCTCCTGACGGACACCCACGATTCAAGGGTAGTTAAGCCCCTGGGTGCTACGTACCCCTTGACCTATTTCTTCTGTCCAGAAACAGGCTTACCTGCTTTGGAAATCTTAGAGTCTTTTCACAGACGATTCTGGCGCTGGAAGGCGGGTCAGGGACTTCATAGACTTGGACGGTGGGAGGCAGAGGCCGCTCCACCCAACTCCTCATCTGCTCGTACACAGGGCCTGGAGATGAGGGGTTGAGCAGGGTGGGCACTTCATAGGTCTCCTGGGAGCTGGTGGAAGCATCTTCCGGGCCTCTCAGGAAAGGGGGACAGGGCCTGTCGGCAGGGGCCTCCACGAGGATTTCAAGGCGGTTGGCAGGGGCCAGGCCTTGCCTCCCGTGAAGCAAACACTTCCACCAGCCCTTGCTTTCTGGCACATTTTGTTCCAGAATGGTCAGGATGTCTCCTCTGCAGAAAGCCAGCTCATCGGCACAGTCGGGGTGGTTGTCATAAAGTGCCCTGGCCAAGAGCATCTGGGGGCAGGGGCGAAAGAATTCACGGTCATTATCATTGCCAGTAACCACTTCAGCCATACCACTCGCTTAGCACCCAGTCACAGCTGCTCATTTATCTTGTTTCCTCGACCCCAGAGGCCCCGTCCCTGTTGTTTGCCTGATTTATTTCTACCCATCCTTGGGGAGTGTGGGGCGTGGTCTCAGGTGAAATGTCAGATCCTCCAGGAAGTATTACCTCCACCCTGAGACCAGGTCCAGTCTCTCCCCTCTCACGGTCCTGATTTAATTTATGACCCCCCTAGTTATGCGGTAGAGGGCAGCCTAGCACAGAGTTGGGTTGAAATCCTGACTCTGTGACTTCCTAGCTGTGTGCCCTTGAGTAAATTAGCTACTCTCTTTGGGCCTCAGTTTCCTTGTCTGTAAAATGGGAATAATAGTACCATCTACCTGATGGAGTTATTGTGAGAATTAAATGGGTTGGTAAGTGTAGAAAGCTCATTGAACAGTGCCTGGCATTTGCTAAGTGCTCAGTAATGCTTGGCTGTAAAGTGTCAAGATGATTCTACTGCCCTTTGCCTGGTGGTTGTTTTTCTCCCGACTGGAACTGGAAATTCCATGACTTCCGGGACCAGACCTCACTCGATTTGCTGCTCTCTCCCCAGCATCAAGCACGTACCCAGGCGCATAGGCGAGGCTCCATCAATGTTCATTTATTCACGTGCAATGAAACAAAGACGCAGGGGGTGAGTGACTAGTCTATACAGCCAGGATCAAAACACGGGCAGTCTCCTAATTCTCAGACCCATGCTCTTTCTGTAAGCCACACAGTCCTCCAAAAAACGCAAAACCACCTGGTGTAACGACGGCAATGGTAAAACCCCTTCTTACTGGAATTTTCTGCTGTCAATAAAAGAATGCAATTTGTTTCTGTGGGTTTTAAAGTAATCGCCTCCTTCCCTTATTATATCAGTGCATTACAGAAAAATTAGGAAATGTAGAGAAGCAAAAAGAAGAAAGTGAAAATCACCTACAATCCCACCACTCAGAGGTAACTATTTACAGCATTTTGGTATTCATTCTTCCGGCTGCCTTTTTAAAAAAATCAAATTTAGTTAATTATACTTTTTATACACACTAGCCCCTAGTACAGTTTATAAATAAAGCGGAAACGACCAATCCTCCCATTACATTGGTTGAGAACTGATGCCGTTTTTTTTTTTTTTGCATAATAATGTTTTCTTTTTCTGTCACAAAAATGGAATTGGATGGCCAACTGCTGAAAAATACCATCTTAAACCCACAATCAGGTCTGTGGATTTGGGGAAACACATGCATGTATATCTGAGAAGACTAAGGAGAATCAAATCCTCCTTGCAGGCAAAGAGGCACTGAAAATCCTCCATAAAATCTACAGCAGCTGAGATCCTAGGAGATCATGCACATTTTTGTACATGAGCCTTTTTTTCCTTGCTACAAAAGCGATGAAAGTTCATAAAGAAAGAATACAAAATGACGGTAAGAAAATAGAAAAAGCCAAAAGCACCTACAGTGCCACCAACCACAGGTCACTACTGTTACTTCTTTGGCTGTGTCTTTCCAGACCTTTTCTTGAACTTACATGTTCATACACATACTTAGAGTAACAATTATATTTTAACCTAGGGGGCAGGACAGAAATAAAGACGTAGACGTAGAGAATGGACTTGAGGACACGGGGAGGGGGAAGGGTAAGCTGGGACGAAGGGAGAGGGTGGCATGGACATATATACACCACCAAATGTAAAATAGATAGCTGCATAGCACAGGGAGATCAGCTCGGTGCTTTGTGACCACCTAGAGGGGTGGGATAGGGAGGGTGGGAGGGAGACGCAAGAGGGAGGAGATATGGGGATATATGTATACATATAGCTGATTCACTTTGTTATACAGCAGCAACTAACACATCACTGTAAAGCAATTACACTCCAATAAAGATGTTTAAAAAAACATAATAAGAATCTATGATACATCCAGTTTTATAATCTGCTTTTCCCCACTTAAAAATAGATTGTGAACATCTTCGTCAGCCTATAAACAGTTTTCTTCACTATCCTTTTAAATAGCAGAATGGTCTTCCATTGTATGAATGACCCATACTCGAACTTCCTGATTTGGGGACATTTTAGCTAATTCCAGTTTTTAGCGATTACAAACAATGCTGAAATGATTACCTTGATAGCCAACTATCTGCAACTCCCCCTGTTATTTCCACAGACACATTTGTGGGAGGGGAGTTGCAGGTGGAAATCATTGGGGCTCCCCCTTCCGGGCTGCTCACGGCCCTCCAGCGAGGTCTGAGTCATTTCCACATCTGCCCACCCTGACCCTTGAATGAAACTGCCCATTTCCTTGCACCCTAACATACCCTGTGCATCAGCTCTTGGTTGGATGGCGCATTCGTTTTAAAATCTTTGTCAAGAAAACTTGAAATGTTTTTGCAGTTTGGGAAGGGCGTTACCTCCCTGGGGCATCTCCACTGTTCACTCATTTTTCAAAGAAGGAAGAAGGGCCTGAAGCGTTAAGGGCTGGTGTACAGTGAGGGTCATTGCTGCCTGCGGAGATTTTCTCTTTCATCCATGGTGAACCACAGATCCTCAGCTAGAGGGATGGTATAAAGCCTTACTTGTCTGAGGTTGAGTGAGTTTATGAGATTCAACTGGAAAGCAAAGAGCTGAGTTAGAGCTAACAGCCAGGGATCCGAGGGGAAGCTTCCCCTTGGGCCAGCCCTGTGCTCCTTCACGAATTCTGCCAATGTTTACTGAGTATTTACCAGCACTGTTCCCAGTGCTGGACTTTCCAGGGACACAAATTTTGATCGCGTCATTCCTCACCCTACGGCCCTTCGACGTCTCCCCAGCACCCTTTGGATGAAGCCCAAACTTCCAGGACCCTGCTCTCCTGTCCAGCCTCATGGCGTCACTTCCTCACCAGCCACTCAGGAGCGCCACCCTTTTGGGGTCCTCGAATCCTTCACACAAGCTGTCCCCTCTACCCAAAACAGTTAGCACCTTGCCCCCCTGCTCCCCGTGAAACAGTTAGCACCTTGCCCCCCTGCTCCCCGTGAAACAGTTAGCACCTTGCGCCCCCTGCTCCCTGTGAAACAGTTAGCACCTTGCCCCCCTGCTCCCCGTGAAATCCCTCTCATCCTTTCAGATTAATTTAAAGTGTCCTTTCCTTGAAAGATGATGCCCTGTTACCCATATTCTTCCAGACTAAGCTAGTTCTCCCCATTTTTTTTCTTAACACCTTTCCATATCAGGATTTATGACCCTTGTATTTAATTCATTAAGCGGGCGATCATCTATTTGGTATCTGTCTCCCTGCAGAGCATAACGTCCAGGAGAGCAGGGACCACACTTTCCTGCTCTTACTGTATCCCCAGATTCCAGCACACAGTAGGTGCTCACTGGCTACTTGGTTAGTTAATGAGTGGTTAAGGATGAGTGATGCGATGCCTTAGGTTCAAGTCTTTGGAAGGTAAAGAGACACACAGCACCAAGGTGAGAGCTCCTATTTCTGTCTAAGAAGAAGGAAGCTCTCTGACTCTCTGGCCACTCTTTTTGATGGCTTTCAGTAAGAATGACCCCTGAGATGTCCAGAAGATGGACCTCGAGGCCTGGCTAGTCTGCCCACTCTAGTACTGTCCCTTCAGTGTGCTGTGAGTTGGTTTCACATGAATATGGGTCCTCAGCTTTGGAGAATCGAGCAGAGATGAAGCATTTAGAGGGAAGGGAGGTTTCGAATCTTATAAAGGGTATTGATTAAAGGTCTTGACTTAGTAAAGTTACTTGCTACCTTGTGGATTTTTTTTTTCTGGTTAAAGAAGCCAGTAACTTCTGTTCAGTAAGAAAAGATAACCTGAAATGTTAATGGTTTATTACCTTGTTGGCTGGATTTTAATCAGATTCGTGTCCAGCCCTGCAATCCTATCCCAATATTACTGTATTGAATTGTCTCCAGATACCTAGATCCTCAAATGCTCTTTTAACTTTTTTTCTGGTTCCTTCATTAATTACTCAGTTTAATAAAATCTTTGACATGAGTTCATTTTATATTCGCATGAGACTCATGATTTTACCTTTATGAAAATGATACTTTAACTGTCCACTCTGGGAAGAAATGGGAAAACAAAACACAATCTCCAACCCATCGTCACAATTCCCATGAAATACATCTAACGTAGTCTGAAAAGAAAAAGCCCATCATCTGAAACGTGCTTGCACTTGTCTAGAAATAAGATCGTGTGTATCTTTAGACAGAGAAGTTGCTTCAACATGGCAGTTGCTTTGAAGTGCCCAGATTGGCATCAGCTTAGCCAGTGGATTTGCCTGTTACAAAAGGCGGGGATGCTTGTCCAGAGAACGATGGGCTTGTGTGATCACTCACCCCATCGGGCACCCACAGCTGTGTCCAAAATGGAGACACAGTTTACTTTGCACTTACAGCCTGAAGCCTTCAGAGCAGCAGCCAGCATCTTAAAGGATGTAAAGTCCCAGCAAAGGAAAATCCTAAATATGTTGCTATAACATGATTCCCTTCAGAATAGTATTTCATTATAATTGGTCCAGAGACATCTCCTGCAGTCAATTAATGTCTTAGAGTTTTAATAACAGACTATCAAAATTTGTGTCATAAAAGAATTTTTAAAATATGAGAAATCTTGGGGAGTTCCTCTCCCAGAAAAGGTAGGTAACAGTGGACTATATTGAATGGGGACTTGTGTTGGGGGCACTGAAGCCATTATGTCACTTAATTTTCAACTGCCTCAGAGGTAGGTTTTCTTATTCCCATCTTACAGATGAGGAAATGGAGGGTCAGAGAGGTCAAATGACTTGTCCGAGGTCACGTGGACTCTAAGCCTTCTCCTCACATCGGTTATTGCACACTTCCCCTGACAATTCAGTGTCTAGACACCAGCCAGAATGATATTTGGTATATTTGTCTTTCTCTGTCTGGCTTACTTCACTTGGTATGATAATCTCTAGGTCCATCCGTGTTGCTGCAAATGGCATTATTTCATTCTTTTTATGGCTCTGAGTAATATTCCACTGTATAATATACATGTACCACATCTTATTTATCCATTCCTCTGTCGATGGACATTTAGGGTGCTTCCATGTCTTGGCTATTGTAAATAGTGCTGCAGTGAGTATTGTGGTGCATGTATCTTTTCAAAGTATGGTTTTCTCCAGATATATGCCCAGGAGTGGGATTGGTGGATCACATGGTAGCACTATTTTTAGTTTTTTGAGGAACCTACATACTGTTTTCCATAGTGACCACACCAATTTACATTCCCACCAGCAGTGTAGGAGGGTTCCCTTTTCTCCACACCCTCTCCAGCATTTATTATCTGTAGGCTTTTGGATGATGGCCATTCTGACCAGTGTGAGGTGATACCTCATTGTAGTTTTGATTTGCATTGAGTGGTATTTTATACACATAAATCAGACTTTTGGTCTCTTGTTTAAAAATGTCCAGTTGCTCAGAACCCCATTTAGAACAAAACCTAAACTCCCTACCGGATTGCCCGGCCTGATCGGCTTCCCGAGCTGCTACTACTCCCGTTAATTTCCCTCCAGCTGCATCGTTTTCTTACTTTCCTGCGATGCACTAAGCTTGCTTCCACCTCAGGACCTTTGCCCATGCTAGTCCTCCTGCCCTGAACGCTCTTCTGCCAGATCTTTGCACGAATGACTCATCCTCCTTCAGATCTCAGCTCGAGTCACCTCCTGAAGAGAATGTCCCTGACCACACGCTGGAGGCTGGGCTCCTCCACGTGCATCCACGGGACTTGGAGGTGATGACCCTCTAGGCATGTTCAAGAAACAGTCTGGTCGGGGTAACCCAGGCTTTTATGGACAGGCTGGCCGTGTGGGGAGAACAAGAAATAGCAGCCGCAGCAAACAGGCATCGTGAACCCATGCCCCAGCACTGCGCTGAACACTTTATAGACAACAGATGGAAGGGACTGACGAGGACTGCAAAGCATCCTGATAACAACTGCAATTGTCACTGAGGCCACTCCCAAGTTATTTTTTAACAGGGTGATAATTTGGAAACATTCGTGTAGATATTTAAGAGATGAAAGAGGGCATATGTTTATATTTTTATTCTCTTTCGGCACAAAGACAGTTAGGTTCTAGGTACAACGGAAGAAACCTTCTTAACCAATTTCCAAAAAGGACATTTCCCCCAAATGCCCATCTTCATACAACAGTTGGGAGAAGGGAAAGGAGACTAGGGAGATGAAGGCAAACAACAGATTCCCTCTCTGGGGAGACGTTCACACAATGGCCAGATGCAATGTGCTAATCTATACTGAATCAGCAATGAGTCATGGGAGTAACTAGCTAGCTTCATTCATTCATTCATTCAATCATTCATACATCAAGACTGCATTGAGCATTGATTATATGCCCAGCACTCTGCTAGAGATACAGTGGTGAACAAAACAGTTCCTGATCTCATGCCGGTGTACGTCCTAGCAGAGGAGACACATTCCAGTCACATCAGAAATAAACGTAGGGTTTCTACTTCTCTTAAGTGCAAGGAAGGAAGATATAGACATTTATGAGGAATTATGAGTGCAGTTGGGAAGTGGGGATGGATGAGGGCTTAGGGAACGTTCCCTTGAGAAACGGGCCATGGAAGTTGCAATCTGGGAGTGAGTAGAAGTTAGTCAGATCAAGAAAGGGGGACAAATCATCCAGGCAGAGGAAGAAAAGTGGGTGAGGGAGGGAGGGAGTGAATTTGTGTGTCTATGCGAAGTGCACTGTGAGTCAGGGAAACTGAAAGATGACCAGGTGGTCCGGAGAGAAGTAAACAAAAACCTGGGGCTTGGTTTCCGTATTGGTTGATGTTTATCTCTGATTGCTGGGTGGAAAGGGGACTCCACGGAGCCAGTGTGAAGCCAAAGAGGCTCATCAAAGCCAGTGGTCCAGTCCAGGCGGGAGATGCCTGAGGCTCAGATAAGGGTGGCAGTTGGCTCTAGGAGCGCTGCCAGGAGGAGCTGGCGAGGGATTGCGGGCAACCCTGAGGTGAGTCTTGAAAGAAGGGCAGGATTGTAACTGCCAGAGAAGGGAAGAGAGGCACGCTGTGGACCAAGGGAAGTAAGATGCAGAGAGACAGATTTGGTTCTCATACTTTGTCTTCTGCAGTGATGTGAAGAGCCAGCAGCTACAGTTCTAAGCAGAATCACATTAGATGAGCCTGTAGAAATGCCACCTGCTGAAGCTGCTCTTTGGGCTTCTGCATCATTCCCACTGCCAGGATGGTCATCCCCTCTCTGGGCCGGGAGGGTGGGCACAGCTCCTCAGTTCCTGCCCCATGCTGGCTCTCCAAGAGCCTGGCTTGCCTTCCTGCTTTACTTTCCACTTTTCTTCAGTTCACTTGAAAGAGCAAAGCTGTAGAAACTCAGTGTTCGAGCTGGATGGGGTGGGGGTGGGGGGCTCACTGGCTGTGTTGGCCTCATTTTAGAGCTTTATGGTGCCCGAGACTAGGAGAGGGTAAGGTCACACAGCAGCAGTCAGTAGACTGGGTATTCAAACTCGAGTCTGTCGGACTCTGAAGCCTGCTCTTGTCAATTCAGTGCACAGCCTCCCCGAGTCCAAGTCAATTTCCTGCTCTAATCTGCTGAAGTCTAGATGCATGTAAACTTAGAAGGAGCTGGGTTAA
Organism: Grampus griseus; assembly: GCF_964374135.1. Lineage (NCBI taxonomy): Eukaryota > Metazoa > Chordata > Mammalia > Artiodactyla > Delphinidae > Grampus > Grampus griseus. The sequence goes on along the minus strand of NC_139008.1, from coordinate 82,513,769 downwards.
TGACGTCTATAGGCAGGAGAGGCAAACTCAAATGGTCACAGGAGCCAGGCAAGCAGTATTACGTCAGGGAGGCAGGCCAGGTGTCAGACGTTTGGGAGCGGTGGAGACTGCGGCACACTCAGGCAGATTTCAAAAGATGACACTTGGGCCAAATGAAGTACTCTGTGGCTGAGTCCAGCCCACTGCTGGGCTCTTAGAGGCCCCACACTGGTTTCCTTTGCAAACTGGAAGTTAACAAGCGGGGGCTGGAGCCTTTCTGCCCAGTGCAGGACTCCTCTAATGGGCAATCTGTTCTGAAGCCCCCCATCGCCCCCCCATTATGTTATCCAAGACTATGTGCAAAATGCTCACAGTCTGAGGCTCTCTCCACCCTCCCCTGCTTGCTCCCCTCTTTCCCTTCACAAGGGTCAGATCAGCATCACAACCCAATCCTGCTTTTTCTCGCTTCATCCTCCACAAGTGTTCCCCCCACCCCCAGACTCTTGTATTCTTGAAATGACAGAGGTAGTGGCCAGGGGATAGGAGAGTAGAGATCCTGGAATATTTTCCATTAAAGTAGCCAGAAAATCTTCATTTCCTTGGGAAGGTAAATCATACCACAGGGTCACCCGCTCACGGCAGGAAGTAGTAAATAAATAAGTGTCCCAGACAGGAAGAGATAGAGATCATAAACGTGGAAGGAACCCTGAGCAGAAAGCCGTTGCTGGGTCCCTGCTCTGTACGACATCGTGGAACCCCATTAACAAGACAGGCCTTTTTCTTCTACTAAAATCCTTCTTTGAAAAGCATCCATGTTTAGCGTTTTAGCTTCCTTCTCACAGATTCCATGACTTACTTCCAAGAATTCTTGGAAGTAGTAGTTAGTTTCAGGGGAAGGTGATGGAATGATTGATACTCCCCCTCTGAGGGCCATGAGAGAGAATAGTTACACATAAGCCACAATTTTTTTAAAATGCATGCACTGTAAATATTTCAAACCCTGTGATGTATGGGAAATGTGAACCCCTGAAGTTCATGAAGGTTTTTCCTGGATGTAGGAACTTTTCCTTTGAGATCAATGAGATATTCTCTAATACATCTTTTATGAGGCTGCTGAGCCCAGACTGAGAACATAGGAGTAAATGCGGAACGGAGAAAGCTCTTTGATCATCTTTAAAGACAAAGGTCTCCCCTTCAATGTACTTGGAAGTATTTCATATTATATAAATACATAGATAGGCTTAGAAAGATCAAAGCAGAGAGAATGGTGCTATCTGTTGGCTCGTGAATGTTTATTTTCCATCATATTTTAAAGCGCATTATGTTAAACAAAATCGAGAGAGGAGAGAGAGAAAGAAAAGTTTCCAAGAGCATGAGAAAAATCCCCTCACCACCTCCATTTTCCCTTTCCCACCCACATTCTCCAAAAAGGGAAGAAGGACAGAGGAAGGAGGACAACCCTGAGGAAGAAACAAAGTATCCCCATGACACTTTTTTAATGAGAGATGTGGATGGGTGACAGCATTCTGCAAGGCAATCTGGGGAGAGATAAGGGAGGGCTCAACAGGCTTTAAGGAGTCACAGCAAGGGCTATCTGGGAAGGCTCCCCACTTACAACGCAGACTTCTTACACACTGTATGTGTCAACTGCTATTAAGTTCCCATAATTAATCAAAGAGAAAAAAAAATCCTCTCTAATCTTTGGGATGCATATTGAGTCACGTTTGTATTGTTGTTCCCTATGTAGCCAATGCCGCCTTAATAAGGGTTGCTCACAGCTTTTCAACTCTGTTCCACGCACTGGGATAAGTAATTAGCATTGACTATCTCACTTGATAGTCACAATCCCATAAAGTGGGGACTGTTACTAATGTCCCATTTAAGAGATGAAAAGTTAAGGCGCAGAGAGGGTGAGTGACTTAGCCTAAGGTTGCTCGGGGGGCAGCGAATAGAACCAAGACTGGCACACAGGCAGTTCTGACCCTGGAGTCTGCCCTTTTAGCCTACAAATCATAGTGCTTAGCATGCTATCCTTTGTGAGATGGCATGTGCATTTCGATGGATGAGCAAATGACAAAGTGTGCCTCTGGAGAGAGGCATGGTAAGCTGATAAAAACATTTTTAACTCAGTTGGGTAAGTTGTATGGTTAGAGGATCAGAATTAGATTCTCCATTAAGAATTTGGGAAATGGCTTCAATGTAATTACTGGCAAATAATGACACATTTGTATAATGGAATACTATTCAGCCATTAGAAATAATGAGGTAGAGTTTAAATGAGCCGAAGTGGAACATTCTCTAAAATAGAGTATTAATTTTTTTTTGCCCGCATCACGTGGCTTGTGGGATCTTAGTTCTCCGACCAGGTATTGAACCTGGGCCCTGGGCAGTGAAAGTGTGGAGTCCTAACCACTGGACCACCAGGGAATTCCCAAGGATTAATACTTTAAAAAGCAAGATGAGAAACTGTGCAGACAGTATGTCCCTATGTATGCTTTTATGAGTACAGCATCTTTCTGGAAGATGACATAAGTCATTGGGGCTCCCCCTCTGGCTAGCTGAACCGGAGACCAGGAAACTATAGAGCTCTGGGATTAAAGGAAAACATGCTTTCAGTCCATGTTCATTGGTACAGTTTGAATTTTTAAAGCCATATGTATGTGTTTTGCTTTTTCAATATAAAAATCTAGTGTTTAAAAAAGATTCTGTTCTGTTAGAAGAGAATTGCTTCTGCGTTGGTGAACTTGAGCTCCTGCTTTCCATGATCACTTAAGCTTGTTCTACTCCCAGATTTGATAGAAGGGAACCTTGACCCAGTCAGTCTTCATCTCAGCCAAAAGCAGTTTGCCACACAAAAGCATCTGGCATCTGGGGAAACCCTTTGTGTACTTCCGGGATAACTCACACCATTGATGGGACTCTCATTGCCCATCCATCAGAGGATCCTTTACAGCATGAAAAATGCTGAGAAGTGCTTGGACAGTTGTTGAGAACCAGCTGATTTTGTGTTTCTTTCTCCCTAGCTCCTTGAGAGTAGTGTCACAGACGATATCCAGAGAAGGCAACAAAAACCTACCACTTAAAGGCAACAGGGTCTAACCGTAGGTGTGTTAAGAATCGCAGAAATTTAGGTGGGGTGAAGCTTTAAGGGTTTTTCTGGCCTGGCCCAGGTAAGTTAGAGAGGCATCGAATAAGTCTCCAGGTAAACAGGAGAGGCTGGGTGCCTTTGCCACCACTACGTCCCCTCCCCTGTGGTCAGCTGCAGAATGACATGGTCCTGGGCACAAACACCTGGGCCAAGTGGGAGGGGCCCCCATGAGGGGACTGTTCCCAAGACCAGAAATTAGGACCAGCAGCTGCAGGACACTGCAGCTGTGCCTTGCACTCGCGTAACATCGGGGAAGGCGTTGGGATAACCACTTGCTGCTTTCCTTCCACGTGGAACTGTATTATGAGGTCTGCAGCTGAGATGGGCCACCAGGCCATCAGGCCTCCTCCTCTTTCTCTTCTCTAAGTTAACTTTTCTTTCCTTTCATGAATTTCAGTAGCTTTCCATAGCCACATTTACATTGAAAAGTAAAATTCCACAAGTTACAGGGAACCGAGTCACTTAACATAGCAAAATGGTATATTTCACAACCAGAACTTGCCTTGAGATTTGCAACTATATTAAATTATTTCCTTTTAATGTGTCATGCCTAACATGGTGCTGTAGAACTTGACACAGCTCGGCTGCAATGATCTGCATTTCATTTTCAGAAATACTTAGAATTTTTTTTTAAATGAGGTGACAGCTAAGTAATTTCTTCCATCATCCCACAGCATAAAGAAGAGTTGCTTCTCTTGGAGCTATTTTTATAAAAAACTTAGCAAAGCAGTTAAGTGAGAGAGGCTGAGGGAAAACTGCTGTCTTTCTTGTGGTTAATATTAATTTGCCAGATAGGCTAGAAAATAACTGAGTTTTAGCTTCAGCTCCGCTTCTGAAAAAGTTGAAAAGTTCTGGACTAAAAGGCTCCAGAATGTGTAGGAAGTGATCTGAAGTCATTTAACTGAGATACTGAAATGCTTTTTTCCAGATTACTTTTATATTTAGAGTCACCTTTAAGCTTTAAAAAAAAAAAACTTGGGGCTTCCCTGGTGGCGCAGTGGTTGAGAGTCCGCCTGCCGGTGTAGGGGACACAGGTTCGTGCTCCGGTCCGGGAAGATTCCACATGCCGCGGAGCGGCTGGGCCCGTGAGCCATGGCCGCTGAGCCTGCGTGTCCAGAGCCTGTGCTCCGCAATGGGAGAGGCCACAGCAGTGAGAGGCCCGCGTACCGCAAAAAAAAAAAACAAAAAAACGAAAAAAGCCAAAAACTTAACTGAGTAGAATAGAGCTTTCTAAACAAAATTCAATTTCTCTCTTTTTTGCTTCAAAACGTGGGACATAAAACAACTTTTGATAATTTCCACTGATGGGATAGTTGCTTGGGAAACATCATTACCTACTTCCTTAACTTAGTGGAAAAAATGCAGAATAACAAGTAATGGATGCATTTACACAGTTCACTCTGAGTCCTAAGCAATTGAACTCTTGCAGGAAATGGATTCCAGAAGAGAGAAACTCAGATACAGACATTCACCTTCGTCTTGATCCTTTAAAGAAATTATTTTTAAAGGTGATTAGTCCATACCCTGGAAAACATTGGCAGAAATCACTTCAGAAGGGAACTCCTGTAGTAGTTGGTGCTGGCATGCTGTGAGGTTTGGGGTCTAGAACACTTGTGCCTGAGCACTGCTCTTTCTGCAGCTGTCCCTACCTGGGGTGGGGTGAGAGATCTGGGGTGAAACCAACAGCCATGGGTGGGAAAGATAGGGGCCGGTTACATAACACACCGGTTCCCTTCCACCCATCTGGATGCAAATAGCCATTGTCTCCAGCTTAGCTGTAGGCACTGGGGACTAAGAAGGGAATAAACCTGGTGAACTTGGAAATGAGAAGGGATATAAGAGAAAAAGAAAAACTTAAATAAAAGAAGGATTCCTTGTTTTCCCAACACCTCTAAAAATGAGCCTGACCATGGCTTAGTCTGCGAACACACACAAACCTTAACTGATTTCTCCATGAACAAGGTGAACAAGGTTCTGTTAGTCCAAGCCCAAGGGTTGAAATGATGCAACAATAAAGATCTCCCAGGTCTTCTAAGTAATTGATATTTTTGGATGTGGCCCAAGACAGGTTCATGTTATACCAAACTGTTTCTGTAGCTTGTAGTGCCCTAGAGATTCAGGATATTTATTCATCCGTCCCCCAAACCCCCTCCCCACCTCCAAGTTCACTCCTTGCTAGACAAGTCTCTGAATTCTTGTTTCAGGTATTTGGTTTGGGGAAAAGAGGAGTTGAGAGCAATGTTGGGCCAAGGTAAGTGGTTGAGAATTCAGCCCTCTCTTGTGAGAAACACATGGAGGGAGGAGGGCAAGTAGCTGAGAATTTTCCTGGGCCTCAGTATCCTCATCTGAAAGTGTAGGGTTCCCATCCAACTGCAACCCCCCACATTTTGCATGGTTTCGTCTTGCTCTTATCTCCTACTTCATGAAAGCCATCAGAGGGATTAAAGAAAATGACAGGTGGGATCCTTTCCTTTCTCATCTTTTCCTTCCTTCCCTTTTTCTTGTTTTGAAGCGTAAAGGGGATCAAAGGCATGGAGACGAAAGAAGGTGTTTCGTGTCCTTTGATTGGTCTGAAGCAATTATACCACCGCCAATTAGGAGAAAGCTTTGTCTAAGACTGTGTTTCTTAAACTTCGTGTGTCTATTAACTGCATGCTTCCTGTCATATCCATGTGCTGTCTGTACATTTTTAACTTCAAGGAAAATATTAAATTAAGCCAATAAAAAAAAAGTCTCCCAAAGCAATATGACCTATGAAATTACAAGTTTGATGAGCTAGTTTTAGTTTTTTCCAATGCACATTAAAATACAGAGCTAACATTAAGAAATGTTCTATCTGTGTACCACACCTAAAATCATCTTGTATGAATGAGGTCAAAGTCCCTGCAGGGTGTGATTATTTTCCACTTGATTGATCAGGAAGAATTCAAAACTGGTCCAAGCTGTTTACTGGATCATAGAGAAATGTGAAAGTTCATACTTGTTCACCGAATTCTCCATTTGTTAGGGTCATTTTTGGGGGTGTTAGGAAAGCAACGAGCCACCTGTTCTTTAAGTTCTTCCCTCAGTCTGTTGGTGGGCATTTATTCCAGTTCACTGGGTTTATTCATTTTGTTGTCAATAATGAGCCACAGATAAACCCGTCACTAGCGCCACAAGGAAGGTTATAGAGAATGTGCTTTGTAACTGTCCCTGTTGATTTCCCCAGGGCTGTTGATCCCCTCCATGTTGGGAAACATCCGTGTAGGACAGAAGCAACTTGACATTCTCGCTATTAGTAATTGACTGTCGTGCCCCTTCAGCCTCCTCTGAGTTTAAATTCTGAACCCAAGAGAACCTTCCACAGGCACGTTTTACTTTTTGTTAACTAGATGGCAAGCGTCTCCGAGGGAGAGGCACCCTACTGCTTTCTTACCCCAATTCTCACCCCCTCCAAGCCCCAAAAGACAAGCTGCCTGTAACAAACAAAACTGTTCCTGATTCTAAGGAGAAGCAAGGGTTTAAAGAAAAAGAACAATCGATTCACCGTGGAGTGAGTGGGCCCGATGCAGAACCCAGACTTGACCAGGAATAACATTTCCTAGAGGAGTTTTAAGAGCTGGCAAAGCCTCCCCGCAAAGAGCCAGGAGATGCCGTCCCAGGCGCAGACGCACACTCCGCCTTCTTGTTCCTATCTCTGTCCTTGCCATGTGCACACAGGAGCCCTCTTCCATTCCAATAAACACATGGTTTATGGGCAATACGTTTGGAAATGGTTCCAAAAATACTTAATTCCCCTTTTTGCAACTCATGTTGGAGTCTTCGAATATCACTTGTAGTGGTATCTTTTTTTTTCTTTGTTACCAGCCTCCCACCTTCCTCCTTTGAAGTTATTTCCCCTCCAGGCTCTTGTCATTTCCCCCCTGAGTCATCACAGTTCCAACATGACCACACACATTTTTAAGGTCGCTTCCTCATTCCATTATCATGCAGGCCACTCTCCTTTGAAAAGTCTCCTGGCAACATTTTTAACTTGTAGTATAAGCAGTTGGTGTTCTGTCTGGCCTTTTTTCTGCACCGCCGCCCCCCCCCCCCAAAGTGAGCTCTATAGCAAATACAATGTTAAGAGAATAAAGGCTATGGACTCCCCTGGTGGCACAGTGTTTAAGAATCCACCTGCCAACGCAGGGGACACCGGTTCGAGGCGTGGTCCGGGAAGATCCCACATGCCAAGGAGCAACTGAGCCTGTGCGCCACAACTACTGAGCCTGCGCTCTAGAGCCCACGAGCCACAACTGCTGAGCCCGCGTGCCTAGAGCCCGTGCTCCGCAACAAGAGAAGCCACCGCAGTGAGGAGCCCGCGCATCGCAACCAAGAGTAGCTCCCGCTCGCTGCAACTAGAGAAAGCCTGCGCACAGCAACGAAGACCCGACACAGCCAAAAATAAATAAAGAAAAAAAATAAATTTATAAAAAAAAGAGAGAATAAAGGTTATCGAACAGGGGAAAGAATAATAGAAGGTAATGGATTTTTAACGCTAATGACAGTTTATTAAATATTGAGAAAAGTGACTTTTGTCTTCTGTGGCATTTAGAGCAGCGTCTGGCTCAATATATTTGGGGAATGAATGAAAGAAAATGGAAATAAAGTTGGTGGAAAATAAACATCCGTTTCTTAAAAAAATAAAGCATATAGCACATGTACCTCAATAAAAGCTATTTATACCTTTATTTACTGTTCTTTCTGATCACATCTCCTGACACTCTCAAACACCAAACGTTTTATTTTTTTCAAAAGACAGAGCAAACGGTTCTTCTCCATGTGCGTTGAGAACAGCACGGTACCATCCAAAATGGAAAATGAAGCCCTGGCCCTGTCTCCTGATTCACGTCCCTGCTTCTGCTCTTTCCTATTGACTGTCTGTGTGTGCACGGCAGCCTTAAGATGTCTTACAAGACGTAAATCAGCCCATGTTATCTCCTACTTTACACAGGCCAGTGGCTTGTGTAAAGTAGCAGTTTGAATGCAGTTAGAGTGCATTCTGCAGTTAGAATGCACTTCAAAGTTCTTACAGTGTCGACGAGGCCCTATGTGAACAGACCCTGCTTACCCCTCAAATCTTGCTTCTGACACTTTCTACCCTTGTTAACTCTGCTCTGACCACTGGCGTTTTCATGGATGCTCTGCTCTGCTGAATTCATTCCTGCCCTTGCATTTGCTGTTCCCTCTGCCTGGAAAGCTTTTCTCATCATTCTGGTTTCCAGAGCGGCCCTTTCTGTGGATCACCTCTATCAGGTCACCCTGTTTTTTTTGTTTTTTTTTTTAATACTAATTTTTTAAAAAAATAAATAAATTTATTTATTTATTTATAGCAGCGTTGGGTCTTCATTGCTGCACGGGGGCTTTCTCTAGTTGTGGCGAGCGGGGCTACTCCTTGTTGTGGTGTGCGGGCTTTTCTCATTGCTGTGGATTCTCTTGTTGCAGAGCACGGGCTCTAGGCACACAGGCTTCAGTAGTTGTGGCACACGGGCTCAGTAGTTGTGGCTCTCAGGCTCTAGAGCAACAGGCTCAGTAGTTGTGGAGCATGGGCTTAGTTGCTCCACGGCATGTGGGATCTTCCCAGCCCACGGCTTGAACCCGTGTCTCCTGCGTTGGCAGGCGGATTCTTAACCACTGCGCCACTGGGAAGCCCTGTTTTCTTTGCTTTAGGGCAGTTGTCAGCACCTGAGATCATTGTGTCCATTTACTTATTTACCGACTGTCTGATCCCACGGGAATGTCGGCTCTGTGTTGATCGCCCAAACCCCCAGAGCGCAATGATTCTGTCTTGGGTGAGAGGCTAAACAGTGGACCATGAGTTGTGCTTTCAAGCTGGGTGCTGTGGTTACTTGTTTTGCTTTGGGAGGCAGGTGAAGGGATGAGGCTGCTGGTGAGGTCAGAGGGAGACCACAGGTCCTTGTGGCCGTGACTTCAATTGCACAGGCTCAGATCTAAGGCAACATCTCGCCGTGGGAGAACGAGGGGGGTAATTCTCAAGCATCTAGGTTGAGAGGCGGGTCAGGATGGGGCCAGGTAGGGGTTAGAAGAGCTGAGAGTCAGGGGTGACCTCTGTTCCCAGACATCTGGTAAGCAGGAAGTACTATTCCTGTCCTCGTGACCATGTTGCAAGGGCTCTCTATCTGCACTCCAGGTAACCTCCCATTCATTCACACACGCACACCGACCAAAGTGTTTCTTGAACACCTACTATGTGCAGGCATTGCTGTAGGCACTAAAGATGCAGCACTGAATAAGAAAGGCCAGATCTGTCCCTTATGGAGATGAATTTCCAAAGGACGAAACAAAGGCAAGACAATTTCCAATCTTGTTAAGTGAGGCTGGGACGGATGATGAGAATGATGGGATGGATGTGGAAAAGGGAGGTGGTTTAGACAGGGTGGTCCAGAGAGGCCTCTGGATGGGGAGATGCTTGAGAGGAGGACCCAGTGGTCAAGCCACAGGGAGAGAGGAGCATTCCCAGGTCGGGAACAGCAGGGGAGAAGGGGAAGGAACTGAGGTGGTGGGAGCTGGTGAGAGTGGCACGCGGCAGGGCCTGGTGGGTGATGGTGAGTTCCCTGCCGTGATCACACTTGCCCTTCTCCGACAAAGACTGAGTTGAAAGTGTCTTGCTTACCATCTGAGAGCTTTAAAGGTACAAGGAGAGCCTGAAATTGCTCCTCATTCACAAACAAAGCCTCACCGAGCGTTCTTGCCCAGAAGTACCAGAGCAGAAGAGTCCTGGCGAGCGGCAGACTCATCCAATGCCCCTGCAGCCTGTCAGGGTCTAAACTAACCCTGGGAGTGTTGGTGATTGTTTTTTTTTTTATTCTAAGTCTTTACCTAGACCCTCCTTGAGTGAATCTAGAACCATCCCACTCAGAGTTGAGATGGAAGAGGACCACAGGATGTTTGCTTTTTAACTGAAGCTGAATCTGAAATGTTGAGAACATTTCAGGATGTTTAAACGTTCTTAAAACATAAATATTATTTTGATCAGTGCTCTGGAACATCCACCCTTCAGTAACATGGTAAAGACACTTGGTTTGAAAACTCCCTTCAGAAAACCAAGTGAGCAAAACAGCCTATGGCTCTATTTATAAAAGAGAGAAAATACAGATTGTAGAGAAAATACTATGGAAACTAAGTTTTCAAATTTTAGAAGTTCTCAGAAAGTGATGGAAAACAAAATACCATGCTTATTTGACCCAGGATTCCTCTTTCAATTCCTGGCCATTCACTCCAGGGAGACAAAGATGCCTGTACACAAAGATGCTATTTTCAGCATCACCTCTAATGGTGTGGACATGCGCACGCACACACAGACACATACGCTCAGAAGTAAACCGCAACAAACGGGACCAAATCACTAAAATACATGCAGACTCTATTTTCATAAATAAGGCACTTTTGAAACAACCAAAAATCCAAAGCAAGGACTTACATATAGTAAAACCAGTTATTCACCTTGTCTTTCAGACCTAATTTTCCAGCGTTTCATGAATGGAGTTGAACATGGAGTCAATCAGCTACAGTCCAATGAGATGTTGGATTTACCGCCTTGGCAACACACAACGGTCTCTACCTTTTGCAATTACACTGTTTGAGACCAGTGTTTCCTAGCTCTAATACCACCATGTTTATTTTTTAGTTTTCTCTTCATTTTGTAAGACAGTTTCCGGAAACCTAATAAAAGTCAGACAATTACACAAAATCCACTGTGCACAAAGGTGAAATTCTACTGACGAGGAGCTCTTGGTTGTTTGTCAAGCAGCAACACTGGGGAACAGCCTGAAAGGGCAGGCACAGTTCACCTCCTGACGTACACAGGCTGACCTCGGGGCATGAAAGGAGTCTGGGTGCCCCTAAGTGAAAGTCAGGGTTGCTTTAAAGTCAGATGCACCAATGCTGAGAACCACTCACATGGTATGACTCCTTCAAGCATTGTGTTACCTTTTAATCAAAAGCACCTAAATGACAACGTAGGCATTGAAAATACTGAGGTAGGTCAGTGGTGCTAAAACAGATGGAGCTCTAATATGTACTGTTCACTGTAAAAGACAAGAAGCTCAACAGTTGTTCAGTTACTGCTCCTGTTCTTGAAAAACCTTTAAAAAAAATCATATTATCTTATATGTGCATTGGCAGTTCTGTAGGGATACCCAAGAAAGCATGAACTGAGGTTGCCTCTGGGCTAGGAATGGAAGATTTGGGTTCTCGCCCTGGTGCTGCTGTAACTGGGTAGGGGGTGCATCCGTACGAGCTGAGACATCATTCATCTAAGACTTGGGTCGGCAAACTAGGGCCTGTGGGCCAAATCCACATGACCAGTCCAAGAGTTAAGAATGATTTCATATTTTTAAAGGGTTGTAAAAACAAAAAAGAATATGCATCAGAGGGACTTCCCTGGCAGTCCAGTGGTTAGGACTTTGATCTTCCACAGCAGGGGGCCAGGTTTGATCCCTGGTCCGGGAACTAAGATCCCGAAACCCGAGGTGCAGCCAGAAATAAAAAATAAAAACAGGAATGTGCACCAGAGATCAGAGGTGGACCACAGAGCATAAAATACTAGCTGGCTCTTTATGAAAAGACTGCAGACCTCTGGCCTAAGGGTCAGCATACAGTGAGCTGGTTAAGTCTGGGTCTGCGTCAGTCTGTCTGGGTTTGGCTCCTGGCACTCCACTTACTAGCAAATGACCTTGGCAAGTCAATGAACCCTACTTTCCTCATCTGTCAAATGGGGATAAGAGTAACACGTCTACCTTATGGAGATGTCGAGAGGATGTAATGAGAAAAAGCAAGAATAGCACTCAGGACCAGGCCTGACAGATGGACAGTCAGTAAGGGTCAGCTGTTATTATCTGTATAATGTCGATAATAGAAATTCATGGGGATGCTGGGACTATCACATATATGTATATATACATATAGCATCATGGGGATGCTGGGACTATCACATATACATATGCTATATGTATATATACATGTTAATTACACACATACATGTTACAATTACACATTGTAAAGTGCTATAGAAATTGGGCAGAATAAGTGGCCCATTAAAATAAAAGGATAAATCGTTAAAAAATCTGGATATTCATAGAGAATGTCAGTTTTATGAAAGAAATAAAAAAGTAGTAGACTGATGAAGAACCTAGGGGTAAGACAGGAATAAAGACACAGACCTACCAGAGAATGGACTTGAGGATATGGGGAGGGGGAAGGGTAAGCTGGGACAAAGTGAGAGAGTGGCATGGACGTATATACACTACCAAACGTAAGGTAGGTAGCTAGTGGGAAGCAGCCGCATAGCACAGGGAGATCAGCTCGGTGCTTTGTGACCGCCTGGAGGGGTGGGATAGGGAGGGTGGGAGGGAGGGAGACGCAAGAGGGAAGAGATATGGGAACATATGTATATGTATAACTGATTCACTTTGTTATAAAGCAGAAACTAACAGACCATTGTAAAGCAATTATACTCCAATAAAGATGTAAAAAAAAAAAAAAGTAGTGGACTGTTCTAGATTAAGGATGACAGAGACGTAACAAACAAAATGTGTGATCCTGGAATGAGTCCTGGGCTGGAAAAAAAACAAGTAAACATGCAAAGAAAGAATAACAGCCAAAAAAGCTAGAAAGGATGTTTTTGGATTTTTGGAAAACGTGAACGTAGCCTGTGTCTAAATATATACAAATAGATGCATACAAATGTGACGAGGTGTCAGGAGTCGGTGAGCGTAGGTAAGGGATGTGCACAGGTGTACTGAATTTGCTTCTCTATTTTCCCAATGGTTTAAAATTTTTCAAAGCAAATAGTCGGGTACAAAATTCTAGGGTCGCAATCTACATAAGAGAGACTGTCATGGGTTATTCAGCTGTACATTCCACCAGTGACACCTGTTGTTACTATTAGAATAATAAATAACACATATTTAATCATATAAGCAAGCTCCCCATTTCATAATTGTTTCATTTTGTTTTCCTGTTCTACTTAAAATTTTAAAAAGATGTAGCAAAATAACCCTGACCTTCACTTTTCCTTGTGTCCAAGCAGTTTTCTTTTAGCAGCCATTTCAACATTCTAAACAGCAAATCCTTTTTGATTCCTGTCACAGACTTGAGCTCCACTCATGCATGTCAGTACAGAAGGTAATGTGAAAACAGCATGAGGAAGGCCCGCTGAGGACTCAGGGCTGGGGCAGAGACCCATGTCTTGCTCGGAAGTTTGTTAGAAGGTGAATGGACACAAAGGGATGGGTTGTGTTATCAACCGCGTAAACTGGGTTTTGCGAGAAAGTAATTTGCAACCATCTCTGAGTCAGACTGGTCAGGAGCTTTACGGCACATATAGTTTCTATACTTAAACTCACGTGAAACTTTCTCCTCTCAAACTTAGATGTTACTGGTATTCATCTTTGACTTCATCAGAAACTCAGCCCTGAAATCGGCCGCTGTCCTTATAACCCAAACAGGCTGCTCCGTCTGCCTCTGCACACAGCCCCGCCACTCACCTTGGGCGCCCCGTCCGTGATGCTAGCTCCTTTCATGTTGCTGGTGTGAAACGGCTCCTTTGAGCTCCACGGCTGATATCTCTGACTTCAGAGGTGGTTACGCAATGTCACTGCATGCCTCTGGCTGGTTCTCAGAAACTGAATTCTATGGAGCTGACAGCACAGGAAATTGTCAGAATGATTCTCCCAGCAGGCAAACTTTCTGGAAAGGGTGAGAAGAAAAGAGGTGAAGGAAGGGAGACCAGAAATCCAGACCACACTCACTCCTCAATGTGTGATGTCTGTAAGTATAAATTGTCACACATTTGCTACAAGAAACCGCAAAACGAAAAAAAAAAGTCTTCTGCTTTACAGGGTGAAGTTCCTACTTATGAACGCACGGCATTCTCATCCCTTGAACGTTGTGGAACAACTCCCCCTGGACAGACCAAGCATATTTCTCTGATTAGAGGCCACCAGGACAAATTTGTGATAACAGTCAGTGTTTCTTCCTTCCTGCCCCCTAAAACTTACCCTGCAACAGCCGGAGAAAACAAGTCCAGCGGGGGTGGGGGGCGTGCCCAAGGGACCTCGTCCCACATCTTTCCCGTCAGGTGCACTCTTCCGCTTCCCCCTGCTCTGACCCCCATACTCACCCCCTGGTCTTTGAGTGCTGGCTCTGCAGCAGGGTTATGCGGAGTACTTATCAATACATTATCTCTCAAATCTCACCGACCCACCCACGTGATGCCCCACTAGTTCACACAGTTCGGGACGACTTGCTAAGTCTTTCCACTTTCCTTAAGTTCAGACTAAACATCCAGAGAGGACCCACAGGAGAGCAGATTCCTTGCTAGGCATGTTCACACTTTTATTTCACATAAACAAACGGGTACCCATCCTTCCCAGCGGGGCTCAGCTTCCACCTCCAATGGGCTGTCTCTCTCATTGTTCTCCTGTGATTACAGCACTTACTGTCTTGTCTGCAGGCTATCCCACATGTAGCCCCTACAAGTCTGAGCACCAGGAAGGATTTACAGGTGGAAATAGCTGACTGACTTCTGGCTGAGACAGTCTATATTTTATTTTATTTATTTCTTTTCAAAAATATTTATTTAGCTGTGTCAGGTCTTAGTTGCAGCATGCAGGATCTTTTAGTTGCAGCATGCGAACTCTTAGTTGTGGCATGTGGGATCTAGTTCCCTGACCAGGGATTGAACCTGGGCCCCCTGCATTGGGAGTGTAGAGTCTTAGCCACCTGACCACTAGGGAAGTCCCCAGGATCTATATTTTAAATTGTTACCGGTGTTGGAAGTTAACTTGCAGTGCCAAGTAATTGACATGCTGTTGATGGGAGCAGTTAACAGGGAGGGAACGGTGATCGCACAGAACGATCACAAACTGACTTGGCAACAAGCTCAAGGTGGAGATCCATAGAGAGGAGGACAGAGATGGGAGAGTGGGGGAGTAATTTAGGGAAGGCTTCACGAGGAAGGCAAGGTACGAGAAGCTGGGGCAGAGCCGTATAGACCCTGGCCTAACAGAAGTATTTTATCCTGTTAGTCTTTACAGATGAGACAAATCATTAAAGTAGTACCACTGCAATGCATATAACAGGTGATATTTGTGAGGCAAAGGCCACTGCAAAATAGCAGGTGATTTCCATGTTGTTAAATGTGAATCCGGGTGTTTCTCTTGGGTGCACCTCTTCCCTCCTGCTTTTTCTTCTGGCTCTAGCAGCTCCTCTGTGTCGGCGGCCATGGGCCATGTAGCACCTCAGATGAGGAAGAGGCAAGCACTGTCCAGCTAAGGCTGAGGTTCATGTTTCCAGAGTGGGAATTTATTAAACCAAGATTCAATGTTTCCACATATATATTGAGACGGAAAAATGTTATGATTGCATTTTAAAAAGTCCTTATCTCTCAGAGATATATACTGCAATATTTACAGATAAAATTTGAAAATTCAAAATAATTCAAGGGGAAAGTAGATAGAGGTAGAGGTAGAACAATACTGGGCGTGAGTTGAAGATTGGGGAGTCTGAGTGATGAGTCCATGGGGATTCACTGTACTGTACTGCTGATACTGAATTTAAAAAAATAACAGCTTTATTAAGATATAATTCACATACCACAAAAGTACGATTCAGTGTTTTTTAGTATATTCAGAGTTGTGCAACCATCACCACTAATTCCAGAACGTTTTCGTCACCCCAATGAGAAAGCCCGTACCCGTCAGCTGTCATTCCTTGTTCTCCTCTACCCCCGCCCCTGGCAACCATTGTTTCTACTGTATTATTGACTTTCGTATATATTTGAAAAAAAGTAAAAAGAAAGGATGGACATACTCACTCAAGGTCACACAGTGATGAACAAAAAAAGACAACAGGGCTTCTTCCCTGGTGGCGCAGTGGTTGAGAGTCCGCCTGCCGATGCAGGGGACACGGGTTTGTGCCCCGGTCCGGGAAGATCCCACATGCCGCGGAGCGGCTGGTCCCGTGAGCCATGGCTGCTGAGTCTGCGCGTCCGGAGCCTGTGCTCCGCAATGGGAGAAGCCACAGCAGTGAGAGGCCTGCGTACCACACACACACAAAAAAAGACAACAGACAGATTTCACACCAACTCAAATTTGGACGGTCCCTATCACATTCTCAAACTCCAGACAGTAATTCTTCCCTATACTGAAGGGCTGACCTCAAAGGTCCCTATACAGATTAGAATGCTGTAATTTGCATGTCTTATTAAAAAATTGATTTCATTTATTTATTTATTTTTGGTTGTGTTGGGTCTTCGTTGCTGTGCATGGGCTTTCTCTAGTGTGACGCGCGGGCTTCTCATCGCGGTGGCTTTGTTTTGCAGCACGGGCTCTAGGCACGCGGGCTTCAGTAATCGTGGCACAGGCTTAGTAGTGTGGCGCATGGGCTTAGTTGCTCTGCGGCATGTGGGATCTTCCCAGACCAGGGATCAAACCCGTGTCCCCTGCGTTGGCAGGCGGATTCTTGACCACTGCACCACCAGGGAAGTCCCTGCAAGCCTTTTTAAGGAAAAACAATCAGAACCAAAATCCAACATACAAATGTAATAGGATTTGGCCCAGAAATTAAATACTCACCCCTACATAGATATTTAGTGTAGTATTTTGTGAACAAGGGGCTTGAGTTCTCAGACTCCTATTTGACCCTGCTAAGATTTTTCTGAATGAAAGGCTGTAGACATTTTGCTGCAATCCGTTCATATTTACATCTTAAGGCAAATGAGTCTCTTACGTGCACAAATATTGCGAGAGTTGACCATTCTAGAAAATTGGGTGGTTTTCGCAATATACTGCAGGCGGAAGTTTGAAACGGTTAGAATTCAAAAGAACCAAGTGAGAGAGCTTCTAATGAGGTAATTCCCACCCCTCCTCTCTTAACTAATGTACCACTGAGAACAGTATTTTTTTTTTTTTTGGCTGCGTGTCATGCGGGATCTTAGTTCCCCAACCAGGGATTGAACCTAGGCCCTCGGCAGTGAAAATGCAGAGTTCTGTCTTAACTACTGGACCGCCAGGGAATTCCCGAGAACAGTATTTTGAATTGATTTTCTTTTCAGAACCTAGGGAGTCAGATCACCTCCACAGCTCCCAATAAATGTGCAAGAAGGCAGGGACTTCCCTGGTGGTCCAGTGGCTAAGACGCCATGCTCCCAATGCAGGGGGCCCGGGTTTGATACCTGGTCAGGGAACTGGATCCCATGTGCCGCAACTAAAGATCCCGCTTGCCTCAACTAAGACCCGGCACTGCCAAATAAATAAATTAAAAATAAATAAATAAATGTGCAAGAAGGCAGATGGCTTTTGCGTACTGCTCTTTATATATGCTTTCATGCTGTTTTCGTGTGGACTTTCAGCCATTCAGCTCCATGAGTGGTAGTTCAATACCTGACTTTTTTCTTAAAGTCCAGCCAAACACCACTCAGAATGTCCAAAGCCTTAAAGGCCTGGCAGGACATTTCAGACTCTGCTGCTTTAAAATCACCTTATTATCTGGCAGATTTTAACCTCATGAATGTAGCTCAAAACAGCTCCTTTGGTCAAAGTAGGATTTCATAAATTGCCAAGAAATTCGTCTAAATACCCTAGTATAGGGATAATACAGGGAGGACTGGCATCCTACAGCTACTGTAATTATTAGTGAGAGCTCAGCTTAAGAGCCTGAATTTTGATCCCAAGGTTGAGAGGGAAAAAGAATGAGAGCAAGACTTGAAGAAAAGGATGCAAAGGAAACACTGCAGGTGGAGAGGGGGTGTAAAGCTGGAGGAAAAGGCTGAATGCAGACAGGGAGATCAAGAAAAACCAGGGCAGAAAATGACACCACAGGCCAGTAGTCATTGCGGGTGAGCAGCCAGGAAGAGAAGAGTAAATTGGCCAGAAAATGACTGCGAAAGAGGCTTCATAGATGAAAACACTCACTAAGGGAGTAGCAAGGCAAAGGCAAAGGCAAAGGCTCCAGAAAAAGGGCAAAAACATGAGGTACGAAAGCTATGGACGTGCTGAATGTTTTATAGTTTTTGTTGTTCAAACCCACTTGGTTACTTTTGACGTCTCTTGATCCTTGGCCCCATTTTAGTTATTGTTTTAGTTCTTCAAACATGTTCTACATATATATTGTGCATCTGCTAATTCCACTAAGTCTGACTCGTTTCTGATTCTCATCACAGTGGCTGCTTCCTATGTTCACTTGTGAACACGTGACTCCTAGCGCTCTCTGGGAGAAGGAATAATTGAGGCCTGGTGTTAAGATGTGCTCATCCATGGAGAACTGGTGCTGGCCTGTCTGGCACTCATGGCCACTACCAGCTGGAGTTGCTTGGAATTCTCAGCTTGCTTTTCTCCAAACCGCATAGGTAGTGTGGATTGGTTCACCCTTGTTTGTGGATGAGATTCTCGAAGACCCTCCCCTGTGCCAACGCCCCAGACCCTTCCCTGCAAACCTGAACCAGCAGTGTGGGGCCGGATTCCTCTTTCTCTGAGGTGGGGATTTTGTCCAGTTCGCCCTTTTGCTGAGGGGGCCACTTTTGGGTTCTGGGTTTTTTTTATGGGTCTTGATCAAAGTTCCTAACCTCGTGAAGACTCAGAGCCCAGAAATCTTTAGGCTGCAAGGGACTGACAAATGTCCTTCGTGCAACCGGCAGCTCTGTCACTGTTAATCCTCTGGATGTGTGCTTTGTGTGGGGTCTGCCTCAGAAACCCCCTCACTTTCTTGCTAGCTCAGCTATCTACTTAGTGATTAAAAACAAATTCTATCCAGGTTCGTACTGAAAGGGTTCTGTCTGGCCTGCTGTTTTTTTCAGCAGAAGAAGTGTCCCCCAAGAAGTAAATGTTTTTCCCCTCTCCCAATTGTTTATATCATGTGTTTTAAAAAAAGGAGGTTCAGTGATTGAAGTGCATGTTGGGGATGATTTTGATAAAGTTCTTCAATCACAGAAAAGGAAGCTATCGCCTGGAAATGACTTGCCTCAACAGAGCTGAGACTTAGATGCCCCCAACATCTCCTTTCCTAAGAGAAACCAAAGCTTAAGGCGAAAGCCAGATTTCTCTGAACCATCTAAAGAAACAGATTATACTAAAAATTGTACATTCATAGAAGAGCAAAGATACACAGCTAAAGGTGATTAAGCTACGAAAATCTGCCTTCTAGAACAAAGCACTGAAGAAACAGTGTGAAAAGTGTCAGTCCAAAGTCACAACTGCTGTTCAAGAGCTTACGTTCAAATACAGAAACATTCAAGGCAAGCTCCAAAAAAAAAAAAAAAAAAACCCCACAAACACTAGCTTTAAATTATCATTATATACAAAAAGTTTATTTTAGAAATCAGATGTCTTTAAAAAATAACATAGAAGTTATAAGTTCTTAACTGCATATTACTCACCATCTGAATGTCAGGGTGTTATGTGGTAAAATTAAGTGGTACAATAATTAACGATGTGATGAAACCAAGTCCATGTAATATACCTGGCATTTACACCAGTTTCAAACATTAATGTGATTTTTAAAAGCAAAAAAATTTAAAAAGAAATCTATTTTGGAAACACACAAAAGCATCTTGATCTTGTAAACAGAAGTCCTGAAACTACAGATCTATTGCTGAGACTATTCCAAAAGCTGGAAAAAGTAGGCAGTATCATTTAAATACATGAACAGTTAAAAAGGTCCAATGGAAATTGTATCAGGAGTACAGTGTGGTCATCCCAGTGCATGTGCCAGAGAGAATAAGCAGAAAGGTTGAACCTCTGCTTTACAGTTTCATAGGCTGAAAGATGGAAAACGTGGGTAGTTTTGGTTGGTAATTTTGGGGTAGAACTGGTTATCCTTGTTTCTATCCAATAGGTTTCTTTTGGTCGTACAAGAAAAGCACCCACAGATGGCCAAGCTCAAATACCGCAGAATGAGGACACAAAATAAATTTAAACTCACTACGGACCAAAAAATATAGCTCTTTGGAAATCTTAACTAAAACCTGTGACTTACCATATTAAGAATGCTGAAAATGGTTTTATAGACCAAAGAGTTAAAATGATCCTTAAGGATGATGTCTAAAGCAGACTTTTTATACAATAAACTTCAGAAGACTATAAAATTCCTGTAACATAAAACAACTAACATATTTAGTATCTTTATCAAATGATCCCAGACTGTATTTCTAGGTACTCCTACCCAGACCATGAGGTATTTGTATTGGGAGATAATGATAAACCAAAGTTTCTCTCTGTAAGGGGAGCTCAGGGCTCTCTGACCTAGCTAGAGTTGAATCCAGAGAACCACTGTCAAGTTTCAAGAACCAGAAAACCTGTATTAGTTCGTTAATTGCAAAAAATCTTCTGAGAATGCAGCTGCTGGGTCTATCCACGATGAGTAGTTACGGCTCATGCTGAAGGGAACTGAAAAGTAAGATTTAAAATTACATAAGAACAAAGTCAATTGACAGTAATCATTCCTGAAGATGAGCAACACCTGAGAGCAATAGCGGGCTCACCTAGTTTTGATTACACTGGATGTATTTTCAATGTTTCCTATCAAATGGCAATAATCTCATCAGAAACACATTTACTGAAGACAAGCATTTTAGGCTGTGAAAGGATAATGTGGGACGTGTGATGGGAGACAGACCTCCTATAAATCTTCAGGAAAAGCTGGTCATTAGTTTCACTGCAGTGAAAAATGTGTTACCAGTAACGTCGCAGATCTGAACTTTATTATCAGAGTGATGTCACTTTAGGATAGAATTGATACTATCGATGTTCTAAAATGGTTTTAACGTGGCATAAAACTCTTGATTCTCAGAGCCATATGCCCCCGTATCTGCCAAAATGTATTCTGAAAGGAAAGGTACAAAGGGGATGTAAAACAGGCACAAGAGTTGACAAAATATCCAAATGAACGTTCCTCACGACAGATCCACTTGGGATCTAGAAAGCACTTGAACACTCCATCCTTCTTCAAATGATCAAGGGAAATAGCAAGTCCTGTATTTACAAAACTGATGAAAATCACACTGTAATAATCAGTGACTGCAGAACAACCGCACAGATCTGTGTTTCCAACATTTTCCACCATGATTCTCCATCAAGGTAAAAAAAGATTCTTTCATACAAATCCCAGAAGGACGCAGAGGTGGCGGCACAACTGCCAAAGATGGTACAATGACTTACTACTGAAGCTGATGGCGGGACACAAGGGGAAGGAGGGGCGGAGTCCTCGAGGAAAGAACCCTATTTAACGCCGGCGGCTCTAGTCCGTGGTTGACCTCCGGTACCAAAAGCGCGCCCTGAAGTCGTCGCTACAGGTCATGAAGCCGGGGTTGGTGGGCGAGTGCACGATACAGCGCACGATGTTGTTGTGGCCCAGCGAGAGCAGGTTCCGGCGCTCGGCCGTCCTCGAGTCCCAGCAGCAGAGGCTGATGGTCCTCTCGTCAGGCAGCAGCACGTAGTCCTCCGTGTGGTTGAAAACGGCCTGCGTCCGGTGCACCTGCCGTCCGCTCAAGCCAGCACCTGCGCAGAGACCGAGAGGTTAAGGCCTGGGCACCAGGGCTAGCTTTCCAGTTCACATCTTAGAGCCCAGACTGTTCTACTTTTGTTATTAGCTCTGTTGACGTAAAAACTGCATTTTACAGTTGTTGAAGTAATACACATTTATTGTGCAATTTTGGTAACTCTAAAAAATGTATGAAGAAGAAAATCACCTTTGGGCCCACCACCTAATGCGACTCTATTAATGTTCTGATGGATTTTTAGGCATAAAAACACCTTAAAAAAATACAAAAGTGGTGCCACATTATCTAACTTCATGTTGGATACGTTGTGTTTTTACTGGCTGCAAAGTATCCCATTGTTTGGAAGCACCATTAGGTAATGATTCTTTTCCTGCTAGGCAGTTAGTTTGTATCCAACTGTAATACTGTGACAAACATTCTTTGTATAGAACACATTATTTCTTTAGGACTAAATTCCTAGGACTAGAATCACTGGGATGGATGAACAGCCACTCTCCAAGAGGAAACTCTATGCTTTTTGTTTTTCACCATGAATTAAAAAAAGCATATTTTATGTTTCAAGTATTATATGAACTATTAAAAAAAATCTGCCTGATAATTTTACACAGTCAACATTTTGGTGAATATCTTTTCCAATCTGTGTGCGTTTGTAATTTATATAAATCAGGGCATACGGCATACAGTTTTTATTCAACAGTTTGTGGTGGAGACCTACAAAGAGGGAATATAGCTTAACGGATAAAAATACACACTTTGGTGCTGGATCTGGACTCAGTACTTATTAGCGATGTGACTTCGAATGAATAACATCCCTGGGCCTTAACTGTCTCCTCTGCTCTGCAGGGATAATTACAGCACCTGCCCACAAGATGTTGCAGGGATTAAAATGAGGTGTAATGCCCATTCAGCTTTGCAGTATAAGTGTTCAACAAGCATTACTATGAGTATTTATTTTTAAAGGCTGCATGCCGTGAAAGGCTATGTAACAATTTTCTCAATGCTTCTTCTGGACATTTATATTCTATCTAACTTTCCACTACTCCAGATAATGCTGGGATGAAAACCTTTTTATGTGTGCATGTGCATGCCTCCCAAAAATCTTTTTAGGTTAAATTTCTAACAGTGGATATAGCAAGTCAAAAATATATATATTTATAATTTTGATAATATGACACCAAGCTGCCCTTCAGAAGTATTTTACCAATCATATTCCTAACAATATGTGATTTCCTGAAACGTTTATCAATACTATATAATACCAATCTTTTAAATTCCTGAAATCTGATGAGCAAAAAGATACTTCCATATTCATTTCTTAGGTTTATAGTGAAGTTGGTCATCTTTTCTTGGGTTTACTGAGCAGCGTATGACCTATGCTTATTACCTATGCTATATATTTTTTTCCCTAGCCAGCATTTAATTTTGTTTATAGCGTTTTAAATTAACTTTTTTTTTTTTTGCGGTACGCGGGCCTCTCCCTGTTGTGGCCTCTCCCGTTGCAGAGCACAGGCTCCGGACGCGCAGGCTCAGCGGCCATGGCTCACGGGCCCAGCCCCTCCGCGGCATGTGGGATCCTCCCGGACCGGGGCACGACCCCGTGTCCCCTGCATCGGCAGGCGGACTCTCAACCACTGCGCCACCAGGGAAGCCCTAAATTAACTTTTAACATCAAAATTTCTAATGTTTACTTGATAGTTTTTCCTTTTCCTTCATTATTTCAAGAGCCCTCTGAATTCTAACTAAAGATTAAAACTGGAAAAGCAGATCCAATAGTGCTAACATGAAGGGGTCTTAAACTGTGAATTAGAAAAAGAGGGAATTTGCGTATAAATTCATTATAATCTCATTTTAAAATTAAATCCCAATTCTCCAGAAAAACAAACCAATCAGCCACATATAACCATAAAACATCCCAAACATTCGTAAAACAAAAATGACTCTTCCCAAGACTTGCTAGCTATACCATCTACATCAGAAGCCAGATGGCAGGAAGCAAACTCTGGTTACAATAAGGTAAATCTATGGTAGGTTATGCTGCACCCTAGTGGTTCAGATGTCACCAACTCTTCAATTTTCTTCACTTATTAACATCCCAGCAGTCCCTTACAACAGTGTTGTTTTCTTGTGAGTTTTAAAGTTGTGGTCATGGAAATTTCAGTGTATGACACAAACATCTCACAACAGAGGAAACTAGCTGAAGTTTTCTACCAAACAGCCTTTGCTGCTACAAGGAACAGGAAAATGAAAGACAATATTTTAATACTTACTATCAAATAATTAGACAAACACTGACTACTAGTGATAGGATAAATTTAAACAGATCTCATAAAAAGAGCTCACAGGCACAACTGTTACAATTAGAGACCAACATAAATTAGACAATCAGACTGACCATTTTGTGTTTCTGTCTGAAGGGCCCACTTTATATCTAGGTTCGGAACACTTGGGGTCTCTTTTGGGGGCTCCTTCTCCTCTCTCAGGCATGAGCCAAGATCTTTCCTCTCACTTACTGAGTCTCTTCTCTGGACTGCTTTCATGTTTTTGCGGGAAGTGGGCAGGCCATGGGTCTACAAACAGACCACCTAATTCTCAAGTGTTACTTGCATGGAATCAGATCTAATTTTAGCTGTTAACATTTGAGAAGGGCAAAGAAACTGTGGTTCTATTTCCAGCTCTGCCTCTTGTTTGATCCACATAGACTTATTGTGTGGATCTAGTTCGAGGATCTAAGAGTTCTGGAAACTAAAATGCCTCAGAAATGTGAAGTAATATCAACTTCTCACATACCTGTGTATCTCACCAGGGTTCGTCCTGTTGATATTTCCCAAAGTTTAGCTACAGAGTCTTTTCCACTTGACAGAATGTATTTTGAATTTTTGGAAAAAATGGCAGAACAAACTTCAGCACCGTCGTGTGCTTTCTCAAAAGTGGTGATGCATCGATTTGAAACACCATCCCACAATTTGATGCAGCCGTCCTTGCTGCCAGTCACATACATATTGGCACTAGGATTGTAATTAACGGAACATATGGCATCAGTGTGTTGATCTTGAGGATTGCAAGAGACAAAGCACTGAAATGTGTTGATATCGTAAAGCCGAAGAGTAGGATGCTGAGTTCCAACAAGTATAAAGTCTCCAGAAGGATGAAAAGAGATGGAGCGTAACATTTCAGCCTCCTGTTGGGAAAGAGACCAAGTGGTGAACAATTAAACCCACAGGAAATGGGGAAAATATTTGGCTGATGCAAAGAACCCATAAAACAATGACTAGATATTACACAGGTAAGAGAAGAACAAAGAACTTTCTGGAATACACAAAAGGACCATCTGAACAAAGATTTCCGAAACTATCTACTGGTGAGATCATTCCGAAGATCACTGGTGAGCTTCATCATTTGCACATAAACAATGGGTGAACTCAGAAGGGAATACTATCAATCTATGACACATTCACATACGATTAATGAATAAAAATAAACTATAAGAAGAGTTTCTTTAATTTGTCCCAGGGCTCCAAATATTGAAGTGGAAGCCACTACAAAAACATTAGCATTTCTGAACCGCATATTCAAAACAGAGCACCAAATGTCGCTTTTCCAGCAAACACCTGAGAATTTCAACTGAATAATTTTTTAATTCCCCTAAGTTAGAGAAGTTCGTTGTGTTTTGTCTTTAAACAGGAATCTGCAACCTTTAAAATGTGATGTGCATTCTGAACTGTATCTGTGACCGGCAGCCATCCTCACTGGCCAGAGGTGGGCGCGTGACAGCATGAGAGCCGTGCCATTTGCAGTGGGCGCTGCGTCCTTGCTGCCATCCTCTCTATTCACAGGATGACCACTGAGACGACTTTTAACAAGAGAAGAGCCACACAACAGCTCATTGTATTTAGGGAAAAAAATGCATACAGCTCCTTTCCAAACATTCCTAACCTGAATGTATTTGAAGGCTCTTTTTGCAGATGGTTTGGAATAATCAAATAATTTAAGAGTATAGTCCCTTGAACCAGAGGCAAGGATCTGTTCTGTTGGGTGGAAAGCGAGACACGTGACTTCATCCACGTGGTCGTAAAGAGTTCGAATCACTGGGTGGTTTTCCATGTTCTGCTGTGCAGTCTCATTCATCATGACCTAGGCCAGCAAGAAGAGAAGAGAATCTTGAAGTGTAAAATCTGTCTGGCTCAAAGTATACATTCTACAGCTATGCTAAGTTAAAACTGGTTTAAACTATGCTCTCATTCTCCCAAGAATGAACAACAAAAGGCAAATGGTAAGTATATTACCAGGATTTTTACCTCTATTGGCATGGCACTTTTGGCCAACATTCTTTCTGTGTCAAGTATTTTTATGGAAGCGTCAGCAGATCCAGTAGCTATTAACTGCCCATCTCTACTATAGGTAGCTACACGACATGGTCCTTTATGGGATGTGACATAGCATGTTTCATACTCTGAAGCCTCTGGGGACATAGTCTGGACATCTGCATCAAACTCCAGGTCAATTCCTGTGCCAGGGGCAACTGTATCTGACCGACCAATTGCATACTGAACTGCAGTATCATCGTTTTCCATTCCTGAAAGGAATAAAAATTAAGGGCATGAAGAAACGTTATTTTAAAAAGACAGGACAAAGTTCTGGATCCAAACTGGGAAAGATGTTTGCTGATGTCAACTTACTCTTTCTTGGAGCTGCATGGTACTTAATACTGTACAAAGTTATGTATTGTGACCTGGGTGCACAAACAGTGACAACGCTGTAAGGCAACAGGCGTTGTGGCAGGTTAGGTTCCAACAGGTAAAGTCACCTCCCCAGATACTTGCCTCCAAAAGTTTCTACTTTAACCACAACTACAGAAACTGAAAAAGAGCAGTTCTGTAATTAAATTGTCCATTTTTCCCGATTTCGAATTTTAATATTTTTAGTGTTGAGATCTGTTAGTAGCAGCTCTGAAGCTCACTAAGTCAGATATATTGTTAGTAATAACATTAGTGAAACATCTTTGAAAGAATGTTGAGGTTTAAACAAACTGAAGTTTAACAAGAAAATCCATTTTTTTTTTGTTTTGTTTTTGCGGTACGCAGGCCTCCCACTGTTGTGGCCTCTCCCGTTGCGGAGCACAGGCTCCGGACGCACAGGCTCAGCGGCCATGGCTCACGGGCCCAGCCGCTCCGCGGCATGTGGGATCCTCCCGGACCGGGGCACGAACCCGTGTCCCCTGCATCGGCAGGTAGACTCGCAACCACTGCGCCACCAGGGAAGCCCAGAAAATCCATTTTAAATTGAAAAATAACTTGACATATCATATAAACAATTTTTATTAGTATAGGAAAAATCAGAAATGCAGATGAACAAAAAACAAACATAACCTTGTATTATATCACCCAGAGATAATTACTGTTAACATGGCGGTATGAATTCTTCTGGACCTTTCTCCACGCACAGTTGTTTCATTTCTTAAAACACAAATAAAATCACAATATGTAACGTGGTGTGACATACTCGGTCATTTACCCATATGGAATAAACACCTGGCCAGTGTAATAAACGTTCACCCACATCATGTTGTTGGATCCAACTTTATGAATATGAGAACATGTACAACCAATTCCATATTGTTGGGCATTTCAGTGGAATTCATTTTATTTCCTCAGGCCAATTCGAACAGTTTACACTGCCAAGTCAAAGAGTATAAATATGTTTGGCAATTTTGTATTTTACTGAGTGCTTTCTATGACACAGGCAAGCACCTGGACACACTGTTGAACAAGACAAGGTTCAATATCTTTATTAAACTTGCAGTCTGGGACTTTCCCAGGGGTCCAGTCATAAAGAATCCGCCTTCCAA
The DNA here is from genome assembly GCF_964374135.1 of Grampus griseus. Classification (NCBI taxonomy): domain Eukaryota; kingdom Metazoa; phylum Chordata; class Mammalia; order Artiodactyla; family Delphinidae; genus Grampus; species Grampus griseus. The sequence goes on along the minus strand of NC_139008.1, from coordinate 82,486,262 downwards.
TGCAGGGGATGAGGGTTCTATCCCTGGTTGGAGAACTAAGATCCCACATGCCGCGGGGCAACTAAGCCCGGGCACCAGAACTACTGAGCTCATAAGCCGCAAAGAGACAGCCCACGTGCTGCAAACTACAGAGCCCTCACGCCACAACTAGAGAGAGAAAACCCGCATGCCACAACTAGAGAGAAGCCTGCACATCACAACAAAGAGCCTGCGTGCCACAACTAAGACCTGACGCAGCCAAAAAAATAAAACCCAAACCCAAAGCAAAACAACTCGCAGTCTTCTGGCAGGTGGTATGGATTGTGTGGGAAACTCAAAACAATATAGAAAATTTCAGACAGTGATTCTGTTACAAAGGAAATGGGATTGCTGTTTTAGAGCACTTGCGGAGGTACGGGGAAGATGTTCGGGTTATTTTAGAAGAAATGAGGAGGACTCTGAGACGACATCTGAGCTGAGACTTGAAGTCAATAATACAGCGGCAGAAAGCTCCAGATAATTCACATAAAGACCCTGAGGCCAGAACCTGCTCAAAACCTTCACACTCTGGACTTCGCTTTCTCCTTCATTACCCAGCACTGTGCTCGACACATACTAGGCACTAAAAGTAAAGGGCAGCAATCCTGACAAACATCTGAACGCTTGTCACGGGCTCACTGAACGTGCGCTCTCAAGTCACCTAGTTTGATGAGGTGCAGGAGCTGCTCCGAGGGCGCACACACAGACTGAGGCTTGATTTCATTGATGAGGCCATTAGCAATGCTGATGTAGCCATCATAGAGCAGCTGGCTAATGATCAGCTTGTAGAGCTGCTGGCGATCCTTCAAGCCCACTTTGGTTCTGTACATCTTGGAGGAGAGGAAGGTAATTTCCCTGCCAGCTGGAAGAGAGAAAAAAGGAGATGATGAGGGGCAGAGGCACTAGCAAACCACAGAAGCAACACAGGAATCTGGTCAGCCTTTCCAGGGCTTAAATCCCAGCTCTATCAGCATTATCTTTGGTCAGCAACTACGTTTCTCTGAGATCAGGGTCCTCAGCTGTTAAATAAGTCAGTGAAGGCTAAACAAGATGATACATGTAGAGCATTGAGCACAGCAGCACACAGAAATGGTTCAAATCACGTTAGCCAATATTTACAGTAGAACCTCTCTTCATGAACATTTTTTCTCTGCTAAATTACCCACCTGCAATTTTTATTCTTTACTGCTATCCCAGAATCTTCCACTTCTTCTGTTAATGAAACCCTGGCTAATGTTTGCAATAGGTACAACAGCTGCTACTGTTGGACGTCTAGACACTACTGTTTCCACCAGCTAAGCTGTTATGTTTACTAATGTCAGTTATGGTCATTCTTAAAACATGTTTCAAGGCAACCGAGCTTGTTACATTACATAATTTAATTACAGAATACTTTGGAAAGCATTGCTGAATAAAATATTGGCAAATAGGATACAGCCAAAATAACTATAAAAAATGGAAAAACTGGAAGGACTGTGCGTTTAGATTGATTTACAAGTGTTTAAGTTCTCTCTCCGGCTCAGAAAGCAAAAGAGAAAATTACAGATGGTTTCCAGTTTATGCAAAAAAAAAAAAAAAAAAAGAACTCCAATTGGTTGACATGATTAGATAATCTGATTATAAAAATCAATGTCTGTACACGTGTAGATCTGTACAGGTATCGGAAAGCTGCAGGAGCTGGGGAACAGCGATAAAGAATAAAAGTCACAGGCAGACAGGTAGCTGTGGCACAGAAGAAAATTGGAAGGCAGAGCACAGGAGAGAGAGAAGAATATAAGAAAGAAGGGCGGGGAGTGGGCAGTTAACACCACTTCACAGGGGTGATTCTGAAAGTGGGAGGTGCTGTAGGAAAGGGGCGGGAACAGTGTTTTTAACTACCCAAGGCCCTCTGGAGAATTACTGAGGCTACTGATGATAAGAATAGCCAATGTGTTTACCATGTTTCATCTCAATCCTCAACAACATTCTATAAAGGAGGTCCAGTAATCTTGTTTACAGGTGAGGAGGGGAAATAACTTGCCCAAGGTCTCAGAATTAGTGCCTGGAGGAACCAGCATTAGAACGCAGGCGGTTTGACTCCAGAGATGGTGTTCTAATTGCTGCGTGTACTGCTCCTTAAAAACTTAATGATAAACTAGATAAAATTCATTAGACATTCCGCATATAACACACATGGTGTAAGCAACTAATATGCATTACCTCATTCAATCTTCAGCTTATGCCATTTTAGAGGTGGGCAACCGGAGGCACAGGAAGGTTAACTCACCCAGGATCCAACAGCCTGTAAATGGCGGAGCCTGGATCCTAACCCAGAGCCTGAGCTCTTACTGTGCTCTACTGATGGGTATTAAGCAAATATATATAAATCCATGCCTGTGTAGACAATATTAGGACACAACAGAGATGATGAAACCGGCTCAAAGAGGTTAGGAAATACTGCAAGTAAAACGTGGCTGCGTAACTCGTCCAAGGTTAAAGTGGCCACCAGGATTACCCACCCCAGAGCCCAGAGCTTAACCACTATTCCATCCTTCACTCGTGCCAGGCGCATCATAGGGCTACCAAGAGATTAAAATAGGAAAAGAGAGGACGAGCCCTGCTTCTCAAGTCCCCATAGAACGTCCGTTCGCTGGGCTAGAAAGCGCCTAATTACCGCCCCCAATTTGCAGGTGAAGGGTCTGCGGCCCGAAGACAGGAAGTAACCAGTCCAGGACTGGTTGTACCCGTAGTTGGAAGGAAGACCAGGGAGAGAACACAAACGCCCCCTCACCGTACGCTCCGCTATGACCCCGAGCTAGAGGCTAGCGAAGAACAGAGGGTGAAAGAGAGGCCTCTGAGGAAGAGGAGCGAGTGCGGGCCCAGCCTGGCAACTCAGGGCGCATGCCACCCCGCTCACTATTGACTCTTCCTGCCTCGCCCGCGTCTTTCCTGTGGTGCCCCAAAGGCGCTAGCCGACCGCACCCGCCATTCCACGCACCCCGGGCTCCCCCATACCGGAACGTCCTGCTCTCTCGGTCTCCCGCGCTCTCTCCTAGAAAAATGGAGACGCGAATCCTGCCCAATCGATCGCTCCGGGCGCACCTTCACTGCGCACGCACAAAGGGCATCGCTCCGAGCGCTGCGCTATCGATTGACCCCACTCGCTCCTGCCCTTCTCGCCATCTTACGGGCGCGTTCTAGAGATTCGTTCACCTCCTCCGACTTTATCTCCGACGCGGCAATCCTGACGCCAAGGGACTGCTGCCTCACGGACAAATGTCAGACCCGGAGAGCACCGCGGGCGCTAGAACGGCCGCAGATGTGGCGGGCCTTTGCCTCCATCACTTCCGGGGCCTTGCGAAGCAAGTGCGCCTGCGCGCCGTCTCCGCCGGGCCGTGACTCAAGCCGTCGAGTTGGTTTTGAACCAATGAAAATGCAGCGCCTCTCTAGCCCCGACCAATCAGCTTTCGGGTTCGAGGGTTTAACTCCTATTTAAAATGAAGACTTTGCCTCCTAACGGCCGAGCTCTCGGGAGGACTCGGAGCCTTCGGGTCGGAGGTGGGAGGCCGTAGGTACGTAGACCTGGGGCATCTCTGTGAGGCGGGCGGGAGGACCCTGGGTGGCCTTTGGGGGTGGGTGGGAGGGAAGAGGTCTTTGGGGCCGCTGGGCCGGCGAGGGGAGGGTCGGGGCGAGAAAGTCTCCCTTGGTCCCCCAGTTCCTCCCTGCGTTCCCCCCCCCGTTCCTCCCTGCGTCCCCCTGTGCTTTTCCAGCGCCCTCCCATCAGCTCCTGGGTCCCCAGACGCCCTGTAACATGCCGCCTGGTGTTTATTAAACACCTGGAGTGCGTTGAGTTGTGTGGCGTGGGGGGGGGGCTCTGGGGGGGTGCTTTCTGATGGGATTCTCGTGTTCAGTGAGCACCTGGGTAAGGAGGTACAGAAGGTTTTTGCTGTCTTGGAGTTTACGTTCTGGGGGGTGGGAAGACAGACGATGAAGTAGCAAGATAACTTCCACTAGGGAAGGGCGCTAGGAACCGGGGGCTACTTTGGGTAGACTAGCCGGAAAAGGCCCTTGTCCGGGCGGGACGGATGAGTGGGTGAATAAATAACTTCCTCAAAGAGGCCTTCCTGGGCCAGTACTTCTCAAACCGTAGACCTTGGACTACCCTTATCGGGATTACTTGAGCGTCCTTGTTAAAAATATGAACCCACCTAAGGGATCAGAAGCGCTTGGGTGTAGGACTCAGGTGTCTGTATTTTTATCAAGCTCTGCAGGTGATTCTGATGTTTCGTTGAGAATTCGTGGTCTAGCCCAGCCACATACTGGTCATCTGGGGGTGTCTTTGAAATGCAGGATGTAGTTGTTAGGTCTGGGGTTGGGCCTGAAAGTCTCCATTTCTAGCGAATGTCCTCCTGATGTAGATGTAGCTATCACCCTTTCACTGTTTCCTGCTCATCCTTAACCTTCCTAGTTCTTTGAATTAAATGCTTCTCAGCGACATACTCATTTCCTCTCCACTCTCTTGCATCTGTGCAGACATTTGCAGGTTTAACGAAGGAAGGAAAAGCCTCAACCCACAGTGCAAATCTGTTTTGCTGTTTAGACTAGTAGGATCTCTAGTTTGAACTGCAGGGATCTTGTGCAGGTCGTCTGGACATGTGACTCCTGAACTCCGCTGCAGGCCAGAATCACCTGAGAAGCAGTCTTCTTGAGGCTTTCTCCAGAATTTCTGGATCAGAATCATGTTCCATTCTGTTACTGTGCTTCCTGAGAAGGAAAGTGCATTACATTGGCGTGAATGTCTGTAGCTTCTGTGGAAGATGGTTCAGTGTTCATGGGTCTGTGTGCTCTCATGAGTCTGCTGCTTGTAACTGTTAGGGAGAGTGAAGAAAGCATCAGAGCATGTGTGAAATTCGAGGAGAATGTATTTCCTTTTCTTTTTTGTCTATTATGTCTAAATGGCTGTTTATAAGGACTCCAGGCTCTTTAGCCTGGTCCCGGCTTCGAGGTGGAGTTATTTGATTACTTATAAAGTGGATGTGAAAGCGTGGGGCTGAAGAGTGCTTTCTGATTGGATTCTAGAGTATAAGGAGCATCTGAGTAAGAGAAATAGAGAAAGGTTTCTGCTTTCTTGGAGTTTATGTTCTACTTACTTGATAGGTTGTTGTGCCTGACTCACAGGAAGTGATTCTAACACTTCCTAAGTGTTAGAAACTATTTTTTATTACTGATCTGTTTTGTTAATGGATTGATTCATTCCCAAAAGATGAGCATACATACTGTGTGCCAGGCATGTTCTGGGGAGGTAACAGTGAACAAAATGGGACTAAGCTCTTCCTCCTGTGGAGCTTATTTTCTTTAGAGATACTGAGCAGATAGCTGGGTATCTGAGTCTGGGGACTCAGAAGGTAAACAAGTACAAATAATGTTATGTAAGGTGTTAAGTAAAAGATGATCTGAAAGGGGCATCTCAGCATGAATGAAATGAAGGAACAGCCACACTTCTCTTTTAGGGAGGAGCCTCATAGGTAGAGGGAACAGGAAGTGCAAAGGCCCTGTGGCAGGGGACTTCTCTGCCAGGGAAAGGGAGGAGCCCTGAATGGCTGGTGTGCAGTAGAGAAGAGGAGGAGATCTGGTCACAGAGGTGGTCAAGATCCACATTCTGTGAGGCTTTATAGGCCTATATGTGCAAGTAAGATTTTGAATTTGAGTTGAGGAACCATGAGGGGCCTCTGAACCAAGGACCATATATCTGACTTGTTAATGGGATCACTGGGCACAGTGTTGCAAATGGACTTAATGGGAGAAGGGTGGAAGCAGAGTGACCATTGGGGAGCCTTTTGCAAATAATTGCGGGGAGAGAAAATTGTGGTTTGACGAGGTGGGAGTAGTAAAGGCTGTGAGCAGTGATTTTGAAGATAGAGCCTGTAAGATATGCTGATGGATCAGATAAGGGTTTTGAGGGAGAACCGTGTAAAAGATTGTGCTAAGACTTTAGACTTGAGCAACTGGCAGGATGGATTTGCCGTCTACTGAGATGGGGGCAGCCCAGTCCGCCATCCGAGAGAGCGGGTTGCCGGAGATGGGGTGGGGAAGGGAGCAGGATTTCAGTTGGGGACAGTTTAACATTGAGATGCTCTCAGATTACCAGCTGGTCAGAGTTCCGATGGAAATTTGGGGATCCTCAGCCTGTGGATGGTACTGAAAGCCAGGAGACGGGATGAGCTCACCGAAGGAGTGAGTGTAGTTGGGAAAGAAGTGTTTCTGGGCAACCCCCATGGCAAAGGGGAAAAGAAGTGTGCCGGAGAGGAGGTTTCATTTGGTGTGTTGGGTTGAGACGCCTGGCAGACCTTCCTGGGGGATCCTGAGCAGGTTGTTAGAGAGCCTGGCAGTCGCAGGAGAGGGGAGGGCAGGAGATGCAAATTCGAGTTCTCTTGTTAAAGATGTTCAGAGTCCTGGGGCCGTAGGCAGGTGTAGATGGAGACCTGCAGAGTCCATTCCGGAGTCACCTCAGACACTGAGATTGGTGGTACGCGTGAGGCTGATCAGCAAAGGCGGTTGCGATGGGACAGCAGTAAGGTGAAGACAGATCTGCGAGCTAAGCGAAGAAAGGAGTGGAAAAAGAGTGCAGGATCCCCTGGAATGCAGGGAATGCACGTTAGAGGAAGGCCGAGAATTGACCTTTCGGTTTAGCAACAGCAGGGGTCAGTCTGGAGCTGGGCTGGCAGTGGGGATAAAAGCCCTGTGGGAGGGAGCTTGTGGCAGCGTGAGGGAAGTGGTAGAGACTTGCAGAGCTTTGCTGTTGAAAGGGGAGGCCAGAGATGTGGTCATAGCTTGAGTCAGTTTTGGGGTAAAGAGGACCTTTTTTGTTCTGAAGGCAGCAGGTGTGGAAGCTGGCTTGTACAGTGATGAAAGTGGTCCGTTAGAGAGATGATGGGGCAGGACAGGGCGGTTCAGGAGTGAAGTCTGAGTATCGGGGGAGGGGCGGGCTGCAGCGTGTGAGGTGGGGGGAAGGCCCCATGCCTGCACGTGGTATCAGGCGAGAAAACACTGCTCCCTTATCAGCCTCATTTGGATGACAAAACATGTAAAATTCTGTGTGCTGTTGAGGTTTTTTCATCAGGATTTATAACCCTCATCCAGCATAACACTTGGAAGCAGGTGGATTTTTACAAATTAAAGGTGGTTCTTTTTTCTTTTCAGGCATCATGGACAAATGTAAAGAAAACAGCATCTCGGGGCCTAAGGTAAATCGAATAATCTGTAATCTCAAGTCACATTTATAAAACCCAAAGGGAGATTGGGTTTTATTTTATTATTTATTTATATTATTATTTTTTTTTATTGGGGTAGAGTTGTTTGAGATTGGGTTTAAAATCTAGAATTCGTTTTACCTTTACTCTGGGTTGTAACTTTAGATCCCTCTACCACGTTCTTGGGTGGGAATTAGTCATTTTTCTACGCATTCAATAACACTTCGTTGCTTCTTTCACCGTAACTTTTATTTCCTCTGCTTTGTCTTACAGTTAGCTGTTTAAGTATCTCTATTGCTCCATTGCATGCAGGATAATGATGTACGTAGTAGGTGCTTAACACTTGCCCGTACTTCCTTGCTTTCCAGAAATTAATTTCTTTGCCGTAGTTGGTTCTGCTCACGCTTTAGAGGAATGTCGAGCAGCAGTTCAGTGGGCATTTCCTGGGCATTGCAGCCAGGTTCTGTGTCAGGTGCAGGGATCACAACGGTGAAAAGCATGTGGTCTTTGACTTTAAAGAACTTAGAGCCCTTCTGGGTAGGTGTGTGAGCCAGTACCATACTATATATACATATAACCTGAGTAATTCCTAGGAGGGGTGCTCAGTTCAGCTTGGGGGAGATTGGAATCCAGGAGCAGAGACCCCCTGGCCCTTACTTAGCATTTGATGAATATTTGTGGAGCAGTTAGGTGAATGGGTCTCTCACAGAAAGATCCTTTTAATATAAGTAATCCCCGGGTTTTTTTCCTTCTAGGAAATTAGAAGAATATAAATACTGCTTTTTTTTTTTTTTTTGAGGAGAGGGGTTTGTTTTTAGAAGTCTTCATCTTTGAAAAATGGATACTTAGCCTTTTTTACTGGCTGAAAGTGTAAAAATGACCAACCAGAAAAAGGCTAAATTGGTTCACTGTATTTGATTCTCAATTCTGATGATAAAAATCATTTAAAAAAATTGCTCTAGGGACTTCCCTGGTGGCACAGTGGTTAAGAATCCGCCTGCCAATGCAGGGGACACGGGTTCAAGCCCTGGTCCGGGAAGATCCCGCATGCCGCAGAGCAACTGAGCCCGTGCGCCACAACTACTGAGCCTGTGCTCTAGAGCCCGTGCTCTGCAACAAGAGAAGCCACCGCAATAAGAAGTCCGTGCACCGCAACTAGAGAAAGGCCATGCGCAGCAATGAAGACCCAACATAGCCAAAAAAAAATAAATAAATTTACATAAAAAGAAAATTGCTTGATGTTTAAAATGTCTTTTGCTGCCTGAACGTCTGCTGTGTTGTGGATGCTGCTAATTTCAGAAGCAATCTCTTTTTCCTGTAAGTTGGAAACCCTCTCTTGGAAAGCACTTGTACCAGCAAGCTGGTGATGGATTCTGAGGCTTCTCTTCTGGCACTGTTTGCTCGTTTATGAGGAAATTGCCTCCATTGAAGCTAGAGGAAGTGCCCCCTGCCCTGTGTTTGATTAGCTCAGGGCCTTAGAATTTAAGTATTTTAAAAACTCGTGACATCCAACTTACAGGCATGTAAATAATATATTTTGGTAGTAACTTTTTTTTTTTTTTGCGGTACGTGGGCCTCTCACTGCTGTGGCCTCTCCCGTTGCGGAGCACAGGCTCCAGACACGCAGGCTTAGCGTCCATGGCTCACGGGCCCAGCCGCTCCACTGCATGTGGGATCTTCCCGGACCGGGGCACGAACCCGTGTCCCCTGCATCGGCAGGCGGACTCTCAACCACTGCGCCCCCAGGGAAGCCCTGGTAGTAACTTTTTGAAGAGCCTATATTTATTTTGTCTTTTGCCTCAGATGCATTTTGTCAGTATTGAACACTTGGAAATTGAAACACTACTAAATCAGTAGTAATTAGCTTTTTGGACTAAAACTGTGGTCATTATTGTTAAAAAAAAAAAAAAGTAATTAGCTTTTGTGGAAAATCTGGCAAGTACAGAAATTCTCCAAAACTTCTTTACTCAAAGATAATCACTGTTGAGGGCTCCCCTGGTGGCGCAGTGGTTGAGAATCCGCCTGCCAATGCAGGGGACACGGGTTCAAGCCCTGGTTTGGGAAGATTCCACATGCCGCGAGGCAACTAGGCCCATGCGCCACAACTACTGAGCCTGCGTGTCTGGAGCCTGTGCTCTGCAACAAGAGAGGCCCACGCACCGCGATGAAGAGTGGCTCCTGCTCGCCACAACTAGAGAAAGCCCTCGCACAGAAACGAAGACCCAACACAGCCAAAAATAAATAAATAATAATTAAAAAAAAATCACTGTTGAATATTTTGTTGTATTTCTTTCAGTCTCTTTTCTAAACATAGGTATTGTCAAAGAAATGTCATTGGAATTGGGATTTTGGTATACAGTTTCCAAATTGCAGCTTCTTGCTAAATAATAATTCCCAAGTCATTGTGAATTCTTAGTGTTTAATGCCTCCTTTTTTCAATGAAAGTTTGTTCATGAACATTTGTTTATGGGGGCGTGCTTTTTAGGGGTGGGTGTTGGGGAAGGGGAGGCGGTGTCATTCAGGTATTGCAGCCATACACTGTATGCTCTGGAAGTGCTGATTAAAATCGCTTTCCCCTAACGTCTGTTATCAGTGAGTGACACTCATTTTCTTATATTGGAAAAAAAACTTTTGGAATATTCTCTTGATATTCAGCTTTCGTTCATGGAGACCATAAAGTTCCTTTTTCCTCCCCAATCTAGACTACAGTTCCACTTGGTGATGGCCCAAAACGTGTTCCGGTGACTCAGCAATTTCCTTCTCAGAATCCGGTGTCTGCGAACAGTGGCCAGGCTCAGCGGGTCTTGTGTCCTTCAAATTCCTCGCAGCGTGTTCCTTCACAAGTGCAAAAGCTTGTCTCCAGCCAAAAACCCGTACAGCCCCTGAAGCAGAAGCCGACGCAGGCAGCCAGCGCCCCTCGTCCTGTCTCCAGGCCGCTGAGTAATACCCAAAAGAGCGAGCAGCCCCAGCTCCCAGCACCTGGTAATCAGCGCTCTGAGGCTCATTGGAGAGTCATTCTTTTTAGTTGCTAAAAAAGCAAGTGTGTAGACGTGTGTTTATTGTTTGGAACCCTAGCTTTTACGTCATTTTCTACTGAGGATGGGGAGAAAATCTGGTGTCCGGGTGAAGTACCTGTGTCTCCTGTGGGCCAGGCCGGACTCCCACCCTCAAGGAAGAGTTGGCAGCCAGGGAGGACACAGCACCAGTGCCGTGTTCTTTGATTGCATAGTAGGGGCGGAGGGGAGGGATGGGGTTCTTGTAGCAGGTACTCTTGGAGCTGAACAACTTCAGGGTTCTGGGGTGTGGAGGGAAGTGCCCGGCGTGGGGAGTGGGTGGACTGAGGCGGGCCAGGTCAGGTCGAGGTGGGCACTGCTGGCCGCGGTGAGTGGGGCTTTATCCCGTGTGCACTGGGAAGCTGCTGAAAGGTTTTTGAGCGGAGGACGGGCTGACTTGCCTTTATAGAAAGCTCATCTGAATGTGGGGCATGAATTGGAGAGTAGCATTGCTGGACCCAGGGGTACCAGATAGGAGGGAAGCCATTGTGGTTTGGGGCCGATACGGCAGCGGCCTGACCTAGGCAGAGCAGGGTCGGTGCTAATAGTTAGCATTTACCAGGTGTGAGCGCTCACACCGCAGGCTTCCTTCATCCGCGTTGTGTCATTCTGTCCTCGTAACCACTCTACAAAGGCAGCCATGGTTTTTAACTTGGTTTTGTGGAGGAGGAAGCTAAGATTTTGAAGTGTTAACTTATTTGAAGACAGCCAGGATGGAGTGGTGCAGACAAATCCGAGAGCTCACTTAGGATGCAGACTTGACTGAACTGGGCAATAAACTGGACATGGGGATGGTGGTTATACTGGTGGCCTTAACTGAGATTGTGAACCAGGGAGGGGAAGAGTCCAGTTGAGGCCTGAATTCAAATACCTGACCAGAGCAAAATGTGCTGCTGTTAAGAGTTTGAAGTGCTGGAAATAGACAAGTGGAAATGTCCCATGTAATTTCCCCTTGGCCACCAAGACAGTGGAAGGAGGTGGTGGTTGGCTTATGTTTTGTTGCACATTGTCTGTAGCAAATGGACAGCTGGCTGGCCCACCTCCTGGGGAAAAGGTGATGAGGTGGGAGCTTGTGATGGATGGGAAGATTGGTAATTCTGCTTTAGAAGCTCTTCATTTAGAAACTGAGGCTTCAGGGGGCTTCCCTGGTGGCACAGTCGTTGAGAGTCCGCCTGCCGATGCAGGGGACACAGGTTCGTGCCCCGGTCCAGGAAGATCCCACATGCCACGGAGCGGCTGGGCCCGTGAGCCATGGCCGCTGAGCCTGCGCGTCCGGAGCCTGTGCTCCGCAACGGGAGAGGCTACAACAGTGAGAGGCCCGCGTACCGCAAAAAAAAAAAAAAAAAAAAAAGAAACTGAGGCTTCAAGGAGATTATCTAAGGGCCTAGCTATATGTATCTGCTTGTCTTTACTCTCGAGGTTCTATAAAGACTTCAAATGGCAGGAGTGAGGTTACAGTGTAGTAAGTAGTCTTTTTAAAAAATATTTTATTTATTATTTATTTATTTTGGCTGCGTTGGGTCTTAGTTTTGGCATGCGGGATCTTCGTTGAGGCATGCGGGATCTTTTCGTTGCAGCACGCTGTTTTTCTCTTCTCTAGTAGTGGTGAACGGGCTCCAGGTTGCATGGGCTCTGTAGCTGAGGCGCACGAGCTCAGTAGTTGTGGCGCATGGGCTTAGTTGCCCCTCGGCATGTGGGATCTTAGTTCCCCAACCAGGGATAGAACTTGCAACCCCTGCACTGTAAGGCGAATTCTTTACCACTGGACCACCAGGAAAGTCCCTTTTTTTAAAAAAAAAAAAAAAAAAACTAGAAATAGTTCAGATCTATCATTCTGGACATACACTAATATTTTGGACATACACTAATATTCATCTCTAATCAAAGATTTCTAACTTATTCTGCATAGTTATTCTAAAAACAGGTTTTTAACTTACTCTATCTAGGAAATAATCCTGAAAAGGAAGCGGCATCAAAACAGAAAAATGAAGAATCAAAAAGGTAAAGTTTTATCTTGTTTACAGAGTTCTGTGCCATCATTCTACTAGAATACACCTTTTAATTGCAAATTTAGTTATGGGAACACTTTTAAAATAGGTCTTTATACTGTATTTTCACTTAGAAAATATAGATGTTTCAAATTTCCAATCTTTAAAGAAAGGGAGAAGGAATTTTAATGATGGATGTTTATTAGGGACTCAAGTTTTTCTTATTGCTTTCCAAATTTAGAAATGACTTGTATGAATCTGCTACAGAAATGTGTGAAGTGAAAGTTCCTCTCCACCTTCAGAAGTAACTACTACATATGGTTTATGTATGCTTCTATACTTTTTTCTATTCTAGTAAAGAGGTGGAAGTTAAAAAAACAACAACAAAATGTGGTCCTATTGCAGAGCTATGGACTAATACATGACTGTCTGGGTATTTTGAAAGTATTGACAGAATTATTATACTTGTTCCTCATAATAAAGCTTGGCTGTATTTTCCCCTGCTCTCAGTCTCTGAATTGTCTAGATTCTAGAATGTGATAGGAGCCAGGAATGAATCCATAGCCTTTTTTGCTCTAGCACCTACCGGAGGCTTTCTGAGAATCTACATCCAATGGTTCTCGCCCCACTGCCCTGCGGGCTCCATCCCACTCGCTTAACCAGAGTGGTGGAGGCTGTGCTTGGTTTGAAAGAGGCTCACAGGTGGTTCTGCAGCATTTTTCCCTCTCCAGTTACTCATCTAATCCTTCTTACGGTCCTAAGTGTTGTTGTTAATAGGTCTGTGCTCCAGGGCATAGTACTGCCGTGGGACACTTCCCAGTGAGTGCTTCAGTTCTAACAGTCCAGGTTGTTCCTTGTCACAGAGTCACTCAGCTGATGGCGGTGGGGGCATGGGGGGCTTAATGTCTGTGGTGACTCATTAATTGTGGTTATTGGTTTGGTTCTTGCAGAGGGTACATACTCAATACAACTTTGAATATAAAATTTATAGGATGTCTACTACTCACTAATATACATTGTTAGAAAAGATGTGTTTTCTTCACATTTTAAAATGTTCAATTCTTTCCTAGAAGGCAGTGGGCTTTGGAAGATTTTGAAATTGGTCGCCCGCTGGGTAAAGGAAAGTTTGGTAATGTTTATTTGGCGAGAGAAAAACAAAGCAAGTTTATCCTGGCTCTTAAGGTATTATTTAAAGCTCAGTTGGAGAAAGCAGGAGTTGAGCATCAGCTGAGGAGGGAAGTAGAAATACAGTCCCACCTTAGGTAAGTTTTCAGATGTCCAGGAAGAGTGGCGTACAGAACTTTAAGAGTTAAACGATTGTAAACTTCTTTGTAGAAGGCTGGCTCCGTAGTACTGCAGAGTGACTAAATTCACTAGACTTAAGTGCCGTGGTCCTGAAAAATTGCTTGAAGGTTTGTTTTGTTGATGGAGTAATTTACTGGAGGTGTTCTTGTTTTGTTTTGTTTTGGTGGGTAATTAAAGGGAATGATACCTTTTATTTTGAGTTAGGTTGCAAACTGGCAGCCTACAGGTTGACTTTGGCCAGTGGATCTTTTTCTTTTTTCTTTCGGTGAATTAAAAAAAAAAAAAAAAAAAGCAAAACAAAAAAACAGATAGCCTGTGCTCAGCTGTCCAAAGTTGTCAGCAGCACATCCCATGCCATTTGTGAACGCTGCCTGTGTTGTCTATCTCATGGTGTTTGGGTTTCAACTACTGTGGGAATGCCATGTCTTTTTTTTTTTTTTTCCAATTTGCAGAGACTTAATATTTATCTGAATTCTTTCCCCACCTAAGAATATAGATGGCCTAAAGGAAGACAATAGTCTTAACTAAACCCAAGGTCCATTAATACCTTGAAATGCATGTAAATTGATAGCAGTGTACATCTTTTTCTTACAGTGGGTCTGTAGTTTCAAATTCTCAAGGGGGGTTGAAGTGGGATCTGTGGCCAGCAGCAGTTTTCACCACTGGTTTCACATGAGCATTTGTTTGATACTCAGTACATATCAGCTCCAAAACCAGGTGTTAGAGTGTTCGTCCTTCGTTGCAGGCATCCAAATATTCTCAGGCTGTATGGTTATTTCCATGATGCTACCAGAGTCTACCTAATTCTGGAATATGCACCCCTCGGAGCTGTCTATAGAGAACTTCAGAAACTGTCAAAGTTTGATGAGCAGAGAACTGCTACTGTAAGTTTTCATTTGTTCAGACTAATTCTGTTTCCTCTATACCTGTCCTACCTAGCAGTGGACCTTTCATTATATAATAGAGGGGGTTTTGTCTCATGGGAAGATAGCTTAATCAGATCAAATATTTGAAATGGAAAAATCAAAATAGCTTAGGTGTACCTTTTATATACAGATAAAATCAGGTACCAAATGAAATATTGTGGTTGGTTTCCACAGCTGTTTCTGTGGAAATGTATAGTTGCTCTCTTTAAAAAAAAAAAGAAAAATTTGTTTTAGATTAGTTTTAGACTTATAGAATAACTGAAGATAGTACAGACTTACTTTCTCCTATTAATACACACCTAATTTTCCTATTTATATTTTATCAGTGTGGTACAGTTGTCATAACTAATGAACCAATATTGGTACATAACTATTGACTGAAATCCATACTTCATTCAGATTTCTTTAGTTTCTCATGATTAGATGAGGGTCATGGGGTTTTGAGAGGAAGATCAGAGGTAAAATGCATTCTCGTATCAAGGATACATACTATTAACCTGACTCATCCCTGAGTGTCGGCCTTGACCACCTGGCTGAGGTAGTGTTTGTCAGGTTTCTCCACTGTAAAGTTACTCTTTTTCTCCCTTTGCATGCTCTGTCCTTTCAGAGGAACAGCCCATGGGGGGTTATGTTTCATCTCCTATAGGGCAGGGTATCGACATAAGTTATTTGGAATTCTGTACCAGATATTTCTCTACTTTCCATTATTTATTTACTCACTCATTTTTATTTATTTATTTTTGACATTTGGAAGTAATGTTTACTTCTTATATAAATTTAGTAATAAATTTTGTAATCCTGAAGGAAAAAATAATAGAGAAATTGGGCAGAAGGTAATGTTTGAAGTGATAATGGCTGGGAATTTTCCAAATTTGATAAATGATATAAATCCTTTGATTCACCAGACAAAATTAATCCATAGACATAAAAGACATATAACAACAAATACCCACACCAAAGGCAAAATGATGTTAAAATAGTCAGAAAATGGAGTCAATCATTTATTAACATGGACTCATGGATTATTTTATACTTTGAGTATAATCTAATACCAGTTTGCTCTCATTGTTCCAGCTTTGGCCACTGGGAGCTCTCTCGTGGTTCCTGTGTCCTTTGGATATGTCCCTATCGTTGTGTGTGTGCGTGCACGGAAAAGCACTTTCTTGTTTTCTGGTGCTATAAGATGATGTTCCAGCTTCATCTTGTACATTTCCTATCCCAGTCTTAGAATTCGTTATTTCTCCACGGAGCTTTGGTTCCTTTTATTGGAAAGTGTTACTAGAAACCAAGATCTGGGCGCTGGATATGATCATTGCTACTGAGTGTTATTACTTCTAGGCTTTCAGCTGACAGAGAGCAAGGAAATATGTGTATAGTAATCCATGTAAATGCATGTATCTAAAAGTATTTCTATATTTATCCATCCGTATCTATATTAAGCAAAACATGAGTCCATTATCACATGGATCATTTTACCCTCCTCCCTTGCTTATCTGTAACCTCCACCCCAACATTGAGAAACTTGGGTTCCACCCTCCGCCATCCATTTATCTGTTCAATTCCAGTGTTCATGTGTAGTGGTAGCATTGTTAACCAGTTACCCTGTGGGAAACAACTGTATGCATTTGAGATTCATCTGTATCTTTTTAGGGTTTGATAGCTCATTTCTTTTTATTGGTGAATACTATTCCATTATTCTCTCTTCACCTACTGAAGGGCATCTTGGTTTCTTCCAGTTTTCGGTGATTACGAGTAAAGCTGCTATAAACAATTGCATGCAGGTTTTTGTGGGACATAGGTTTTCAAACTGGCTGGGTAAATACTTAGGGGTGCGATTGCTGGCTTGTATGGTAAGACTACATTTAGCTTTTAAGAAACTGTTAAACTGCCTTCCAAAGTGGATATACCCTCTTGGCCTTCCCACCCACGAATGAGAGTTCCTGTTGCTCCTCACCAGCAGCTGGTGGTGTTGAGCCTTTTGTTCTTTCTTTCTTTCTTTTTTTTTTTTTTTTTTTTTTTTGCAGTAAGCGGGCCTCTCACTGTTGTGGCCTCTCCCGTTGCGGAGCACAGGCTCCGGACGCGCAGGCTCAGCGGCCATGGCTCACGGGCCCAGCCGCTCCGCGGCATGTGGGATCTTCCCGGACCGGGGCACGAACCCGTGTCCCCTGCATCGGCAGGCAGACTCTCAACCACTGCGCCACCAGGGAAGCCCGGTGTTGAGCCTTTTGGATGTCAGTCTTTCCAGTAGGTGTACAGTGGTGCCTCAGTTTTAATTTGCAGTTCTCTAATGACGTACAATGTTGAGCATCTTTTCATGTGTTTAGTTGTCATCTGTATATCATCTTTGAGGTGTTTCTTCAGATCTTTTGCCCATTAAAAATTTTTGTTGTTGTCTTACTGAGTTTGAAGGGTTCCTGTGTATTTGTGGTACGTGTCCTTTATCACGTTTTCTCCCCATCTGTGGCTCATGTTTTCATTCTCTTAACTGTGTTTTTCAGGGGCAGATGTTTTTAATCTTAATAAAGTTCAACATTATCAGGTTTTTGTCCCCCCCCCCAAATTCTACTTTCCTTTATTGTGTGAAAATTGTTTGAAGAAGCTGAGTCTTAATTTGGGCTGTTTTTTGTTGAATTAGCTGATGATGGGCCTGTTGAATGGTGGTTACTTCGTTCTGTTTCTTGGTGGAGGTCTCTGGGTAGTATGTACACTCATTTTCTTTTTGGCATTGATGTAAATGGCATTAAGTTCAGGTGGTTTTACTTTTATCTTCTGATGAAATCACAGCACTATTGGTGAATGACCCTCTGGTCCTGTCTGTGCAACGAGGACGTACTATTTTAAACTTAAATATTTGCCCTATGGATAAGTAGAAATCTATTTTATTTGCTTTTTAAATATTAGTTAACCAAACTAGTTTCTTATTTAATTGGCAATTAATATTTGTAGTACTCAGTTTTCCTCAGTCCAGATGGAGTTTACTTTGGTGTAAACAGCTATTTGAAAGAAAAGATTGGTTCTTTCTAGATTCCTTAGTTTGGAGATATATACACGCACCTGTTTTTCTTTTCTAATAAAAATAAGACTAATTCTAGAGAAGTGTTAGGGACCTTTACGTGTACCCACAATCTAATGTGGGAGGTGTGGAGGGAGTTGGGTGCCAGAGAGCTCTGGTTCTTGCCGAGGTTTGAGCAGGGACAGCCTGTTGCCCTCCGGAATAGTAATGTGTGCTCCTAGGGCATCATCAACCCAGCTTTGGTGCAGGAGACGAGCTTTCTTTGCCTTCACTTTCAGTTTATTATGGTCTAAATTTTGGTCTCTGGCTTTGGCTGAAAATAATGAAAAATGTCCTTTCTGACGATAACATCTGGTTTCTACCCATTTGTTTAGTACACCTTTTTTGGTATAAAATAATGTTCAGTCCTGTCTAGAATTACTTTTGGGAAACAAACGCTTCTCTAACTTAAGTCAGAGCTAAATATATTCTTTCAGTATACTATAAAACCATTCTTATTTATATGTTAAAGCAAATTCTGGACCTGCTTGCTAGATCTTTTAGTTGAAATGCAAACAAAACGAACGAAAGGACTGACTTGCTTGTGTACTTTGAAGCTGACTAATGAATTACTATGTAGTGTGTCCCCAAATTTAGCTCGCTACTTAACATGCCAGGACAACTGCTCTTAGTTTATTGTTCAGGATTTTTTTCTTCCGGTGCTCTTAGAGTAAAGTTTTAGCTTCAGACAAATCCTTTTGTGGTAAATTGGCCTTGGTTTAAAAATGGGAATGGTCTGTACTTAAGCGTTTTTGTTTTAAATGTTAAAAACCGTTTACATGTCTGACTCCCTAATTTATACCAGTTTTTCAATATTGTCTTAATTCATTGCTGCTGGGCCATATATTGCCATGTGGGGATGTAGTGCTGTCTCTGTGTTTTCCTGTCTTTCAATATCACATCTGCTGTGTTAGCAAATAACATAGCACAGAATCACTTGTACTTAATGCTGCACACTAAATTGGTTTGTTTTCTTGTAGAGTCATCCATTTTCTCTAGTTTTGGCTTTAAAAATCTACGAAACATGTTAAAATCTATGTTGGGTTTCCTTTCAGAAGAGATGTCTAAAATTGTGTTATATAAATCTAAAACACAGACTTTCAATACTTTTTTTTTTTGAATAGTATATCACAGAATTGGCAAATGCCCTGTCTTACTGTCATTCAAAGAGAGTTATTCATAGAGACATTAAGCCAGAGAACCTGCTCCTCGGATCATCTGGAGAGCTTAAGATCGCAGATTTTGGGTGGTCAGTACATGCCCCATCCTCCAGGTATGTAACTTCAGACGTGGAACTTGTTTGCTCAGTTTAGCAAAAGCCCAGGGGCTAATCATGAGCTAAATAGTAAAATATGTAAAGTATAGATGTGTGCTGAGTTGGGGCAGGTAACTGACGCACGTACTTTGGTGTAATTTAGGCCTGATAGTAAACTAGTGTCTTCAAGAACATTTTTACTCCGCAGCCATTTTGGGCTGTTTATCCTGTCCTAAGCCTGGGGTTAAAAGATGCGTTATGTCCTTAGAGACTAATGAAGGGGACAAATAAGTAAAAGATAAGACAAGTGTATGACAGGTGAAGTGCAGCATGTGTACAGGGGCAGTAACACCTGGCTGACTGGTGTGAGGGAGACTCCACTGCTTCCCGGACCAGGAGACAGAAGTTTCTGAGGGCATCGCTTGCAAAGATCTAGAACCAAGAGCACAGTTCTTCAGGGAACTTAAAGGAACCAAACTGGTTTGGACGGAGCTTTCAGGACGGAGCTTTCAGGGTGGGGGGGCAAAGATTCTTTCGTCCTCTGTCAACAGAACAGTCCTTTCCTGTCTCCTCTTAAAGTGGAGAGATCAACGTAATGAAACAATTTAAGTGAACTTTGCCAACAGAGCTAAAACATTTTCTCCTCTTTAAAATGTAAGTGGAGTTTAAGTGAGCTTTTGGAACCACATGTGAAGTAGGGCATTTAAAAGCATACATCCACCAATAAGAGTCTGTCAACTTTGGGGCAGGTCTTTAAAAAGTTTTAGCCAGATTACCTTAAAGCCAGTTGAAAAAAAATTGTGTAGTCTAAAATAGATGCCATTGGGTGTGGGGAGCCTTGTTTTTTCACAGGCCACTCCTACTTGTTTCCTGCAAGGCACTGAATATGCTGCTGCAGCCTCTTTAAAAAAAAAAAAAAAAAAAAAGTCTCGTGGTCTGCCACGGGTGGGAGCTGTTGGCACCTGGCTTCGTGGCATCGCAGGGCTAAACTGTACCTTAACCCTCCCAGTGGTGTCATCGTGACAGGAAAGGTAGCTGATCCTTTTCTGAAGAGGACACTGTGTAAATGTTGGTCACTTCTCCTCGCCTCCGTACCTTGGTAACTGTAAGAGCTCCTTCGATGTTGTGCTGTCATTTGAGAACCCCCCGATTCAGGCCGTCTCCTGAATCTCGGTGGTGATGAGAGGCTAGGTGTCTGGAGAGGTAGCTCCTTAATCCTGGGTCACCATGCAGTCGAGCGAGCATTTGTGCGCTCACTGGGCACCAGGGAAAGAATAACTGATGTAAACCAGCAAAACCTGCATGGTCTTTGCTCCTGCTTTGATGTTTGTTTCCAACCTCTATTATAAAAACAACATACAGACATGCTGCATTGGTCACCTGTCGATCCAGTGCCTACACTCAAACAGTTGTTAACATTTTGCCATGTTGGGTGTGTCGTCTACGTATAAGTTGCAGACAGTGTGCTTTGTCCTTTGAGTGCTTCAGTGTGCATCTCCTAAAAATAAGGACATTGTCCTGTATAATCACAACCATTATCACGCCTAAGAAAATTAACAGCCTTATTAATACCTGCTATTTAGTCCATGTTCAAATTTCCCTAGTTGTCCACAAAATTTTATAGTGGTGATACTTTAAATCCTATATTTTATATCATTTAAGGAAGTTCTGGAGTTGGACAGATTTGGAGTGCAGCTTGATTGCTAGCTGTGAGATCTTGTACATCTCCCTGCCTAAAAGTGGGGATTTATAACAGTACCTGCTTCGTAGCACAGGATCTAGCCTAGGAAAAGCGCTCAGCGTTAGTGTAATGGTTGGTGATTTTGAGCAGCTGTTGTGCATCAGAAACAGAAGCACGTCAACCTGAACCTGCCTGCGTTTTTAGGAGAACCACCCTCTGCGGTACCCTGGACTACTTGCCGCCTGAAATGATTGAAGGCCGGATGCATGACGAGAAGGTGGACCTCTGGAGCCTTGGGGTGCTTTGCTATGAATTTCTAGTTGGGAAGCCTCCTTTTGAGGCAAACACATACCAAGAGACCTACAAAAGAATATCACGGGTAAGACATCACTAGAAAGGACCCATCATTCCTTATCAGCCTTGACTTTAGGCTACGATCTGAATATTTATCCTGTTCTCTCTTAGCCACATTTGTGACCCTGTCACTTATTGTACACTTACCCAGGTGGAATTCACATTCCCTGACTTTGTGCCAGAGGGAGCCAGGGACCTCATTTCCAGACTGCTGAAGCATAATCCCAGCCAGCGGCCCACCCTCAAAGAAGTACTTGAACACCCCTGGATCACGGCAAATTCAAAACCATCGAGTAGTCAAAAAAAAGAATCAGCTAGCAAACAATCTTAAGAATCTTTGGGGGCAGAAATCCTCGAGACGGGGCTGCTGATAATCTGCCTGGAACAGGCTGCTGGCCTATCTCCCTGCTGCCTGCCCGCCCTCGAGATGCTACAGGAAATACTGTTTATGAGCAGGCAGTGCTCGGCCTCCCAGTTCAGAGCTCCACCTCCGCAGACACGACACTCTGCAGTGGGAGCAGCTGTGGTTATATAATCAATCTGGAGGCAAGGTTCAAGTGCAGCCACCCCGCAGCCTGTTTTGAGTAAGGTGTCCTTGTGGAAGATGGACTCGCAGCCTGGCTGTGGGGAAGGGCGGCTGTTTGGTCCTGACTCGACCCGTTGAAAATCTGTGCAATAACTTTCCAAGTCCCTGTGTGCGTGTAACTTATCGGGTGGCCCAGTCTGGTAAAGCTGTCGGAATGAACATGTGATTCTTTCTTTTAAATGTTAAAATAAAGACTTTTGTATAGACTTGTATTTTTACCTCCATGGTGTTCCTTTAGGACCGCTCTCAGTGTCTGTCCAGTACCCCTGCCGAGCCTGCTTGTTGGTCCTCAGCCACTTACCTCCTGGTGAGACTGAGCGGGGGCCTCTGGGGGACCACCAGAGCTGCAGGTGGTCAGGACAGAGCGGGGGAGTCCTACACATCCACACCTGCCCATCCCTGGCCTCTGACTGTGTTCTCAACAGGATGGCAAAGAGATTCACACGTGGGGTGAACCAGTTCTTGGCAAATGGATTTTCCAAGTGTGGCTTTTGTCCTGATTCTCCGGTGAAGGAGTGTTTGCCTAAACGGAATTCCTCCTCCGCAGCCGTACTTGGATCTAGGCGCTGTCAGTGTTCATCGTGGCTTATAAAGTGGACGCCTGCTGCCCCTTCAGTACAGCTGGCAGAGGCTTCCCTTCTTCCCTGTGTCACCTGGTTCCCACGGGACACACTGGAGTTGTGGCGTCTGTGTGAAATTGAAACCTGAGTCCACAAGTACACCTGTCTGCAGTACATGGGGTAATTCTTTTCACCACCTGTTCACTCTTGGCCTAGAAATGAGGAGGTGCCATGAGAGGAGCTGGTCTCAAGTTCTATGTGTTCCTATCACGTAAAATGACGTATTTCTGGCTGCCAACACCTATGCATCAACCAAAGATGATGAACTTGACCATGATGAAGGCAAAGGTGGAAGTGTTGAACTTACTGGGAACTAGGAGAGGAAACATGCTTTCATGGCCAACTTTCAGTGCAAGAGGCCTACAGAGGTCAGAAATGTCTACACAGAAGGACGTGGCTATACGCTTCCATGTCAGAGTTGCCGAAGTAGTTGTGGAAACTTAAGAACTGAGTAAAACGGCCGTGTCCAGTTAGCCCCGTTGGGACAAAGGAGCTTTTGGTTCCCACAGTCTCGAGCTTTTACATCCCAGAGTAGTAGTTCATCCATCCACCCCGGATGCAGTCAACACAACATGACTAACCCCACCAGTGACACTAGCTAAGCTGTCATTTCCCCAAACAATCCCACAGAAGCACAGAAAAGAGCTCACT
This sequence comes from Grampus griseus, assembly GCF_964374135.1. Lineage (NCBI taxonomy): Eukaryota > Metazoa > Chordata > Mammalia > Artiodactyla > Delphinidae > Grampus > Grampus griseus. The sequence goes on along the minus strand of NC_139008.1, from coordinate 82,463,544 downwards.
GTAGCAGCACAGCATTAATAAACTAGTCACACGCACTGCTGCTTCATGATCAGCAGCAGTGATGGCTTTCTAAGAATAAAAAGTTCTTCATAAACTTTACAAAGATGTTTATTTGTTTCACGGAATTTAAGCTGCTCATTTGGTCAGATAAAAAATTAGAGGTGAACAATGGCTTACGTGTTTAAAATAGATCATCAGTTTTATTCCCCTAGTTCCGTAAAAACAATGTAAATACAAGTGATCTGTACATCTTGCTGGTGAATTCACATAATGCTGTAACTCCCTGGTCCTTTGATTGCCTCTCCTCTCTAGTTACTCTGTTCTGTTCTGACAACTGGCCACTGGAGTGGAGTGGAGTTGGGGCTTACAAGAGAACGCTATGGCTATTTGGTATGATAATTTGTTTTATTGCTTGCCCTTTCAGTACACTCCCATTCAAGCCCTTAAACCTGTAGGAATCCCTGTCGGCTTTTTTGCATAGGCATTACTCACGAGTTGAATGGTTGGGAGGCCGGTGAGGAAGGTGGTTAGGAGCCCAGAGCCAACTGTTCACACACAGACAGCAACACAGAAGTGCTGGTCCTGTCCTCATGAGGAATTACTTAGCACTGGTGCCATCTCTCTCTGATGTGGACGTGTCCTGGGAATTAGACCCCAGAAAGGCAGTCTAATTCCAACTTTAAATTGCTAAAACCTTTTGGCAGTGGGCTAACGGCTTTAAAAGGGGGGGGTGGGGGTGGGATAATAGATCCACTTTAAAGATCTTGCAAGTGGAGAATCTGGCTCACAAAGATTCTCATAAAAGTTAACTGAAATAACTGATTGACATGGGTTACTATGGGCTAACGAGGAAAACCTGTCAATAGTCAGATCTCAGTAAAACCAGGATGATCAGTTTATAGTTCCTTGAGTTTTCTGATTGTCACAAATGTAGTTAATCAAACCAAAAAACTAAAATAAAAAATAAATCTGGGAGCCAGAAAGATAAATGCAACCCCTGAACCATGGTGGCAGGGCAGTTACACTGGGGTTCCTGGGGTGCAGCCAGTGTCCCGTCAGTGATGCTGAAGCCCACGGGAATAGATTCCTGCTCCGTTGCTTGCTCCTGACTGGCTCAAGGAGAAAGTCTCAACTGAGATCTGTGTGCTTGCATTTCTGTTCTTAACCAATGTCCCAAACAGAGAACGAGGGGCCTAAAGTCACACGCCCTTTACCTGGTAAACTAGCTCGGTCCCTGCCCGGCCTATATTATTATTTTGCGGTTGTCTCCCATTTACAGCAACTGCTAGTAATTTTACTTTTTTAGAGAGTGATACAAAATCTTTTTTTTGCATACATAATTTTAACTCAATTAAAAAATATAAGTAGCAACACAATGTAAACACTGTGACACTAGTTCTGGAATGTCTGAAGTCTGAGACAGAGTTAGTCAGGCCAAGATTGTCTCAGCTTTGCGTATATGTACAGTGTCCAGATTCCTGAGGACACATGCGTCCGGGGCCAACTGATGCCATTACTATTGGATGAAGTTTCCGTGTTTTACCGAAACAGAGACAAATGATTCTGACCTACTTTGATGAAGTTTGGGAAAAATCAGCTGAGGCAGGCCCCATCATGTCCAGATATGAAGGTGTCTTGGGATCAGTGAAAAGTACCAGAAATACTTGTTTTTCTTTCCCACCAAACAAGTGTAATGAACGTCAAAGTGTTGATGCTAATTAAGATCCTGATTCCATATTGTGAAGTCTTAAATTCTGCTTCATTAATTGTAGCACTGGCAGCTGTTCTGCACATTACTGCATATTAAAACGAAGGCCGCCTGACAGCAAATATTAGAGGAAGGGGAACTTTAAAAACCAGCTTAATGAATCGCTGCCCTTTAAGAACTTGAGCAAAGATTAACCCCTGAGGCTTCTTTCTGCACGCAGACCCTCACCAGTGATCCTCCAGAAGGAACATTTCCTGGCTGACAGTTTTGTTTCAGATGATAACTCAATGGCGATGCTTTGCTGACACTGTAGATGATGCAGACAAGCCCTATGATGAATAGCATCACCAAAACTTATAAAGCAAAAAAATTACAGTGATTTGAAACCCTGAATTTTTGCTGGCAAAAGTAAATGCTATTCACGAGAAGACAGCAGCTAGCCCCTGCCTCACCCCCACCAGAAACCCTACATCATAAAACCAGTCCAAAATGTATCATTTCAAAGAAGTAGGTTTTCAGGCCCACAGTTGAAGAGTTTATCAAGGCTTTGCAGCTGGAGGTTTAAAAATTCCCACTTTCCGAAAATACCTGACAATCAGGGGCACGGAAAATAAGGTAATGCTTATCCTCACGGGTGCAAACAGCTTGTGGATGGCATAGGCCACCACGAAAGTACTTGTGCCTGCTGCCATTTTCGACTGTACCAGTGACTCTTTAAACCCGAGCTTAAGCAGGATGGCTGACATGTCCACACCACTGGAGGGGAGAGAGGCAAACAGACAAACACAAAAGGGATAGAGTTAACCGATCAATTTGGCTATGACATTTACAGTATTTTAAAAAATGTGATGAAAGTAGCTAGATGAATATAAAGTCTTAGGAAAAAAGTTCTTATTCCCAAAGACACTTGGATGGCAGCGAAAAACAAATATCTACTACTGTCAAAATCTTACCTTGAAACAACCATGTAAAACATGCCCAAAGAGATTAATGAGATTCCAATGTGCAGTGACACGCCAACGGCACCATATTCTTGAAAGATCTTTTTCAGCTGCTGCGACTTGCTTTGCTTTTTCTCTTCTGTACTGCTGACGTTGCCGCCTGTTGTCACAGTGATTTTGCTGGTGTCCTGCGCACAAGCCAAAGAAGGGGAGACGCTTTAGGGCAGGAGCAAGGATGTTAGTGGTCATCAGCAGCTTCAGATTCAGGCAGCGTTCTGCTCTTTCCTGTCCAGTGAGAGATAAGTTACTATCTTTCTTTGTCAGCTGAGGCTAATGCCCGCTAAGCCACTGAGTGCAGTGAAGGGCTGGGTACCAGGTACGATGGGCAGAACGATGGCCCCTAAGATGTCTAGGTCCCAGTCCCTAGAACCTGTGAATATGTTACCTTACGTGGCAGAAGGATTTTGCAGGTGGGATTAAGTTAAGGATCTGCGATGGGCAAATCATCCGGATTTTCTGAGTGGGACCAGTGGGACCTTAATCATAAGGGTCCTGTGAGTGGACACAGCGGGGCAGGAGGGTCAGAGAAGCAGACGTGAGGACAGCAGCAGAGTCAGATTTGCAGAGATTTGTGCTGCTGGCTCTGAAGACAGAGGAAAAGGCCACGAGCCAAGGAGTGCAGCACCTCCAGAAGCTGGACAAGGCAGGAAATGGATTCTCCCGTAGAGCCACTGGAAGGAACCAGCCCTGCCCACACACTGACTTTAGCCCTGTGAGACCCCGTTTGGGCTTCTGACCTCCAGGGCTGTCAAAGAATAAATGTGTGTCGTTTAATGCCTCCAGGTTTGTGGTGACGTGACAACCATGCTAGACTCTACAAGACAGTGGGTACGAAATAAAATGGAGCAAAAGCCGTGACGTATCTACTTCTGGAATCAAGATTTACCCCTGAGATCTTAACGGAGAAAGGGAGGGCTAGTTCTCCGGCCATAAATGCAGCGGCCGGGTTAGTACAGAAAGTATTCATTGCGTGGGGTGTTTGTTAACAATTACTGAGCATCTACAGGGCCTGGAATGTTTGGGAGAAATAAAAACAACCTTGGATTAAAAAGACAAAACTCCTCAATATGGAGAGTGCCTTTTACATCAAAGGGTTTCTTCAGCTCTAACGACAGACCTCAGAGCTCTTCTCACAGGCAGCATCTGGGTCAGTCAGCTCCGGCTACTGACTTTGCAGCGGGACGGCTGCTTTCTTGTATTTTTAGAACATGCTGCAGTGGAGCCATGCTTCAAAGGCTGCGGTGGGGGTGGGGGGGTGGGGACACATGACATGCAGCGTGGCATCCCAGGGACAAAAGTGAAATGACACAGGTGCCCAGGGCAGCAGCCTCCAACCGCAACGAGGCACAGGTCCTCCTCCCGGCCCTGCCCTGCTTCAGAGCCCCTGCTGGCGGGCAGGTGGGAGCTTTGACCAAGCACGTCTGGGGCCTCCCTGCAGACGCTGCCTTTCTCAAGAGCTCCCAGGGGACCCGGATGCTGCTGATCCATCTGTCTGTGCCCAGGTGCCCAGCCTCTGATTTCATAGATGTGGGGTGAGGCCTGGGCACTGCGATTAGATATCAGTTCCCCTGGTGCTTCTAAGTGATCAGCCAGCGTTGCCAGGTAAACACCTGCTCAGCACTCTCGCCTCCCCTTGCCCTGCTCCTGCCCGCCCTCAGCAGACTCTCCACGTGGCCGTCGCTTCTCAGATGTACCTGCCTTGCAACAGACTGGAGTGAGCCACTTCCTAAGCTGGAAACACAAACGTCACCTCCTCCAAGAGGCCTCCTTGACCACCTCAGCTGCCTGCCCTCAGTGGCAGCCATGCTATCACATCTCTACTTCCCTCTCTGAGATTTCCATCTTCAGGAGTTGTCCTGCTTATAATGTAACAAATATAACAAATACATGTACGTAAGCATTCCGTTCTTCGCTTGTTTGCTGTTGGCCAGAGGCCCGGAATGTGTGGTTCCAGGGAGCAGGGAACCTGGTCGTCTTGCCTGGCTCCTAGCACTGGGAGAGTGAAGGGACCATCTCTGCCCGGTGTATTAGGGGTCGAGCTGGATTGCATGCACAGGTACTAGGATGTGATCAGGAGTTTTTACTTTTTTGGCCACGCCACACAGCTGTGCCTTGGGATCTTAGTTTCCCGTCCAGGGATTAAACCCGCGCCCTCGGCACTGAAAGCGCGGAGTCCTAACCACTGGACTGCCAGGGAACTCCCTGATAAAGGGTTTTAAGTGCAGCAGGACCCCTTCCTCCTCAGATACTTCTGGAGGCTTGCCCACCCAAGCCTCGTCCCCCCATCGCACGCCAGGCCCGCACTGTGTCCTCCATCCCTCGTGCTCATCCATGCTGTCCCCTAAGCCAGCAGCCCTGGTGGCCCACCCCCGCCCTTCCATCCTCAGGACGTGATGGTGTCTGCCCATCAGAATCCACTGCCCCGCCCTCCACCGGGCCCACTGCAGTCGGCCTCCTGGGCTGTTTTCTTTCTTTGACGGCACTCAGACCAGACCTCCCGAGCTACTCTTGCCCGGGCTGTAGGCAGGAACATGAGAGACCAGGGGCCACCCAGGGGCCCGGGGCCTGACCTTGCAGGTCTCCCATGAGGGGCTGACCCTACAGAGCAGCAGACAGGGGTACTGACCGGAGGGGCGCTGAGCGGTGCCAGCCTAGGTGGGTTTAGGGAACGCTGCTTCAGGACCACCTGGCCCAGGCGCCTCATCTCTCCCCTGGGTTACTGTGGTGGCCTCTCTCCCAGCTGGTCCCCCAATCCCACCCTTGACCACTCAACACAGTGGCCAGAGGGAGCCTGTAAAAACCGAGGTGGGATTACAGCACCACCCCCGTCAGAGGCCTCCTGGAAGCACCAGCCCCTCAGCCCTCCAGGCCCGCCGCCCCCCACCCCCATTCTCCTTCCTGCTCCCCATTCGGGCCACGTGGCCTTCTTGCTGCTTTAAGCAGCCCAGGCCAGGCCCGCTCCTGGCCTTGGCATCTGTGGCTCCCTCTGCCTGAATGCTTTTCCCCAGACGTCCTCATAGCCCCGCCTCCAGGTCTTTATTCCGACATCACCTCAGGGAGGCCCTCCTGGAGCACTCTCTTTAAAACCGAGACCCTCACACAGCTGCTCCTGTGCAGTTCCCTCCATCGGGCCGTCACCACCTAACGCCCCACGTGCGTTTCTTCCTCCTCCCCAGGGAGGCCCATCCACTTTGGTAACAGTTTTGCTGGTATATAGATTACAGGCCATAAAGTCCATCTTAAGGTTTAAAACGTACAGTCAGATGGTTTATGTGTGTTTGCAGTTGTGCAACCATCACAAGGATCTAATTTTGGAACGTTTTTGTCACCCAATTAGCAGTCACTCCCCATTCCTCTCTCCCCCATCCTGATGGGGAAAGGCAAACACGAAACTCCTTTCTGTCTATGGATTTGCCCTTTCTGGACATTTCATGTAAACGGGGCCATACAGCATGGGGCCTTTTGTGACTGGCTTCTGCTACAGACTGAATGTTGGTGGAAGCCCTCCCCCGCCCCAAATTCGTATGTTGAAACCGAATCCCCACCAGGATGGTATTTGGAGGTGGGAGGTGACTAGGTCATGAGGGTGGAGCCCTCATGAATGGGATCAGGGCCCTTGTAAAAGAGACCCCAGAGCGCTCCCTTGAACCTTCTACCATGTGAGGACATGGCAAGAAGACAGAAGACAGCTGGCTATGAACTCGGAAGCAGGCCCTCACCAGACACTGAATCTGCCCGTGTCTTGACCTTGGACTTCTTGACTCCAGCACTGTGAGAAATGAATGTCTGCCGTTTAAGCCGCCCAGCCTATGGTGTTACAGCAGCCCGAACAGACTACGGCAGCTTTTTTCACTTATCGTGTTTTCAAGGTTCATCCACGTTGTAGCAGGTATCAAACTTCATTCCTTTTTATGAAGCAGAATTTGATTCAACTGAAATACAAAGTACAGATTCTAAAATTTACTCTTCAGGGCAAGCTGGGAGCCACAGTACATTTTGCCCTACAAAGAATGTCTGCAGTGTCTGGAGCCCTGTTGTGTCTGGTAACCCCTGGGGCAGCCTCTCAGCTTGGTTTCATGCTGGACAGGAGGGCTTGGCTCTGGACCAGCTGCCAGAATGGAAGATAAACCGTGGCTGCTGCACGTACGTAGAAGATAAGAAGGCACAAAAGCAGACTCTCCTAGTGTCCCCAAAAGAACTAAGTAAGGCTCAGTGAAGGGCCACATTCCACGCACGGCGAGGAGGGGGTGGAATTCAGTCTTGGATTAAAACTTGCCCATAATTGGGAACTCCCTGGTGGTCTAGTAGTTAGGACCCTGCGCTTTCACTGCCGAGGGCACGAGTTCAATCCCTGGTCAGGGAACTAAGATCTCACAAGCCGCGCAGCGTAGCCAAAAAAAAAAAAAAAAAACCAAAAACCTTTCCCAGAATCATCCTTGATTTTTAATCATACACAGCAGCTGCTCATTTGCCCCTGCTCCCAAAAGAGTTGGCACAGAACTCAGATTTATTAGTTGAAAGAGTCTTTTCATTACCTCCCAACTGAAAGAGCATCTCTTTTGTTCCCAAACTGCAGTTGGGACTGAAAAAAAAAAAAAACCAAACAAACAAAACCCCAAAACACCTGGAAGCTTTAAATTAAAGCTTCAATTAAAATTAAATCTGTTTCATTAAAGGCTGCTCAGTCCCTGGGAATTAAGTGTTAAGGTCCTAAGGCGGGAGACGAACTGTATTTCCTCTCTGCCTTTAGCTTTGACTTCTGCGGGCTTTTTTCAGACTTAAGAAAACAAACACTTAAAAAAAGGGGACTGCCTACTAAAATCCAGTATCCATTTATGGGGTCCCAGAGGCTGGTTCTGATAGGCAGGAAAGCATAACGTTTTTTGAAAGGTTTTAGGAAAACCACCAGTGTCCTCAAGAGAGGCCCCTTCTATTGAGCCAGGTACCGGGCTTAGCACTTTAAAGGCGCCATCCCATAAAAACCCTCACAACCCCACGACGTGGGCACCTCTGTCGCTCCCACTTTGACAGATGGGAGACCAAGGTTTGGGGCAAAGCTATGAGCTGGCTGGCGGCGCCCAGACTGAGTTCCGTGCTGCAGGCTCCCCTTCATGTCCCCCAAGAGCTGAACATTCCTCAAGGAAGAGCCTGTTCCAGAACGTCAAGGCTCTGGAGGGGAGAAGGAAAACTGTCACCAGTACCCTTCGGTTGGGCCTGCACCGCGCCCGCCCTGTCCTCTGACGCCTAGCAGCCAGAATGGCCGCTGGGAGCTCAGGCTCCTGATAAACAGCTCCCCACCCGCCTTTTGGCTGCGGATGAAGTGCCCCGGATGGGAGATCTGCCAGGCCCTGATAGGAGGAGCAGTGGACAAACCCCGGTTCCAAGAGCCAAACAACGTCCTGAGGCTGATGACGGGTGAAAGCCCCTTTCACTTTCCACCCTGGACATCTGGCCCAACCAGACTTCATTATGTCCCCTCTGTCTACTTGCCAGGACTGGGTGGAACTGTCTCTCTCTCGAGAGCCCTTTTCTGTACGACCTCTATTTTGGCAAAAGGCCTTTTGGCCAGAAAAGAAAAAAAGGCAGCCAGGGCTTCTCTGGTGGCGCAGTGGTTGAGAATCTGCCTGCCAATGCAGGGGACATGGGTTCGAGCCCTGGTCTGGGGAGATTCCGCATCCTGCATGCCGCGGAGCAAGTGGGCCCGTGAGCCACAACTACTGAGCCTGTGCTTCTCGAGCCTGTGCTCCGCAACAAGAGAGAGAGGCCGCGATAGTGAGAGGCCCGCGCACTGTGATGAGGAGTGGCCCCCGCTCGCCGCAACTAGAGAAAGCCCTCGCACAGAAACGAAGACCCAACACAGCCAAAAATAAATAAATTAATAAATAAATATTAAAAGAAAAGTTATTCCTTAAAAAAAAAGGCAGCCAGACTTCCAGCTACAGAATAACCAGTATCTACTGCAAGACAATGGGAGGGACAAAATATTCAGACACAAAAGACAATTTCCTGTTAGCCGGTGCTGCAGTTAGTTTTTTTTTTTTTTTTTTTGGTGGGGTATGCGGGCCTCTCACTGCCGTGGCCTCTCCCGCTGCAGAGCACAGGCTCCGGACGCGCAGGCCCAGCGGCCACGGCCCACGGGCCCAGCCGCTCCGCGGCACGTGGGATCCTCCCGGACCGGGGCACGAACCCGCGCCCCCTGCATCGGCAGGCGGACCCCCAACCACTGCGCCACCAGGGAAGCCCTGCAGTTAGTTTTTAACTTTCTAGAGTTAGAAGCTTATATGGACAATTTTCTTCCTTTTATCCTGGAAATCTCTTTAATCATTGTGGGTCATGCATTTTTCTTCCTAACCCTGGAGGAGAATAAAGAGACTGAAATAAAGGAATTTATGAGGTGATGACCTGCAAGGAATGGAAACTTTTCAGACATTCATTTCTTTGTGAAATATCACCTTAAGAACCTGTGATGTATCCTTAGTCGCTGCCCTGGATGCAGACAACATCTACCTCACCCGTGTCTGTTCTTAGATAAGTGCTTTCATATACCTGCAGATGGCTCTCTGAGCCCCAGTGTCCTACCTCCCAGTTCTCCCTCACACGCTGCCTTTTCAGGGAGCCTTTCCCTGATGACCTTATTTATTAACTGGCAGCATCCCTCCCTGCAGCCCTGCCCATCTGCACCCTCCCTCCCCCCTTGGCATTTCTCAGTAGCACCTCTCACATCAAGCCTGATATTTTCCTTTTCTGTTTATTGTCCCTCCCCTCCCACTAGACGTCAGGCTCCCTGAGGGTGGGATATGTCTGTTTTGTTCATTGCTCTATCCCCCCGCCGCCTTAGAGCAGTGCCTAGCACAGTGCAGACACTCACGAATAAGTGAGGAACACAGCACAGCTGTTGAGGGCAGAAGCCTTGGAACGAGACTGGTTTGGATCCCAGTTCTGACAGGTAACCTCTGCGTGATTCTCAGAAAGTTACTCAACCTCTCTGGGCTTAAGTGGGGGGGGGGGATGACAGTATTGCTTACGTCACAGGGTTGTTGTGAGGATTACATGAATTAATATTTTCAAACTACTCAGAACAGTGCCTGGTACAAAGTAAACAAAATATAGTGTTTATTATTAATATTACTTATTGCATGAATGAAAACAGGTGTCACTCTAAACAATCTGAACTTGTGAGCAATTTTTGGCTCATTCCTCAAACCTTCCTGACCCTTCTAATACAGCCTTCTTACTTTAATAAATATGGGGTGGGGGAGCAGTATACACACACACACACACACACACACACACACACATCTGCCAGTGCCAGGCTCACAAGACAGACCAGCAAGTCAGGAGGACATTCCATATGATGAGTGCATAGAAGATGCACACCCATGGGGCTGAGGAGGGGGCCAGTGGAGGCACCCAAGGTATCACTGGTGGTCAGGGAAGGCTTCCGGGAGGAAGGGACAGCTGGGCTGATCCACAGAGAATCACCAGGAGACAGCTGGGTGTGCGCGGAGGGTGCCAGACGCATGAGGATCCCCTAACTGGGCTCAGGAGGCAGAGACAAGATCTACCACCTGTCCGATGGGGGAGCAGAAGGCAGGGAAGGAAGTTTCTCCACCTGTGGCAGAGGCATGGTAAGGTCACGGGTCAAATGCCTATGCAACATTCAGGAAGCACTGGCTCCCGGTGGCACCATGTTGAGGCCCACATCAGCTCATGGAACTGTTCCCCAAACTATTGTTGGGAAGGTGCTATTTTAAACGCCTGCAAGGTCAGCAAACAGGCTCAGAGGCCTTCAGCACTTGGGGTAGGTCTGCACCGCTGGTGAGTGGATGCAGGCAGGCAAAGGGACCAAAGGTGCAAACCTCCAGGCACTGCTTGTCCCAACTTGTTAGCTCTGGATCTCCAGACTTCACTGCTTACCACCTTTTTTCTTTAAGGAGACCCACTTCAAAACTTTCAAAAAGGGATAGTCTGCATTACCATTCTGAATGGAAACCAGTTTTCAGTTAGCAAACACAGAAGCAACCGAAGTGAAATATTGATGCAATGAAGTAACACTGGGTTTCTTGCCCGCGTCCTGCCTGCAGTCTGACAGGGAGGCCTGCCCTCTAGGTTAGATAAAAAGGGAGTGGCAGCAAGTGTTGGGGGGGGGGCGGTGTTAGAGACCGCAGCACCCACCAAGCCTTTCTCCTCGGCCCAGGGAGGAAGCCCCGGCGCGACTTCAAAGGGAACAACTCTACCGCCCAGTGAGAACGTCGATACCAAGTCCAGGCCCCATCTCCAATCCTCCCGTCCACCACCACAGTACAGCCTGACGCTTTGGGATCCTGGGATCACCTGGAGGTTGTGACCTTGGGCAGTCACACCTCCCTGAGCCTCAGTTTCCCCTGCTGTAAACTGGGAACTCGCTTCTTTGACTTGTAGAGATCTGAGGCCTGGGGACCCTGGCGGTGCTCGGTCTCGGGCATTTGCGCGAGTCAGGCTCTCCTTCGGCGGAGATGGGCCGACGATCGGGGCGCGCGGGGTTCGGGGTGGGGGCGGGGAGGCTTACCTGGCGGCCGTGGCAGTTCCCGCGGGCCGCGTGCAGCAGCGGGGCGTCCAGCCCGGTCCCGAGCAGCGGCAGAAACAAGGGCGGTGGGGCGCGGGGGGCGGCAGCGCCGAGGAGCCAGGCGGCGCGAGACCGGACCCGGGCGCCCACCCTGCCCGTGGGGCACAGCAGCGCCAGCAGCCCGGCCATGGTACTCAGCCCTGCGCCGCTGCCCGCACAGCGGACAGCAGAGGGAGCAGCGCGGTGGGCGGGGCCCGCGGGAGCCCGAGCCCGGAGCGGCGGGGTGGGGCCGGGGCCGCGCGCCGTCCTTGGCCCCGCCCACCGACCCCCGCCCCTCCGCCGCCTGAGCGGCGAGGGCGGGGCTGTAGCCCCGCGCTGCCGGGGCGGGCCGGAGCTGAAGCCCCGCGAGAAATGGGCGGGGCTGGAGACGTGCACCCCTTCCGACAGCCTGCGAGTTCTAGTCGGCGGATCCTGACTCATCATGTTGCTTACAGGCGAGTCAGAGGCCAGCCCAGCCCTGATTCAGGAGTGAGGGGGTCAGATTCCTCCGACTTGACGGGAAGTGACAAGGTCACGTGTGGAAGGGCTTGTGGAATGGGAAATGTTGTCGTGACCATGTTTGGGAAATGCAGTCTACCACGGTAGTCAATTATTAACTGTAATAAAAATAATAATCTTTGGTCTCCATTCTGCAGAAGAAGAAACTGAGGCTCACAGAAATGAAACCTTCCCTGAGGCCTCTTATTCTCATCCTTTTGTCATGCCTGAGCCCCCGGTAGCTTTTTTTGGTTCAAACTAGAGGATCCAGAATGTTATGTTTCTAGATCTTTGCTATTTTAAGCAGAAAAAAAATTTTTTTTTTTTACCACAGGGAACGGTTGCTTGGAAAACCATTGGAAAAGCTGGGGGAGTGGACATTAGGCTGGCCCCCCAGGAAAGGCTCTCTGGACAGAGCAACACAGGCCGGCAAGAGGGGGGACACAAGCCACAAGCCGTTAGGTGGGTGGCAGGGGTCGGCCAGTGGAATGAATGAATTCTAGAGCACACTGCCAGAGCCGTGACCCCAGGATCAGGAAACTGCCACTGCAGCTGCTTTCCAGCTTCTACAGAACAGATCACTGGACGCTGGAAAGCAGGGTCAGGCGGCTGCCTCGGCCACAACTAACGGTCCACACCCGTGGGCTGGCGACTGCACACCTGAATTCTGCTGCAGAAAACCCCACGTCTCCACACACTTGTTTACCAGCAGCAAACAGCCCAAACCGCAGGAGGATGCCTCCGCCTCCTTTCTGCCTTCGAAATATTCTGCCAGTGCATTCAACTGGCAGAAATGAGTTCGTATCCAGAAACCTAGGTGCAAAGGGAAATTATAGCTGTTCTGCCGGCCATTCAGCCGTTCTACACTGGAAAGAGATGGGGATCGATGTGCCCAAATTCAATACCTCAGGACCCTACCCCCACCTTGAGAAGCCCCTTCTGTCTCACTGGCTACAGCTGAGTCACAGGACACTCTTAGCTGCAAGGGAGTCTGGAATTTGAGGATCCAGCAAAAGAAATAGGCCTGGCTTAGGTCAGAGTAGGCACATCGTCTTCCTGAACACAGTCGGGGTTCTGCTGGCAGGGAGGTAGAGGGGGTGGCTGCCGGGGGACGGGGGTGGTAACTCCAGGCAGTGCGACAGGGCTGTGTGCCCGTGCACGGCGGTGAGTGTCACACAGGAAGTGCACGTGTACCATGGGAAGGGGCACACATCAGTGTGTGTGTGTGTGTGTGTGTGTGTGTGTGTGTGTGTGTGTGAGGGGGCTGAAACCTAAAGGGGGCCGGGGTGCTGGAGGAAGGAAAAGGAGTTTTCCCTTCTGGTGGAGGAGGAACTACTTCTTCCCAGTTCCCAAGGGAACCATGGTTAATCTGCTCAGGGGTCCAGGGCCTCGGGGTTACTCACTGTGGCTCCTTTCTATAAGAATGTGGGAAGGTAGATTCTGGAGCACAGGCAGATAAACTGTGATAAAATAGAAAGTGAACAGTGTTTGGGACACATTGCCACGTTTTCTCCCATTACGTATTCTCTGGTTGTACCTGAGTCTTCCTGAGGACAAGAACAGTTCTCTTCCAGTTCTCTTTCTCTGTCAGATTCTGCAGTGTCTGCTCTAAACTGTTTCTGCTCACCTGGAGTCCTCCTTCCTGCCCTGATGACTTCTCTCCTGGCACATACCCTGGCCTCTTACTTCTCAGGGGAAGCCTGAGTCTTAACTGATGGCTCCAGCCCACGTCCCTGTTTCCCTCCACCATTCCCCACCTCCTGCTTCTGTCCCTTTTCCCAAAGCAAATCCAACTACCCGTGCCCATACATCACTTCTTGCCTCCTCTCTGTTCATTTCCAATCAGCATTCATTATTCTGAACACCTGCTATGTGCCAGCAGTGGGCGATGCAGTAAAAGTAAGGCTTTGTGGTTTCATGATTTGTTGGTGAACATCACAGCTTTGGTGTGGTGCAGGCCCTGTTTAGAATCTTTGTTAAGTGACTCCAACGATCTAAGTCCCTTGTTTCCTCACTTGCAAGAAGTGAGAGTAATAATACCCATCTCAAAGGGTTACTGTGAAAGTTAAAGGAGATAATATAGTTCAGTGCCTGTAGAACAGGGCATGACACAGTAAGGACTCAAGACATGGCAGTGTGGCTGGCGTTTCTGTCTATTTTGTCTGCCCAGCTCCCTCTTTCTATTGGAGATGCCCCTCCCTCCCTATTGTAGTTTGTATGAAGCTGTCCAATCTCAATGGTTGGTGGCCCTCTGGTCAGGGTATGGGTGTGAGATCCAGATCTTGCCAAAGTACCCCACACCCCTAGTATTGGTAGAAATGGGGTGATGTTGTATATATGCATCATAATGTGACTTTTTCACTTCATCTGTCACTAATGTCTTTCCTGTTGAAACCATAATTGTGCAATATTATTATTTAAAAGCTGCAGAGCATTCTATAGTATAGGTGCTCCATGATTTATTTAATCCAGTGTCCTGGTAATGGGTGTTATGGACTGAATGTTTGTGTTTCCCCCCAAATTCACATGTTAAAGCACTAATTCTCCGTATGATAGTGTTTGGAGATGGGCCCATTGGGAGGTAAATACGGTTAGATTAGGTCATAAGGGTGGGTTCCTCATGATGGGATTAGTGCCCTTATCGGAAGTGGAAGAGACACCAGAACTCTTTCTCTCTGCCATGTGAGGACACAGCAAGAAGCAATCAGCAAGCCAGGAAGAGGATGCTCACAAGAACTGGACCTCGTTGGCACCCTGATCTTGGACTTCCAGCCTCCAGAACTGTGAGAAAATAAATTTCTGTTGTTTAAGCCACCCGGTTTGTGGTATATTGTTATGAGAGCCCGAGCTGACTAATATAGGTTATAATAAATATATACGTGATTTCCAGTTTTTTCTCTATTATAACTTGAACTATCGTTAGTGACATCTTGTAGCAGTAGATCCTGTTAGTAACCCTCTCCTTGAAAGAGTCTCACCCATTCACTTATCAACACGCACTTACTGGGTGCTGACCACGTGTGCACATTTTCTTCCATCATGTGGCACCTACTGATTCTTCTCCCTCTGTGAGGCAGGGTCTTCGGAGGCAAATGGGTCAGGGTGGAGTTTGGGAACTCGTGACACTAGCCTTGCGGCCCCAAGGAAAGTATGTAACCTGCTTTAACCTCAGCTTTCTTTTCCTGTGATATGGGAATAACGACACATGTGTCTGTGACTTCCTGAAAAAATGAAGAGCAATCCCATGTGTGCACGACGGGCATGGTATCAGTCCCCACAAAGGCTTCACTCCCCACCCCCCTTCCCTCCATCATGACACAGATGGCCTGTGGGACACAACGAAGGGAGGAGGAGGGCTGAGGAGAAAACGGGCTTCCACGCCCCACAGACCATGTCTGAACTGGGAACCATGGAGGCATGCACCGTAGGTCTCTGTAGGAAGAGGTGCATTCGCTCTCAGTTTTTCAGTCACTATTTAATTCAGCATCCGCGTCATGCTCGGGGCTCTGCTAGGCACCAAGGGGGGCGTGGAGAATGTCACCGGTGGTAGCTGCCACCACCCACTTCCGAGCGACCTGTTTTTCCTCGTGGCCCACCCTGTGGGAGGTCTGTCCTTGTCTGAACTTGGGCTGACATTGGATCATCATCTCTGCTTTTCTTCCTCATTTGGGGGAAAAATCGTCAGTAAGAACATGGGCCATGGAGGCGGAGAGACCTGGATATGATTCCACCTCAGCCACTGACCGACTGTGGCACCTTGGCAAGTCACGACACCTCTCTGTGTTTCTCAGCCTTCACCTCTGGGATGTGGACAGTGAATGAACCTCCCTTAGGTTGGTGTGAGGCTTAAGTGGGATGACACCTTTTTTTTTTTTTTTTTTTTTGGTACGCGGGCCTCTCACTGTTGTGACCTCTCCCGTTGCGGAGCACAGGCTCCGGACGCGCAGGCTCAGCGGCCATGGCTCACGGGCCCAGCCTCTCCGCGGCATGTGGGATCTTCCCGGACCGGGGCACGAACCCGTGTCCCCTGCATCGGCAGGCGGGCTCCCAACCACTGCGCCACCAGGGAAGCCCGGGATGACACCTTTTGAGTGCTGTGCCTAGTGCCTGACTGATGGCAGGAGCTCAGAAAATGTGAGTTATTAAGAGGAATTCGGGTTCCTCCTGCCTCAGGTTACTGCCTGGCTGGGTTTTCTCTTGTTTCCACAAATAAGGTAGAAGATTAGTCCAACGCTTTGAAACAAATGGTGTTGTATGGCTTGGGGCCAAGAGCTGGGGCTTTGGGGTCAGATTGCCTGGGGTTGTGTCCCCCCATTATGGTGCACTGACCGTGTGCTGGGTCAAGTCACTCAACATCTTGGGACCTCAGTCTTCTCATCTGTAAGATGGGAATAATAATAGCACCATATCACAATATTGCTGTGAAGAAGAAGAGAAATTTCATGCACGTGTATGCTCGGCACAGGGACCAGCACGTACAGTGCCTTCCCGAAAGCTGATCGTGGTGAGCACAGTGGCCATTATTATTATTGTTCCTTTTCATTCATTCGTTCCGAGAAGAGTATGAATGGTGTGGACTGGACACCAATAAAAGCTTCGGGGTGGGGGGCACAGGGCGTAGAACCCGAGCTGTGCGGTCCAGTGAGGCCACTCAGGGAGAGAGATGCTACTTGTAAAACAACCACCAAGAAAAGCGGTAGCTTGTTGAGGAGGAGCGTGCTGACACGGTTTTCCAAGAATCTCCTCTCGACTGCCTTGGAGATAGAAACGATCACTTCTCGGTACTCAGGAAGGATCTGGATTAGCTGGAACTATGATGTTTGAAGATTTTCTCGTTCGTTCGATGTCTCAATATGTTGCTAATAAGAATGTCTTAAGTACTTGGTAATAATGATTTAAAGACGACTGACTCATGCCTGAGAAGCATGGGGATTAACAGGAAAAAAAATCAATATCTGTTAAGCAAACCAGTGGCTGCCTTTTGTATGCACAACTGTGGAGTCTTTAAAAGTTTAATTGTTTTTTAGCAAAATTATTGTCATAGGTAACATTTGATCATGGTAAACAATGAAAACTCAAAGGACACAGCCAGCAACTTCTTTTATTCATTCAATAAACAGGTTTTAAGCACCTCCTCAGTGCCAGGCACACAGCCGTGAAGTAGGAAGACAAGGTATCCCAGAGCTTATGTTCTACTGGGGAAGACAAGCCAGCGGGGAGGGGTGGTGGGGAGAATTCAAAACAAATCTGCTGACAGAAAACCTTTCCACAAAAGGAGAAGAGAAAGAAAAGAATTTTATTATTGAGTAAACATTAAGCTAGAACGTGATGCAGATCACGGGCAATTCACTAACGAGATCTCAGAGACAGGAAGAAAGCGCCTTGTTATATGCAGCTGAGCAGATGCTTCATCCAAAGACAAAAAATAACTAGTTCTCAGGTAAGAGGACTTGACAGCACCGTTTTTCACACATAGTTCACCCTCGTTTGTACTTGCTAATTGTCTTTATCCAAAGGAATAATACACTTCCTGTGCCTCTGTGACAAACATGTAATTATAGCACAGAGCTAGTCACCGAAGTTAAACCCTCACCTGGCCTAGGAGATAGGCTGCTATCTTCCTTGATGTTTACCTTTCAAGGAGACAGCTCTCAGACTCTTAACACATTCCCGGGTTTTAAAAACCTGCAAGCGGCTTATTTCGCCTTTAAAAAGATTTACATACATCTCAAAGGGGCAGAGAAAGAATCACATGATCTAAGAAAAGGAGAGTGGCAATGCAAAGGTTCTCCTCTTTTTTTGCACCAGGGAAAATCAACTTTTTTCTTTTTCAATGTATTCTTACCCTTACAGAGACGGGCATCAAACAAATAAGTGTGCCCTCTGGTGTCAGGCAGCAGCAAATGCAGCGCGGAAGCCGAGTAAGGGGCTGGGGAGTTGGGGCTCTGGGACTGTGGATAGGGCAGCCTGCTAGGTCTCGAGGGAGAGTTCCATGTGCCTAGAGCCTGGAGCGAGAGACCTGGGAAGCCCTCCCAGCAGTAGCCAGCATCAGCCAGGTTTGTGCGTCCTTCCAGCCACGTTTCTGTGTGTGAACAATCACATCTGGCTGTTGTTTTCTCTGATGTTTTCCAAAAAAATGGGATTATAACATGTGTCCTTCATTTGCTTTTTTTTCCACCCAGTGTCCCATCAAGGACACCTGTCCATGTCAGTAAATACGGAAATCCTTCTTTAAGCGGCTGCCTTGTATTCCCTGCGGAGGGGGTGTCCTTTCCCCTATGCGATGGACATCTAGGGCCTCCTTCCTGGAGGCTGAGAGCATGAACTCTGGAGCGAAGCCCAGGTTCAAGCTTGAGCCATACCGCTTGCTTTCTGTGGACACTGGTCAAGTTACTTCACTTGAGCCTCAGTCTCTGCACATGTAACATGGGGACTCGCAGTGAGGATTAAATGCATTAACACATGTGAAGTGCGTGGAATGGTGCCAGGCTCAGAGCAGGCCCACCCTGGTGTTGGCTATTATAATCACAAATTACGTTAATAATTACTGA
Organism: Grampus griseus; assembly: GCF_964374135.1. Classification (NCBI taxonomy): domain Eukaryota; kingdom Metazoa; phylum Chordata; class Mammalia; order Artiodactyla; family Delphinidae; genus Grampus; species Grampus griseus. The sequence continues at coordinate 82,445,202 of NC_139008.1, read as the reverse complement.
TTGTTCTCCCATGTCTGTCTTCTCATTCCTTCCCTTTCTCCCTCCCTTCCTCCCTCCCTCCCTCAAATACTTTTTGAACATCTTCGATCTGCCCTCTACTCTGCCAGGTTATGCAGGTGGGTGGCTTGGAAATGGTCCCTGCTCTTAGGGAGCTTCGAGTTGGATGGGCCTGATGGGCAGAGAACAGATAGCCGGGGGAGGACAGCATCATGAATTGTGTTGGGCGAGGGGTGATCAGAAAGGCTTCCCGGAGAAGGAGGCATTGGACATCTGCAAGGTGCCCAGGAGCAGACGTGGAGCTTCCAGGGGGAAGAGGGGGTCAAGCAGAGGCACAACTGGGTGCAGGTCCAAAGGAGGAAGAAAGTGATGTGAGTGGCAAGTTGGGGGCAGGAGTGTCAGAGGAGGCCTGAGTGGCCGGTGTGCAAGGAGTGAGGGGCTTGAGGGGTTTGGGAAAAGTTGCCAGGGACCAGATCAGGCGATTTTATTCTAGCTGCGGTGAGTAAGCATTGAAGGATCTTTTTTTGTGTGTGTGCGGTACGCGGGCCTCTCACCGTTGTGGCCTCTCCTGTTGCGGAGCACAAGCTCCGGACGCGCAGGCTCAGCGGCCATGGCTCACGGACCCAGCCGCTCCGCGGCATGTGGAATCTTCCCGGACCGGGGCACGAACCCGTGTCCCCTGCATCGGCAGGCGGACTCTCAACCACTGCGCCACTGGGGAAGCCCTACATTGAAGGATCTTAATCAGGGAAGCCACATAATCTGATGACCACGTTAAACAGGCCCCTCTGCTTGGTGCCTGGAGGTCGGGGTGGGGGAGGAAGATGGAAGACGAAGACCCCTCGGGTGGTGTTTGCAGAGCTCTGGGCGCCGCGTGGGAGGACTTCGGAGACACGAGCGAAGCCTGGAAGTTGGGTGAAGGGAGGGAGGGCTCGGGGTTGTAGGAGGAGGTCACCGAGAGGACGTGACTTCCGCTTGAACTAAGCCCCGACGATTGGAGGCTCCTCCCACGGCCTTCCGACCGCCATCCCACAGTGGGAACCATTTGGAGGACACAGCCCGAGAGTCACGTGTTGCTGAGACGGTCTGGATGACGAAGGCCCGCTAAGGCCTCGACATAAACTTTTAAGATTCTCGGGCGCGGGGCGGAGAACTGCTCGTTACAACCTTCAAGCCTCGTGTGTAAGTTCCCTGCGTGTTGAAAGCACCACCCACCCATCTGGAGGGTCCGCCCCTTTCTTGGGCCTGCCCTGGCCCTCGGTTGACAGGGGTCGGTTTCGGATTTCACCCCGCAACTCTCGAGCTGCGAACCCAGGGCCTCGTGCCGGTCCTGATGCTCAGGGCGGATGGACAGACAGACCGACAGGCATCTGCCGAGCCGGGCGAGCTGGGGAAGCGCCCACGTACAGGGTGAGTCAAGCTTCTGCCTGAGACCTCGTGGGAACTCAGAGCCTCCTTTGTCTCAGCGCGCTGGGGCGTTGAAAAGTGATGCTGATTCTTGGTTGACCAGGTGTGTGTGTGTGTGTGAGGGGTGCGTGTGAGCTGTGTGTGAGAACTGTGTGTGGTGTGTGTGTTGTGAGTGTGAGGTATGTGGTGTGTGTGTGTGGTGTGTGTGAGATGTGTGTGTGTGTGGTGTGTGTGTTGTGAGTGTGAGGTATGTGTGGTGTGTGTGTGTGGTGTGTGTGAGATGTGTGTGTGTGGTGTGTGTGTTGTGAGTGTGAGGTATGTGTGGTGTGTATGTGGTGTGTGTGTGTGCGCTCACCAGTCTCTCATCTGTCTCCCGGCAATTTGGAGGCGTTTCTCCTCAGCCTCCCTCACTTGGCTTCAGTGAGGCTACGAAAGCTAACGCCCTGGCAAGCTTTGTGCATCGTGACTGGGGTCTTGAACCAGGTCAGTGCGGCCTAGACCGCGGGCTTCTGGCCTGGGCACCCGCCACTGGCTTCTGGGAGTGACAAGCAAGTGACTGGAAGTGCTTAGCCTGACCTGGCTTCTCCATTTTCTTTCTGTAAGATGAGGACAAATACCCAGGGCCGCCAGGCCAGTGAGGAGCTCTGCAGGTAGTAAACGCAACACGGAGGGTCTCTGGGGGAAAACAAAACGGTTTGATTCACTTAGTTTCCCTTTTTTAATAGATTATCAAGGAAAAAAGGGGGGAGGTGGGGAGAGTTTTGACTTGCTAATATCTATCCAGGAAGAAAAGTTTTTATTACTTCTAGACACAGGTTGCTGGCTTTTGAATTTTAGTCCTGCTACTTGCTTCTAGCCGAGTTTGGCCAAGTTAATCTGAGTTTTCCTTATCTGTGAAATGGGGATAATAATGTTATGGACTTTATGGAAATGCTTGAGGTTTAAAAACGTTCAATGCGCCTAAGGGTCTCGGAGCCTGGCAGACGGTGAATCCCCGGTACTTGTTGTTACCACACTCCTGGTGGGTGGGGAAGGGGACCGCTATAGATCACTCTTGTTATGTTACTGTTATCCGGAGGAGATTCGGGCCTGACCTTAATAGCTGCTACGCGTTGTGCGCTCTGCTTCCGGGCTTTGAGGGCTTCCTCTGGATTGTCACATTTGCACCTCAATGAGGTCGGCGTTCTCATCATTTCCATTTTGCAAATGAGGGAATTGAGGCTTAGGAAGGTTAAGGGGAAGGTGGTCTGGGGCTCTGAAGGTGGCGGGAGCTGCAGGGCTGGGCCTCGGAAGTGGGTGTTAGGGGACCCCGGCTTCACCGGCTTGCAGCTGAGTGATGCTTGTAGGTCCCTTAGGGTGAGGATCTGTCCCGGAGTTACCTCAATAACCCTGCTCTGAGCCCCGGGTGACCCTGTCCCAGGAGCCCTCACCCAGCAGGAGGCGCTGCAGGCCCTCCCAAGGCTCCCACCAAGGAGAGGCAGGCATTGCCAGGGATTCTGAGCTTTGAGGCAAGTTACAGTTTGTAAATGCAAGGACATAAAACAGCTCCCTGGGCCATTAAGTCTCTGGATCTTTCAGCAGATCGCTTCTGCACATGAGTCCTGAATTGGTTTTTGTAGGAAGCCTGGTGTAAACTCACGGCTGAGCCGGGAAATAACCTTAACCACTCATTTCTGAGTGCTTTTCTGGGTTGTCGTTGCTTTTGTTTCCTTTTTGTTTTTGTTTTTTTGCCTAACTTTGTTACATCAAAAAATGTACCCAGGGCTTCCCTGGTGGTGCAGTGGTTGAGAGTCTGCCTGCCGATGCGGGGGACACGGGTTCGTGCCCCGGTCCAGGAAGATCCCACATGCCGCGGAGCGGCTGGACCCGTGAGCCATGGCCGCTGGGCCTGTGCGTCCGGAGCCTGTGCTCCGCAACGGGAGAGGCCACAACAGTGAGAGGCCCGTGTGCCGCAAAAAAAAAAAAAAAAAGGGTCCATATTTATGCAAAATGTATGGATCAACGAACATAATGCATTTTCAAGGAGAAGTAAGCAAACTTAGCAGGGACGGTTTTACAGACGAGAAACCAGGCTTAGAGACACTATGTTCATGGGGTCTTGGAGCTACAAGGAGAACCCAAGTCTGTTGGCTCCAAAGCTGCTCTTTTCCTGAGCCTTCCAACTACCGAAGAGTCACCCTCCCCCCTTTCACATCCCCTTCCCCCATTAATTCTCCCAGCAGAAAATGGGATATTTATTGGGGGAAGGGAGACAGGGTAAACAGAAAGGAGATGTTTTCTGAGAAGTGAAAAGCGATTCCAGGGTACTGACAGTGCTGGGGACGGATCTTTGGGATACACAAGGTGGGAACTTCTTCTGGGATCAGGAATGGCAAACCCTGCCATGCCCTCAGGGCCAGACCGTTGTGTCAGTGAATCACAAGGGCAAGGCTTGTGCAGAAGGGCGCTGACATGGCCCTTAAGGGGGCAGGTGCCTCTATACTCTAGCACACTGTGTGCTTCCATCTGTTGATTTCTTAAGATAAGCTGTGTGTAAAATTGCAGAATCGGCCTCAGCTTCTTCCCCTCCTATCCAGAGGTGGAGTCTGTTTTTCCACCCTTTGAATCTAGGCTGGCCTGTGACTTGCTTTGGGCAATAGAATTCAGCTTAAGTAATGGTGTGTGAGTTTTGAGCCCAGGCATCCAGACCTTGCACACCTGCCCTTGCTCTTGGAACCCGTGATTGCCTTGTGAACAAGCCCGGGCTAGCCTGATGGAGGAAGAGAACAAGGTGGAACAGAGCCAATTGTCCCAGCTGAGGCCACCCTAGACCAGCCAGCCCGCATCTGATCCGGCAGCTGACCACCAACACATGAACATGGCTGGCAGAGATCAGTCAGGCCAGCCTAGACCAGCAGAGCCGCCTGGCTGAGCCCAGCCCAGATTTCTGAACGCCAGAATCATGGGACAATAAATGGTTATTACACAGAAAATGCTAACTGACCCAGGCTTGCCATCTGCATTGAGTGTAAAATCTCCTGATTTTAAAACGTTGGCAATGAATTCAAACAAACAAAGAACCTCTACAGGTGTAACCAAATATTTCTGAGCTCCACATGGGGCCCCAGGAATCACCAGTTTGCAAACAATGCGATAAAGACTATGGAATAGAAACAAATCTTGGTTTTCTGCTTGCAGCAATCTTGGCACATGTAAATCTTAGAGAATTTATAGATACTGATTGAATGTGAGTGTAGAGAATGATTTATTGTGACTACTCTCAAAGGGCCTGCATCTATGCGGGCTTGCCTCTTGGGGTGCGGACTTTCAGTTTTGCACCCGTGGGTTTCTTTGATCAAGATTATCTCTGGTCTTGTTTGAAAATAGAATCTTTATGCTTCGCACCAGCCGAGCTCTAGCTTTCTTACATCAACCTGCTTTAATAACTGCAGTGGTGAATAATCAATGGGTATTGACTAGGGCCAGGAAATGATTATTTTGAATCAGCGTCCCTGAGAGAGGTAAGCGAGGTAGCAGGAAAGAACCAGCTCTTCTTTTCACACTTCAGATTTTCAAGGTTTCCGTGTTGTTTTGCCTGCATTGTCCATGAGACTCTAAAGAGCTATTAAAAAACAATCTTGGTCCCGAACATCTGATATAATGAAACAGGTGTAATTCCCTCAGATTTGCAAAACGGGGAAAGAAAATAAAAAGCCTACAAGAGGTAGGAATGGCTACTGATTCTTCCAGAGGAACTTTTCTCTGAGTTATTCACTGGTGGATCTTTTCTGAGACAGATAAAAGGATTGACTGTATATGTTTTACGCAGTGGCGCTCAGCTTGCTGTCCCCTGACTTCGGACTTGGAGAAGGCCTGGCTCGAAACCATGCTGGCAAATGCTTCCAGTGTTATTCCCATCTCACCAGCTGTGACGGCTCAGCTAATGGATCAGGGCAGAGGAGACGCCAGCCTTTAGAGCATCTTTTCTCTCAGAGCAGCTCTACCTATATCGGGATCACCTGGGGGACTATTTCTTTATAAAGCAGATTCCTGGGTCCAGGCTGCAGCCACTGATTCAGAATCCCTGGGAGTGGGGTCTGGGGATGTATAGTTTAGCAAGCTATCAGTACTTAGGTGATTTTCTGCAGTGCTTTAGAGGTGGGAGGGAGCAGGCAGTGTGGTGCAAGGCTGAGCTCTGGAAAGCCTTCCCCTTTGTTGAAATGTCTAAGCTGAAAGCTCTCAGTGAGTTGCTGACCTGTAACTTAGAATAGAGAATTGGCTTTGATTTTTGCCACTAGGATCAAGAAAGAATTTTGTAGATAATTAAAACCAAGTCTTAGCACAGGCTGAAAGGACCACTTTGGTTGAAAGAGACCCATCTTTTTTTTTTTTTCTTCCCCCCCCATGTTTATGTATGTATTTATTTAATTTATTTTCAGCTGTGTCGGGTCTCAGTTGCAGCACACAGGGTCTCTGTTGAGGCATGCTAGATCTTTCGTTGTGGTATGCGGGCTTCTCTCTAGTTGTGGTGTGTCGGTTTTCTTTTCTCTAGTTGTGGCACGCAGGCTCCAGGGCAGCTCTGTAGTTGTGGTGCGCGGGCTCCAGAGTGCATGGGCTCTGTAGTTTGTGGCTCGTGGGCTCTAACTGAGGCGCACAAGCTCAGTACTTGTGGCATGCGGGCTTAGTTGCCCCGTGGCATGTGGGGTCTTAGTTCCCTGACCAGGGATCGAACCCGCATCCCCTGCATTGGAAGGCGGATTCTTTACCACTGGACCACCAGGGAAGTCCTGAGATGCATCTTTTTATCTGACTTAGAATAATGTCGTTTGGAATTAGTCATGTACTGTGAAATATGGCCCTTCAATAGGATGGCTGACACTACAGTAAAGTGTAGTAGTTATCTATTGCTGCGTAACAAGTTACCCCAATGCTTAGTGGCTTAAAACAATAATAAACATTTATTATCGCTTATAGTTTCTTTGGGTCAGGAATTCATAACCTGGTGGTTCTGACTCAAAATTTTTCATGAGGTTGCAGTCAACACCTAGGCCAGGGCTAGCATCATGTGAAGATTTCATTGGGGCTGGGTGATCCCCTTCCAAAGCAGCTCACTCACATGGCAGGCCAGTTGGTGTTGACTGCTGGAGGTTCCTCTCCACAGAGCAGCTTGAGTGTCCTCACAATATGGTGTCTGGCTTTTCCCAGCCCAAGGAATCCCAAGAGAACAAGGCAGAAGTTACGATGCTCTTTGTAGCCTAGCTTTGGAAATTATACACTGTCACTTCTGCAACATCCCATTTGTCAAACAGTTCAACCCTATTCAGTGTAGGAGGAGATTACACACAAACGTGAATACCAGGAGGTGAGCATCACTGGGGACCACTTTGGAGTCTGGCTACCAACCTGAACAATATTTAGCTTGTCATGAAAATAATAATCAACTACCATTGATGGAGGGCTTACTCTTGCCAAACACTGTGCCATGCTCCTTACACACATACTCTCGTAATAATATAAAGGCTATTCACTCGTTTTCCGTATTTAGACTTAGCTTCTAAGTTTAGTAATACCTGAAGGCAGGTGTTACACTACGTTGGAATACCACCCAACGTAGAGTAATACCTGCCATCTGTGCAAAATATGACCCCTTGTCTAGACACCTATTGAAAATTAGCTTCTCATGTCATTCGTTTATTTGTACATTTATTCATTCACCCAATAAATATTTACCGGCCATCTTACTATGTACCAGATACTGTTTTTGGTGCTGGGGGTACTTTTGTGAATAAGAAAGAAAAAGACTGCCTTGAGAGGGAATGAACTGTAAATAAGATCTGTTTAGAAACATAAAAGCAAAGGAGTCTTGGGCAGAAGTTGTGACATGGTTTGGAGGGAGGAGAAGGGCGGGGAGGGGATGGGAGCTAATGAGCATCTTATAAAGCAGGGGGTCCAGGATCCCCTTGTTGATGGAACAAGAAATAGAGGATTGAGCGTATCATCTAAAATTCTAGAGAGTCACAGAACTATAAATATCAAAAGTTGAGACGGAGAGGGGAAGTTATGGGCTAAGTCCTCTTGGTGGGGAGGTAATATGTGTTACCTAAATCAGGAATAATGGTACCAGCATATTATTTTGAGCTCTGGAGGTGAACGCTGGTGTTTGTTGGAGATTGGTGCTGTGAGCCCAGATGGGACAATGCTGCCCAGGGAGAGTCGTGGATACTAGACTACCTGGAGGAGGGTTAGACCCTCGGGGACTTCCCAGGGGGAAGCAAGCAATGGTCTCAGACTTGAGTTCGTACCAGAGTCACCTGTTGGGCTTGTGAGAACAAGAATGCTGGGCCCCACGCCCAGTATCTGCTTCCGTAGTCCCGGCTGGTCTGAGAGAAAAGGACTATCATGTTTTTCTTCTACTATTCACCTCTGGGTCCAGAAGTGTAGGTATTTCCCCCCCCCCCGCCCCCGCCACAACAACCAATTCTCAACTGGATGTCCTAGAACTCAATTCAGTTCTGCCTTTGTCTACGTAGGGTTAGTGTCGGATCCCACAAGTTCAGGGTTCCATCACACAAGACTGACCCCACTTCAGATGCCAAATCGCAAGTCCCAGGTTGTCAGCTGTACTTCTGACCAACCGGCTATAAATCAGGTTCCCATGACCCCCTCCTTGGGTTTGATAATTTGCTGGGACAGCTCACAGAACTCAGGGAAAAGCTGACATCCAGCCCCTCCCCAGACACTCAGCGCTGTCCTGAAACCCGCTCCCGCCTGGCCCTTCCCTTGGGGAGTTCTCAACCTGATGGATGAAATGGCAAGACAGGCACAGAGGAGACTTGATTTTTAAAAACTTAAAAAAGTGTGCTGACAATAAGACTAATATCTTTCCACGTCTTTCTTTTCACATCAAATTATTATACAGAAGCATGAACACTTTTGAATTAAGTGACTAATTTTCCCCTGTAATTGTATTTCAGAACAATGGCTTCTTAGAGGTCTCTGTGGTACCCAGGGAAATAATACAGGTGAATTGGCATACCACCCAACATAGAGTAATACCTGCCTTCTGTGCAAAATACGACCCCTTGTCTAGAACACCTGTTGAAAATTAGCTTCTTGTGTCATTCATTTATTCATTCATTCATTCACCCAAATAATATTTACTGGGCATCTTACTATGTACCAGACACTGTTCTCGGTGCTGGGGATACGTTGTGAATAAGAAAGACGGAAGACTGCCTTGAGAGGGCTGACATTTTAGTGGGGCGAGAGACCCTAAACAAGCAAATACTGAACTACATAGGATGGCAGATCATAATGCAAGCTATTGAGAGGAAAGAAGGCAGGCGAGAGGGATTGTGGGTGTCAGGGATGAGATGCGATCAGGGAACCCTGGGAATGTCACAACGTGGGGACATTTGATCAGAGATCTGCGTGGGTTATGGTAGTGAGCCATGTGGCTTCCTGTGGGAAAAGCATTCTATGTAGAGGGAACAGTAAATACGAAGTCCTGAGACCAAAAGTTGTCTGAAATTTGTCATCGATGGGGAGAAATGGTGAACGAGAAGAAAAGAGTTCGTAGTTTTTCAGTCCCATCTGTGCTTCCTCAGTCTCTGGCTTACTGACTCACCTTTTCCTTTTCCACCCTATCCTCTGAATTCTTTAAAAAGAAAAAAGAAAAAGAGAAGACATGTATTGTCTCTATTACAATAACTTGCGTAAGAAAAAACATAAATCATAATTGCTTTTTAATCAGGGTGGAATCTTGTTAAATGGAAGGCGCTTTGATTCTTGGTTTGGATACGCAAAAATGAGCATGGTACTGGATTGGAGCGAAGGGCCTCGGGAAAGCAGGATTTCTTTTTTTTAATTAAAAATTTTTTTTTATTGAAGTATAGTTTATTTACGATGTTGTGTTAGTTTCTGCTGTACAGCAAAGTGAGTCAGTTATACACACACACACACACACACACACATATATATATATATATACACATTCTTTTAAAAAATATTCTTTTCTATTATGGTTTATCATAGGGTATTGAATATAGTTCTCTGTGCTATACAGTAGGACCTTGTTTATTATCCATTCTCTCTATAATAGCTTACATCTGCTGACCCCAGCCTCCCACTCCATCCCTCCCCCACTCCCTCCCCCTTCACAACTACCAGTCTGTTCTCTATGTCCGTGATTATGTTCCTGTTTCATAGATAAGTTCATTTGTGTCATCTTTTAGATTCCACATATAAGTGATATCATATGGTATTTGTCTTTCTCTTTCTGACTTACTTCACTTAGTATAATAACCTCTAGTTGCATCCATGTTGCTGCAAATGACATTATTTCATTTTTTTTATGGCTGAGTAGTATTCCGCTGTATATATGTACCATATCTTCTTTATCCACTCATGTGCCGATGGACATTTGGGTTGTTTCCATGTCGTGGCTATTGTAAATAGTGCTGCTAAACATAGGGGTGCATGTATCTTTTTTTTCTTGAATTTTATTTTATATTATTTTTTTATACAGCAGGTTCTTATTAGTTATCTGTTTTATACACATCAGTGTATACATGTCAATCCCAATCTCCCAGTTCATCCCTCCCCCCGCCCCCGCTTTCCCCTCTTAGTGTCTATACGTTTGTTCTCTACATCTGTGTCTCTATTTCTGCCTTGCAAACCAGTTCATTTGTACCATTTTTCTAAATTACACATATATGTGTTAATATATGATATTTGTTTTTCCCTTTCTGACTTACTTCACTCTGTATGGCAGTCTCTAGGTCCATCCACGTATCTACAGATGACCCAATTTCATTCCTTTTTATGGCTGAGTAATATTCCATTGTATATATGTACCACATCTTCTTTATCCATTCATCTGTCGATGGACAGGTTGCTTCCATGACCTGGCTGTTGTAAATAGTGCTGCAGTGAACATTGGGGTTCATGTATCTTTTTGAATTATGGTTTTCTCTGAGTATATGCCCTGTAGTGGGATTGCTGGGTCATATGGTAATTCTATTTTTAGTTTTTAAAGGAACCTCCATACTCTTCTCCATAGTGGCTGTATCAATTTACATTCCCACCAATAGGGCAAGGGGCTTCCCTTTTCTCACACCCTCTCCAGCATTTGTTGTTTGTAGATTTTCTGATGATGCCCATTCTAACTGGTGTGAGGTGATACCTCATTGTAGTTTTGATTTACATTTCTCTAGTAATGAGTGATGTTGAGCAGCCTTTCATGTGCCTCTTGGCCATCTGTATGTCTTCTTTGGAGAAATGTCTATTTAGGTCTTGTGCCCATTTTTTGATTGGGTTGTTTGTTTTTTAATATTGAGCTGCATGAGCTATTTATATATTTTGGAGATTAATCCTTTGTCTTTTGATTCATTTGCAAATATTTTCTCCCCTTCTGAGGGTTGTCTTTTCATCTTGTTTATAGTTTCCTTTGCTGTGCAAAAGCTTTGAAGTTTCATTAGGTCCCATTTGTTGATTTTTGTTTTTATTTCCATTTCTCTACGAGGTGGGTCAAAAAAGATCTTGCTGTGATTTATGTCAAAGAGTGTTCTTCCTATGTTTTCCTCTAAGAGTTTTATAGTGTCTGGTCTTACATTTAGGTCTTTAATCCATTTTGAGTTTATTTTTGTGTATGGTGTTAGGGAGTGTTCTAATTTCATTCTTTTACATGTGGATGTCCAGTTTTCCCAGCACCACTTATTGAAGAGGCTGTCTTTTCTCCATTGTATATTCTTGCCTCCTTTATCAAAAATAAGGTGACCATATGTACGTGGGTTTATCTCTGGGCTTTCTATCCTGTTCTACTGATCTATATTTCTGTTTTTGTGTCAGTACCATATTGTCTTGATTACTGTAGCTTGGATAGTCTGAAGTCAGGGAGTCAGATTCCTCCAGCTCCGTGTTTTCCCTCAAGACTGCTTTGGGTATTCGGGGTCTTTTGTGTCTCCCTACAAGTTTTATTGTTCTAGTTCTGTTAAAAAAAATGCCATTGGTAATTTGATAGGGATTGCATTGAATCTGTGGATTGCTTTGGGTAGTATAGTCATTTTCACAATATTGATTCTTCCAATCCAAGAACATGGTATATCTCTCCATCTGTTTGTGTCATCTTTAATTTCTTTCATCAGTGTCTTATAGTTTTCTGCATACAAGTCTTTTGTCTCCCTAGGTATTTTATTCTTTTTGTTGCAGTGGTAAATGGGAGTGTTTCCATAATTTCTCTTTCTGATTTTTCATCCTTAGTGTATAGGAATGCAAGTGATTTCTGTGCATTAATTTTGTATCCTGCAACTTTACTAAATTCATTGATTACCTCTAGTAGTTTTCTGGTGGTATCTTTAGGATTCTCTATGTATAGTATCATGTCAGTCATCTGCAAACAGTGACAGTTTTACTTCTTCTTTTCCGATTTGGATTCCTTTTATTTCTTTTTCTTCTCTGATTGCTGTGGCTAGGACTTCCAAAACTATGTTGAATAATAGTGGTGAGAGTGGGCAACCTTGTCTTCTTCCTGATCTTAGTGGAAATGGTTTCAGTTTTTCACCATTCAGAATGATGTTGGCTGTGGTTTTGTCATATATGGCCTTTATTATGTTGAGGTAGGTTCCCTCTATGCCCACTTTCTGGAGAGTTTTTATCATAAATGGGTGTTGAATTTTGTCAAAAGCTTTTTCTGCATCTATTGAGATGATCATATGGCTTTTGTTCTTCAATTTGTTAACATGGTGTATCACATTGATTGATTTGCTTATGTTGAAGAATCCTTGCATCCCTGGGATAAACCCCACTTGATCATGGTGTATGATCCTTTTAATGTGCTGTTGGATTCTGTTTGCTAGAATTTTGTTGAGGATTTTTGCATCTATATTCATCAGTGATATTGGTCTGTAATTTTCTTTTTTTGTAGTAACTTTGTCTGGTTTTGATATCAGGGTGATGGTGGCCTCATAGAATGAGTTTGGGAGTGTTCCTTCCTCTGCAGTTTTTTGGAAGAGTTTGAGAAGGTTGGGTGTTAGCTCTTCTTTAAATGTTTGATAGAATTCACCTGTGAAGCCATCTGGTCCTGGAATTCTGTTTGTTGGAAGATTTTTAATCACAGTTTCAATTTCTTTACTTGTGATTGGTCTGTTCATATTTTCTGTTTCTTCCTGGTTGCCCATTTTATTGGCATAGAGTTGCTTGTAGTAGTCTCTTAGGATGCTTTGTGTTTCTGCGGTATCTGTTGTAACTTCTCCTTTTTCATTTCTAATTTTACTAATTTGAGTCCTCTCCCTCTTTTTCTTGATGAGTCTGGCTAATGGTTTATCAATTTTGTTTATCTTCTCAAAGAACCAGCTTTTAATTTTATTGATCTTTGCTATTGTTTTCTTTGTTTCTATTTCATTTATTTCTGCTCTGATCATTATGATTCTTTCCTTCTGCTAACTTTGGATTTTGTTTGTTCTTCTTTCTCTAGTTCCTTTAGGTGTAAGTTTAGATTGTTTCTTTGAGATTTTTCTTGTTTCTTGAGGTAGGCCTGTATTGCTATAAACTTCCATCTTAGAACTGCTTTTGCTGCATCCCATAGGTTTTGGATTGTCGTGTTTTCATTGTCATTTGTCTCTAGGTGGTTTTTTTTTTTTTTTTTTTTTTTGCAGTACGTGGGCCTCTCACTGTTGTGGCCTCTCCTGTTGCGGAGCACAGGCTCCGGACATGCAGGCTCAGCGGCCATGGCTCATGGGCCCAGCCGCTCCGCGGCATGTGGGATCTTCCTGAACTGGGGCACGAACCCGTGTCCCCTGCATTGGCAGGCGGACTCTCAACCACTGCGCCACCAGGGAAGCCCCCTTGATTTTATTTTGATTGCACCCCTCGTACCATCTCATTGTGGCTTCTCCTTTGTCTTTGGATGTGGGGTATCTTTTTTGGTGAGTTCCAGTGTCTTACTCTCGATGATTGTTCAGCAGTTAGTTGTGATTTTGGTGCTCTCGCAAGAGGGAGTGAACGCACGTCCTTCTACACTGCCATCTTTGGCAGGTAATTTTTTGAATTATAGTTTTGTCTGGATATATGCCCAGGAGTGGGACTGCTGGATCATACGGTAGTTCTATTTTTAGTTTTCTGAGTATCCTCCATACTGTTTTCCACAGTGGCTGCACCAACTTACATAAAGCAGGATTTCTTCGTATAACAGGAAGAGGGAAATTTGGAGTTGGAAGGGGTCCAACTGGGAGGGAGAGATTGCAGAAAATATGGGAAAGCGGCGAAAGGGTGAAGGCTCTGAAAGATTGAAGACAATTCTGAAAAATCTCGTGTGGTGGGGTGGCCGAAGGATTTGATGAATAAAGATTTTAAAATCTGAAATAATAATTTATTGTTTTTGCAATTTACTTTAATTTATTTAATGAAAACTTCCTTAGTACTTAGCCAAGCATTGTTCTGAGTGCTGTTCAAAATATTTTTTTTGAGACATAATTCGTATGCCATGAGATTCACCCTTTTAAAGTATACAATTCAGTGGTTTTCTTCTGTTCAGAAAGTTGTACAATCATTACCACTGTCTAATTTCAGAACATTTTCATCACCCTAAAAAGAACCCTCCTACCCCTTAACAGTCATTTCCCATATGTACAAAAGATTAGGGCTTCCGGACCATAGAAGTTCAAATTCTAGCTCTTCCAAGTGACTTCACTTATTGCGAAGCCTCAGTTTTTCCATTGGGAAGAATGCTGCTTACCTTGGGGGTTTTAGGAGCATGAGAGACAGTGAATAGAACATGCCTTGCACAAAGCTAGTGCTCAGTTAATAGCGGTCACGGTGACCTCAGGGATCTGATCTATTAAACCCTGGGCTGGCATTAATTTGGAATTTAGTAGAAAGCACAGCAAGAAATTGATATAAATGAAATCCATCCCTAACATTTTCTAAAAAACTTTCTAATGAAAGAGAACTCCCTAACCTGTGAAACTGGGAGAACTGGGGAACTCAGTGCCAGGGAAATAGGCTTTCTGCAGAAAAATGTCTGAGCCCTCTTAACATTTAAATGGTACAAAGCGGTGCATTTTGTCTCTCAGGCAACCAACAGAGTAGATTCCACTTCCAGGTAAAAAAATGTGACTGTTCTTCAGGGAAGGATCGAACTTAAGGCACACTGATATCAGGGACCACATTTCTCAGCCCCAAATCCAAACCACGGTGTTTGAAATGGAAACAGACTTAGAAAATTGGGCTTAGATAGCCATGTTCAAAACTAGCCCGAGCTGACCAATCCTGGGAGCCCGTGGGGAAGAAATGTCCTGACTGCTCTCTCCTCTTGCCCTTGGACCTCCTGTTGTTGCCTCCCATTGGCTGCGACAGGGGACTTTCGTGAGCCAGTCTCTAGAATCAGCTCCCAGGCCACCGAGCGGCAGCAGGTGGACAGAGAAACGAGCTCAAGATGCGAGGACAGGGGCTTCCCTGGTGGCGCAGTGGTTGAGAATCTGCTTGCCAATGCAGGGGACATGGGTTCAAGCCCTGGTCTGGGAGGATCCCACAGGCCGCGGAGCAACTGGGCCCGTGGGCCATGGCTGCTGAGCCTGCGCGTCTGGAGCCTGTGCTCCGCAACAGGAGAGGCCGCGATAGTGAGTGGCCCGCGCACTGCGATGAAGAGTGGCCGCTGCTTGCCACAACTAGAGAAAGCCTTCGCACAGAAACGAAGACCCAACACAGCAAAAATAAATAAATAAATAAACTCCTACCCCCAACATCTAAAAAAAAAAAAATGCAAGGACAGTTTATTGGAAATCCATGGAGCAACCCAGTGCCAAAGGGAAAACCCAGTCCCCCAGAGCGCAGAGCTCCAAGTTGTTTTGGCAGATCATGGTGAGGTTTTGGGGAAGATGCTGGTGCGAAGTGTTGCCTGGGGTGGATTTCTAGACCTCCCGTTTCTCTGAAAAAGCCTTCTTTTGTTTTTGGTCGCACTGTGTGGCATGCGGAACTTCCTCCCCGACCAGGGATAGAACCCTCGCCCCCTGCATTGGAAGTGCAGAGTCCTAACCGCTGGACCACCACGGAAGTCCCAGAGGCTCCTCTTGTATCTGCTTTTTATTGAGATCCTCCTTAAGATTTTGTCAGAAGAAAATGTTCCAGATATCAGAATCCTATTTTAAAAATCACTCTCGAGAGCCCTCTCACCGCCACCTGCTCCCTTGTCTATAAGTAACAGGTCACGTTTAAGCAAAATGCTCCCTGAACTCCAACCTGAGCTTTTCTTTCACAACCTGGAATAGAAAACCCTCCTGTGATTGGTGTTTCCTCTGATGTTTTGCCGAGTTGATGCCCCCCACGGAGCAGGCCTGACATTTAAGATGGAAACACGTTCATTCCTCTTTACATTCGAAAGAGTGGAGGAAGGGCAGGTGTGAAAGTCTGTTTGGGACTCGGAGTCTGTGCTTTTCCTCAAGGTTCACGAGGAAGGTGGCATCAGTTCCGGACTGATGAGCGTATTTAACGATTCAGATAAGAAACTCTTGGGAGAATGAGATTCTAAGTGCACAGAGCTTTCACGGTGCCACTTAGAAAATTCTTTTGATTTATCCATGTTTTCTGCACTGCTTGTTCCTAGAAAGATCGCACCCGCAAAGTAAGAGAAACCTTGGTCTTTGTTTTTTTTAATCCGGCAGCATTTCAGATGGAGGAAGTATCCTCCCCCCACTATCTTTCTGTGGTTTGTAGTATGGCTTACTTCTTCTGTTCAAGGATCTCTCATTTTAAGTGTTAGAGACTCCGATTTAGGCTGAACAAAAATACATATATTTTTTTATCCCAAGGTGAGAGAAGGCAGTGAAACCTCATTTCAGATTAAGTCCAGATGTTACCTAGCCATACGCTTGGAAAATTTACCCTGGCAGCTTCTCTAGGAATCAACATGACTGCAGCTCCAAGCCCCCCACTAGCCCCAGCGGTGTCCTGAGTCAGTTGCCTCGTGGTGACCTGCAGAGTCTTCTTGATTCCCTCCCCTTATTTCTCGTGAAACAGAGATTGTCAATTTTATACAAGAAAGGAAGGCAAGCCAAGCATCCTGGTAGCTTATTTCCTTGTTCTGGCAAAAATCTCGGAGGGTCTGAGCCCATGTTTCAATAAGGATTAGGCTCCGCTGCACGTAAGTCAGTGGTTCTCATGAGTTAGGAAGGTGGTTTTGCCCTCCGAGGGGACTTCTGGGACTGTCTGGAGACATCGGTGGCTGTCACCACGTGGAGGGGGACGTGTGCTGGCCTCTACAGTAGAGGCCAGGGGTGCTGCTCACTTCTGTGGCGCACAGGGCAGCCCCTGTGACGAGAACGACTTGGCACCAGATGTCCGTAGCGTCCAGGTTGAGAAACCCCAACATAACTGAGATGCCTGGCAAGCCTGCCCGTGTGTACGGGGATTCTACTCAAGTTGAGACCCTTGCTGTGTTACCTACCTATGAACTCCTAACAGTTTGATATTAGCATTTTAAGTTCTTTCAACCATACTTACTGAATGCCCACCACATACCAGGCACTATTCTTACCTCTGAAGGTGCAGCCTTGAGCAGGACCAAGCCAGTGTCTGTACGGAGCCCACAGTCTCCAGGGAGCACTTTCCTCTGGTGGGGACGCCTTCTCTGCCTGTTGCCTTGGAAGCTGCCTCAAATTCCTTTCAGCCAGATTTCCCTTACCCTTCTCTCCTCCACCTGGGTTGGCATGGACTGGCTGCTGTGAGTACTCGGGATGTTAAGGTTTCCCAAGAAGCCTTCTCTAGAAAACTGGAGGTGACAGACGCTCATGGGAGGAACGTGGATTTTGGAGTCGGACGGAAGTGGGTCCAAGTCTTGGGTCTGCTATTTCGGGTGCTCTGTGATCTCTTCATTTCTCTGAGACTCGTTTTCTTCATCTGTAAAATGGGGCTAATCAATAGTTCTACCTTGGTGAACGATCACCAGGACTTGGGAAGAGCATGTCTGGGATTCAGAAAGCAGAACTTTGAAGGCTCTGGGCCTTGCTGGTCTTATGAGAGGAGGGGAAAAGGGATGGCAGGGGAGCACTTCTGCGCAGGTAGGAAGGCCATTTGTCCACTTAAAATGATCGAGTGTCTTCTAGGGCCTGGCACCCTGCTAGGTTCTGGGGAAGCAGAGATTAAATAGGCAGCCACAATCCCAGCTGCCACAGGTGCGTACTTCCTAGTGATAAAGATAGACAGTGAAAAAGCAAACAACCGAATATATAATCTAAATGCAAATTCTCATGAGTGCTGCGGTGGAAAGAAACAGGGTGCAGAGACAGAGTATGAGATGGAGGGACCTCCTTTGGGTGGAGCATTTGGAGAAGGCTTCTTGAAAGCCTTCTAGTAAAAGAAGTGACATTTCTGCTGGACCTAACTAAGGAGCCACCCAAAGCAAGAGCCAAGAGAAGAGCATTCTAGGCAGAGGGAACATACATTGCAAAGGCCTAGACGTGGGAAGAGATTGGTATGTTCCAGGCACTGAAATAAAGCTGATGAGATAAGAATGTACCTGTGGGGACGTCCCTCGTGGTGCAATGGCTGAGAATCCGCCTGCCAATGCAGGGGACATGGGTTCGAGCCCTGGTACAGGAAGATCCCACATGCCGCGGAGCAACTAAGCCCGTGTGCCACAACTACTGAGCCTGCGCTCTAGAGCCCTCGAGCCACAACTCCTGAGCCTGTGTGCCACAACTACTGAGCCTGTGCACCTAGAGCCCGTGCTCTGCAACAAGAGAAGCCACGGCAATGAGAAGCCTGCGCGCCGCAACCAAGAGTAGCCCCAGCTCGCCGCAACTAGAGAAAGCCTGTGCGCAGCAATGAAGACCCAGTGCAGCATAAATAAATAAATAAGTGATGATAATAATAATATATCTGTGAAGGGGCAGTGTGGAGAGGAAGGAGGTCAGGGAGGTCAGCAGGGTAAGCCCTTGCAGGGGCTTGTGGGCATGGTAAGGAGTCTTGCCTTAGAATAAACTAGAGGCAAAAGAAAGACAGGGGAGGATCTGGGTATTCCAGCCTCTGCAGTACATCTGAGCTTACAGTTTTCCTTGTGTCACCTGACCAGCTGTGTGGCTCGGTGGTCTCCATTTTCATCCTGTTGGTGGTGGCTGCCTTCCAGCTTGCGTCCATTGCACGTTGAGCCCAGGCACTTTCTCCCAGGCTCATCCTAACCAACAGGTAGCCTCTCCTCCTCAGCTGACTGGAAGCTCAGAGATGCGCAGAGCCATCAGGCAACCTCTCCTGCTTCTCAAAGGCTAGCTTTCCATTGCGGTGGAACAGATTGCCACAAGCTTAGCGGAGCTCAGTACCACTAATCACGGGTAAAGTCACATCCAGGACGCAATGAGATATCACCCCACACCTGGTAGAATGGCTATTACCAAAAGAGATGAGAGATAACAAGTATTGATGGGGATTTGGAAAAAAAGGAGCCCTAGTGTGCTATTGGTGGGAATGTAAATTGATACAGTTATTATGGAGAACAGTATGGGGGTTCTCATGAAATTAACTACCCTATGATCCAGTCATCCCACGTACGGGTATTTATCCAAAGGAAATGAAATCACTGTCTGCACTCCCGTGTTCATTGCGACATTATTTACAATAGCCAAGATACGGAAACAACTTAAATGTCCATCAGCAGATGAATGGATAAAGATGGGGTGTGTGTGTGTGTGTGTGTGTGCGCGTGTGTGCGTGCGTGTGTGTGTGTGTGTGTGTGTTCTGCAGCAGCAGAACACAAGGGAGGGCTTGGGGTAGCTTGCCAGGTGGGCATTTGGACATGTGCCCCTCTCTGGCCTGGAGGAGACTGAAGGCAGGGGCAGCAGAGGAAGCTGACTCTATTTGCTGAGCCTGGGGGGACTCAATGCACATTGACAGGGGTCAAGAGGAGGCTGCGGAAGGTAGCTGAGTGTGTGTCCCGTTGAGACAGCACCCAGGGCAAGGGATCCTAGAGAAGTAACCCTGGGGCAAGACAGGAAGTCATAAACCCCATTGGGCAGTGGTGCGACGTCAGAGGCCTTAATAAAGGGTGAGGGGCACATTCTCTTTCTGAGTTTTTAACTTTTTCTCCTGAAGCCAGTTTGAGCTTCGGTCCCTTGCACCTCGTGGACAGAATCTTGGCCCATATATCCAGTTTCAAGTTTATTTTTCTCCCCTGTATTGTGCTTTAATAAAATTTCTTGTTCATTTTTATATGTACTTGGTACCATGTGTCCAATTCGGAACGCGTGGGACGTTCTGCTCGGCATGAAGGGAAAACGGCAAGGTTGAGCCTTCTCTCAGTTTGCCTTAATGAGCAATTGCTTTAGCAGCATTGGAAACTCTGATTCAGTAGTTCTTTGCTGGAACTAATTGAAATGAGAATGGATTCTGACCTTGGCATTTTAAATTTCCCTGGGGATTTTGATCTTTTAAACTTTTATCTCTGTTCTGAGTTGTTCATATGAGGTTCCTTTGGAATTGAAACAAATTTTGATTCAGGTAAGACATCGGTCTATCCATTAATTATGGGATGAAAGGGTTATTATCAAGAAAGAGCCCCACATTGATAGATAAGGGTTCGGTTCCGAAGGCTTGTCTGTGGCTTGCCTTTGCTCTTTTGGCCTGTGCTGAATGTGAACATATGGATCAGACTATTTGTTTTTGTTTGTGAGAATAATTTGTGGAATAACTTGGGTTAGTCAAGAGAAGCCAGAAAGCATTTCATGTAGTGGATTTCTTTTTTTAAATTGAAAAATGAATACTTCCAGTTCTGGGGAAAACGTGGCAGTGTTATTAAAATACTTGGTGATTTTGTTGGTGAGAGTGTGAATTGGTAGATTCCCTTTGGAGGGCAATTTGGAAAGTCTGTTCAAGGTAAAACGCACGGGTCCTTGGACCCTCAGTGCCGCTTCTGGGAGCTTTTGCTACAGATAAACTCCGAAATGAGCACAAACAGGGATGCTCAAGGTTATCCAGGGCGGAAGTTTCTTTATGGGAAAAGATGAAAACATCCCTAAGTGTTCATCAGTAAGAGCCAGCTGTGCAATCATAGGAGGGTAAGGCAACAAGAAACAGAACAATGTGTACAGGATGCTACTTTGTGGGTGAAGAGAAAGGTGACACACACACACATACACACTCCATCTCCGGATGTCTGTAGGAGAATCTGTTAGGAGTGGATGCATCCGGTCAGGGGAATTGAGATGCTAAAAGATAGAACTAGGAGAGAGACCATCTAATACTCATTTGTACTCTTTTATTTTAGTATTTTTCCTCAGGTGTGTCTATTACCTATTCAAAATAATTAAAAGCATCTTGGTATTAATTTACTTATTTTCAACTTTGCTTCCAAGGCAGGGATTCTTAGCCCAGGGTTCCCGAGTGGGTTTACAGATGAGCTTTAAAGGGAGCGTCTGTGAACCTCCAGAAATTGTCTGTGTAGCTGTGTACGCCTAGCTTTTTAAGGGGATGGGATCCATCATTTTCATCAGATTCTCAGAGTGGTCCAGGATCTCTAGAAGGTTAATAATTGCTGCTTCAGAGACGAAGCTTCACCCAGGGCAAGCAGGATAAGTTTGTACAAGCCAAAACACCAGTTCTGACTTGCTGTGGGACCCTTGGCAAATCACTTCAATCTTGCTGAGTCCAGAAATTGATGCTGAGTGGGGAGTGTCGTCAGAGCTTGCTGTTGACTGACTTATTAGCTCAGGCTCAGTGCCCAGGCTTACTTGCCAAAGCATGACGGGAATATGGTGTAAAGGACCAAAATGCACGGGCTTTGGCATTAGATGAGAGTCCAGATCGAGGCCTGGAACTTTTCGTTATAAACTAATAAATAAGAACAGGCTGCTGACTCAGTGACACAGGAAAGGGCAAACACCATCCTGTATACTTATTCAAGACAAAAACCTCAGAATCCTCCAACTCCTCTTTCTGTCACATTTCAAATTTAAATAATTTGCTCAAGGTCATTTAGTTAATAAGTGGTAGAGCTACAGGTTGAAGTGGGCACTCTGCCCGCCCCCCCCACCCCAATCTAGAGGGAGGTGGAGAGAATCGAGGTGGTTTGCCCAAGGACAAGTAGAGAGTAAAGTTATGCAACTAGGGTTTGAGTGCTATGAATGAATTGCTCAAGTTGTATAACTAGAGTTGCTACAGGCTTACACAAATCACTGGTTATACCTGGTACAAAGTCATTGGCCACAAGATATGACAACCCTCCAATATTTAATATTGGATCATATGTTACATATTAGATGATATGTTTTATATGTTGAGTTAATATTGGATTATATATTCTAGATACTATAGCATAATATATATTATATATTGGTATTGATGGCAGCCTTCCATTTTGCATTTTAGGGTTGAGATCTTGATCAGTATTTTGGTTTTTGGAAACTCATCCTTTGCTTTCAAGGGGAGAAGACCAAGTGAGACTTTCTGCAGGAATCCTTTATACTGAAACGCCTGCCAGCACTGCATTCCTCAGGCCATAGTTAAACCTTAAACTTCTCTTTTAACCAGATTTTGACACAGGCATGGGGACAAATATTGAACCAAATATTGAATCACTTTCAACAAATCTGGAGTGGCCATTTCTTTGAAGAAAAATCATTTCCATTTTGTAGGAGCTGTTTTTTTCCTAAAGGGCAATGGATATTAGATCACAGTACAGACCTAGTGAAAGTAAATGAAGATTTTCTTTTTGAGTGTGTGGTGAAAACATTCAGCTTGGAAATGACTTCTTTGGCAAATTTCTTGCTACAAATATATAAATAAACAAATAAATCACCCAGGTTTTCAGAAAGAATTCACTTCTATAGTTATTTAGTATCAGTAGGCATATTCAGTACTTCAGATATATACTGATTATGTGGGCTAGTTAATGATTCTGCTATAAGGTATTGTTTGTTGAGCATTTATATGTGCCAGAGACTGTCCTTTATATGTTTCTTCATGTAATCATCAGAACAGCTCTATGACAAAGGTGCTGTTATTGTCCTAATGGTACGGGTGGGCTGTGCTCGATTTTCTCTGTGCCCTTCAGATCTTCCTTCCTGTGCTTGGCGCTGTGGCAGCATGGCCCGTGGGGCAGCATCCATCGTGCTCCTTTGTCCTCTGGATTCTAGTTGTGTTTCTCCAATGGCGGCCTTCGGGAGACTGAAGGTTAAGTCATAATGTCATAAGGGGGCAAAGGCTGAGCTCCTCACCTAAGGCCACAGCTCCTGGCAAGTGGTTCTCTCTTCCAGCTGAGGGTCACAACAGATTTTGGACCCCACTGCTTTCCCTTGCCCCTCTGTTCAGGCTAATGATGGCTTCGTGCTATTACCAGCTCTGGGGGATCTTCCCATTTCTTACCGATTTCTCTTCGTCATGCCTGTACCTTCGTCAGTTGATCCTGTATTAAATTCTCTTCAGTGGCCTCTCTCAAGTGTGCCATTTATTTCATCCTGGACCTTGAGTGATACACAAGAGAGCTGAAGCACAGAAAGGTTAGGAAAATTGGTCAAGGTTACCCAGCTCATAGGAGGCCATGCGGGGATTAGAACAGAAGCAGTTGATTCAAGAGCTAAATAGAGGTTTCACTAAAATCTAAAACAAAAACAGAAACTGGTATTTTTTTCTCCTCGAGAAAACTGAAACTAATAAAATATCCTTGATTTGAGGCCAGTGTTTAAAAATAAAACAGTCACATATTTCTTACCTTAAAGTAGTTTTGCAAACCAGGAGAAAGAAGGAAAAAAATGGAAAAAGAGGAAGGGTAGTTAATGTCACAATTCCTTCTTTTGTAAAAGAAAAGCATAAGAGCATCACGTTTTCTCATTTTTTCCCCCGAAGCAGAAAGCTCAGGTATCAGATTGCTATGTTTATGCCAAGTTTACTCTGTTTATGAGCAGAGTAAACTCTCCTCAAAGGACACACACAGACACATAGGTTGGTGGTCATCTCTGGGAGGGAAATGGGGTGGGTGTGGAGTGGGGCATTAGCTATAGCTGTAATGTTTTACTGATGAAAAGAGTTGAAGCTAATATGGCAAAATGTGAAATTTTTTCAAATTTGTGTGGTTGGTACCCTGTTATGTTATTTTCCGCATGTAGCACATCTCTCATAATTACAAAATATTTCTAAAGAAACGTTTCCTAAAACCCGAGATTGTTGGCAAAACAATTCCTAACATTCATAGTTAGGCAGTGACGTCAACCACGTGCCTAAGCCTCTTCCAGGGCATCCCCGGATCACGGCACCAGTCAGGATAGGCAAGGCTACGCTGAGGGAACAAGCAGCTATCTGTTTCGATGGCTTAACACCATGAAAGTTGATCTTTCTCTAGCTCCACGTGTCCGACATGGGTTGGTGGGGAGCCTTTGCTTCTTGTAGTGCCTGGTGACTCAGGCTGAGAGGGGCTTCATGGTCTTGTAGCTGCATCATCTGGAGGGTCTTACATGCTCTGGTTGTGGAGTGCCACACGCCACTTCTGCTCCCAGTCTGTGGTCCAGAACTGGTCGCATTGCTCTAACCTACTGCGAGGGGGCTGGGAAGTAAGGAAAAGGACGTGGATATTCGGTGGGGAATGAAGGTCTCTGCTCCATCACAGGGTTTATGTTTTGTCTGAGGGACTCTCACTGTCATATCATTCCCCCTTTTCCTATCTGAGGAAGCATGTTTGAATGCAAGTGAGGATGGGAGATTTTTTTTTTTTTTTTTTTTAGCAAAGAAAGACCTTTATAGCAAGGTGGACAGGAAAGAAGACAGGAAGCAGGGCTCAAATTCATCTCCCTGATCTAGGGTTTGTTCAGACTTTCATGAGTTAGGGAGGAGGGTTGTTATGCTGAAGTGCTGGTGGTGCAGGTTTCATTTGGATGCCTTTGGAACCCAGCCATTTATGGTAAGGTAGTAAAGGGGCTTCTACATAGTATCTCCTGTTTTTTTTTTTTTTTTAATTTTTATTGGAGTATAGTTGATTGACAATGTTGTGTTAGTTTCAGGTGTACAGCAAAGTGAATCAGTTATACATATACATACATCCACTCTTTTTTTAGATTCTATTCCCATATAGGCCATTACAGAGGACTGAGTAGAGTTCCCTGTGCTATACAGCAGGTTATCTATTTTATAGATAGTAGTGTGTATATGTCAGTCTCAGTCTCCCAGTTTATCCCTCCCCACCCTTATCTCCTGGTAACCATAAGTTTGTTTTCTACATCTGTGACTCTACTTCTGTTTTGTAAATAAGTTCATCAGTACCCCCATTTTTTTTTTAAGATTCCACATATAAGCGATATCATATGATATTTGTTTTTCTGCAAGACAGCATCTTCTTGTACAAGGGACACTTTGCTTCTGAGAGGGATCTGGCATTCAAGTTCTGGTCATATTCAGGTCCTCTGGTTCCATGGGAGAGATGAAACTTTGGTTGCAGGTGTTGAGTCAAAATTTTCTCCTCTGCATGTGTGCTTGCTGCATGATTTATGTATTTGCTCTGTATGTATTTATGTATTCATCACTGATGAATATAGACGCAAAAATCCTCAACAAAATACTAACAAATGGAATCCAACAAAACAGTGAAAGGATCATACACCATGATCAAGTGGGATTTATCCCAGAGTTGCAAGGATTCTTCAATAACGCAAATCAATCAATGTGATACACCACATTAACGAATTAAGGAATAAAAACCATATGATCATCTCAATAGATGAAGAAAAAGCTTTTGACAAAATTCAACACCCATTTATGATAAAAACTCTCCAGAAAGTGGGCATAGAGGGAACCTACCTCAACATATTAGAGGCCATATATGACAAACCCACAGCAAGCATCATACTCAAAGGTGAAAAACTGAAAGCATTTCCACTAAGATCAGGAACAAGACAAGGATGTCCATTCTCGCCACTATTATTCAACATAGTTTTGGAGTCCTAGCCATGGCAATCAGAGAAGAAAAAGAAATAAAAGGAATACAAATTGGAAAAGAAGAAGTAAAACTGTCACTGTTTGCAGATGACATGATATTATACATAGAATATCCTAAAGATGCCACCAGAAAACTACTAGAGCTAATCAATGAATTTAGTAAGGTTGCAGGATACAAAATTAATGCACAGAAATCTCTGGCATTCCTATACATCAACAACGAAAAATCAGAAAGAGAAATTAAGGAAACACTCCCATTTAAGATTGCAACAAAAAGAATAAAATACCTAGGAATAAACCTGCCTAAGGAGGTGAAAGACTTGTACTCAGAAAACTATAAAACACTGATGAAAGAAATCAAAGATGACATAAACAGATGGAGAAATATATCATGTTCTTGGATTGGAAGAATCAATATTGTGAAAATGACTCTTCTGCCCAAAGCAATCTACTGATTCAATGCAATCCCTATCAAACTACCAATGGCATTCTTCACAGGATTAGAACAGAGTTAAAAAATTAAACAGAGTTAAAAAATTAAAAAATCTTACAATTCTTATGGAAACAAAAAAGACCCTGAATAGCCAAAACAATCCTGAGAAAGAAAAACAGAGTTGGAGGAATCAGGCTCCCTGACTTCAAACTATACCACAAAGCTACAGTAATCAAGACAGTATCATACTGGCATAAAAACAGAAATGTAGATCAGTGGTACAGGAAAGAATAAAGAGATAAACCCACACACGTATGGTCACCTAATTTACAACAAAGGAGGCAAGAACATACAATGGAGAAAAGACAAACTTTTCAATAAGTGGTGCTGGGAAAACTGGACAGCTACATGTAAAAGAATGAAATTAGAACACTCCCTAACACTATACACAAAAATAAACTCCAAATGGATTAAAGATGTAAATGTAAGACCAGACACTATAAAACTCTTAGAGGAAAACATAGGAAAAACACACTTTGACATAAACCACAGCAAGATCTTTTTTGACCCACCTCCTAGAGAAATGGAAATAAAAACAAAAATAAACAAATGGGACTTAATTAAACTTAAAAGCTTTTGCACAGCAAAGGAAACCATAAACCAGACAAAAAGACAACCCTCAGAATGGGAGAAAATATTTGGAAATGAAACAACAGACAAAGGATTAATCTCCAAAATATACAAACAACTCATGGAGCTCAATATCAGAAAAACAAACAATCCAGTTAAAAAATGGGCAGAAGACCTAAATAGACATTTCACCAAGGAAGACATACAGATGGCCAAGAGGTACATGAAAAGATGCTCAACATCACTAATTATTAGAGAAATGCAAATCAGAACTACCATGAGATGTCACCTCATGCTGGTCAGAATGGCCATTATCAAAAAAGCTAGAAACAATAAATGCTGGAAAGGATGTGGTGAAAAGGGAACCCTCTTACATTGTTGGTGGGAATGTAAATTGTTACAACCACTATGGAAAACAGTCTGGAGCTTCCTTAAAAAACTAAAAATAGAACTACTGTATGACCCAGCAATCCCACTACTGGGCATATACCCTGAGAAAACCATAATTCAGAAGGAGACATGCACCATAATGTTCATTGCAGCATTATTTACAATAGCCAGGTCATGGAAGCAACCTAAGTGTCCATCGACAGATGAACAGATAAAGAAGATTTGGCACATATATACAATGGAATATTACTCAGCCATAAAAAGAAACGAAATTGAGTTATTTGTAGTGAGGTGGATGGACCTAGAGACTGTCAAACAGAGTGAAGTAAGTCAGAAAGAGAAAAATAAGTACTGTATGCTAACACATATATATGGAATCTAAAACAAAAAATGGTACTGATGAACCTAGTTGCAGGGCAGGAATAAAGAGGTAGACATAAAGAATGGACTTGAAGACATGGGGTGGGAGGGCAAAGCTGGGGCAAAGTGAGAGTAGCATCGATGTATATACATTGCCGAATGTAAAATAGTTGGCTGGTGGGAAGCAGCATCAGAGCACAGGGACATGGCTTGGTGCTTTGCGATGACCTAGAGGGGTGGGATAGGGAGGATGGGAGGGAGGCTCAAGAGGGAGGGGATGTGGGGACATGTGTATGCATATAGCTGATTCGCTTTTTTGTGCAACAGAAATTAACATGGTATTGTGAAGGAATTATACTCCAATAAAATGAATTAAAAAAACCCCCATAGGATATTATGAATTAAATTAAGTAGCAAACCATTGTATCTGGTGCTAGTGCATCTTGTTTAAGCATAACATTCCTAGCTACAGAAACATGAAAAAAAAATACTGTGGATAGGTTTACAGGGTCCCACTGCATCTTACTTAAAAACGAAGTTCTGGAGTAGCCTTACACTCAACCTATGATAATCTGTTGCACCTTTACAGTAGTATTTTTGCCCTTCCTGAATTTGTGTGCTTAGCTATTTGATCTCTGTCTTTTCTGATCTTTTCTCAGTGGTTATGCTGTTTATTTCTAAAAAAAAAAGATTGCATGATGTACTTATGTAAACATGTATTTGTTACATGTGTTACTGCTGTTTTTCTTTATAAATTCATAAATATATGTATTGGATATTTTCTATCTGACCTTCCAGATCCCCTCTCCACTCTTCTCCACCTTGCTCTCTACCCCTGGAAACGCATTGGGCTCTCTTTTCTTGGCTTCAGGTTGGATTTGACCAATGGGGATCTACATCAGGAGACTGGAGGGAGGGATGAGAGTGAGGAATGAGATTGGGTGTCTATTCCCCTGCCTCATTGCCTGCAGGTTTGACTTGAGATGGTTGCATTCCTTGGCTAAAGAATGTGGCTCCAGTCAGGCATTGGGCAGCCCTCTCCGCATGAAGCTCTCCTTCCAGGTTTTGATAGCCATTCTTTCCCCATGTTCCTTTGAGCCTACAGGTGGTATCTGTGTACGCTTTCTAGAGCTGGGGTACTTCCCTATCTTTTGTGATTTCCCCAACGTTTGTAGATAGGTATTTTATTGTTGCCTCTTCAAATGACTCAACTTGAGTATGCCTGCATCCTGATGGATGTGATACCCTTATCTTCAGTTTTGATGAAAATCCCCTCCCCCACAAAAAACTTCATGTAAATTTATAAATGGGATGACTTGCTTGTGCGACATTCCAGTGTTTTAATTATTTTTCTGGGCAGGTACATTTCATTGAAGATGAGAAGCGAAAGGTTTCAGAGGAAGTATCTCTCTAGCAGCCACTTAATTAGAAAATGATCTCATTGTTTCCCCATAGCCAGCCAGCTCTAGTGGAAATACTTTTTCCTTCCTTTTCATTTGTCTGAAAGGATTAGCAGAACTCCTCAGAGAAGAGAATGTTGCTCCTTTCCGTGGCTGGTGGAGGTTGTAGCTGTCTGGGACTTGGTACTCATATCCACCAAATAAAAGTAGCTATCATCTATTGATTTTTGTC
This sequence comes from Grampus griseus, assembly GCF_964374135.1. Lineage (NCBI taxonomy): Eukaryota > Metazoa > Chordata > Mammalia > Artiodactyla > Delphinidae > Grampus > Grampus griseus. The sequence continues at coordinate 82,416,470 of NC_139008.1, read as the reverse complement.
CTGATTGCCAGATACCTTGCGAAGACAGTCACAAACGTTTGTTTCGATTGAGCCATACAACAACTTGTGAAGTTGGTGATATTATTATCCCCATTTTACAGCTATTAATATTAGTAATCTTCTGTAAGAGATTTTCTATCAAAGAGGACCCCTGCCCTGCCCCCAGCAGGGCAGAGATGCTGAATTTGAATTTGTCTTCTGGCTACAATGATAGTCCCACATGCCCTTCCACAATTATGGGGATATCTCCGCAGTAGGATGCTGCTCACAACGTCTCCTTTGGAGAAGGTGTTCGGTTTTTCTCTCGCCTATTTTGATTTTCCTCTCTTCCTGGTCCTAAATAGAGAAGCTGGCTCTTGCCTGCTTTCCTTCCTGCCACCTTGCCCTCGTTGGAGACAAGGCACTACGGTGGCTGTGAAGACTGACACGATGCGACCTGCCCTTGTAAATTGGTATCTGTTGACCCAGAGGATAAGACTGTGTGTCAGGTGCGGGAGACACAATGGTGGACAAGACCCAGCTTTCACCCTCAAGGGGCTCGTTAGGTAGAGGGTACAGACAAGTAGCCAGGTATGGTAGCCCACCTTCAGTCATGCCCTCCTCCTGGTATCCATGCCCAGTGTGGCCCTCTCCCATGTTATCCTAGGGTTGGTTTGTGTGACCAACAGAATATGGTAGAAGTGATGGTGCCTTATTTCTGTCCTCAGATTACAAAAGCCACTGTGGCTTCCATCCTGGGATCGCTTGCTCTTGGGTCACTCACTCACTCTGAGGGAAGAAGTCACACTGTTGAGGGGCCCTGTGGGGAGGCTTTCATGGGAGGAACTGAAGCCTCCTGCCAACAGCCTTGAGAGTGAGCCTGGTGGTAGACCCTCCATCAGGGATGGCTTCCTTTGACGGCCACCTCGTGACAGATCTTGGGCCAGAACCGTCCAGCGGAACCACTTACCAGGTTTCTGACCTGCAGAAACTGTTTGTTGTTTTAAGGTACTAAGTGTTGAGGGTAATCTGTTATGCAGGCATAGCCAGCCAAGCAGGAGATGAAATATACAGGGTGGAAAGGAGATGACCTGGGTGTGCAAACCATGCTGGAGAGCAGGGCATCCTGTGGTAAGTCCCACGAGAAGTCTCACATGCTTATGGAGGATTAGGGGATGAGGCTCGTGTCCTTGCGGCCCCATAGTTGGTAGCTTTCCAACCAAAGAGGACCTGCATTTCCTGCCTGGGTTTGGGGGGTCCAGTTGCCTTAGAGACTCAGGATGGTGTCATGTAGGATGTGGCGGGCAGGACCACAGACTTAGAGATCCCAGCCAAGGAGGACTTGACAGGTACCTCGAGGACTGATGTCTGGACCTCAGTTCACTGGGGCTGCATGAAGATCTGGGTATAACCACCCAGGACCTGTAAGGGAGGGATAATCTCCCTTGTCCCACTGTATAAGAGCAGAGGGATAATCTATGGCAACTGTAGTTTGGCTTCTTCTCCATGTTGTAGGGTAGTGAAATACATCTTATATTTGAGTATAACTGTCTCCACGTCCAGACAAGGAGCACAGAATAGGAGGAGATATTTGTCAGGGGCTTCAGGATTTATCTCTGCCATGATCTATGCCTGCTGGTCTCTGCTCATGCTTACCTTAGCTTGGAACAGAAAATTCAGCTTTGGGACTTCCCTGGTGGCACAGTGGTTAAGAATCTGCCTGCCAATGCAGGGGACACGGGTTCGAGCGCTGGTCCGGGAAGATCCCACATGCTGCAGAGCAGCTAAGCCCGTGCGCCACAACTACTGAGCCTGCACTCTAGAATCTGCGAGCCACAACTACTGAGCCCACGAGCCACAACTACTGAAGTCCATGCACCCTAGAGCCCGTGCTCTGCAACAAGAGAAGCCACCACAATGAGAAGCCCGTGCACCGCAACGAAGAGTAGCCCCTGCTCGCCGCAGCTAGAGAAAGCCCGCCCGGCAACAAAGACCCAACACAGACAAAAATAAATAAATAAAAATAAATTAATTAATTTAAAAAAAAAAAGAAAGAAAATTCAGCTTTTGCACTTTGCAGAGTTCCAGGCTGTCATAGATTGCAAACGGCAGGCAGAGAGGGCCTGTACCAATCAGAGTCGGGAGACAGAAGTCATACTAGTTATTTGAACAGAGACAATTAGAAATAAACAAAAAAGCTAACCAGGTATAGAATAACTAGGTACCTGGAAGAGTAAAGGGGGAATATTAAAGTATCATAGAGGTAGCAACTACCAGAGACAGTTACAGCTCTAGAGCTAGTTCATGAAACACCCTCATATTGGTCCAATCATGGCCCATTTTTATTTGTTTATTATTTTGGTAATTTTTAACTTTATAAAAGCATATCATGCCTTTTGTAGTCTTTCTGGACTTCTTTCACTTGCCTGTGCCATGCTTTGTGCTGTAACGACATGACATGTTGCTATAAGGAATAGACTTTTACTTTCGTTTCGTATCACACTGTGTTGAGTACATCACAGTTTACTCATCCATTCTCTAGTTGGTGGCCAATTATTTCGGTTTCCGGGTTTTCGCTGTTGAGACCAGGGCTGGCTTTTGTATACTAATCTTTTATTCAGTCTTCATGCTAATCAGTCACATCTCACTAGAAAAGCTCTGAAAACATGAGCCTTGCAGTCTTGAGCTGGAGTTTTAGGGTTGCTGGCAACAGATATGACACGGTTGTTATTGTCTGAATGTGGAAAGATCCTCATCAGATAGACTTTTAGCACCAAGCTTGATGCAATTTGTTTCTAGAGTAAATTTGAAAAACCAGCCGCTAAAAAACGAGTTATTCAATTTATGTGTCAGGAAAGGATAGCACATATCAGATTTCTTTGAATAAAATAATGAAATTATATATGATCTATATAACTGTCCATATTGTTGTCACTTGAATGATGGGCGTTGAGTGATGGGCATTGTTGTTACCGCAGGTTTAATTGCCATTTAAAATGTCTTTGAAATCATCATAAGTTGGCATATGGCAATGAAAAGTTACTGTATCCACAGAAAGGCTTGGACACAGCGTGGTGGGTGTACATTTCTCAGTAGTGAGGCAAATATTCACCATTGGAATGATGACTGTGATACCATATCTTCTGGAAAAACAATGAATAAATGCATTGTAGGACCTAAGAGAGGAAGATTCTTTCAATTTTCGTCATCATTCTCTCAACTGATGACGCTGTGTTAAGTTTTGTAACCGAGAAATGCATGAAGGGTCTTATTTGGGACCTTCACACTTACGTTCTTTCTGTCCAGATTGCTCTTTTCCCAGGTAGCTGCATAGCTCCCGCCTTCATTTCCTTCACGTCTGACTCAGTAACTTTTCAGTACGGTCTTTGCTGACCTCACGATGTCAGATTGCAACACACACACTCCCTATCCGTATAGCCTCTCTGCTGTATTCTTCTCCTTTTCTCTTTTTGCTATTGGATATATAATATATTTTATTTGGCTTGTTTATTATCTGTGTTCCCAGCTAGGATTTTTTTTTTGGCCGCACGGCATGTGAGATCTTAGTTCCCCGACCAGGGATCGAACCCGTGACCCCTGCAGTGGAAGTGCAGAGTCTTAACCACTGGACCACCAGGGAAGTCCCCGTCCCCACTAAGACTTTCGCTGTGGCCTCTCCTGTTGCAGAGCACAGGCTCCGGACGCGCAGGCTCAGCGGCCATGGTTCTCGGGCCCAGCCGCTCCATGGCACGTGGGATCTTCCCGGACCAGGGCACGAACCCATGTCCCCTGCATTGGCAGGCGGACTCTCAACCACTGCGCCACCAGGGAAGCCCCGCACTAAGACTTTTGTCTTTGGTTCACTGCTCTATCCCTGGCACCGAGACCAGTGCTTGGCATGGAGGAGCCAGCACCCTCCAGTGTAGGAACCCTCCCGTTCCTTCCATGCCTTCTAAGGCTGTGGCCTGGGGAGGCTCATGGTCTGAGCCTCAGAGGCGACTTGCTGCAGTGTAACCAGCTCTACAGCTTCGGCCTAACAAGGATTGGCAGCTTCCTAACTGGTCCTGGGGGCTCCTTAACCTCCCTCTATCCTGAGGTTTCTGTATTGATTGAAACTAAGACTCGAATTACAGTAAAGCCCAGTGTGTAAGTCCTTCTGGACTCTGTGCAAATAGGGAGACCATTTGGGGAGGACAGTACAGCCCTGTTGTTCACCAGCAGGACAGAGAACTGGGGTTATACTGAGACGTGGCAGATTTGGCATTGAAGCCCAATCCTGTCTTGACTTTCACCTGTGGGTGGCAGCAGTGGACTTGGGGACCAGTCCCACAAGCAGAGCAGCTTTGTCTTCTTGAAACACAGGTTGGTGTGTGTTCTTCATTTTCTGGGTGAATTGGAACAATTACCAAGACCCTTCCCTGACTTATCGACTGAGTCACCCTGCTTCTCTTATCTGCCTTCCTGGGGCTTCCCAGGATGAGAGGTCTTTTCATTAATAAAACAAACCTCTTGTCTTTTCGTTTTGTCAAAGGTTTCCTTTGCTGTGCAAAAGCTTTTAAGTTTAATTAGGTCCCGTTTGTTTATTTTTGCTTTTATTTTGTTTACTTTAGGAGATGGATCCAAAAAAATATCGCTGTGATTTATGTCTAAGAGGGTTCTCTCTCTGTTCTCCTCTAGGATTTTTATAGTATCTGGTCTTATATTTAGATCTTTAATCCATTTTGAGTTTATGTTTGTGTATGGTATTAGAGAATGTTCTGATTTCATTCTTTTACATGTAGTTGTCCGGTTCTCCCAGCACCATTTATTGAAGAGACTGAATGGTATAAAATATTTGCAAATGGGCTTCCCCGGTGGCGCGGTGGTTGAGAGTCCGCCTGCCGATGCAGGGGACAGGGGTTCGTGCCCCGGTCCGGGAAGATCCCGCATGCCGCGGAGCGGCTGGGCCCGTGAGCCATGGCCGTGGAGCCTGTGCTCCTCAACGGGAGAGGCCACAACAGTGAGAGGCCCGCGTACTGCAAAAAAAAAAAAAAAAAAAAAAAATTTGCAAATGATATGACTGAAAAGGGATTAGTCAACCTATATAAACAGCTCATACAATCAACATCAAAAAAACAAACAACTCGATTAGAAAATGGGCAGAAGAACTGAATAGACATTTTTCCAAAGAGGAAATGCAGATGGCCAACTGGCACGTGAAAAGATGCTCAACATCACTCGTCATCAGGGGAATGCAAATCAAAACCACAGTGAGGTATCACCTTACACTTGTCAGAATGGCCGTCATAAGAAAGAACACAAATAACAAATGTTGGTGAGGGCGTGGAGACAAGGCAACCCTTGTGCTGGTGGGAATGTAAATTGGTGCAGCCGCTGTGGAGAGGAGTATGGAGATTTCTCAAAAAACTAAAAATAGAGCTACCACGAGACCCAGCAATTCCACTCCTCGGTATTTATTTGAAAAGAACCAAAAACACTAATTCAAAAAGATACATGCACCCCAATATTCATAGGAGCATTATTTACAGTTGCCAAGATGTGGAAGCAACCTAAGTGTCCATCAACAGATGAATGGATAAAGAAGATGTGGTATGTATATATATGTATATGTGTACACACACACACACACACTGGAATACTACTCAGCCATAAAAAAGAACGAAGTTTTGCCATTTGCAGCAACATGAGTGGACTTGGAGGGCATTATGCTAAGCGAAATAAGTCAGACAGAGAAAGACAAATACTGTGTGGTATCACTTATAAGTGGAACCTAAAAAGTACAGCAAACTAGTGAATATAACAAAAAAGAAGCAGACTCACAGAGAACAAACTAGTGGTTACCAGTGGAGAGAGGGAAGGGGGAGGGGCAATAGAGGGGTGGGAGAGTGGAAGGCACAAACTATTGGGTGTAAGGTAAGCTCAAGGATGTATTGTACAACACGGGGAATAGAGCCAGTATTTTGTAATAACTGTGAATAGAAAGTAACCTTTAAAAATTCTATAAAAAAAGAAAAAAAAACCCACCCAGCCTCTTGCATGACAGCAGCAGCATGCAGGGCAGCGGTTCTGCCCTGGTCAGATTCGTGAAACAAACCACAGGAAGGCAGCTCTGAAATAGCACTGACGGGCTTTGTAGGCGAAGAGTCACAAAAGGAACAGAGACGCTGCATAGTGTCTGTAATCACGTGGAGACGTGTCCCAGCTTCTGTTTTGGAGGGGAGGGGGAGGCACCACTTCCGTGGTTTCCTTTTTCCTGGTACTCTCACGCCTTCTTTGCTTTCCAGGCCAGTGCAGGAGAGAGTGTGGGTCTCTAGGACCAAGGGCTCGACCACGAGACCTCTGAATTCCTGGGAGGGAGGTGTTATCGAAAGCTCAATAATCAATATACCCGACACTCAACCATCAATAGTCAAACACAACAGAGGGAAATTGACCTCGCAGCTCAATCGGTGGTGGCTTAGAGAGCTGGGAGTTTTGTGAAGGAATTTTAGGCCATGTTTGGCTCATTGGGGAAGGAAGATGGAATGGGTTCCCTTGTTTGGGGTGGTGGTCGTTAGGGACATTGATTTTTTGGGGGAAGGGCTTTTGGCTCTTCTATTTTAGGGGGATTTGTGAGCTCAGTACAAGCAGATAGGCTGCAAGGTAATATTTGAAAAATTGGAGTTAAAGCTAGGAGGGAAGATGATTCTATTTGAGCCTTGTAAAAATCCTGTAACATCAATACCGTAGGTGTGTGGCCTTGACCCTGTTTTACAGATGAGGAAGTTAAGACCCAGAGGGGCTTATGAAGTGACCATGGAGCACGTGCAACAGCCCGCGGGCTTGAGATTTCAACTCACATCTTCATTTGTGAGTTAAAAGAGGCCGATCAAGAGACACTGGCGTCAAGGCTCAGCTTTATTCTATACTTTGCCAGCACTGGGGACACAAAACAGCCTGTGACTCCGCTTCTAGTTGAGCTGGAGAAACAAGGCTGCCGTGAGGGAATTCAAACAATACAGCACAGAGTAGCTGTTCAGACCGAGCCATGTGCCAAGGTGGGCACTGGCGACCAAGTGAATGGTACAGGCCAGCGGTTTCAGTAGTTTTTTGCTTGCACGCCACCCAAAAGCATTTTGGAAAACGGTGAATTCCCCTCGCACATTTTGAGGTTGACATTCATAAATTTTCTTTGTAAGTGTAAATGGTTGCAAAGAATATTCCTCCTGGCATATTATAAATATTGATGTTCTAAAATAGAAATGTGACATGTTTTAAAAAATTGTACCTAATGGAATCTAAAGAGCCTAACAATTTGATACCCATCGTGATTTATTTAAAAATGGATGAACCAGTTCTTTAAGGTTTTACATTGTCCCTTTTTCTCCTTGAATTTACAATCTTTCTTTTCATTTCCACAGAGTTTTATTGTAATGAAATATTTTTTTATGCTTCAGAAAGTTTATTGATTATCATAGTTCTCTGCAAGCAGACTTACATACACACTGAAGCCAAATCATGGTCTGTTAGCACCCTAAGGATTTTAGGGCTTAAAAAAATTCTAGATTGAATTTTTTTTTTTTTTTTTTTTTTTTTTGCGGTACGTGGGCCTCTCACTGTTGCGGCCTCCCCCGTTGCGGAGCACAGGCTCCGGACGCGCAGGCTCAGCGGCCATGGCTCACAGGCCCAGACGCTCCACGGCATGTGGGATCTTCCCGGACCGGGGCATGAACCCGTGTCTCCTGCATCGGCAGGCGGACTCTCAACCACTGTGCCACCAGGGAAGCCCTGAATTGGCAATTTAATTATATTAATATAATTGGTCCACATAACAAATTCCTTTTAAAATATGAGAAATAATTATTGTGCATAAAAACTAATATTTTATTGGACTGCATCTCTTAATAAGATGGATAAGGCTTTTTAGAAAGGCTTTTTAGAAGGAGGAAATTACTTATTACCGTAATGATACAGAGTTCAGCATTAATTCTGTTCTTAGTTTTCATTTTTTATAGATGTAAGTTCTGAGAAAACTTGTTCACACTGCATGGATGGAAATGAAAGGGTTTTGTTACAGCAATGTCACTCAATTATTTAAACTCCTTCTGAGTTGTATGCCAAAAATCCCATGTTGGTTTGTCAGAAAATTTATTTTTAATGATCTGCGAGCTGACAACTTAATTAAGTCCTGCTGTAATATTGTTGAAAGCAGAGAGTTGGAAGCTCCTGGACTCGGGGAAGGATTTATCCCCAGACTTTTGGGTCCCTTGTTTTCTCAACATTTGCTCCAGTATTTAGAATGTTCTTTTTTTTGTGTGATGCCCTTGATGGTTTGGACATGGGGATGCTGCACCAGAGTGAATTTCAGGGTGGGGAGATGTGGGCTTTTCCTTTTGTAGAGTGGGAGAAGAGTGGTTAAGACGGGCAAGGTAGGAGAAGGGGGTTAGCGGGGTGCTCAGAGCACTCCTGGGCGGGCACCAAGAATGTGTTCAGATCCAGGTTTGGAAAGACCACCCTTGACGTTTGAGAGCTTGGAAATGGATTCTTTTAAAACTCTCCTCTAAGGCTGACCCCAGGGTTTTTGAGGTGCTCAGGTCCTAGTTTGAGCCCTGTTAGAGACCATGTCGGGTCAGGGCTGGGAAGATCACGGTCAGTGGGGGGTTAGGACATTTGTCGGGGTAGCTGGGCTTTGCAGAACCATGTAAAAGGGGTGCATTTTGACAGTGGGGAGAGGGAGGAAAGGAATAGGTTAGAAACACGGGCTTTGGAGTGAGAGCTCAGTTCAGATCCTGGCGCCACCCAGTGGGTGTAGACTTCTGGGAGTTGTGTACATTTATCCGCCTCTTGCTCACATGCAAAGTAGGGGAAAAAGATGGTCCCTGTCCTCGGCAACGTCCTTTCATCCTAAGGGAGGGGACTTCTGGCTGCACTGGGGCAAGGAGTCCATGGGGACAAGGGGGCAGGTGCACCCCAGCCCATGCCCTCTCTTTTGTACCACCCTGGGGTACCAGGACCCTTAGTACCAGAGATTCCCCAGGGTTCCCTGGTCACAAGTCCCCAGGTCTTCTCACAGGGCCTGCATGTGTCTCTCCCCTGGGTCTGCCCTCCCTGGGTGCCGTCAGTGGGTACCCCATCAGCCTGAGGGGTGGCCAAGGCCCTTTGGGGTAGAAGATTGAGTCTAGGAAGGGAAGAAGGGTGGCCAGGACCAGGGGTGTTGTCAGTGGGGTTGGGAGCTGGGGCACCTCGAGGGCAGCGGATTCTAGGCCTGGCCAGAAGGAAGTCAGGAGAAACCTTATGGCTTCCATGTTGGATGCCCTTTATAGGGACCCAGGTGGTACCAGTGGGGCTGGGAGAGCAGATGAGCCTTGGTGGTGGATGAAAGACCTCCCTTCTCAAAAAGAGGAAAAGAAAATGGTGTCTATGGGTTGCACGTGTGATTAGTTGAGGAAGCCAGATGGCAGCCCAGCAAGGGAGGGAGAAATTCTTTGTAATGCACTTGCCCGTTCCCAGGCCTGCTCCAGAGCAAATCACAGTCTTTGGTCTTTGGTAGAAAGTGAAATTTATTTCAGATGTGTCCATGTCCACGCATTGTTTGGATGAACTGTTGCTTTACACGTGTTTTGTTTTGTTTTTCCGTTTTGTTGTTAGGTGGATGTATTTGTCAAGGTAGGAGGATAGAACATATTTATTTAACAATTTATTACCTTGATTTATAACTTAAATACTGAGACTTAGGGTATGTGGACCTCAATTTGGACTCTTGCCTTAGGTCATGCCAGTGTTAGGGTCAGAGCTATCACTGGGGCAATAAATAATTTCTTAAAAAAAAAGAAGAGGAGGAGGTAGGCAGGTTATATTAAAATATAAGCCATTCCCAAACGGTGGCTCTTCTCATGCGCTGGTGCCCGATCGTTCACCACCGACCAGGGAGAGCGGGCCAGGCCCCTCTGGGTCTCAACCTTGGCCACACCCTGGAACCAGGGGGCAGCATTGCAGAATACTGATGCCTGGGTCCACCCCGCCCACAGAGGTTGTGTCTGGGGTGAAGCCAGGGCATCTGGATATTTAAGAGCAGCCCAGGTTATTACAATATATAGTCAGGGCTGGGAACCAGGGGGCTAGAGGAACCCTCCATTCGCTTCAGACAAGCTGGGTAAAGGTTTATTTTCTTTGGCTGGGTTGTGTTATGCCTGGTGAGAAAAACAGGACTAAATGGTTCTCTTAGACCTTGGACTTTCTGACCATTGCAGTGACCTTTTGGACACCTGCCTACTAGCTGTGTTGCCAGGTGTTAATGAATCTCTCCGTACCTCAGTTTGCCCATCTGTACAGTGGGCAGGATAATAGTTTCTTACCTTTTAGAGTTGTCCTGGGGATTAATAAGAGAATTTTAGAAGAGTTGCTGGCATTGATCAAGGGCTCCATAGGTGCTTTATAAATAAGAGACAATTTGTTCCAAATGCACTCAGCGTGAGTCATTTCTTTGTGGACAACCGGTCAGTGATAGATCTCCAGGGCCTTGATTCATGGACCCAGGCTCCTTTAGCAGACTTCTTTAGCAAAGGTACACATGGTGGCTTGATTTATTTCTGGACGTTTTTCCGTGAGATAACAAGCAGGCGGCACAGCTCAATCTGTACCAACTCGATGATGATGGATATAAAGGGAGCGTTAGGGAGCAGAACAACATACAATTAGACAGAGAGGCAATGCTGTTGGACTTGGCATCAGCTTCTACAGAGCTTTTATTTTCCTGTCTATTTGCCAACCTATTTTAAATTACTACCTTTTGGGAGTCTGTTGTTTTGGGTGGTGATGATGGGGTCGAAATATCGGGAATAATACAGTGTCTGTGTCAACATGAGGGATGCTGTATCTCCTGAAGCCAGGGCCAGCTTCATGGGCAGCTGTCCAGATCCCATGTTCAGAGGTGCTCTGCACTCACTTTAATGCCCTGCTGTCACTGTCTTGAAACCCTTTAATAATTCCGTCTTTGAGCTTTCGTTTTTGCAAGTGAAGTCTGATGGGACAATCACACGTCTGTGAGTAGAGGAGACACATATAATGTGCATAGCAGCTGCAGTTCCTAGTTGCCCCATTTGCACACAGCTTCCACGATGCCCTATGAATTCCAGCGGACCCAGTGCACGGGAATTCAGCACGACTCAGAGTACGAGATAAGCAGCGTGCATCTGAATAAGCAGGGACACTGACAGCCTTGAGAGGCCAATTTTTCTATTCAAACCAGAACCTGCTTTGAAGGCAGAAGGAAGACAGTGTTGTTCTAAGAAACACAAATGACCAAGCGATCCTGTCTTATCCTTTTTCACTTCCCTGTATGAGCCGACCATTCTTTTTTTTTTTTTTTGCGGTTCGCGGGCCTCTTACTGTTGCGGCCTTTCCCATTGCGGAGCACAGGCTCCGGACGTGCAGGCTCAGCGGCCATGGCTCACGGGGCTCAGCCGCTCCGCAGCATGTGGGATCTTCCAGGACCGGGGCACAAACCCATGTCCCCTGCATCGGCAGGCGGACTCTCAACCACTGCACCACCAGGGAAGCCCATCTGACCATTCTTTTTATGAAGAATTAACAAAATTTCCTCATGGGCTCCAGATGGGTCTACCCTTTAAAATTTTTTCTAAAAATAAAAGTTATGTACTAACATTTCCTTTGGTATACTATTAGAAACTAGATTGTAGCTGTGTTGAACTTACTTTTTTCATATACAGTTTTCTTAATTGTCTCAATTTTTGCTTGCAAGCAACTATATGTGTACAAATTATTTGTTTCCCGTACGTCTTGAAATCTTGGTTATTTCTCTCCTTTGAGACACATTTGTTTTTGAAGAATTACTGAAAAGCACCCTATGATTTTCACTATAATTTTTTCTTCATGACACCAAGACAACTACTACCTGGAGGAATTTTAAAATTAGATAAAAACATGCTGCCTCATTAGAATGCGGTATAGGTTTAGTGTCATTACTGGTTTTGAATCACCTGGAGGGAAGGATTTTTGGATGAATTAAGCTGCATGTTTTACCTTTGGGCTGATCATGTCAACTTCGCTGCCATTTAGTTTCATATGATGTCTAGCATATCTAATTTCAACACCTGAAAGTTTAAGGCACTTAACTAGAAAGAAAAATGATATTTCATCTGCATCTACAGGCTTTTTCAGATGGGGGAATATATATGGTAAACAATGTTTACCAAAGAAAGAATGAAAAATTCCAAGGATGTATTCCTCAGTTAGGCTCTAATGATCACTTTGCTTTTCATCTGTGAGATTTTTCCTGGATTTGAGCACTATGTTTAAAAATTTACAAAAAAGACCCGTGTTGTGCTAAAAAATAAAAAAGAAAAGAAAAAGAAAATGATGCTACAGGAGGAAAGAGAAGGATGAGGGTGCCCCAGGGATCCTTTCCTTTCTGTCTTCCTTACCCATCAGTAGCTGAAGGTAGACAGTGTTGGTAGAATGTGCATTTATCAAAAAGTGAAATAAAAACAGCCAAGCTAGTTTTGTGCAGTGTTTCTGCTGTTCTGGTAAGGATGAATTGCATATGCACATATGAACTGCAAAATACAAATTGTGTAATTCTGGTAATTCTACAGAGGAGTTAAATGCCCTTTTCATTTGCATTTAAACTGGCATTGCATGGTATAAACAGTGAAATTCATGCTCATAATTTAAAATTGTAATTTTTCCTTACTTAGGACATTATGTAGCAAATAAGATTCCATAAGTTGGGAGACCACGGGAAAAAGGAAAAAAACTATTTAGTACCTTTAACAGCATTTCTCCCCTACTCTTTGAAAAAGGCACCTCACTGGATCCTGCAAATTACGTAGCTGGCCCTAACTGAATTATTATGCTAAAAAATGTCAGTAATTGGGGGTTGTCTTTCTGCACTGGCTTCAGAATTGTTAAGCTCCTCTGAAGCAGCTGTGCAAAACAGGGTACTGAGTGAGGGCTTTTAGAAGTGTCTTATGGTGAACACCTGCCTTCTCAGCATCCATTTCTCCAGTTTTCAGTTTTCTTCTGGCAATCTTCCCTCCACTCTCCCACCATGTGCTTGGGTAGCTCATAACTCAGCCAGTGGCCCACCACCCAGAGGGAGGTCAATCACCACGTCATAATCTCTTGACCTTAGTGATTGGTTCAGGGATGACATGTGACCCAATCAGAGCCAATCAAATGCAAGGAGGCTTGGGAGGGGCATCCTGGGAAGGAGACTCTCATTCATACTTGAATCTGGAAGCCAGTTGGCTACAGGCTACTGCCATCTTGCCACCAGGTGTAACTGGCCCTCACAGGGTCCACTGTGGCCTAGAAGGCATTTTTGGTTGACCTGTATAGTATTTTAAAAATTGGGCAATTTCACCTAAACATCTGGATTTCTGAGATTCCCCAGGAAAATCAGATTATCAGGCAACTCTGGTCCTAAAATTCCCATATGACAGCTCTTGGTGCTGAATAGCAACTCTCTTCTTCAGATGGACCACATGGCCCGCAGTTTGCCACACTCTCACCACTCCCTTTTGCCTTATACCCTGCTGATTTCACTCATTTACATGCCCTCCTAGGCCCTGAAGCCATTTGACTTCATGGCTTCTGGTCTAAGCCCATAAAGAAGAATGGGGTTTGAGGAGAGAAGGAAAGCTGATAGGAGAGGTGTTAAAAGAGACAGGAGCATTTCCCCAGGTTAAGAAGGAATGCCATAGGCTGGGGCCGGAGGAAGAAATCCTTGGGTCTCAGTGGGATCCTGAGCCGTGCACCCTGGAAAACCCCCAAATATGGCAGGGCCTTTCAGCAGGTCTTAGGGAGGTTGGCCATTTTTACCACAGGGGGAGCACATCCCAGGCAGGGGCCATGGGCATCACCAGAGGTGCCTGGTGTGGCCCTTGGCATGGAAGAAGCAGAGTGAGTGAATCTGAAGGCAGTGATACCAGGAATGGTCCTCCTGGCTGCAGCTCCTCTGGGTAGATGGCCAGACTCTGGGCAGCTTCCCAATTGGTGCTCGAAAGTTCTTAGCATCTGTGCACCACCCTGAAGGAGCAGGAAATTGTGGTTAATGGTAGTGATTTTAGTGAAACACTAACAAAAGCAGGGCTGAATTTTTTACCAGCCCAGCAGAATGAGGGCTTGGATTCAAAAATCAATGTAAGCAAATAAAGATGTACAATGTGTTTTGCATATCTCAGTTTTTGGAGAGGGGAGAGTCACCCTGGAAATGAAAACAGTCTCTTTCTGGCCCAGGCTTGAGCGTCAAACAGACTTGTGTGGTGGACTGCTGCCCTGGAGAGGATGGTCTGGACTGTGGTGGACTTTGGTCCATCATGAAATGAATTTCTGATGTGTAACGACACTGAGAATTTGGGATTGCTTGTTTCTGCCACAAAATCCAGCATACCCTAATGAGCACAGCAAGTGGTACTGTTCTTGCATCTTTAGGAATGGATACCATTTTCTGTGAAAAATGTTTATTTAAGTTTAGAAAGATATCCTCTTCAAAAAGTTGTCAATTTTTGGACAAGTTGTAACCTGATCTGGTCATCACCATGAGGGTGATACAGAAATGACTGAGATTTGGGAAAGACAGGTTTAGTGTATGACAGCTGGAAGGACAGAATGCCTGAGGAAGTCGTGGCTCTAGGGGAGATGTGGATGGTCTTCAGCTTGTTTTTGATATTGTGCTGAAACTGGATGGGGTTTTTTGGAGGCAGGTGGTATAAATAATGATGGGAGAAAGTGGCTGAGTCTGGTTAGAGGTTCAAGGAAGGAGAAGGAGCTGAAGCTGAAGTCTGATGTAAGGTGATTTTATTGAAAATACTGAGAAGGGTTACATGGATGGGCAGAGATATAAATATGACTGTCTTGGCAAATGCTTCCAGACGGACATCCACTGGACTTCTCTATTACTCCACAAAACTGTGCTTGATGTAGTTTCTTTAAACATACACTTGGATGCAGGGAAAAAACCATTCTTCAAACTGGTGGCCTCGGGCTTCTCTGGTGGCACAGTGGTTGAGAGTCCGCCTGCCGATGCAGGGGACACGGGTTCGTGCCCCGGTCTGGGAAGATCCCACATGCCGCAGAGCGGCTGGGCCCGTGAGCCATGGCCGCTGAGCCTGCGCGTCCGGAGCCTGTGCTCTGCAACGGGAGAGGCCACAACAACGAGAGGCCCGCGTACCGCAAACAAAAACAAAAACAAAAACAAAATGGCGGCCTCAATATGTCAGAATCAGGAGGGGTCTTGGCACTGGGCTGTTGGAACTGAACATGACTGTGGTGACACATGTAAGCTTATTTAATCAGAAAGTGAAGATTTATCCAAGCATTCTGCATACAGGCAACGTGGGAAGATTTTAAACAAAAGGACCTGTCAGGGTTTCTGCTCTTTTCCCCTCGCCCAATAATTGTTTTGGGTGAATCATTCCCACTTGCTCAAGTTTTAGCCAAGTTGCCTTAGGTAATTTTTACATAATATTTATAAAACCTTCCTGTAATTGTGACTCATGGTCATGCTTCTACTTAGAATTTTGTTAAAGCTGAACATTTCAGGGACAGAAATGCCTGAGTGATGTTGAAGCCTTTCAGAGAATTCAGTTAGCAGAGGCAGGATGGTCAAGACCATCATTTGCTGCAAATGCCCTTAGTCACTGGAGCTCCAGTGACAAAGATGCTAATTACATTTTTTAATATTGCCCCTTCATATGTTTGGAATTAAAAAGCAGTAAATACTGTATAGCACAGGGAACTCTACTCAATACTCTGTAATGGCCTATATGGGAAAAGAATCTAAAAAAGAGTGGATATATATATATGCATATGTATAACTGATTCAGGTATGCTTTGCTGTATACCTGAAACTAACACAACATTGTAAATCAACTATACTCCAATAAAATGAAAAAAAAAGCAATAACATGTACATGCTTGTCAAAATATTCAAATATTACCCAAACATATAAAGCAAAAAGTGCAAGTTTTCTTTCATTTTACAGTTGTGGTTTTTCTAAAGTAATGTATGATCAATATGGAAAATACACAGAAGCATTTTGTAAAAACAGATTCTCAACTTTTTTTCCTATATATTTACACTTAAAAGAAAGTAGTATCATAAAATGGCCCTGTACATGGATGTGTAGTACTTTTATCGCCGTTTTTCAGATAAAGGCATTTGGGCTTAACTTACCCAAGGCACACAGCCTACAAGTGACCTGGCTGGGATTTGAACCCAGATTTGTGTGATTTCAAAGCCCATGTCCCTGACAACCAGCCAAACTGTTGCCCTTTGCATGTCAACAAACAGATGTACCCCATTTGTAAAGGCTGTGGTGAATTGTCTGATATAAAAATCACCACAAATTAAAACCACAGTGAGATGCCACTTCACACCTGTCAGAATGGCTGTCATCAAAAAGACAACAAATAACAAGTGTTGGCAGGGATGTGGAGAAAAGGGACCCTCGTGTGCTGTTGGTGGGAATATAAATTGGTACAGCCGTTACGGAAAACACTATAGAAGTTCCTCAAAATATTATAAATAGAGCTACCATATGATCCAGCAATCGCACTTCTAGATATTTATCCAAAGGAACTGAAATCAAAATCTCAAAGAGAGATCCGCACTCCCATGTTCACTGCAGCCTTATTCACAATAGGCAAGATATGGAAACAACCTGAATGTCCATTGAAAGGTGAATGGATAAAGAAAATGTGATATACACACATACATAATTATATTATGTAAACATATATACATTTACATATTATATAAGTTGTTAATATATTACATATGATATATTTATTATACAGGATATTTGAAAATGGAAAATCATTCAGCCTTAAAAAAGAAGGAAATCCTACCGTTTACAACAACATGAATGGTCCTGGAAGCCAGACACAGAAAGACAAATACCATGTGATCTTATTTATATGTGGGATATAGGATAGTCAACCTCACAGAAGCAGAGAGTAGAATGGCGTTTGCCAGGGGCTGGGGGAGGAGGAAGAGGAGAAATGTTGGTCAAAAGGTACAAAGTTTCAGTTATACAGGATAAGTTCTGGAGATCTAATGTACGGCATGGTGCCTGGAGCTAACAGTAGGTATTGTATATATAAAACTGGCTACAGGGTAGATCTTATATTAAGTGTTCTTATCACACACACAATAATAATGATAAAGGGGTGTGAGGGAACTTTGGGAGGTGATGGAAATGTTAACGGCCTTGATGATAGTGATGGTTTCATCGTTCTGTACTTATCCCCAAACTCAGAGAGTTGTATACATTCCATACGTATGGTGTTTCAAATGTCAGTCAAAACTCAATAAAGTAGTTTTAAAAGGTCAAATAAAAATCTCACTTGTTGATAGTTTTTAGATTAACTGAAAGGAATGTGTGAAGTCTTACTATGTTCTGATGCCGAGTGTTCAAGACAAGACGGCATCTTAGCCACCGCCAAGAAAGGGGCCTCAGTTATCCCACAGAGCCCTGGAGGCTACATAGTGGTGACAACTTGCATTGTGAAATTCGTGTTGGAGAGTGTGGTTTGTGACCACCTGATCCTGACATTCGGTTAGACACACATACACACTTTAGAAATCACGAGTTCCTATCAATACCTCAAATTCCAGTTCACCCCACATAGTTTGTCCTTGCCTTCCCTCATTCTGTATTTATACCTCAAACTGGACAATTTCCAGAGTGATAATTGCCAAAATTACCAATTTTCTATTGATAATTACCCTGGTGCAGGAGACAAAACTGAGATGGGCCTAGAGAAATTGGGGTATGTGGTCACCTTAGTTCACTGTTCAAGCCCTGCTCTGGCCATTCACATTCCGCATAACTTTGTTAAAGTCCCTCAGATATTCCTCAGGTTCTGTCTCCTTTTCTTTATTTTTAAAAAATAAATTTATTTATTTATTTTTGGCTGCGTTGGGTCTCTGTTGCTGCACATGGGCTTTCTCTAGTTGCGGCGAGTGGGGGGCTACTCTTCGTTGCAGTGCGCGGGCTTCTCATTGCGGTGGCTTCTCTTGTTGCGGAGCACGGGCTCTAGGCGCGCGGGCTTCAGTAGTTGTGAATTGCAGGCTCTAGAGCGCACGGGCTTAGTTGCTCCGCGGCATGTGGGATCTTCCTGGACCAGGGCTCGAACCTGTGTTCCCTGCATTGACAGGTGGATTCTTAACCACTGTACCACCAGGGAAGTCTCTCCTTCTCTTTAAAATGGGAGTAATATCCTGCCCATTGTAATTCATTTGTGGAGGCACAGGCAAGAAACACGTACATGGCTCTTTTAAAACTTACCGTTTGCAAAAGTATGCACAAATATTGGGAACTGTCATCCTCTCGCTCCTGGACCACTGTTGTAGCCACCCTAGTGGTCTCCCTGCTCTTGTGCCTCCTACCATCCATTATCCTGGAGGTTTTTAATAACACCCTCCAGCGGCTTCTCATTGTTCTTGGAATGTCACCGAATCCCTTTACATCATCTGCATGACTCTGCACCACGGCCTCTGATCCCCCTCTGGGGCCACACCCGCCATGTGCCCTCTCTCTTCCCTGTGCACCAGCCCCACTGGCCTCCTCTTCCTTCCATGCCAAGGTCTTTTTCACATCAGGATCTTTGCATGACTGCCTCCTTCCCTTCTCTTGGGTCTTATCTTAGCCGTCACTTGCTCAGAAAGGCCCTTCCTGACCCCCTAACAAGTGGTGCATTGGAGTTTGTTTATACTGGTTCAGGAGCGGCAATTGTTCAGTTTTCAAGGATGTTGCAAGCTGTGCGTCAAATATAATCATCATTCAAAATAAAGTTATGTAAACTTATGATTAAGTAAGTTGCATTAAAAACAAAGATAATAGGGACTTCCCTGGTGGCGCAGTGGTTAAGAATCTGCCTGCCAATGCGGGGGACACAGGTTTGATCCCTGGTCCACGAAGATTCCACATGTCACGGAGCAGCTGAACCCATGCGCCACAACTACTGAGCCTGCACTCTAGAGCCCGCAAGCCACAACTACTGAGCCCGTGTGCCACAACTACTGAAGCTCGCGCACCGAGATCCCGTGTTCCGCAACAAGAGAAGACACTGCAATGAGAAGAAGTGCACCGCAATGAAGAGTAGCCCCCGCTCACCGCAACTAGAGAAAGCCCGCACACAGCAGCGAAGACCCAACGTATCCAAAACAAACAAACGAAAAACAAAGATAATACTCAAGACTTATTGCTTCCTAATTCTTTTACTATATTTTAATATTGTCTGTGCTCTTGAAGTTACATGCATCTGCTCTCTCTGTATGGTACAAAACCCATATGATGGTTTTCTAATGCTGCACGTCTCTTCCGAAGTCCGTGTTCCATGATATCATGTTGGTAGCTTGAAATCAGCCATGGTAGGAGTATTTACACAAAGAAATGGGCAAATGCCCTAAATCAGGGCATCCCGCCTCCCCAAGAGAGCTGGTTGTTAAACATATTCCAACACACACTGCCCTCACTCCATTCACTTTCATTGATACCAACTGCTTTATTTCCAGCATAACTCTTATCACAATATCTTTTTTATTTATTTGGTTGTATGAGATCCATGAGAGCAGGGCCCTTCTCTATCTTCTACTCCCTGCACCTAGCATAGTAACTGGGATGGTCAGACGCTCAACAAATTATTTGTTTGATGAAGGAACAAAGAATTACATGTAATAAAAGCTAAAAGCATTCAGGAGACCTTGGTCACTGGTGCCTGGTGGAGTCTTCAGGCTTCCTGTAGGAGGGGACATTTCAACCAAAAAGTTAGTCTTAATTAAGAGGAAGGGAACTGTTCACAGTCCAAAACCACCTCCAAGATTTCAGGGAAACTTGAGTCCGACTGGGAAACTCAGACTGGTTGAAAAGGTAGCTTGGTTTTCAAGGGAGATTTGATTTTTTTACCACCTCTCTCCAGAGGTATTCGATGTGGTAAGCTATAGGATTTTCATCTTCCATTAGAGCACAAATGCCAATAATTATAAATAGAAATGCTTTTCAAAATATGGCCTTTTTATGCACCTACTGTGATGTCATTTTCTATAGTACATAAAAGCACTTTGTCCATTTCATTTGAAATGTTAAGGAACGCTCCAGGGGTTGCTAAATAAGTCATTTAACTTGCTTCTTGCAGGGTTTGTAGCCACGAATGTGGCACTTAATAGATGTTTTGATCAGTGGTTATACAAGAAAACATGTTAATAGCTGTTTGTGATACATCAGCAGAGTGGAGACATTTTTGCCTTAAAACTATGAA
This sequence comes from Grampus griseus, assembly GCF_964374135.1. Lineage (NCBI taxonomy): Eukaryota > Metazoa > Chordata > Mammalia > Artiodactyla > Delphinidae > Grampus > Grampus griseus. The sequence continues at coordinate 82,396,226 of NC_139008.1, read as the reverse complement.
GTTATTCTCAGTTGTTTACCCCATGCCCTGCTGTGTGGGAAAACCAGAGGCTTTGGTTGCAGATAGATCCAGATTCAAAGCCTATCTCCAATTTACTGTGTGGCCCTGGGAAATGTACCTAAGCTCTCAGAGCCTCAGTTTTCTCACCTACTGAGGGTGGGAAGTAACAACTATTGTGCAGAATTGTGGGGATTTGCTGAGATACATTACCAAGTCCAAGTTCGTACTGCTCGTGGCACGACATGTCAATAAATCAAGAGACAAGTTGTTGGGGTGAGGAATAGCGACTTTATTTGGAAAGTCAGCAGACCGAGAAGAGGGTGGACTCACGTCCCAAAGAACCATCTCGCCTGAGTTAGAATTCTGGCTTCTTTTATACTAAAAGGGGAGGGAATAAAGTCAAGCATTTCCTGGTTCCAGTCAGCTTCTGGAGGGGATGTGTTAATTTCTTCCTTCCTGCAGTCATTCACAGGTGGGCCTGATCAGGATGTTTCCTGTGAGCTAAACGAAGGTATTATTATTATTATTTTTTGGCCAGGCAGCATGTGGGATCTTAGTTCCCCGACCAGGGATTGAACCCGCACCCCCTGCATTGGAAGTGTGGAGTCTTAACCACTGGACCACCAGGGAAGTCCCTAAACAAAGGTATTTTAGCTTAATGCTCATTACCTGGGAGGCAGAGTTCCCATAGAAGGGCCACTATGTATAATTTAAGCTTATAGGCCACATCCCCTTAATGATTAACTTGTAATAGAATACAAAGTTTCTCCCCTATTCCAGAGATTACACTTAAAGCTTCCAATCCAGTGCCCAAAGATTCCCTTTTGCATTTCCCTCTTCTCTTTAAGGGCATCAGCTCTTGCTGTGTTACTGGTCTTCTGCTGTGTCATTGTCTGGTGACAGGAAATGTGTGTTATAAAAGCGTCTTGTTCCTGTGCTCCCCAAGGGCCCTGAAAAAGAGGGTCAGGCAGAGGAGTTCTGAGTTTTCTCCTGCTGGATAAGTTTGCCTTGGTCCCGCTGGTCCTTTATTCATTTCAACAATTTCTATTGAGTGCCTGTTCTGGGGACCTGGGCCAGGCTCTGTACCGGTGTCTGGGCTACAGTGGGAACAGGGCACCCAGGTTGGTCCTCAGGCGTGTGTCAGCTAGGGTTCCTGGTCGCTGGGCTGCATATCTTCTGTTTCCCCTTCATATCCATCTTCACCTCTCTCCACCTGTCCTGGAAGGCTGACCGCATCACAGACTCCCTTGCCGTTTGGCATCTGGTTGGACTCAGCCACTGGGCCACTGGTGAGAGCTTGGAGGGAGGGAGATGAGTGAGGTTGGGGGTATGAATTCTTCTGGCTGCCTCCCCCGCCTGGATAGAAAGCCACAGCTCTTTCTAAATCGTCTTCCGTAACTTCTCTCCTCTACTTTTTTTTTTTAATATCTTTATTGGAGTATAATTGCTTTACAATGGTGTGTTAGTTTCTGCTTTATAACAAAGTGAATCAGCTGTACCTCTCTCCTCTACTTTTAATCGTTTGATCTTCATCGCCTATTTGGGTTTAGGGCCTTGAGTTACTGCACCATCCTTTGTGCTTTCCTTACATCTACATTTTTGAATAAAACCTTTTCGAGTAAATCCTATTTGAGTCATCTTAACTTGAAAGGTCCATCTGTTTTCTGCTAGGGGCCTGATTCAGTTGCAAATAATAAACATCCACGTTAGCTCTGATGTGCACTATGAAGGGAGAATGTCAAACACTCAAAGCATTCATTGGGCTTCTGCTCTGTATGAAATCCATGATGGTGTTTCTTGAGGGATGAATTACAGCTAAAGATTTCCCCACGTTGATTACACCCAAAAGGATTTTTTCCAGTATGAAATCTCTGACGTGCCATGAGGTGTGTTTTTTTTTTTTTTTGAAAAAGGTTTCCTGTGGTGATTACGTTCATAAGGCTTCTCCCCTGTATGGATTCCATGACACTGATGACATGGGACTTCTGGCTCTAGGATTCCCACTTTGATGGTGCTCACAGGGTTTCTCACTCTGGTACAGATTCCTGTTTGGGCTAAGAGATGAGCTATCATTGATTTTTTTCCTCTCTCAGATTCATTACTTTCAGAGCAGTTGTCTCCACCAGGAATTCCAAAGTGTATGATGAAGTTTGACTTTTGGCCACAGCTCTCCCACAGTGGTTACATTCAGGGTTTTACTCTAACCTGGATGCTCTGGGGCAGAGCCATCTTCCATCTTTGTTACAATCAGATGACTTCATCCATGTACAATTTCCCCCGTGATCAGCCAGGTTTGGGTTATGGTTAAAATTCGTTCTAAGTGCGTCACATTGATGGGACTTTTATTTCTTGGAGAAGTAAGTGTGGAGGTTAAACCAACATGTTTTCCAGCCTTGTCACCTTGGTCAGGGTTTTCCTGTAAGAGAACATCACTCGTGTGAAAAAGCACACCTGTTTTCCTATTGCCTGTCCATCAGGTCATCATCTTGCCATATTTTTTTTTTCTGAAAAAGAATATAATACGCTGTTCTTTGTGAGTCTTTCCACTTTATGAAGGAACAGACATATCTTCACAAATGTTTTGCTGTGGGGTTGCCTCCTTAGTTGCAGCCTACTATTTCTATTTCAGAAATCTCAAATACAGATCTTCCGTCGCTCAGGTTCTGGGAGGGAACCTGCGGGTTAGCACCTTCCTGGCATTTCTCCCTCCTTGGTCCACAGCTTTCCTCCTTGTTCCAACTTACAGATCACATCTGGTTTGCTGTCTTTTATTTATTTATTTATTTGGCCACACCTCTTGGCTTGTGGGATCTTAGTTCCCTGATCAGGCATCGAACCCACGCCCTTGGCAGTGAAAGTGCGGAGTCTTAACCACTGTACCACCAGGGAAGTCCCTGATTTGTTTCCTGTCTTGATGCCCTGTGGAGACTAGGATCCGTAAGTCCCCAGCATCGTGTCCCTGTGGTCGGTCATCTGAGCTGTTCCCACTGCCCCAGGTAAAATCCTTAGCCCCTTTTGTGGATGTCACTGGTGCCTCCTACTTGGTCCTTTCGAAGTCTTCTTCCCTGGTGGCGCAGTGGTTAAGAATCCGCCTGCCAATTCAGGGGACACAGGTTCGAGCCCTGGTTCGGCAAGATCCCACATGCCATGGAGCAACGAAGCCCGTGCGCCACAGCTACTGAGCCTGTGCTCTACAGCCCTCGAGCCACAACTACTGAAGCCTGCGCGCCACAACTACTGAAGCCTGTGCACCTAGAGCCCATGCTCTGCAACAAGAGAAGCCACCACAAGAGAAGCCCCCGCGTTGCAATGAAGAGTAGCCTCCGCTTGCCGCAACTAGAAAAAGCCTGCGTGCAGCAACAAGGACCCAACACAACTGAAAATAAATAAATAAATTTATTAAAAAATAAGTCTTGGGAGAAAGAGAAGGCGGATTATTCTGCAACTTATTTTTTTACACTTATCTTGCAGATCTTTCTGTGTTAGCTCACATTTCTTATTGCTGGATATGGGGTATTTCACAGCATTGCTGTGTCGTAATTTATTCAGGCACTCCCTTGAGGCTCGTATTGAGGTATGTCCAAATTTTCACTGCTACAAATAGGCATTGTTGGAATGAATTTTTTCGTATGTGTCTCTTTGCACACATGGGTGTTTCTCTAGGGTGGGTACAAGGGTAGCTACACTGAAATTTTAATAGAGCCAAACAATGCTTCATCAGTTCACATTCTCATGAACAGAGGGTCCCAGTGACCCTACGCTTGGCAACGTTTGATGCTGTCCATCTTTTCGATTTTGGCCAATCTGGTGGGTAGAAGATGATGTTATGTTGTGCTTAGCTTAGGAGTTAAAAAATTTTTTTTAGAAATCTGGTACAAACTTTTCTTCACATGAAATCTAATTTTCAGGAAAGTCAGAGTAGCAATGATTATGAGCCTGGATTTAGAGGTAGGACACCGGTTCTTATCCTGCGTCCTCCATTCACTCACTGGTGAAATAATCTCTCTGGCCCTCAGTTTTCTTACCTGTCAAATGGCAACACTGATAGTAATTTGCATTACTGAATTGCTGTGAGGATTACATTCCTGAGTACACAGAAAGCTTTTAGAATGGTGCCTGCCATGTAGCGAGTGCTAGGTAGGTATTAGATATTTTTTCAGCCCAGCAGGTAAAACAGAATTTGTGGAGGGATGGAGGCCCTGATAACCTCACCTTGGTGGTTCCTGGGACATCTCAGAACTCAGATGAAAAGCCCGTGATGAATTTCAACTTTTTTCCTGAGACCGCATGAAGCTGAGACTACATGAAGGTCATTCACCTGCCTAAGGTCACGTGGCCTGATACTGCCCGATTCAGGATGAGAGCCCAGTCTCCTGTTCCTAGTTCTGCATCCTGTCTCCCCTCATTCCTGTCCCCCTCAACTCAGCCATTGTTGTATGAGCATAAATCCCAGGAGAGGAATCCTCATGTCTAAGAAATGAAGAATTTCAGTAAGGGTTTTCAGAGAAAAGCATAAAACTGGGGATTTGCTAACAAAAGCCCAGGGACCCTCACGAATGCCTCCATACAAGACTACAAGCAGATCCTGAGTTCTTTAAGACCAGGGGTAATCACCATGTGGAACCCCAGTGCCCCAACACTATACCCTACCCCAAAGCTGCCCAGACCTCCAGGATCCCATGGACCCCTTAGCCCTACTCAGCTGCAAATACCCAGGGAACAGACCTTCCAAAGCTTGGCCTCCTAAACCCACTGTTTCTATCTCCTCCCAGTTTCATTCAGCCCCACGCCTGGGGTCCTTTCACTCCGCTATGTAGGTTGCCAGATAAAATAGAGAAAATCCAGTTCAATTTTTTAAGAAATTTTATTTATTTTTGGCTGCATTGGGTCTTCGTTGCTGGGCGCGGGCTTTCTCTAGTTGCGGCGAGTGGGGGCTACTCTTCGTCGTGGTGTGCGGGCTTCTCATTGCGGTGGTTTCTCTGGTTGGGGAGCACGGGCTCTAGGTGCGTGGGCTTCAGTAGTTGTGGCTCGCGGGCTCAGTAGCTGTGGCTCACAGGCTCTAGAGCACAGGCTCAGTAGTTGTGGTGCATGGGCTTAGTTGCTCCGCGGCATGTGGGATCTTCCCTGACCAGGGATCGAACCTGTGTTCCCTGCACTGGCAGGTGGTTTCTTAACCACTGCATCACCAGGGAAGTCCCTCCAGTTCAATTTTAACTTTAGATGAACAACTTATAACTTTTCAATGTAAGTCTATCCCAAATATTGAAAGAGATATATTTATAATAAAAATTATTCATCATTTGTCTTGCAACCCTACATAGGGAATAAGTGAAATGTATTATTTGCCAAATCTGGCAACCCTACCACCACAGCTCTCTTATTTCCAGGGACCCTTTCTCTCTCTTCCCTGCTCCTGGGTCTTTGTGGGGTCCTGAACCCATACATATGGCAGGTCTTTATAACTAAAATCCCAGGGAGAAGCAGTTGTGTTATCAACCTTTTTTCTTCCAGAAAAGTCTAGACCTTCTTATGCAATTAGTCCTCCTTCCCCCAAGCTCTGCACTGCAGAGGTCGGGGCATCTTGCTAGATCCAAAGAAACCTACATTTCTTTGTTTTCTCCTGAGCCAGTGACACCTCCTTGCCTCCGTTGGTATAACTCAGGGGAACTTTAAAGAGCCCAGAGAGAAACCACGTATGTATGGTCACCTTATCTTTGATAAAGGAGGCAGGAATATACAGTGGAGAAAAGACAGCCTCTTCAATAAGTGGTGCTGGGGAAACTGGACAGCTACATGTAAAAGAATGAACACTTCCTAACACCATACACAAAAATAAACTCAAAATGGATTAAAGACCTAAATGTAAGGCCAGACACTATCAAACTCTTAGAGGAAAACATAGGCAGAACACTCTATGACATAAATCACAGCAAGATCCTTTTTGACCCACCTCCTAGAGAAATGGAAATAAAAACAGAAATCAACAAATGGGACCTAATTAAACTTCAGAGCTTTTGCACAGCAAAGGAAACCGTAAACAAGACCAAAAGACAACCCTCAGAATGGGAGAAAATATTTGCAAATGAAGCAACTGACAAAGGATTAATCTACAAAATTTACAAGCAGCTCAATAACAAACAAACAACCCAATCCAACAATGGGCAGAAGACCTAAATAGACGTTTCTCCAAAGAAGATATACAGAGTGCCAACAAACACATGAAAGGATGCTCAACATCACTAATCATTAGAGAAATGCAAATCAAAACTACAATGAGATATCATCTCATACCGTCACAATGGCCATCATCAAAAAATCTAGAAACAGGGGCTTCCCTGGTGGCGCAGTGGTTGAGAGTCCGCCTGCCAATGCAGGGGACACGGGTTTGTGCCCCGGCCCGGGAGGATCCCGCATGCCGCGGAGCGGCTGGGCCTGTGAGCCATGGCCGCTGGGCCTGTGCGTCCAGCCATGGCCGCTGGGCCTGTGCGTCCGGAGCCTGTGCTCCGCAACAGGGAGAGGCTGCAGCAGTGAGAGGCCCGCATACTGCAAAAAACAACAACAACAACAAAAAAATCTAGAAACAGTAAATGCTGGAGAGGGTGTGGAGAAAAGGGAACACTCTTGCACTGTTGGTGGGAATGCAAATTGATACAGCCACTATGGAGAACAGTATGGAGGTTCCTTAAAAAACTACAAATAGAACCACCATACGACCCAGGAATCCCACTACTGGGCATATACCCTGAGAAAACCATAATTCAGAAAGAGTCATGTACCACAATGTTCATTGCAGCTCTATTTACAATAGCCAGGACATGAAAGCAACCTAAGTGTCCATCGACAGATGAATGGATAAAGAAGATGTGGCACATATATACAATGGAATATGACTCAGCCATAAAAAGAAACGAAAATGAGTTATTTGTAGTGAGGTGGATGGACCTAGAGCCTGTCATACAGAGTGAAGTAAGTCAGAAAGAGAAAAAAAAATACTGTATGCTAACATATATATATGGAATCTAAGAAAAAAAAAAGTCATGAAGAACCTAGGGGTAAGACGGGAATAAAGACGCAGACCTACTACAGCATGGACTTGCGGATATGGGGAGGGGGAAGGGTAAGCTGTGACAAAGTGAGAGAGTGGCATGGACATATATACACTACCACGTAAAATAGATAGTGGGAAGCAGCCGCATAGCACAGGGAGATCAGCTTGGTGCTTTGTGACCACCTAGAGGGGTGGGATAGGGAGGGTGGGAGAGAGGGAGACGCAAGAGGGAAGAGATATGGGAACATATGTGTATGTATAACTGATTCACTTTGTTATAAAGCAGAAACTAACACACCATTGTAAAGCAATTATACTCCAATAAAGATGTTAAAAAATAAAAAAAGAACAAAGAGTATTTGTAACTTTCTATGTAGAGAACCATTGACAGCTTCTCTTGCTGAAAAGAAATATTCACATATGCTTTATCTGTGCCTGGGGAAAGTACCTGTTTGTACTAATAATTACAATTTCTAAAGCACCTACATTATGCCAGGCTGTGAAGTCAGGGACCACAGCACACAGTAATGATCACATCAAGAAAGAGAATTAATATTCACTGACAGCTTACTGTGTGCCAGGTACCATTCCAAGTGCTTTAAATGTACTAATTATTTAATTTCATGCTTATTTCGTTCCCTTCACACCCTTGGAAGTCGAAGCTATTTACTATCCCCCTTTTACAGATAACAAAAGGGAAGCACAGAGTAGGTAAGCAACCATACCAAAGACAGGCAACTAGTGAATGGCCAAGCTCGCAATGACACAAGTTCTAAGGATCAACTGCTGATTGAAAACTGGTCTAGGAAGTACACACACGTCATCCTTTGTAAAGAGCTTGTGGTGCAGAATTTGATTATGGCGGATTTAGATCTTGAGTCTACTGCCCACTGACTGGGCATCGTCCAAACATCACCCAGGATGGATGCAGTAAGCGTCATTGCTTGTTGCAAACTGACGCTGTGCTATCACTGCACTAAACATGTTTATACAGATCTGAAACGATGACATCCTTTCCTCCTTTAATTTTATTTAATCTTCAAAACAGCGTAGAAATCATCCTCCTTTCATCAATGCTGACAGCGAGGCTCAGAGAGGTAAGTAGCTTAGCCAGAGCCACGGAGCTGGAAAGTGGCAAAGCCAAGGTGAGCACCAAGGTCTGAGCCGGGAGCCTGAGATGTTTCCACCACATCACAATAACGCGATTTGTTAAGATGGGGCTGGGAAAAAAATATCTCAATCATCTCGTAATAAAAAATAAGCTGTTAAGGATTTGAAAGTTTAAACCATTTTTAAAAGGAAGAGCTAGCATTTGTTTAAAAAGAAAATTACCGATCCTCAAAGTCTAAAACGTTTGCCTTATATCCAAGAACAATTTTAATAAGATGGACACACCTCTTTAATGGATAAATCGAAACTTCGGAAAAGCAAAAGACCAAAGTCTGTCTGACTGTACATTTCTGTGACTGGATAATGATTAGATGTTCAGTACGCCCAAAAAATTAATTAATTAAATTAAATGGGACGAGACGTGATTGTTGCTGCCTGGGGAAACAATTCAGGTAATTATACATTCTCCACCCAAACAAAAGGTCAGGCTGTCCTACCCAGTGAAACTGTCACACAAGCCATTAGCCATTAAGCCAGAGAAGTTCTGCCTTCAGTGTTTTGATCCATTTCAAAAGCTGCTCTGAGTGCCCAGTGCCTTCCTCTGCCACGTCCTATACATGCTGTGCAGGGAACAGACCCTAGGAGGATACAAACCAATGGAGCAGACGAGTCCTTTATGAGCAACGATGCTATGAGACACGTGGTCCCTTTGTCATTTGGAATCTGCAGCTTCTTCCTCCTGTCAGGTGCCCAAGGAGTCGCCCGAAGCAAAACTTTCCAACTGAAAGAGTTCTCGGAGATGGCTATAAGTGGGACTGGTTCTCCCTCCCTGACACCAATAAAAGTGTAGGTACTGGAGTATTTTCCAGGGGTGGTCTGGACGCCTGCTCATCCAGGTAGCTGGGTCATTGAGCAGTGCATCTGGGACAGCATGGGACAGCATGTGTTGCATCTCATTTACTTGTCTATTCTTTTGCAGGTTTCCCTTTTGAAACAACTTTATTTAATATAACTTACATACCATAAAATTCACCCATGTTAAGTGCACAGTCACTGATTTTTAGTAATTTTGCTGAGTTGTGCAGTGAGCTGTTTTTACTCCTAACACTTCTGACACCAAATAAGTGGGTTTTCTCCGCACACTGACCAGTTCTTCCACTCTCCGGACACCAACAGGCTGTCCTACAGTTCAATTCAGTTGTGACGCTAATTCCCTGGAGTTCGTGCAGACCTCACAGATGCCAGGGCTCAGTCCCACGAGACCGTCCTCGTGTCAGACGTCCAGTCACAAGTCCTAGGTTGTCACCTGTACTTCTTAATGACGAGCTATAAATTGGGGCTTCCTGCAATATCCCCCTCGGGTGTGATAATTCACTAGAGGGACTCAGAGCTCAGCAAAATACTCTTACTTGTTTATTGTAAAGGGTACAACTCAGGAGCAGCCGCATGGAAGAGGTGCTTGGGGCCAGGTATGTGGGAGGGATGCTGAGCTTCCATGCCTTCTCTGGGAGTATCACCCTCCCAGCACCTCGGTCTGTTCCAGCCGGAAAGCTCCCTGGGCCCTGTCGTTCAGGGGTGTTTATGGAGGTTCCATTGCGTAGTCGTGATTGAGTAAATCACTTGCCATAGGGGATGTGACTCACTCTTCAGTGCCTTTCTTCTCCCTGTAGGTCGGGGGGTTGGCGCTGAAAGTTCCAACCTTCTGCTCATGTCTTGGTCTCTTTGGCCACCAGCCCTGAAGCCGTCTAGGGGCCCCCAGCGTGAGTCATCCATTAACATACAAAGACCACACTTATCAGCCCAGAGACTCCAAGGGTTTTAGGAGTCGTGTGCCAAGAACCAGGGACAAAGGCCAAACATGGATTTCTTATTATAGCATATCCAGTGACACCACAGTCCAGTTTTAGGGTATTTCTGTCACCCCAGTCAGATCTCTTGTGCCTGTTTACAGTCAGTCCTCATTCCTAGCCCCAGCTCCAGGCAGCCACTAATCTACTTTCTGTCTCTATGAATTTGCCTTTTCTAGATATTTTGTATTGATGGAATAATACAAAATCTAGTCTTTTGTGTCTGGCATCTTTCACTTAGCATCATATTTTTGAGGTCATCCATGTTATAAACGTAGTTCATCCCTTTTTATGGCTAATATTTCATTGTATGGATGTGCTCCATTTTGTTTAACCCTTTGTCAGTCGATGGACACTTGGGCTTTTCCATTTTTGGCTATACCGAGTAATGCTGCTAGAACATTTCCACGAATAACTTAATTATTTTTTTCAGATTCTTTTTCCCATACCGGTTATTACAGAATATTGAGTAGAGTAACTTATTTACCTTTAATGATAATCTGTGTACGTGAGTTGGGGTGGAAGAGGGCAGTTTCAAAATGCAAGTGATATTTGAGGAAATGACCCACCGATTTTTACTTCACACTCGTGTTTTAAAAGTTAAGATGCCGTTGACGTGTATTTCTGTCTGATTCATAACGCGCACCCACTTGATTTGTTCTGAGGAGTACCATGGCCCAGAGAATTCAAAGCTGCCCTCTCGTGGTATTGTGAAACCAAGGACAAGACTAGGGATGAGAAACAAACAATTTAGCAGACTAGTTTATGTAAGCCCTCGAATGTTGGAAAAAAAGGACGAGAAAAGCAAACTGTAGGATGACCCAATTCAAAATGAAGTCTCTCTTCTAGCAGGTATATTTGTGTTTTTACATAGGTTCTTTTAAGGATAATTCTGACGTTTAGAATGAATGTGCTAAGAGTTACTTAGAAATTACCAGTTATATCTTAAGGGAAGGAGAGGAATCCAGGAAGCCATCAGGAAGGAGTAGATTATGCACATCAAGGCTACAGAATATTTGGGGCAGGGCTGGAGGGTGAGAGGGGAGTGGATAGTGCATGATTTTGGAAACAGTACCCAAGTGTCTTGTGTGGGACGTCCTCCGCACTTCTCACCGCCTACAGAGCTGATGCCCCTGCCCCAGGTCCTAGGTGGGAGTTTCATCCAGGACTGAGTGAATGCACTGGCCAACGTGACTGGCTTAGAGATGGGCATATGATTTAATTTTGTCGGCCTGAAGTTTTTCTTTTTTTTGGGTGGCGGGAGATTATTGGGACAGAGAAGCTGGTTTTTATACTGGAGTTGGAGAGCTGATAGAAGTCTTGTGCTATTGGGTACAGCATGTGAAAAAGAGCTGCCCCAGAAGGAAGCCAAAGGAGGGGAAATTAGTCTCAAGGGACAGAGATTTCTGATGGCATCACTTCAGTACCTAGATGTAGCAGGGCCCGAATAAATCCCTCCCTCCTTTTTTTTTTTTTTTTTAATAAGCCAGTTGGAGATGGGTTTTTGTTGTCTGCAATTGAAAGAGTCTTGAGTCTGCTCCTGCTTGGAATAAATCGAGGTCATCAGAATTTGATTTAAAAACATGAGAGTGACAAGCTGTCTCTTGTTCCTAAGTGAGGTAGACCAGATTCTTACCTGTTCAGGTGTTTCTGGCTGAGCCTTAGAACACAGGAAGCAATTTGTTTGCCTTTTCCTTGGATCGTCGCTTCCTTCTCTCTCCCCCTGCTGGGGAAGTGATCTGAGATGGGGAGGGAAGTCCTGAGCAATTTAAAGTCTACTTGGGGCAGTGCACCTTCCTACTTTCTTGGCCCACTTCTCTGCTCAGGGAAGCTGGTAAGTACAAGAGCCACTCATATTACACAGATGAGAAAACTGAGGCTCGGAATGGCTGACTAAGCATTTGGGTCAAGGAGACACAGTGAAAAGATCAGACTGCCTGGGGCTGTCTGTCCCTTTCCCTGCAAACTTTCACTTTGAAAGGGGATCCAGACCTTGCCCGTCCAAGGGCAGTTTCTTCACCTGCCCGCTAGGCTTCCTGAAGACAGGGCTGTCTTGTTCGCTGTGACATCCCCTGCAGCTGGCACAGTACCTGGTCCACATTAAACACTCAACAGATACTTGTGATGACAGAAGAGAGGACCCAGACGTGGAGAAGAAGGAAAGGTAGACTTGGAAGAGAGTACACATTTTATGTGCTGAGTGGGATATTTGAAGCCTAACATCTTCTGAAAAGAATTGAGCAGTTGTGAAGCTGGTGATTACTAAATTGGCTTGAGACTTTAGGTGAGATAGCAGTTAAAGATGAGTCTTATTCTGACAAGAAAATGCCTAGGAATGAGGACCATATACCGAGTAAGGTCTTTGTACCTTTTATCTGTGATGCTCACCGTTTTCCTGAAGCTGGTGATTATTTTCATTTCACAGGTGGGAAACTCCAGGCTTGGAGGGCTGATATCATCACCCAGCAATGACAGCATTCTGATTCCAACCTGCCCGACCCCAAAACACCATGTTGGAGCTTAAAAAAAAAATCCCTGTAACTGAGCTGCAATTCCTTCCGGTTAAATTCTTTGAAGACGATAACCCGGTATCAGAATTATTAGTGTTGCAGCTGCCTCCAAATTTGAGGACCGCTGCTAGAAGTGCTTCTGGCTCACCTGGAACCAGCAGTGAAGGTTCTGGAAGCCTTCGTCACCCTTACTAACCTTTCTCTTTCTGGAGGCTCCATGCCTTGCTTGCTTCTCAGCCCGTTTTTCCTCTTTCTGGAGTTGTCTGGTGGGACTTTGTATTGATGGAATCATCTCAGTGGTGGGTGATTCATGCCCCAGTCTGCAGTACTGATGACTCACCTGCTCGCTTCATTTCATCTTAGACGGAGGCTGCTGGGTGGAGCAGCTGCCTGGGCCAGGAGGGGGCTAATGGAAAACGGTTTCTGAAGACGGAAAACTGAAGATGATTCTACTTAATTATGACCCCTTTTGATTTCCCCAGGCGTTTCCTTTGGCCTTATGTGAGGCGATCAGTGCATTTGCTCTGTCAAGAGGAGCCACCTTAACTATGAGTTTCAGCTGTGGAAAATTGTCTTGTCCTCAGCTTCGAAGTCTCCACTGTGGGCGGCTTCTCAGACTGGCGGCAGCAGCATCCACTTGGCACCTGGTAGAAATGCAGAGTCCCGGGCCCCCGCTCCCAGCCCTGTGATTCAGAATCTGCATTTCCACAAGATCTCCAGGGGATTTGGGGTGGCTTCTGTTTAAGAAGCCCCATAGGGTGAGCCCAGCATATAATAAAGTGGCCCACTAATATTCTTTAATGATAATTATAACAGTAGGAGTAACGTCAGGGGGCCCCCGGGACCGTGCTAAGCAGTCTTTGATGTGTTATTTCATTGAAACTTCTCAACAACACTTGATGGAGGTGCTAACATTATTCCCATTTTTTCCTGGCAAGGAGACAGAAATAAACTGCCGATCGATGTTGGTGAGAGGCAGGGCCCTGGACCGAACTCAGGTCTGGTCTGCTTCTAAAGTCCATGACCGCAGGCTCTATGCTACGATGTTCAGCTGCGTGAATGAATGAAAGTGAGGTCTCAAGTTGATTCCATTTGCTCATTCCCCAGATGTTGTCTGAGTGCCTGCTTTGGACCAGGCATGGGGGGTGGACTTGGAGAGGGATGATGGAGCCCGCCTCCCCATGCTGCTCCCAGGTCAGAGGGGTCATGGGAGGGGGATGGGGAGGGGCAGCAGACGTGAATAAATATTCACGTCCCTACAGGCACCAAGTTCGTGTCCTGGGCTAACCTTGAGGGGGAGCTCAGCACTTTGCTGCTCCCCCAAAGGGAAGTCCATTGCTCCGAGCACCGTGACCACATGCAAGTCAGATTCCGTCCCCACTAGACTTCTCAACCCTCCTTGTTCCTTCTGCAGACACAGCTCTCTGCCTGCTGGAGATCCAGCCGCCAACTGAGTTTCTCAGCATCGCTGGCAAAGGCACGCCTTTCCCTCGGGATGAGGCTGCCCAGAAAGATTGTGTTAGCATCCTTGTATTCTCTGGTTTGATATCAGACCAGAAGTGCTCCGTACGGATTCATCTAAAGATGGAGGGGTCACTGAGGAGGGGATGGGTGACTCACCGCACTGGAAACGTCGGTTTTGTTGTCTAGTTTTCTACTTCCTTTTCATATCTTCATTAGAAACATTTCCATTTCTAATGTAACCCTCAGAACGTAGAGGGTAAGGCAAGTAAAACAGGGTGGCAGATCAGAAACTTCCTTGAATCATCTCTAGTGGTTAGTTTTTGTTTTCATTTCTAGTTAATTCTTTTTGCACATCTGATCTTAGTGTGTTAAAGCCAGTATGTAAACCAGGTCACAGGAGAGCCGTCTCCCTGAGCTTGGAGCCTTCCCTCGTCTTAGTGTCAGCCCCTCTTCTCTCCTCTCCCTCCACCAGCCTCCGCTCTTGCCCCCCCCCCGCCCCCCAGCCTCTGCGTTGGTCAGGATGCTGTTGCTTACACGTGCAGTGGCTCAGTCACAGAGTGTCCAGGCTTAGGACTAGCTGCAGGCGGAGCTGGAGGCAGGCATCAAATGAGAACAGCAGGAATCCCGTCTCTTTCATCCGCCTGCTTTTTTTTTTTTTTAACATCTTTATTGGAATATAATGGCTTTACCATGGTCTGTTAGTTTCTGCTATATAACAAAGTGAATCAGTTATACATATGTTCCCATATCTCTTCCCTCTCACGTCTCCCTCCCTCCCACCCTCCCTATCCCACCCCTCCGGTGATCACAAAGCACCGAGCTGATCTCCCTGTGCTATGTGGCTGCTTCCCACTAGCTATCTATTTTACGTGGTAGTGTGTATATGTCCATGCCACACTCTCACTTTGTCCCAGCTTACCCTTCCCCCTCCCCATATCTGCAAGTCCCTGCTCTAGGAGGTCTGTGTCTTTATTCCCGTCTTACCCCTAGGTTCTTCATGCCTTTTTTTTCCCCTTAGATTCCATATATATGTGTTAGCATACGGTATTTGTATTTCTCCTTCTGACTTACTTCGCTCTGTGTGACAGTTTCTAGGTCCATCTACCTCACTACAAATAACTCTATTTCGTTTCTTATTATGGCTGAGTAATATTCCATTGTATATATGTGCCACATCTTCTTTATCCATTCATCTGTTAATGGACACTTAGGTTGCTTCCATGTCCTGGCTACTGTAAATAGAGCTGCAATGAACATTTTGGTACATGACTCTTTTTGAATTATGGTTTTCTCAGGGTATATGCCCAGTAGTGGGATTCCTGGGTCGTATGGTAGTTCTATTTGTAGTTTTTTAAGGAACCTCCATACTGTTCTCCATAGTGGCTGTATCAATTTATATTCCCACCAACAGTGCAAGAGTGTTCCCTTTTCTCCACACCCTCTCCAGCATTTATTGTTTCTAGATTTTTTGATGATGGCCATTCTGACTGGTGTGAGGTGATACCTCATTGTAGTTTTGATTTGCATTTCTCTAATGATTAATGATGTTGAGCATTCTTTCATGTGTTTGTCGGCAGTCTGTATATCTTCTTTGGAGAAATGTCTATTTAGGTCTTCTGCCCATTTTTGGGTTGGGTTGTTTGTTATTTTGTTATTGAGCTGCATGAGCTGTTTATAAATTTTGTAGATTAATCCTTTGTCAGTTGCTTCATTTGCAAATATTTTCTCCCATTCTGAGGGTTGTCTTTTGGTCTTGTTTATGGTTTCTATTGCTGTGCAAAAGCTTTTAAGTTTCATTAGGTCCTATTTGTTTATTTTTGTTTTTATTTCCATTTCTCTAGGAGGTGGGTCAAAAAGGATCTTGCTGTGATTTATGTCATAATGGAACAGGATAGAAAGCCCAGAGATAAACCCATGCACATACGGTCACCTTATCTTTGATAAAGGAGGCAAGAATGTACAGTGGAGAAAAGACAGTCTCTTCAATAAGTGGTGCTGGGAAAACTGGACAGCTACGTGGAAAAGAATGGAATTAGAACACTCCCTAACAGCATACACAAAAATAAGCTCAAAATGGATTAAAGATCTAAATGTAAGGCCAGACACTATCAGACTCTTAGAGGAAAGCATCCGCCTGCGTTTTGGATGCTGGCTTCCTCCTCGGGTGCTCCTGCTGCAGCCCCAGGCAGCTTGGTACCCAGAGGTCCAGGGGAAGGAGGGCCTTTCTTTCTCAGTAGTTCAAGTGCTGAGAGTCTCCTTGGGCTGCCTTGGGTCACAGATGTGGTTGCTGTGCCCAAGACGTGGAGGACTCATGAGCCGGGCACCACCCTCGTAGCTGGTGTTGAGGGGCCCTGTGTCACCTGATCCGCAGTCCTGAGGCAGCAGTGACCTGTGACCGCCACGGACAGGGGGAAAGGTTGAGACCCTCCCGTCAAGTCCAGCTCTGCCAGTCGCAGAGATGTGTGACCAAAGCCCACAGGCAGTGACAGCCTTGCTCGCGGCCACACCAGCCTCGAGCCACTCCTCGTCCCGGGCTCTCCTGAATTTCAGCTCAGAGTTTCCTGTGTTGTCTCCCCAGTGTTTTCAGAGAGGGGCAAACTGTTTTCTTGCCTGATAAACAGAATCCTTCAGAGCACCTCCTGTGGCATTCGCCCTAAAGGACCATCTGTGACATTGCTCTTGTGTTCCCTCTGATGGTGAGTGGGATGTGCCACCTCTTAACAATCCAGCACGTGTCACAGCGTAAACGGAATAAACACGGGGAAGGATTTTTTTTCCTCCTACAGTTAGAAACGAAGAAGGAATCTTTCTTTCTTCTTTGTTTCTCAGGATTGTACACGTATTTATTTTTCAGGTCAGACCTGTGCTCTGTGACGTTCGGGGAAATGAGTCAATTATTCACGTATTTCATGGGATATACATTTTTTTGGCTTGAGCAACTCACATCATTAGCTGCATCCCACTGCCACTCAACTCCTGGCTCTGGGGGTAGACATGCTTTCTGTGTCGCCTGATGAAAAAATGGCAAAAAGGATAATTTTTAAGAACGTTTCTGTATATTTATTGTACTTCCATTAAAAAGTACACGAAGTTCTCTGTTGGGGCTGAGAGCTCCTGAAGCCCATCCAAGCCTGGAGAGCATCGCTACGGCCATGTGCATCACACAGTGGGATTGTGGGCAATGCACGGACCGTGGAGCCTGACTGTGGCTTCGTGTCCGCTCTCCTCCTCGAATTCGGAGGAGCCTGGGTCTGGATGATTAACCTCCACGATCCTAAGTTTCCTTTGCTACAGGACAAGACATTAATAGTGCTTACCTCATAGAGTTTTCATGAGAATCCAACGAGTTAATATATCTAAGTGCTTAGTCCTGTGTCTGGCACATAATTATCAATAATACTAGGTAACGCATTTTATTATTATTATCTTTGACTGATTTGGCTCTCAAGTGTTTTTACGTGAGAAAGGTTGAGTTCTTCCTTTGAAGGGTTTACTTTTATTCTGTGCTTTGTCATCTGTTTCTTCCCAGTTTCTGGGTTTATGTTGGTTCTTGGATGGCCCAACATCATTTGCAGGTGTTTGACATCCTGACAGGAAATGGTGATGGGAAAGAGATTTAAGCCCCTGGGGTACTGGTTTTTCTTATTTTTAAGAAATCAGCGGTGCTTGTCGGTTTAGGTGGTTCTGCAAGTTTGGTGTGCGTGGTAATCACCTGTGGATTGTTGAAAATTTCAGATGCCTGACATTACCTCTGAACAGCTGGATCACAGGTTTCAGAGAACAGGCTGGTTTCTCAAACTCCACATTTGTTATTGATGTTCACCAAATTTGAGGATCACTGGTGTGTTATATTCGTTTTGGTTAGACTTGAACTTGCCTTTAAGTTTTCTCATGAAGTCACTTCTTCATTCAACATATTTGTTATTGACCAGTTTTCCATGCCAATTACTGCTTTCTGGTGGGAGAGGTTGATGATAATTAAACAAACAAATTAACAAGAGAATATAAAATAGTAATAAGATCTGTGGTAGAACAGTACTTCATGTGAGTGACTGGGGTCTTCTTTAGAAAGAGAGCAGGAAAGGTATCTCTGAGGATTGGGCTGGAGCCTGAAGGATAAGATGGTTCCAATCATGGGAAGATAACGGGGAAAGAGACTTCAGGTAGGGAAGAGAGCAGGCGCAAAGATCCTGTGGTGGGAATGAGTCCAGTGAGTTTGAGTCCAGTGAGGGGGGAGTATGGGTGGGCGTGGGGGGTTGGGGACTTCCTGGAGGAGATCAGATCGTTAGGGCTCTGTAGGGCAGGGTAAGGAAGTGGAATTTTATTCAAAGCCACTGAAGAGTTTTGAACAGGAGTGTGATGTTATCTGATTTAGATCTTTAAATGATTGCGCTGACTGCTGTGTAGAGAATGGATTTCAGTGGAAGTGAGGGTGGGTAAATGGTCTCAGCCTAGGAGGCTGGAGTGGTTGTAGCCCCCAGCCCCACAGAAGAACATCACAGTTAAGCTCAAAAGTTCAACTTAAATAAGGACAACAGGCAATGATTTCTAGGGGTGCAGGAAGACAACCACTGCAGTGATTCTGCCTTGGCCTTAGCGGGGTGAAAGTGAACATAACTTAACAAATGAATGAAAATCATAATGTGCTTTTATTTACAAAAATTAAGCTTTTTTTCTTTTTTTTTTTTTGCGGTACGCGGGCCTCTCACTGCCGTGGTCTCTCCCTCTGCGGAAAACAGGCTCCGGACGCGCAGGCTCAGCGGCCATGGCTCACGGGCCCAGCCGCTCCGCGGCATGTGGGATCCTCCCGGACCAGGGCACGAACCCACGTCCCCTGCATCGGCAGGTGGACTCCCAAGCACTGCGCCACCAGGGAAGCCCCAAAATTAAGCATTTTTGAACCTAACCATCCCCCTGCTTAAAATGCACAGTGGGTTCTCATGTGAAGATCTGGGAAAGTGGTCATGGAGGAGACAATGACAGCCTAACGTCCAGGGTTGTTCTCCCCAGAAATGGATGCACTACCAGGGCTACCCACAGACTTTGCAAAAGTATAGCAAGTAAAAGAATGAATTGTCTTCTTGGTTTTTATGACAGCTCGATGGACACTGTGTTTTGAACATGTGGACTCGTGGTTGTAGAAATATGCATTAAAGCCTCGCTTCATAGTGATACATGCCTCTGAGGGGACTGGGCAATGGCTCAACTATGCTGTTTCCAGGAGAAGTGCTAGGGTGTCCGGGTTGTGCTTGGGCGTGGGGGGCAGGCAGCCCAAGTTTGAATCTCCACTTCTTCACTCGTAGCTGAGTTTCCATAGATTCCTTAACCTTCCTGAGTTTCAGATGCCTTATCTGTACATAAGGAGGATCCTAGTGTCTGCCTGAAGGGGTTATTGCAGGGGTCAAAGAAGTAAGTGCTGGTAAGGTACTTAGCACAGTTCCTGGCGTGGGGTCAGCACTGCACACAGATGTGTATTTTTGGCTGTGAACTATGCTCGTTTGAAAGTCCTCTGTGTCCTTGCTATTTAAAAGGTGGTCCCCAGACCAATAGCCACATCCCCTGGGAGCTTGTCAGAGTCAGAAATGCAGCATCTTAGGCTCCACTCCTGACCTGCTGAATTAGCTTTTGCACTTGAACAAGATCCCGGGTGATTCCAACAGGCGTTTCTCTTCAGAAGCACTGCTCTCAGCTAAACTGTACGTAGAAAGGACAGCTGGATCAGTTTTGATTGTGGAAAGCTGTCGGCAGCATCGTGTTGGTGCAAAAAGGCATCAGCACCACGGTACAAAATATGCAGTGACCCTAACTTAGCTGGGCATTCTTGGGCAATCACGTAACCCCTCTGGGACTAAGCTTCTTTATCTGTAAAGTGACTCACCTATTTTAGAGGTTTGTTGACAGGATAAATGAAATAATGTGAAAGCTGATATGAAAGAGTGAAAAATACGTTATTTTGATCTTGTTTACATAGAAAAGGGACATCATAATTCCTAAAGCTGTTAATACAATTTTCAAAGAATTCGATTCCCCATTTTCCACATTAACTTGCCTTGTGGCAGTGGACAAGACCTATTATTTGGTGTCTCGATTATAATAATGGAGTGACAGTGAACCAGACATTTCAGCCTGGTATTTTTGTAAACTAAATGGGAGAGTTCTGTAGTTTGGCTAAAAGGCATTGCCCTAGAAAAGACCAGCAGTGTGGTCAATGAGGATGTTTATGCCATTTACAAAATAGTCACAGAATTGCAGTGTCACGTACGATGGCCACGAGCAGAAGTCACCAGGATGCTTCCAGGTGGTGTGGTTCAATGTGACACATGTTTGTCAGCCACAAAAGCCTTTTATTATTTCCAAACGTCACAATCAAAGCAAGAAACAAGTAATATTGTTCACATTAGCACAGATCAAGTACAAGAAACCCCAATGTATTCCAGCACAAGAAAAATACACAGTTGTATACCAAAGACACAGCATAGCATGAGAATTCATGGCGGGTGCGGGGTGGTGGTGGGGACGTGGGGACAGCCGGAAAACACAGCTTGAGGTCCTCTGTGGTGGAAAGGGGTCTGATGGATGCCTGCAGCACACAACCATGGACAGCGCTCATCAGTGAATCTTGCCCTGTGTTCACAGGAGTGAATCACTTTACTTCATACGGTATAGACCTTCATAACAGGGTCACCCAACTTTAACACCATGTCGCGCAAAAGGAGCAGTGAACCAGAAACCATTCTCCTTAACAGATCACATCACATAGATAAAATGTGATAGAGGCACAGTTCTTAAGAGCAAAACAGTCTCCAGGAAAGCCGCAGGAAGCTCACAGACTCTAACTCTCCAAAACAACTGTCAGGCAATTTCTTGAGACACACGCCTTCCTACTCACGATTGCCTCTCTTGTTTTAAAGACAGAAGAGGAATAGTAGGAAAAATTGCTTTTTTTAAAATAGGGAAATGTATACTTTAAAATAGCAAGGTATCAAAATACTTTGTACACAGGTATGTCCTGATTTTCCAAAGCACTTTATCTCTCCTTCATTATTTTGAAAACTGCCCTATGTTGAATGTATAAAAACCCAACAAGAACAACAGTAACAACAAAAATAGAAGTGGGTTACATCCCCATGCTGTTTGCAGGGGGTGGAGGCTGGTGTGGGGTATGGTCAAGAAGAGGGACAAACAGCATAGCATTACATTACTTCTTCCACAGAGTTTGTTGTTTTTAGGAAATTGTCTTTACCGTAAATAGAGTAGTAGACTAGAAACCCAGTCCCGTATGAACTGAGAGCAAAGCCAGGTTAGTAGCTGTAACAGGTTTGCTTGGGAGAGGTTCAAACCACCCTTACTGTTACTGAGAATCCTTCAGTCTGACCTGAAGCATGAAGGCATGGGTGGGAAGCAGGGTGCAGGCAGGCGTCACAGACCCTGGGGCATGAAGATGAATGCAGAAAGCGCCCAGAGCAGCCTTCGCGGATTTCCCCCAGTGACTATTCGGGAAATCAGAGTTTGTGACTTAACCCACATTGGCATCCTTTCAGAGAGCCTGTTATAGACCATTTTCTCCTTTCAAAAGGCTTTCTGCAAGCTAAAAAACAAAAGACGCGCTGGGACTCCCCTGGTGGTCCAGTGGCTAAGACTCTGTGCTCCCCGTGCAGGGGATCCGGGTTCAATCCCTGGTCAGGGAACCAGACCCCACATGCCGCAATGAAGAGTTGGCATGCTGCAACAAGGATCCTGCCTGCCGCAACTAAGACCTGGCACGGCCAGAAAAACGCCCCCCAAACCCCCAGAACAACAACAACAACAAAAAGACACAAACGACCATGACTGTTAACACATTTTCAAGTCTTTTAAGTATTTTTTCCCCTTCTTTTTGAACACTTTGGCTGGATGCAGGGTCAAAAGTGATCAGACCGATACCCCTTCCTATGGTCCTGCATCCTATCCAACGCTCATGCCGTTGCAGCTGCAGAGAATCTCCTTGAAGGTGTTGCGCAGCTCCAGGCTGCGGAAGGCGTAGATCAGGGGGTCGATGACGGAGTTGCACATTATGAGGACCAGGTAGGTGTTGAAGTGGGCGGTGTAGCAGACGCAGTAGGGGTTGGTGGGGCAGGTTATGATGAAGATGAGATGGAGAAAGAAGGGGGCCCAGCAGAAGATGAACACCCCCAGCAGGATGGTGATGGTGACGGCCCCCCTCATGCACGAGTGCTGCTGCGGCGCCACCCCAGCGGCGGGTGGCAGTGCCGCGATGCGCTTGACGTGCAGCCGGGCAAAGAGGAACATGTGCACGTAGAGGGTGCCCATGAGGAGCAGCATGGCGAGGAACATGGTGACGAGGCACACGATGACCATCTTGCTCTCAGAGTAGACGATGAACACCACGCCGCAGACGCCACAGCATAGCCAGATGGCCGCGATCAGGCCTAGCGCCTTCCTCACGGTCATGATGCTGTGGTAGCGGAGCGCGTAGAAGATGCTGGTGTACCTGTCGACGGCGATGGCCAGGAGGTTGCAGATGGAGGCCACCAGGGAGATGCAGATCATGGAGTCGAAGACGTTGTCCATGTGCTGCAGGAACTGGTCCTCGAAGGTCAGGTAGTCGCTGTTGACGATGGCGATCATGATGGTCTCCAGGGCGTTGGACACGCTCACCAGCATGTCGGCCACGGCCAGGCTGCAGAGGAAGAAGTACATGGGAGAGTGCAGGTTGCTGTTCCTGACCACGGCCAGGACGACCAGGATGTTCTCCATCAAGCTGATGATGCCCAGAGCCAGGAAGACCTCAGGCTTGATGAAAACCTGCTCGCAGAAGCTCTTGCCGCTCTGGTTGCTGAAGGAAAGGTGCTCTGAGCCATTAGGCAGCGTTGGTTGAGCAGAGAGCAGGCAGCTCGAAGCATTCATTGCCAACAGACGGCTGATCGGAGCCGGGGCTCCAGCAGGGTCCGGAGGCTGCGGCTTCTGCTGCTGAGTACAGGAAAGGAAAGAAATCTCCCTCTAGATCCTTGTTTCGGATGCTTGTCCAGTCTAGACTTAGATTTTGTTCTTCTGCAGAATAAAAGGATGAAGGGAGGGAGAGAGAGAGGGAAAGTCAGCTTGGAGACGTACAGAGAACTTGCCTCTGCTTCTCCAGGACAAACAGTTTTATAGATACTCTGTCGTATCTCCCTCCCTTCTTACCTTCCTTCCTTCTTTCTCCCTCTTAGCCCCTCTCACATCCCCACCTGGGAATAAAAAAACAGCCACTGGCTGCTAGTTATGGCGGTTTTCATAGCAAGACAGAGGCTGTGGTACCTGTTGTTAGCAGTGAAGGGTGAACACTCAGGTTTTATACGTTGGCTGGAGGCAAACAATTCCTACTTAATCTTCAGCGCAGCGAAATGACCACTGAGCATCGGGTGCCTCTCTGACTGACAGCAGGACGGGTTCCAGGGCTTGGAAAGAGATTAAAAGGCAGCCTGGTGCCCTCTGCTGGCCAGGCTGCGTATCTGTTCGCTGGCTTGGCTGCGCAGTGTTTATTGTCATGGAAATAACCACAGCCGTCCTTTCATCCATTTATCTGTTCATTCATTTGTGTGTGTGTGGGGGTGGGTAGCAAACATTTATTAAGCACCTACCACGTGTCGGGCTTCTGCCCAGTGTGGGAAATTCAGTGGTGAGTAAGACAGACACGCTGTCCCTGTTTCCCCCAAACTCAGAGTCTGGGGTGGGAGACAAGAAATCAGGCAATGATATTACAGTGTGATGAATGCTTGAATCGGGGAATGCCAGGGGGCTGGGGGAGCCTGGAGGCGGCCCCCTAACCTGGATGGTCAAAGGAAATTCCTGGAGGAAGGAGTATCTAAGCTTTGACGTCAAGGAGTTAGAGGCGATACTCACTGGTGAGTGGGGACTGGGGTCGAGGAGGTAGAAGAGGATTCTGGGCAGAGGGAATAACATACCTACAGCCTGGAGGCTACAAGCAGTGGTTCTGCACCCTGGTCGTGGGAAATCATCTGTAGAATGTGGGCACGGGGATTGCACTTGACCTCCTGAATCAGAATCACCAGGGGCAGGACCTGGGCAAGTGTGTTTTCAACTTTTGACGGGTGACGGGGGGACATAGCCGAGGTTGAGATCTACGGAAAAGCAAGCTTGGTGTTTTTGAAGAACTTTAAATGGTTTTCTCTGGCCGGAGTGTGGAGCTGGGAGACACAACTTGAGAAATGAGGCTGCAATTATTACTATTCTTTTAAGGCGAGAGGTGCCTGGGTCTTGAAGGACAGCCACATGAGGGAGTTTGGACTGTATCCTGAAGGCTGCCGGGGCTGTGGAAGAGATGAGATGGGGTTTGCATTTTAGAAAGAGTCCTCATTGCACAGTGGAGACTGGATTGGGAGGGGATGATCCCGGAGCCTGGGAGGCCAGGGCTGCAGAGATTCAGGGCGAGATGATGGTGGCCTGAAGCAAGGAGGTGACCATGGGGCCATGGGAGGAGTGTACAGAGAGATTTAGGACATAGCGGCCTGGAGATTCGAGTGTGATGGTACATGGGATGGTGGGAGAGGGACAGCCCAGGGAACACCTCCGCTTCCTTCTTAAGTAACAGGGAGGATGGAGATGCCATTTGATCTGGAAAATGTAAAAGGCAGAATTTAGCAGTTGACTTTAATGCTTAGGTCACGTCAGATGTGATGCTGCACAGGAGGACAATGTAAACTCTGGACACACTGAGTCCCCTTGCTGCCTCACCTGCCACATACCCACACATCAATTCCAGGTGGATTGATGCTCTAACCATCCAACTATCACCTAACTGTGTATGTGAGTGTGACTGTGACTGTGTGTGTGTATTAGATGGAAGAAATATGCATATGAAATAGAAGAAAATTTAGAATATTTATAACACGTTGGGGTGGAGAGGTCTTCTTAGCAAGATGGGTAACCAGAAATTAAGTGTGGAAAAAAATCAACATAAAGTCAGAAGACAAACAGGAAGGAGACGCTTGCCACAGGCACAGATTAGTCTCTTCCATACAAAGAATACATTCACATTAATAAGAAAAAGATGATTTACCTCTTAGAACACAGGGCAAAAGATAGGAACAGGAATTCACTGAAGAGGAAATGCAAGTGGATAATAAACGTATGAAAAGATATTCAGCCTTCTGGGGAGTCAGGGAAATGCAAATCAAAAGGAGACTTCAGACTGACAAGAATGAAAAAGGTATCAAATTCAGCAGAGAGTGTTGGAAGAACACTTTGATGCGTTCCTAGTGTTTGGGGATAGTCTCATCATTTTCAGTTTCTACTAAAATAAAGAAATACACCTGAATGTGGATCCCAGTCCGTGAACTGAGGGGGCATGAGAAATACTTCTGTTTATTTTCAACAAAGTGACTTTGTTTCGGATGCTAAGCCATGCATGTTCCAGGTTGGGGAAAACACAATCCTAATCCTTTTGGGGGTTTCTTTTCTTCACCCTCAGGCTCACATCCAGAGATATGTTTATAGTGTCCTGGTCTGTGGTTTCAGGGGCACTCATCTTACTTGTAAAGCTGAGACTACTAGGTCTCTTCCCTGCTCTCTGCTTGGCCTGGGCTGAGCACTGAATCTTTCTCTGCTTCTGTCCTCTGATGTTAGCATCCTTGAGAGAGAGCAGATGGGGCCTGGCACTTCAAAACTGCATTCTCAGAGGTACCGTCATTGCTGATGGGTGTTGATTTGTTCTGTAAATGCTTATCTCTGCTTTCCTGAGGGAGCAGCACAACTACAGCCTTACTTTTTAGTTGAATCTTCTACAAATGAATTGGCTTTATTAACAACAATTGCAAGACACGAAAGTCTCTGTCAGTGTTTTGATATGTTGTTGGCACATGTGTGGGTGCCTGTTTTGAATCTGTTAACAATAAACTGTAACAAGATTCTTATCCTAAGAAATAATCCACTTGGGTGTCCTCTCTATCCAAAAAGCTCTTCCCGAATGTTGTGCCTGACATATTCCTCTTATGCCTCAAGACCCAGCTCAAATGTCAATTATTTTTTTTGGCCGCTTTCTTATTTACCCTTCAGCCACCCTGTTCTCTTTCCCCTGAAACCGACAGAGTTGGGCACTCCTTCCCCTCCCTTGTGACATGCAGACTGTTACATAATTATAGGTCACATCCCATCCCACCGACATGGGACAGCACTGGCCAGAGTCATTAGAACCAACGCTTAGATCTTAGCATTGAGCCTAATTGTTTCTGAGGAGGAGATTCCTCTGATGCCTGCATCTCCATTCACTCCTCGGCCCACTTCTGATTTCAGCCACCTCTTGCTGGACAGCTCCCTGCAAGGCTGGTTTCAAATCCCAAGGTCGGTCAGGTCCCAGGTCGAAGGGGCTCCACCCATGTTTTGCCCCAGGATCTTCTCTGATGTACGGGTGGGTGGTGGCCCCCCAGCCTGATCGAGTTCAGCTTAGAAGTGAGGGGGAGTGAACACCACCTGGGACAACCCTCAACTAATGAGGGCTGGAGCCAGTGGGTACCTCTCCAGCCTCCTGCCCTTCAGGCGGACATCCGGAGATGCCTTGTGTGCTGCCCAGATGTCCCATGACATTGAGCCCTCATCACCCACAGCAGCAACCTTGATAAAGTGTCTTTTATTTTTATTTATTTTTTAATTGAGGTATAGTTGATTTACAATGTTGCGTTAGTTTCTGGTGTACAGCAAAGTGATTCAGCTGAACTCAGTCCCTGAAACAAGACCATATTTAGTCATCTCTCATTTCTATCAGAATCATATCAGGTGCTCAATAACTGTTTGAAAGGAAGAAGCCCATAGCTTTCTTTTTCCATTCTAGACCATCTTAATTGTATAAAAAACTGATAGACCCTACTTGTCATGTACTCTCAGGAAGTGACTCCATTTGTCTGTAATTTTCTCTATAATTTTCTCTCCTATTAGACCTTATGGCACTTGTGGGTAGGAACCGTCTTACTCCTCTTTATATATCAGCATCTAACAAAATTGACCGCGTCAAATGTTATTGAAGTAGAGCCACTTTGGAAAACAATTATCAAAAATGTAAAAAGCCGAACATAAATTTACTGTATGACTCTCAGTAACTGCTCTCCTAGATACCTGCCCAAGAGAAATGAAAACACATGTCCACACACATTCTTGAAGGTGAATGTCCATAGCAACGTTTTCATAGTAGTCAGACTGTGGAAGCAATGTAACGTCCCTCAGCTGGTGAGGATGGACAGGATGTAGTACATCCATACAGCGGCGCACAGTTCATCAATAAAAAGCAATGAAATACTGATACCTGCACCACGGGAATGAACCTCGAAAACATTGCACTAAGTAAAAGAAGTCAGACACAAAAGAAGACACTTGTATGTTTCCATTTATATGAAGTGTCCAGAAAAGGCAAATCTATAAAGACAGAAAGTAGATAAGTAATTGCCTGGGACTAGGGCTGGCAATGGCGTTTAACTGTAAATGGACATAACTGAGGTGATGAGGATGTGGGAAAACTGGATTATGGTGATGGCTGCACAGCTCGATACACTTGCTAAAAATCATTCACTGGTGCTCTTGAAATGGGTGAACCTTATGGTAGATAAGTGTACTCTAATAAGTTGTTAAAAATACGATTGCAGTAGAGTTCCCTGTGTTGTAAATGGATTATAGTCACATAAAGAATTGCTAATGATGTGCTATCTTGCTAGTGAATGACATCCTTTCTGAAAGCATTAAACTTGTGAAGATGCAGTATGTGCAGCCCATTTTCAGCTTCCTGGCTCCTCCTTTGTCCCCTAGAAGTCCTAAGAACCACCCCAAGCTAACGGCTCTTGTGTATCCAGGTTGGCAACTTGGGACCCGTTGCTGAGCATTTTTTCAGCTTTCCTAGGCATCCTTAATTGTTTCCTCAACCTGGACCGACATTTTATTCTTATCATCACCAGCTTCAACTTTATTCCCTGTCCTTGAAGCCTCCCTTATAATTTGTATTCTGTTGATTGCTCTTACCACCCACCCAAGAAAAGTTTCTATTTTCCTTTATTTTCTTCTTCCGTTCTGGGAGACAGTTTATCTAAAATGCGTTTTAAAATTTTATTCTTTTATCTTTTTGAGGATGATACCACCTTGAAACTGTTGGAAGAGGAGAGTGTGCCGTGGTCTTTAGATTCCACATATAAGTGATATATGATATTTGTCTTTCTCTGTCTGACTTACTTCCCTTAGTATGATGATCTCTGGGTCCATCCATGTTGCTGCAAATGGAAGTATTTCATTCTTTTTCATGGCTAATATTCCATTGTATATATAGACCACATCTTCTTTATCCATTCCTCTGCTGATGGACACTTAGGTTGCTCCCATGTCTTGGCTGTCTCATCTATTCTTGCAGCCCCTCCTCAGCCCTCTTCCTCCCCTCACAGCTAACGTTCTTGAGAGAGTTGTGGATACCTGCTTTCTCTGTTCTTTTCCATCTTATCCCTCAATCCATTCACTTTTGGATGCTGCCTCGGTCGCTCCATAGAAACAGGTTTGCCCAGGGCACTGGTGACCTCCTTATCATTGAAACCCTTGTTGACTCAGTAGCGTCTGGCACCATTGCTCACTCCTTCCTTCTAGATCCTTCTCTTGGCTCTGACTGCACCACGTTCTCCTGGTTTCCCTCCAGTTCCTGTGGCCACTCACCCTGCTCTTTAAGCTCCACCTCCTCCCTGACACCACTGACCATCGAGGTTCCTCACCACTGACCCTGCGACAATGGAGGCTGCTGGAATTTGTTACCCTTTTTGAAGAAAGAGACATCTTTCTTCACAAAGAATTAGTAGGATTCTTTCTTCACAGTAGAATTATGATTATGCCTCGTTGGCTAGAGCTGGGTCACATGCTCTACCCTAGCTGCAAGAGAGCCTGGAAATTGGATCAAGGATTGTGTAGTTGGTTGTTCATCATGAGCACATTTTTCTTCCACCCCAAGAAAGACATCGCAGATTGTCCCCTTGGTCCCCTCCAGTATGTGACAGTTTCAGTCTTTCCCTGATTTCCGTGACTTTGGCAGTTGGAGGAGGGCTGGTCAAGTGTTTTGTAGGTCTCTCAATTTGGCTTGTCCCCTCTTAGGGTTAGACTGGGGTCATGGGTTTCTGGAAAGAATAGCACGCAGGTGAGGTGCCTTCTCGTCACATCATACCAGGGGCATGGGACACCTGATGGATGACATCACGGACGTGCTTTTTCTTTGGGGGAAGCTGTGCAGTTTGTGGGATCTTAGTTCCCTGACCAGGGATTGAACCCAGGCCCATGGCAGTGAAAGCCTGAGTCCTAACTGCTGGACCACCAGGGAATTCCCTCAAGGGGGTGCTTTGTAATTGAGTTTTGATGACTCAAGTATGGCCTGAGGGGTCTTAACATTTTTATGTGACTTTCCTCTGGGTCTTAAATCCCTACGTTCAGCCGAGGAAGGGACACGGGCAAGTGAAACATGAATATTAATTAGCTGTGATGCTAATGGGAGGGCAGTTCCTACCTGGTTGTTCAATGGTCTCCTGTTCCTTCCCATGTACTCTTTCCATTCTTTCTCCACCAGACCAACACTGCCACGTGCCACCGCGTTCACTCTGCTGTGATGATGTCACAGCCTCCTTTTGAACATTTGAGTGCACCAGGCACTTTGCTTCTTTCCTTCCTTCATTTCTTTCTCTCTTTCTTTTTGTTGATTTGCAGATTTAAAATTTTATGTTTACATACAAGTACTGTCTGTAAATATATTTATTTGTCTAAAGGTCATGCAGGGGAAAATCAGCTATTTTTTTCATCTCATCGTCCAAATATTTTAATCCTATGCCTTGAAGAAACTTTTATTTCCCAACTACTTTTAAGATTTATTTTTACTCATACCCTAGGTTCCTAATATTTTTTATGCCTGTAAATATCTCTTTACCTTTTTAAAATTGAGATATAGGAACCAGAAAATTCATGATTTTAAAGTGTACTGTTCAGTGTTTTCTAGCATCTTCACAAGGTTGTGCAACCATCACCACTGGCTAATTCCAGAACATTTTCATCACCCCGTCCCCATTCGCAGTTACTCCCCGTTTGCTACTTCCCTCAGCCTCTGACAACTTTCGACACTAATCTACTTTCTATTTCTATGTGACAGTAAAAAATATGCTCACCTAGGCTATGTTTAACTTTTGGGTCACAAAATCCTCCATTTTTTTGACTTTCTCATTTTTCAAATTCCAAAACAAACAAACAAGCAAACAAAACCAACAGCTGTAGGTGGGAATGTAAATTGGACCAGCCACTATGGAAAACAGTGCGGAGGGTCCTTAAAAAACTAAAAATAGAGTT
Organism: Grampus griseus; assembly: GCF_964374135.1. Taxonomy (NCBI): domain Eukaryota; kingdom Metazoa; phylum Chordata; class Mammalia; order Artiodactyla; family Delphinidae; genus Grampus; species Grampus griseus. Next base: position 82,365,909 of record NC_139008.1, on the reverse strand, counting down.
ACCACATGATCCAGTAATCCCACTCCTGGGCATATATCCAGAAAAGATGAAAACGCTAATTCGAAAATATACATCACCCCAATGTTCATAGCAGCACTATTTACAATAGCCAAGGTATGGAAACAACCCAAGTGCCCAACAACAGACAACTGGCTTAAGAAGATGTGGTATATATACAATGGAATATTACTCAGACATAAAAAAGAATGAAATATTGTCATTTGCAGCAACAGAGATGGACTTAGAGAGTATCATACTCAGCAAAGTAAGTCAGGCAGAGGAAGACAAATATTATATGATATCACTTAAATGTGTAATCTAAAAATATAATACAAATGAATCTATATACAGAACAGAAACAGACTCACAGACAAAGAAAACAAATGTATGGTTACCAAAGGGGAAAGGGAGGGGGGAAGGGATAAATTAGGAGTGTGGGATTAACATATACAAACTGCTATACATAAAATAGACAAGCAGCAAGGATTTACTGTATAGCACAGGGAACGATATTCAATATCTTGTAATTACCTATAATGGAAAATATTCTGAAAAAAATATATAACTGAACCACTTTGCTGTACACCTGAAACTAATACAATATTTTAAATCAACTATATTCAGTAAACAAACAAAAACCCCAATTTTTAAATAAATTATGTAAATTTTCCAGTTTTAAAATTCAGTGTAAAAGTTATAAGAACATTAAAAACGACGAAACCACACATCTCTTCCTCTTAATCTCTTGAGTTTCAAGATCTTATAAACAGAGAGTGAGTTATTTTGTTTTCTGAACACTTCAGTGCAAGGAACAGGTCAAGGTGCTTTGTGTGTGTGTGTGTGTGTGTGTGTGTGTGTGTGTTTTAAAAGAACATTCTTTCTTTGCTCTCTGCTGGAATCTCTTTTGGAAACTTAGGGTCAAATTTTGCTTCTCCAAGTCCAGTTCTTATGGTTGATTAACAAGTTGTAGCAACTGAGTTAAATTAGTGATAAAAGGCAATTTTCTGAATATAGAAGACAAATGATCCATGTTGTTCTCAGTTCTTAGAGATGCCACCATGTCTGGTCGAAGGACCAGATATGATGAACAAAAAACCCTCCATGGTGTACAAACATAATCTCTCTCATTTCCTGGTTAAAAAAAAGTCAGTCTTACTACTTTATCATTGTATTCTTTTCTTCAATCACAAAATTGAGTGCCCTTAACCTTGCTTACCGCCTCTTGTTTCCTTTGCCTCTCTAGCACTTGAGTCCTGTGTTCTGAGTGCTGTGTTTCTGGGGGCATTACCTTGTGGTGTTACAGGGCTGGGGTCTGCACCACTGAGTTGCCCCACTCCAGGATGGGAGGGTCTCAGACCAGAGCTTCTCTAGCTTTGCTGTGTGTCTGAATCACCCAGGGATCTCGTCACAATGCAGATTCTGGTGCTGCTGGTCCGCAGACTACTTTGAGTAGCAAGGAGAGAGATCTAGCCATTTTCAGACACCTATGATGATCTAGCCGTTTCAGACATCTATGCTAGCAGTGCTAGAAGAAGCGAGCCTTGTGTCGAATTCATTCTGTTGATGTGGGAGAGAAGCACCCCACATTCAAAGGGAGCCGCGGATGTCCCAGCTGCTGTGTTCATACCAGTGCCTTGGTGTGTGACCGGTGGTGGTGGCCAGCGGCTCCACACAGGGAGCTGCCCAGAAGTGTAATTTGGGCATCATTCCTGTTGTATGGCCTCTAAGCTCAATGTTCTGACCTCCCCGGAGTGGCTGTGGACTGCCCAACCTCATTTAGTAAATTCCTCTTCTGTTTAAATTAGCCAGAATTTAAACGGGGTTTTGTTATTTATAACCAAGAAGCTGACCCACTCTTACATTCCAATTTGGGTCAGTAGGGATTGGCTGCCTGGAGGTGCTAGGTCCTTGGGCTCACAGGGTTCAGCTTCCGGGAAGACACTCCCAGACTGGGTAGCCTCCCATTTTAGGAAAAATCCTTGTGAAAAATTATGTCCAGCCCTGAAAGAAAAATCAGGTTCCTCTGTGTTCCTCTGTTACTTAGGTTGATTTTACTGAGAAGAGATTTTGTAAATGGTAGGTACAACCACGGCAGTTTTCTCTTACTGAGTAAGATACAAAAACCGCAACCAGTGGTACCCTTCAGAGTCCCACAAGGCTGACCATGAAGATTTCCTCATTTTGCTGAATTCATAATTTAAAGGAACATTGGTTGACAAAAATAGATACGGACATCATATAAAGTGGAATGGGAGACAAGAGCATTAAGTGCTTCAAGGACAGTTGGGTTGACTGTTTTGTCAATGGAACCTTTCTCCCCGAAGCAGAGGGAGAAAAATAGTTCTCCAATGTGATCCAAACCATGGTAACACGAATGTTTTCTTTGCTAGAAATAGCTTTTTTAAAAAAGCCAAGGCTTTTATGGAAAACATTCTTTTCAAAGAAAAAAAAAAAAACTGAGTTCCTGGTTGATGATGAATTGTCTAGGTTTTGCCTTGAATGGGCCCACACTTTTCTGGGAATTGAGATTTGCCCAGTGGGAAGCACTCAGGTGGCAGCTATAACGTGATAGGCTTGACTTAGTGTCCAGGTTGGTGCATTCAGCGTGAGCACGTGATGCCTGAGAACAAGGTGTGAAGGCTGAGTGCCGGTCTGGCTCGCCGTCCTGTCCTTCAGATGTCACCATGGGCTAGCATCTGCAGAACGTGTGCTCCCAACCTTTGCTTTCCTGGTGCTTCTACGCTCAACCACGTCCATTGGCTTTCTTCCTTTTGATGATCAGTGGCGTGTTTTGCTGGGTGACACGTCACAAGATGATGTGATGAAATGCCAAATGCTATTCATTCAATCACATTCCTAAAGGGAGAAAGTACATTTCTGGGAGGTTTTCCATAAGTCAAACTTCAGCATGTATTTTAGCTCTGTATTAAATTGCAAAGTATTGCCTTTGTTGCTACTGAAATGTTATCTAACTAACCCATTCATTTATTTGGTCATTCATTCATCCAGTTGTGCACACACTCACTCACTGGATCATTCATTCATTCATTGGGTCATTTGTTTGTCATATATTTATTCGTTTGGTCTCTACTATGAACTGAATTGTGTTTTCCCAAAATTCATGTGTTGAAGCCCTAACCCCTCAAAGTGACTGGGTCTGGAGATAGTTTTTAGGAGGTAATTAAGATTAAATGAGGTCCTAAAAGTGGGGCCCTAATTCTATAGGACTGCGGCCTTATAAGAAGAAGAAATCTCTCTCGTGCTCTCAATCTCTTTTTGTGAGGACACAGCAAGAAGGTGGCTGTCTGCAACTCAGACGAAGTTTCTCTCACCGGACATGGTGCTGGCACCCTGATCTTGGACTTCCAGCTTCCAGAACTGTGAGAAAAATAAACTTCTGTTTTTAAGTCATCCAGGCTGTGGTCTGAACCATAGCAGCCTGAGCTGACTAATACAGTCTCTCATTCATTCAACAAACATTTACTCAGCTGTGTGTCAGGCACTATATGAGACACTAGAGATGAAATGACAGACCTGGTCATTGGAACATTCCCTATTGTTTGCCTACCAACAACTATCCCCTCTTGTTTCTGGTAGCAGAAACCAGACTTTGTGTTGGTGGCAATGTGCCCAATCTCAGGGAATAAATCATAACTGTTCTAAGCCTGTCATGGCAATCCTACTCCCCTTTCTTCGTTAATGGTCAAGTTGTGGTCATGTGACCCAACCCTAGTCTATGAGACATAAGGGGAAGTTGTCTAGGGGCTACTGGTAACTATTTTCCTTTTTGAAAAGAGAAAAGCACATAAGAAGAAAGACTTTTGCCCCTCCTAACTTGCTTTCTGCTTGAGATACATTTTGGTGAAGATACAATGTCTGGAGCTAGGGCAGCCATGTTGTAACCATGAGGGGAGAGAAAGACAATGCTGACCGGCAATCACTGAACCAATGAACCTATAAGCTTTTGTTAAGTAACATAATTGCTGTTTCATCTGAGCCTATTAGTAGGCTATTATGTTATTTGTGGCTAAAAGCATCCTTATTGGTACAGTCTCTGCCCTGAAGGAGCTTATAGTCTGACAAGGTGAATAGACTCTTAGACACTGACAAGATAACATCATAAGTCTTTTAACAGAGGGATATACAAAGTGATATGTAAACACATTGTGTCATAAAACCACAAGGGTTCTTTTCATCCATTAACCTTTTTTGAGGAGTGATATTAAAAGGTATGCCATTTCTTACCTCTAATGTCACTTCCTCAAGATGACCAAGATTCTCTTTTTAAAGAAAGACAGACCACATCCTACTTTGGGGGCAAAAGAGGAGGTCGATACTATGTAATGTTTAAAGAAGACTGTTTGGGTTTCAGTCTTGCCCTTCCCCCACCGCTTGTACTACCTGTGGGATCTTGACCAAGTTTCTAAAACCCCAGTTTCATCATCTGTAAAAGGGGATAACGCTAGGACCTAGCTAAGGTACCTGGAACCTAGTAATCTCCCAATAACTGTTGGTGGTGGTTGTTTGCCAGACCTCCTTAGTTTCTGTGCATGCCCATCCCTTGCGGGGTAGCCATCAGAAGAACGTTTTATCTTAGATAAATCTATAGATGAGTTTAAGGAAGGCTGACCTCTTCATAATGTTGAGACTTCCCACGTAAAAGAATAGGCTTCACTTTTTTTCCTTTTTATGTCTGAATAAAGCGAAAACATGTTCTTTATATTTTCTTAAATTCCTCCCCATGTATTATATGTTTGCTGCTGATACCGCTAGGGTAAATGGGGTGTTTTTCTCTATTTATTTTCTGTACTAGGTTAATTCTACTTCAGGTTGTCTGAGAACTCTGACGATGCAGCCAAATGGTTAAAAGTCAGAATCCTGAAATGACCCAAACCACGGACTCCAAGCTGGTTTGAGCAGAGCTGCTTTGCTGCATCCAGTCTGCAAAGACTTCTTTCCATAAAGTGGCTCCAACTCTCGTAGCAGTCTGCTTCACTCAGAGGGGCAGGCGGGAGCCAGGATTTGTTATCCGTGAGATGGGGCCAATAACCCCTCCCTCTCAGGTTGTTGGAGATGATGTTAAGCACCAAGACAATATCTGGCGTGTTGTTGATGCTAAATTAATGGTTAAAAGTGCAGGTTCTGGGTTCAGATCGTATGGGTTCAAATTCCTGCAACCAGACATCTCCTAGCTGTGTGTTCTTAGGCAAATGACTTAACCTTGCTGAATCTCAGTGATTTTATCTGTGCAATGAAGATAACAATAGTATGGGCTTTTGGGGCAGCTGTGGTAGTCACGTGACAATCCTTACACAGGGCTTATCGAGGCCCCAGTGTGTGTCGAGTGCCAGGCGAATAAGCTTCCCTGCCTTGGCCACTCCTGAGTCCCAAGGTCACTGAATGAGTGAACGAAAGAACAAAGGAGTGAAAATATTGAACTGAAATAATACAGTAGTCTCTGAATAAAACCCGAATCCATAGCTATCAGCTTTGAGTCTCTGTTACAAAATTCTAAAAGGAGATGAAGACCAGTGTTCTTAACAGGAGTCTGTTTTGCACCCAGGGGAACATTTGTCAATGTCTGGAGACATGTTTGGTTGTCACAACTAGGTGAGTGTGTTACTGGCATCTAGGGGCAGAGGCCAGGGATGCTGCTACAATACACAGGACAGCCCCCACTGGAGAGAATTATCCAGCTCCAAATGTCAGTCGTGCTAAGGTTGAGAAACCCAGGTCTAGGCATGGAATTATTTCTGGTCCCTTAGGGTTTATCAGATAGATCATCTGGTGTTGGGCAAGGTCATCTGATCCCAGAAATTCCTTGCGTTAAGTAGCAATTTCTCAAACTATAAAGCAAGTAGCAGGTGCCTGTAGGTCCCCAAAGATGCTTTGTTTCCTGTTCGACTTGCTAATTTTCTAGATGCCCTGGTGGTAATGTACTGGTTCAACTTCTCCTCGGTTCAAATATTCCTTAAGCCTAGGATTTGCTGTAATTAAAACCCAAGATTGATGCTTTTCCCTTTGAGAAAAAGCTCATGAGACGAATGATTCACACTTCCCAGTGAACCCTCGACTCCCTGTGATTTTTCTTTTTGCTTCCGCTAACTTTGCTATTCCCTCTTATTCACTGCTTCCTTTGTGTCCCAGTCTCCACCGATAGCTAAATTGTTGGAGAGCAGCAGGTAGGGCTCCTCACGGCCTAGAGAATCTTTCCAGCTGAGGAACTTCAAGAGGATGAGGCTGTTGAAGTAGCCAGTGAGTGACACCACCAATAAAGCTCACCTTTAAATTTTAAATGATGCCCAGAATGCAGGGACTAATGTAATGAGCATGTTTTAATTCATCACATACATTCTCGACAGTAGTCTAAGATCAAACAGACACATGATGGCAGGGACGGCTGGTTTGCCTCCCTCAATATCTACTCTCCACCATTCCATGATAACAGCAAGATTACACATGGCAACCCAGAGCAAATCCTCTGTTCTCAGCCCTCCTGGCAGCTAGATGTGTCCATGTGGCTGAATTCTGGCCAATAGGATGAGAATGCAAGCTTGGTGCGGCAGCTTTCAACAACACTGCCTAAGGAGAGCTTACCTCTGCCCTTATCTCTATCCTTTGTTCTTTCTTCCATCCTCCTCTCTGAAGATATCTGTGATGGCTGGAGCTCCAGCCAGCATCTTGGATCATGAGGACTAGTGCTACAATCCAGGGATAATGATTTGGAAAGAACTTGGATCCCTGAGGACTTATTGGCACAGTACCACCTTTTACTTACCAGCTCTGGACTGGCTGCCTCTGGACTTTTCCCTGAGAGTGAGAACAGTTCTATTTGCTCAAAGCCACCGTTAATCACCCTCAGTAAATGTCATCCTCACTGATACCAGGATAATGCAGCTACAGCTCTCATCTTGATTTCTGTACTAGAGAATGTACTTTTTTTGGTGAAAAGTCTTCTGAATTTAAGAAGTGGGTTTCAGAGGCTTCTGAATGTTGTCCGTGGAAAGTGCCTGTGAGATGGCAGAGAATGGGGTGATTTTATACTCTACACATAGTAGATACTCAAAAAACGTGTTAATACAGTGAATGGTGTAGAGTGATGAAGCTCATCATTTATGAGCTGGAACTCTGCTAGGCTCAGGCAGGGCTGGAGTCAGAAAAGCCCCTGTTCTTGAGAAGAAGGTGTCTCGGTGAGGGTCTTCTAGCCAATCCCACTCGATTTACTCAACAACGACTTGCACAAGGAAGGATGAGTTGGCCAGATGCGCCATGACTTGCTTTGGTCTTCGCCAACTTTTCCTTGAAATAAACATCGGTGCACGTTTGCCTACCTGCTTATACATTTAACTCCGTTTCCTCTCTTCACCTCTTCCCAGGGGAGAGTTCTGACATGAGGTTGAGGAGGTGGGTCTCAGAAAATTGAGACCGAACCTCCTGGGCACTTTGCCTCTGGAGCAAGTGGCAGGAAATAGGAAACATCCATCCAACATGCTGCATGTCCCTTACGTTGACCTCAGCGAGGCTCCAGCCATTTGCAGGTTTTGTAAAAGCCCAAGAACCCAGCAACTTGTAGTTGGTATCGGAGATTTTGTTCTAAGTAGCCACTTATCTCAGTAATTCATGCTAAGAGTCCTTTGAAACAAGAGCTTCAATTTTATTGGAATGTCCTATAATTTCTGCATTATTTTTAAAAAGAGAGACATGCACGAGTTGGCAGATTTCTCCCTCTTGCAATTACCATGGAACCCTCTTCTTTTTCTTTAAAAGCTCAAAAATTGTAACAGGAACTAGGATTAAATGAGTAAATTCCAAAGCTCTGAGAAGACGCTAGACACCCCTTTTGAGCAATCTGGCCAGACTTTCAGTGGATGTAATGAACATGTGCCCTCTGTCTAAGAAGTTGTTTTTCAGTTCTACTCCGAGTCGTCCAATTTTTCATGTTCTTTCTGGGTTCATTTTGCATCTAGATGTCCACATGAGTATACTCCACTGAGGGATGTTTAATTTTTTTCTATTTGTAAATTGATTTATATTTATTGTAGAAAAACAACAATGCAGAAAAGCTTAAGGAAGAGAAAAAATAAGTTATAGTACTGCTACCTTCTTTTTTTTTCTTTTAACATCTTTATTGGAGTATAATTGCTTTACAATGGTGTGTTAGTTTCTGCTGTATAACAAAGTGAATCAGTTATACATATACATATATTCCCATATCTCTTCCCTCTTGCGTCTCCCTCCCTCCCACCCTCCCTTTCCCACCCCTCTAGGTGGTCACAAAGCACTAAGCTGATCTCCCTGTGCTATGCAGCTGCTTCCCACTAGCTGTCTATTTTACGTGGTAGTGTATATATGTCCATGCCACTCTCTCACTTTCTCCCAGCTTACCCTTCCCCCTCCCTGTGTCCTCAGGTCCATTCTCTAGTAGGTCTGCGCCTTTATTCCCGTCTTGCCCCTAGGTTCTTCATGACCATTTTTTTGGTTTTGTTTTTTAGATTGCATATATATGTGTTAGCATACAGTATTTATTTTTCTCTTTCTGACTTACTTCACTCTGTTTGACAGTCTCTAGGTCCATCCACTTCACTACAAATAACTCAGTTTCGTTTCTTTTTATGGCTGAGTAATATTCCATTGTATATATGTGCCACATCTTCTTTATCCATTCATCTGTTGATGGACACTTAGGTTGCTTCCATGTCCTGGCTATTGTAAATAGAGCTGCAGTGAACATGGTGGTACATGACTCTTTTTGAATTATGGTTTTCTCCGGGTATATGCCCAGTAGTGGGATTGCTGGGTCGTATGGTAGTTCTATTTTTAGTTACTGCTACCTTCTTTATGATATTTTCTTTTTAGTCTTGATTTTATGAAAAACAAGACATGTTTGTGACTAGAATTTATACCCCTTCCTTGAATTTTTCTCCTGCTTTTCCCTCATTAAAGTAGGTGCAGGGCCTGATCTTCTGTAACAGGGAAGGGGGCCTATAGCAGGGGCAGGGCAGCAGGCTGAAGCCGCCTACCAGACCTTCCTTTGCTGTCTTTATTTCCTGGGGCTAGTGAGTGATTAGCCCCAGGGTTCCCAGAACGACCCCAACCTGAGCTCCACCTGGGCTATACCGGGCAGGTGCGGTAAGGCCTCCTAGGGCGTTGCATACTGTAATATGCACACGAATGACCTAGGGGTCTGGTTGAAATGCAGATTCTGACCCAGTGGTACCCAGTGATGCCCACGCTGCTGGTTCAGACCACACCTGGGGGGGCAGGCCCTGCGGGCTGTCCAAGGCTGCTTTTGGGGATTTTAGCATAAGTGTCTGCCAGACTTGTCCCCTTTACTGGTCAGAAAGACCAGAGCAGCAGATCTGACAGAACCACAGGGCCTTGGCAATGGGCATTTTGGGACCCTTGCTGTGCACACATGAGCAAAGACGCTGGGATCCTGGGTGAGAACCTTGACTAAACCCCGGAGGGTAGGAAGAGGAAGGGCCGAGCCTGACCGAGGCCGAATTTCTTAACCCCTTTGCAGGATTGGGGCTCAGAAGTAAAATCAGGTTGATTTATGAAAAATAAATGTGCACTTTCTTGTACACATGAATTTGTGGGCTGAAAAATTTCATATTCTATCATAATATACATTTAAAGAAGTTTGCAGCATATACTTTTTTTTTTTTTTTGTGGTACACAGGCCTCTCACTGCTGTGGCCTCTCCCGTTGTGGAGCACAGGCTCCGGATGTGCAGGCTCAGTGGCCATGGCTCATGGGCCCAGCCACTCCGCGGCATATGGGATCCTCCCAGACCGGGGCACGAACCCGTGTCCCCTGCATCGGCAGGCGGACTCTCAACTACTGTGCCACCAGGGAAGCCCTGCATATACATTTTAAAAATCTTATTTGCTTCCACTTATGATATCATGAACATTTTCCCAACTCATGAAATATTCTCTGAAAATAGCACACCTTTAACAATTCTGTTCTAGGACAGTGAGAACCTGTTCCATTGTGTTCAGTGCTGTTTCTTCAATATTCAGCACAGTGCCTGGCATAGGGTAGAGGCTCAGGAATTATTTTTTCATTCACTCAGGTGTAGACTTACCCTGATGGATGATTTCTCTGCTGTTGGCCACTTAGATCGCTTTCAGGTTTATAAATCATGTTGTGGTAGACATTTTAGGTGAAAACCGTTGTCCATACTCTTGATTGTTTCCTTAGCTACCTGTAGAAGTCAGTGAATTCACTGGTCAGTGAATACGCAGAATTAAAATATTCTGGATGGGGACTTCCCTGGTGGTCCAGCAGTTAAAACTCTGCGCTTCCAGTGCAGGGGACATGGGTTCGATCCCTGGTCAGGGAACTAAGATCCCACATGCTGCGTGGCGCAGTGAAATTAAAAAAAACCCTGGATATTTATGGAAAAATTGCTGTTTAGAAATATTATACCAGTTTCCACTTTCATCAGCAATGCCCGAGGGTGCCCATTTTATCATGCTTTTTGCCAATGCTGGGATCATCATTCAGAAAAAAATCTTGCTAGGCCTAAATTATGTCTTATTTTTGTTTTAATGAACATTTCTTTGATTATTAGTGATGCAGAGCAGTTTTTTTTGCGGGGGTGCCCATTGATCTTTGCATATCTTCTTTAGTAACTTGGGCTGATTGGGTCTTTGATCATTTTTCTGTTGCCTACACCGGCATATTTTAACTGGAGAGGTGAATTTAGTTCATCTTTCCGTTTCTGATAAAACCCTTGCTTATTGTTCTGCTAAAACCCACAGAATACAGACATAAACTTAACTTATGAGGTAGGTTCTTCTTAAAATTTACTCCAAGGGTTAAACCAATGAAATACTTGAATTACAGCTCTTAAGTTCCTAAAGGGTTAGCCCAGCACACTGAAATAAGAACTTAGATATTGAAGATAAAGGTGGGATTTTTCTCTATGAGGTGGCGCCATCTAGTGGTGCTTGAAGACAGTGCAGGAACAAAAACTGCATTCGGGATTCAAACAAGTGGAGCCCATTCAACTTCGCCATCTCTAGTCCAGGCTACCCTCCGTTTTTACCTGATTGTTGATACAGCCTCCCAACTGGACGCTCCATCTTCGTTCTGTCCCTCCTTATTCCATCCATTACTTTGCAGTCAGAGTGGTTGTTTTAAAGTTGTAAGTCGGTGTCAGTTCTGTTTAAATCAGGCAGTCATCACTGTCCTTGTGATAAAGCTTAATCCCTTAACCTGGTTTATGAAGCCCTCCAAGATCTAGGTCAGGCTTTGGCAAATATCTTCTGTAAAGGGTCAGATAGTAAATCTTCTGGGTTTTGTGGGCTCACAGTCTTTGCCGTGACCTCCCAGCTCTGCCCGCGGGGTTCCTGATTGCCCTGTGGACCACCAGCTTTCCCTCAGCCTTTGTATTCTGTGCTGTCCGGTTGCTCTGAAGTTCCTGGTGCTTCCTAGTCAGAGGTTAAAAGACCCACATGTGTCCTTGGTCAGTTATGAGACAGAGGGACCCGTGAGCTGGTTTGGGGGTAAGGGTTAAAAAAAAGTATGCAGTCTAGAGGCTTATCTAGTTTCCTCAGATGGCAAACTTTGCCCAGTATTCCTCTGCATGCTTATGTGCAGACCCACTAACACTTGTGGGATTCAGGCCAAGAGTTCAAATGGAGGTCCACCCGCTAGATGTCTCAATGTTGAAAGTATAGAAATCAAGCTAATAACTGCTAACTAAAATAAGCTCTGTCCTGCCACCTTGACATATATACTTTAACAGCAATAATTACAAACAAATATAAAACCAATATTCAATACTAAAAAACCGAAACTCAGGTATCATATGACCAAGTTGGCAAATTAATAAAGATGATAATATATTATTGTGGTTGTTTGGATGTTCCCTCCACGAGCTGGCAGCATTTGAGGATTGAGTAGTAAAGATAGATGTACTCATGTTTATTCCACAAAGTTTATTTTGCCTTCTTTAAAGCCAAGCTATTAATTATGTTGCTGAAATGAAGATTTTTCATGTAACTTATGTTTTATTGACAGTAATGACAGGCAGTGCGATTCAAAGTGTGATACCAGGCCCCCCCGTGGAAGGGACTTAGGTCTGAACGGTTTCCAGTGGATGACGGTATAAGATAAATAAGACAAATGCCCACTCTCAATTTCTGTGCCAATCTTCCACACTCACTGTTAACAAACAGTACAGACAAGCTGTGCCCACACTTTGAGAATCATGGAAGGAAGTTTAAAAAGTACTTTATAAACCAAAGTGTAGCAAAGTATATTTTCATAAAAGTATACATTAAGATAAGTAAAACTGCTGGGGAGGGTGTGGAGAAAAGGTAACACTCTTGCACTGTTGGTGGGAATGCAAATTGATACAGACACTATGGAGAACAGTATGGAGGTTCCTTAAAAGACTAAAAATAGAACTACCATAGGACCCAGCAATCCCACTACTGGGCATATACCCTGAGAAAACCATAATTCAAAAAGAGTCATGTACCACAATGTTCATTGCAGCTCTATTTACAATAGCCAGGACATGGAAGCAACCTAAGTGTCCATTAACAGATGAATGGATAAAGAAGATGTGGCACATATATACAATGGAATATTACTCAGCCATAAAAAGAAACGAAATTGAGTTATTTGTAGTGAAGTGGATGGACCTAGAGTCTGTCATACAGAGTGAAGTAAGTCAGAAAGAGAAAAACAAATACCGTATGCTAACACATGTATATGGAATCTAAGAAAAAAAAAAAAGGTCATGAAGAACCTAGGGGTAAGACAGGAATAAAGACACAGACCTACTAGAGAATGGACTTGAGGATATGGGGAGGCGGGAAGGGTAAGCTGGGACGAAGTGAGAGAGTGGCATGGACATATATACACTACCAAACGTAAAATAGATAGCTAGTGGGAAGCAGCCGCATAGCACAGGGAGATCAGCTCAGTGGTTTGTGACCACCTAGAGGGGTGGGATAGGGAGGGTGGGAGGGAGGGAGACGCAAGAGGGAAGAGATATGGGAACATATGTATATGTATAACTGATTCACTTCTTGTAAAGCAGAAAGTAACACACCATTGTAAAGCAATTATGCTCCAATAAAGATGTTAAAAAAAAAGATAAGTAAAACCTAAGAAGTTTATATATACTCTAAAAGTTAACTTTCATTTCAAAACATTAACACTATCTACTCAAACAAAAAGCAACTAAAAATCCTAATGAATGAAAATGATCATTTTAAACAAAATTATTTAAATAAAGCTGACATTTAAAATTTGAGCATCTAAACCTATATATATGGAATCTAAAAAAAAAATGGTACTGATGAACCTAGTTGCAAGGCAGGAATAAAGAGGTAGATATAAAGAAAGGACTTGAGGACGTGGGGTGGGAGGGCGAAGTGAGAGTAGCGTCGACAGTATATACACTACCGGATGTAAAATAGCTAGCTAGTGGGAAGCAGCAGCATAGCACAGGGAGATCGGCTCTGTGCTTTGCGATGACCCAGAGGGGTGGGATAGGGAGGGTGGGAGGGAGGCTCAAGAGGGAGGGGATATGGGGACGTGTGTATGCATATGACTGATTTGCTTTGTTATGCAACAGAAACACAGTATTGTGAAGCAATTATACTCCAATAAGGATCTATTTAAAAAAATAGATTTGAGCATCTAAACATTTTAATATTTATATGTAAGTAAATTTTAGATAAATATTTTTACATAAGTAAATCTATTTGCAGTTCTTGTGTTGGGTGGCCATCGAGTTGCCAGCATTAAGGAGAGAAATGGCTGTTCACCCGTTTTCTGTAGATACACAAGTGCATGTGTGCAAATGCACGTAAGATCCTGCAAGGTGGCCCATATCGCTCAATAGTCTTCAGCCACCGTGAGCAACTGTGTGATCACCACGCTCACTGATGAGTTTATCTGGAACCATGAATTGGAAGATGGAGAGATGCCAAACAACGGATGCTTGAGACTCCCAGGAAGCGACAGGTTAGTGTTTCTGTTTGCAGAGATGTATGGAGAAGCCCTGGACAAGTTGGTTCATTTCCCTTTTCTCCTACCTAAACATTTCTGTTGCTCAAACCCTCTCTACACTCCATCTCCGAGGCTGGGCAACCCCCAAACCTTCATGGTGTTTGGATGCAGTTGTCTTTTGAATTAAGGACCAGGGCAAGAGATGTGGAGAAGCGTTTCCCAAGGGCTGAATGGTGTTAGTCATGAGAGCAGATGTCCAGGGTGATGGGTGCGGTGTCAGTCTGAGCACCAGATTCTGGGGACATGATTCACTCGGGCACCTGTGTGATGATGACTGTTTATTGACGTCTTATTGTGTGATATGCAGGGCCTGCAGAGCTGAGAGCAGGGACCCTCTCGCTCGGGTCTAAGTATGAAATAGTTGATAAGCGTGCAGGATTTCTTGTTAAGCTTGCTTTACCTTTTTTTTTTTACTTTTTGGCTTCAGAACAAGAGAAGAATGATCTAGAGCCTCCCTACAGAGAGGAGAAAAATCAGGGAGGAGGATGATAGAAGGGTTAGCTGGGGACCAGTCTCTTCCCTGGCCTTGTCCCTTGGACTAATTTACAGCTCAGATGCAGAAAGGCACGGCCAGAAGATGACTGAACTGTTTTCCTGAGATTTCATGAGACACGGGGCTCAACAGAGCTTCTTTGGGCTTCAGATGACCTGTGGAAGCACTGAGTGGGCGAGGGATTGCTTCTCTCTTGTACTTACAGGGCTGCCCTGATCCATCAAGAGTAGGTAGTGGTGACAGTCCCGCTGTAAGGACACTGGCCTTTTCCTGGAGAACACCAGCCTCTGTGAAGAAGTGCTTCACACAAATATCATACGATATCGGTTATATGTGGAATCTAAAGAAAAGGTACAGATGAACTTATTTACAAAGCAGAAGTAGCGTCACAGATGTAGAAAACAAACTTATGGTTACCAGGGGATAAGCGGGGGAGGGATAAGTGGGGAGATTGGGATTGACATATACACATTACTATATACAAAACAGATAACCGATAAGGACCTGCTTTATAGCACAGGGAACTCTACTCAGTACTCTGTAATGGCGTATATGGGAAAAGAATCTAAAAAAAAACAAAGTGGATATAGGTATGTGCGTAATTGATTCAATTTGCTGTACACCCGAAACTAACACAGCATTGTAAATCAACTGTACTCCAATAAAAATTTAAAAAATTCATTTTTTTAAAAAGAAGTGCTTCACAGAGGACGGTGGCTTTCCTTAAGTTGGAGGCTGTGGAAGACACAGGAAGCGTATCTCAGAGCCTTCAAGGACTCCCAGAGAGAGGGTTGGTGTTGGTGGATTTTATGGGGGAACCTGGAGGTGCCGAGTGAACAGGTGGGGCAGCTTGCCAGCGACATTTGTATCACTAGTTTCAGTGTGACTCTCTGTATCCCTGGGCTGGTGAAGCACAGGACATTCAGATGACCCTGAGTGATGGTACCTTCAGCAGGTGCTGTTTCAGGCATCTTAGGAAGGAGAGACATGCACATACACACGGAGAGCAATGTTTATTGCTTCCCTATTAGAGAGCCAGTCATGGGGATTTGCATTGGAAATGAATGTTTCCACCATTCATTCTCAGCCTTAGGTGTTAGGTCTGTGATCTGGAGGCCAAATTTCCAAGCAGAGATGCTGGCTGCAGACAGGGAGACAGCAGAGAAGGAAGATGACTATGCGAGGAGGGAAAAGGTCAGACAGTGAGAGAAAGAATGACATTTAGTTCCAGGAGCCTTGCAGATGCAGGGCGAGCAAGGTTTGTGGGGACATGAGAGCCTCTTGAGGGTGTGGCGGCCGCATGATGGCCCCCAAGGCTGTCCTGTCCTAGTCCTGGAACCTGTGAGTATTGTAGGTTACGTGGCAGAGGGAAATTGACGTTGCCGATGGAATTAAAATAGGAGGATGAGCCTGGATTCTCAGTGTAATCCCAAATGTCCTTAAAAGTGGAGAGGGCGGGGCTTCCCTGGTGGCGCAGTGGTTGAGAGTCCGCCTGCCGATGCAGGGGACGCGGGTTCGTGGCCCGGTCCGGGAAGATCCCACATGCCATGGAGCGTCTGGGCCCGTGAGCCATGGCCGCTGAGCCTGCGCGTCCGGAGCCTGTGCTCCACAACGAAAAATGTGGCGGCAGAACAGAGTCAGAGAAAATAGATGTGATGCCAGGGGTGGGGAGCTGCATTGGTGGCGGTGAGGATGGAGCCTCTAGAAGCTGGAAGAGGTAAGGAAACAGATTTTCTCTGGGAGCCTCCAGAAGGGAGCTCAGGGTGGCCTTAGCCCAGTGAGATCCGTTTCGGACTTCCGACCTGCAGAACTGGAAAGGATTTTAAGCCTCTGATTTTGTAGTAATTCGTTACAGCAGCCGTAGGAAACAAATACAGATAAGACTCTGGTTCTCGGGACTTCGCCTGCATCCAGAACTCTTTCTTTCTTCGGGGGTACATTTGAGGGTTCTTTGGCTACTTGCATGCCCCGCACAGTCCCCCGACAAGGATGGCCCACGCAGACTCACTGCTGGTGAACCCCTTGCCTTAGTTCCTGCTCTGGGGGGTATGGACCACAGCCTCTTCTGGCCATGTCTCCTTGCTGTGCAGGCCACGCCATTGACAGGGATCCTTCTAGAGGGTTCCAGGTCCTCCAGAGGGGCCTCTGTGGCTCTTGGGAAGTACCCACCCTGTCACCCCGGCAGTAGGGGTGCAGCTACTTCTCCTGCCCTCTGCCTCCTGCCCATATGCAGACAGAGATGGTTCAGGCCAGTCTCAGATCCCCACACTCCAGAGGACTTGGGGTGAGCTGTTAGGATAATTTCCTGAAAGCCCCACTCCCAGGCTGGACACGACAACCCCGTGAGGTTGCAGAAGAGGTGACGGAGTCTCTGAAAGGTGAAGTGACTTGTCCACAGTCAGAGGTGGGATTTGAACCCAAGGAGAGAGATGCTGGGGGCTGACCTCGTTAGCACTGTTCCCTACGGCGTGCACCCGCTTCCTTGCCAGGTATCACCGCTGCTCCAGCGCAGACTTCTGTGGAGCAAATAGTCGGAGGTTCTGGGATGACCTGTGGGAGAGCCATTCCTCAAACCTCAGTCCCCTGACTCCATGACCAGTGCTGGCATCATCTTGATGTTTGGTGTCCCAAAGGGCCATTTGGTGGCCTGACTCATCAGCCAGCTGCCTTCCCTCTGCCAATCACCATGTTCCCATCTCCTCTGTGCCTTGTAGACCAGACTGGAAAGCTCACCTCCAGTGTACGGAAAGGTCTTTTGAGAGGCATCAGTTTCTTTCACTGAGAGCAGCTTCAAATACTTGACTGAGTTTTTTTTTTTTTTTTTTTCTTGACTGAGTTTTCTTTTGAACTTTGGGAGTCCTCTTAAATGTTGAAATATGCGTAATGGAGTCTCTTCTGTATGAAGGAAAAACATGTTTGTTCGGAGAATAATTTAATCTCTGGCCAAAAAGCAAACCCTTCACCTTCAGGTATTCTCCCAGGCTATAAAATCCCCTTTCCTCCGGGAGCTGAGCTTTCTTGTGTGCCTGGCGTCAAGATGAGAGAGAATTTGGTGCCACCTTCCGGCCCGGTTATTTCTTTGAATCTCTGGGAATTGTTTGTGAGGAATCCAGGGAGAGGACAGCTTTTTCACTGTTTATAAGCTGGGGGTGCTGGTGAATTGGGGCAATTAGTGGAGACAGTCGGCTGCACACTTGGCGGGACCCAGGCTCAAATGTGTTTAAATGATGCAGGTGTGCTTCTTAATTAAGAAGGGATTTTTGCCAGAGGGAAAACACCAACTTCATTTCTGCGATGCACTTTCTGCCTCAAGGTGTGACCTGTAGCCATTTAGACTGAGTAGGTTGGCCTCTAAAGGGTTCCTACAAAAAAATGGAAAAAGTTTTTGTTGATCCTTTATCAGTGGAAGAGAGGAAATGAGTCTGTTGTATCATAGAAGGATGACAGGGGATCACTTTCATTTTTCACATTCCAGTGCCTTCATGGTCATACTCCTCATTAAAGTGTGAAAGCCAAGAGCCGTGGCTGGGGAGCTAATTACTGATCTGAGATAGTTTCAGAAAACAGTGTAAAGAACTTGCCTAGCTACAGATAATGACAATAATTGATAGCTGGGAGAAGGTGATTTTGTACAATGAGAATTCCAGCTGTAAACAATCACATCCATCTCTTTCCAGAATGTGAGAGGATTCAGGGGACATGGCATAGATTACCCCGTCGCAGGCAGATGTGCCTCTAAGAGTCACAGTGCCGCAAAGTGAAGAGGGGACTGAGATTCGAGCTTCAAACCCCCTCAAATCTCCTTTAATTTCAGCTATGACTTGTCCTAGCTGGATAATTTAATCAATTCTTCAGTTCATCTTTCAGGTATAAATACTATGTCAAATATAAATAGAAACATAATTAGAAAGTAAGACAATTTTTAAAAATCATGAGTGGGATTTTAGGGGCTTATCTTGAAAAGCTCAAAGAAGACGAAAGCGGGATGCCATGTCCAGGTGTGCAGGTTGTGTACTGCCCAACTCCAGGAGGTGCCATGTATGTCATGAACATCTCAGCTTTTTATATTTGTTAGGACAACTTTCCTGGCAAATCGCAATAATATATCTCTGGGAAAAGCATACCTTTATCTAATTTGCATACATGCGAAGTGTGGGCTAGGATTGTGACCACAATGGCTGCAAACTAACGTCCCCAGGGCAGCCTGTAGCTCTTGTTTGCTTGTATACTTGTCTGTTTGAACTGCAAATGGGGCTGCATGGCATTAAAAAAATGAAGCTTTGAATTTTTGCTAACACTGAAAAATCAGATACATTTACATAAAAAGCTGGATTCCTGGTTTGTCTCGGAAAAGAGACTTTCCCGCATAACAATAAATAGCTGTAGCTGGTGTTGAAGATTCCCTTTGGATAAGGACAGGGCTCTCAAGTTTACCATAATCCCAGCACACGTTATGAGATCCTTGACAGTGAGGGCCAACGTCAGTTGCTATTTACTATTACACTTGCCCTTTCTTTTTCTCATGGAATTAAGAGGGAAGAGATATAATTCTCCTGTCCATGTCTCTGTCAAACATTTGAAAACCAAACATAGGAGAGGGCATAGTTTTTCGATAAAACAAATGGCAGAGAGCATTTTTTTTATTGAAGGGAAGAATAGTCCCGTGTGTTTAATATACAAAGTGTGACTGTCGACTGAATAAAATATCCGGCCCCAGGAGGCATTTGAGTTCGTAAGCTCTGCATTGAAAAGACCTATGAAAGTGTAGTTTAAGGGACTCTTAATGGAAAAAACCTGAGAAAAAGGAACGGACCATCTTGATGGAAAAAAGCACTCCATTTGCATTTCTGCAGTCACACGCTGTATCCTAACTTTTCATTCCAGCCGTTGGGGACAGTCTGGAGAATGGGGCCCCCTCACCTCCAGGAGCCCCAATACTGCTCGCCCCAGGGCATGGATCACTGTTTGGTCATGGTCTGCATTGGTCACTGTGTGGGCATCTGCAGTGTCCACTGCTGCTCCCACAGCTGGGTACACGGCTCAGCACCTTGTAGGCATGCGTTAAAAAAATCACTGAATGTGACACCCGCGTTGGGAGAAGCAGGAAAGGTGCGGCTGTGGGGAGGCTGGCTCTGCAGCACAGGCAGAGGAGAGAATGATGCCATTTGGAATTTGGGGGTTGCAAGAAATGGAAGTCAATCTTGTTAAATTGAAGTGTGGTTGATGTAAAATGTTGTGTTAATTTCTGCTGTACAGCAAAGTGACTCAGTCATACACATATAGACTTTTTTTTATATTCTTTTCCTTTACGGTTTATTACAGCATATTGAATATAGTTCCCTGTGCTGTACAGTAGGACCTTGTGGTTTATCCATTCTAAACGTAATAGTTTGCATCTGCTAACCCCAAACTCCCCGTCCATCCCTCTCCCTCCCGCTCCCCCTCCCCGTTGGCAACCACAAGCCTGTTCTCTGTGTCTATGAGTCAGTTTCTGTTTTGTAGGTAGGTTCATTCGTGGCATATTTTAGATTCCACATATAAGTGGTATCATATGGTATTTATTTTTCTCTTTCTGACTTGCTTCAGCTTGGTATGATAATCTCTAGTTGCTGCAAATGGCGTTATGTTATTATTATTTTTGCGGTACGCGGGCCTCTCACTGTTGTGGCCTCTCCCGTTGCGGAGCACAGGCTCCGGACGCGCAGGCCCAGCGGCCATGGCTCACGGGCCCAGCCGCTCCTATTTCGTTCTTTTTTTATGGCCAAATAGTATTGAATCAATACTATTTATTGATTGTCCTATTGAATCAATCTTGTTTAACTTACACATAAAAGGAATGTACTGGAGGGCTATGGGACATTCTTAAACTAAAAGGAAACTCTGTAGGGCTTTTTCTTTGGACAGGATGGGGACCCAGGCAGCTCTGGGCGTTCAGGACACCATCAGGTCACCATACATGGGCTCTGTTTTCTGCCTCCAGTCAGTTGACGCAAGAGTGGGAGAAACAGAATCTGATTGGCTGTAGTTTGCGTCACTCACCAGAGGTGGGCGGGGAAACATGATTGATAGTCTCAGCCAGACCGGAAGCTTCGGTGGCAGGGGTCTCAGGAAGAAATGGGTCGGCCGGGCGAGGAAGCTCCAGCCTCAATGAGGGGAAGGTCTGCGTTCCGCGTGCGGGGCACCAGACACTTGTTCCCAGCCCTTCTTCCTTCCCGGGTTCTGGCGGACTCTGCTGGTCTCCCCTCCTCACCTGCAGCCATACTTACCCCCAGGTAGGTGGGGACCTGACCTGGTCGGTCCTACGTGGAACTTTCTAGTACTTGGTGATGCCAACCTGTGCTCGGCCCTGCGCACTCCTTCTTGGTTAGGTCTTTGTCTTTCCAGTTGGGAAAGAACCATAAACTTTGGAAATTCGGTGTCAGGAGTGAAAGTACGGTAACAATAGGTGTTTTTGTCGCTCACCCCATGAGCTACATGAGGTACTGTGCTGAGTAGTTTACCTGCATTATTCCATTTGATCCCCCCGTGATAGTAAAAATTAGAGGCTACAAGTCAGTAGCTGGTAGAGTTCAAATCTAAATCAGGTTGGTCCAAAGCCCAGGGTTCTACCCACCACACAGACTAGGTGACACACAGGAGCCTTTGGACTCTGAAGAAACTTCAGGCGGTTCTTAGGCTCTGAGTTATGGGACTTTTTGGATGCAGCTTGTCTAGTAAATTCCAGCTCACTGAGGGCTTGGAATTTGGGTTGTCATGTATAATTGTTGTTTGTTAACAATTTTTTTGGCAATGGAGTTTTCCTCCAGTTCCAACAGATGAGAGAACCCCTAAGTCTGGATTCTGCCCCACAATGCATCACGTTCTAATACTCCATGTCCTAAGCAAGGTGACTTGATAAAAGCCCGAACCGCCAGAGTTTCGTTTTTTTGTCGATTGCCAAGTTTTTACTGGTTGTTCAGAGGACATAGAGATTCTTCATAAATCCAAATTTATTCTGGGTAAGGGACTGTGCTTCATTCTGGGATTATATCCATTCATCTGTACCTTTTTGTGATAAAATGTCCTTTCTTGTGTGAAAAGGTGATGTTAGTAAATAACATTTTATGTTTAAATAACGTTTTGTGCCATTTCCAACAGTCCTTATGCCACTTTTTTGGGGAGGTGAAGTTTTGAAATGTTTCCAGGTCATGAAATTCAGAATTTGAACCATTGACCTGGATAGCCTTATCTGATAAAGGCATAGTAAATATATGCATCTGTAAGGTGCCGAAAGCTAGGACTATGAAGAGGAGTAAAAGAAAATATAAACACGGTTTAAAAATAAGTATACATAAGAGTAGAAAAAATTGGTCATTTTACTGTTTACTAGTACTTCATAGTACAAAATAGTCTGTTTTTTTCAACTTAGCCATTCTGGTGGGAGTACAATGTAAAGTCTATTTATTAAGTTTGGTTATTTATCCATTCTGGTGTTGAAAGACATTGAGGTTGCTTCTGAGTTTTTGCTATGATAATCAGTGTCACATTGAGCATTCTTGTACATCTTATTGTTTTCTATTATTATTTTTTATTTTAATAAATTTCAAACCCAGAAAAGTAGCGTGGTATAAAGAATACCTATACTCACTTCTCTTATGTTTAATAATTGTTAATATTTTGCTATATTGGCTTAACCTATTTTTTGGCCAAATTTAAAGTGAATTAGATATCATAGCATTTTACCCCAAAATATCCTAGTGTGACTCTCTAAAAAATGAAGATGTTTTCCTACATGAGCACAATTCCATATCACCCCTAACGACCTTAACAATAACCCCTTGATATCTTGTTCCATTGCAATTTCTCCTCTAGTCTCCCAAATGTGTCTCAAATCAGAATCCAATCAAGAATTCTACATCATACTTTACATTTGGTTGTTATATCTTGTCCTTAAAGTCTGTTTTGATTTAGGATAGTGACATCCGCCACCCACTTAACTTTGTCTCAATGACATAGATAAGACCAGTGTCCTATAGAACGGCTTACCTTTTGGATTTTGAGATTGCTTCCTTCTGATGATGCTTGACTTGTTTCTCTATCACCTAAAGTTTCTGCAAACTGCAAGTTATTTCTAAAGGCTTGAATAGATTCAGGATAAGCTTTTCGGCAAGAATAATTGGTAGGGATACCAAATGTATACTCCACATTGCATCATGACAGAAAACACGTAACATCTGGCTCTCCTCGCCCCACGCCGCCGCCCATATGAGCTGCTAATGTTGATTATTGGCTTAAGATTGAGGGAGTCACATCCTTGCATTATACAGTTACAGATTTCCTCTTGAAAGTAGAAAGTGATCTTGAAGTACTTCAAGAGGAAGTGTATGTTGGCACCAGGCAAATGTCCAGCTCCTCGTCATTTGCCCTAATTGCTGGTCCTTGTCTCAATCGAGTATTTCCTTTGC
Organism: Grampus griseus; assembly: GCF_964374135.1. NCBI lineage: Eukaryota > Metazoa > Chordata > Mammalia > Artiodactyla > Delphinidae > Grampus > Grampus griseus. The sequence continues at coordinate 82,342,932 of NC_139008.1, read as the reverse complement.
GGTTGCAGAATTTCATTTGCAAATTCTACCATATATTCTACATTGATGAACTGACATTCTTCTGTAAAGAAGAGATTTCTTTCCTTTACTGGGGTTATAGGATTTTAGTTCCTACTGGAAGTGTAGGCCAAATGCTTCATTCTTTCCCATTAATTACCAATTTTTAGAGTAAGGAGATGGTATTATAGTTCTCTCCAATGATGGCAGATAAGTTTGTTTTGTTTTGTTGGCACCCTTCTTATGTGTCAGTATGGATTCATGGATTTTTACATATTTGCTCTGTTTCAATCAATTACAGCCATTATTCTTTTTCATGCCCCACTTGTCTCAACTTTGGCCTTTGGGCACCCCTTCCTTTGGACATGAACCCATTATTCACTGAATGTTTTCTTGCTTTCTGGAACAACTATATGTCCTAGATTGTACTCATGTTCTTGTGCAGAAATGAAAATGATTGTCTAGGCTTAAGTCTGAAAATTAGAACTGTTGGATTATGTGCATTTAATATTTTGAAAAAGAACGTCAAATTGCCCTCCTAAATACAGAACCAATTTACTGTTCCCCCCGCACCGTGAGAGTCCTGGGAGGACCCGATCACCCTTCACTCTCATTAGCTCTTGAGATTATTAAACTTCAATAATTTTTCCAATCAGGTGTGTGAAAATGGTATTTCATTGGTGTTTTAATTTCCTTTTCTAGTCATATTTAGCATATTTTTTAGCATATATTTATTTACCGTTTGAAAATGGTATTCTTTCATTTCCTTCCTTAATTCTTTACCTGTTTTTAAGCGGGTGACTCTCATTTTCTTTTTTTTAAAAACTTACCTATTACGTCATTTAAAGTAAACGCATGCACAGGATTTTTATTAGTGGCAGTTACCAAAGTTAGCTTGTTCTCCATTGCTTCCACTAGGTGTCGCTGTCCACCTGTTTGGAGACTAGAGAGCCATCCTGGGTAGCAGGGAGGAAGTGTGTGGTTAAGATTTATAGAAGCCCATTTGGGCTTCCTTCTGCCTGCTTGGGCATACAGCGCTCGAGAGACAAACGCGTTATATCAGCAATTCAACCTGTACATAAATGTGTTTTTTTTTGATTAAACTTAGATCAAAATCAGGTCGAATGGCAGTATGCCCTTCTGTTGGTCCTTTTAAGTCTCCAGAAAATGTCTTTCACTTAAAGGCAGGCAGAGGAATGACCACCAGCCACCTTTAAAGACCTCAGGACAGACCTGCACAGAGATTAAGACTCTTTGGCCTTTTGGAGGATGAAATATTTCGTCTTGCTGAGAAACCTGTTGGTGATAAAATATGCATCTGGTTTTTGGTAAGATTGTGGATATGACAGGCAATCTGATTTCTCTCTTTTCATCTGTAAGCTGTTTTCAACCTGCAGGGGCTTTGCTTTTGCTCCTTTACTATTAATTGGAGAAAAAAGCCCTGAGTGAATTATACTGATTAAAGCCTAATCCTTCATAGGAGTTATATCTATTTTTAAAAACTTTTTGGACTGTAATATACAAATGAGAGTGCCCAAATCATAAGTGTACAGCTTAGATTTTCACATGCTGAACACATCCGTGTAAGGGGCACCAATATCAGGAAACGGAAGGTGACCAGCCACGCCAAAAACTCTGGATCCTTCCTCCTCTGTTCCCACCCCCCCAAAGTAACCACCACCCTGACTGCTGTATCCAGAGATCAATACATTAAGTTCATGGACTCAAACAGTATGCACTTCTGTGAGTCTGGCTTCTCTCTCTCTCAGTATTTTATTTGTGAGATTGATTCGTATTGAGTATACTTGTAATATTTTTCATTGCATTATAATATTCCATTGTGTGAACATGCAGTGATTTATTCTATTACTGATGAGCGTTCGGGAAGTTTTTAGTTTTTGGCTATTGTGAATAATACTGCAGTGAACATTCTAGGGCACATCTTTTGAGGAACATATGTGGAATTCCTGGAACCTCAGGTGGCCTGTGCTCAGCTGTGGATACTACCAAAGACAGTTTTCCAGAGCGGTTTGTGTCCACCGACACATCGTGTTTGAGAGTTCAGGTGTTTTGAATCCTCCCCAACCCTTGGTATTTCTGTCTTGTCCATCTTAGCTAGTCTGGTGGGAGTATCGTGTGAGGTCGATTTATTAAGGTCACTTATTTAGTATGGGGATGTTGAGGGTTAAGTTCTCTACCCACCTGAGAAATCAAGGAAATATAATATTTGTAAAAGAAAGCAGAGGTGGAAAAAGGGATGACTAGAGCTTAAAACATGTATTAGCTCATGGATTGCTGTTCAGGAAAAACTGTAAGTGAATTTACTCTGATGGAAGATGTAGTTTTAAAAAATCTCCCACCCACCCATACTCATTCCTGTAAAAGCAGAAAAGAAACACGGTGTAGTTTCCTTCTTTCTTAACTTTCAAAATGATAATTGCTGTTTTATTCTGATTATAAGAAAGATCCATGATCATTATAAAATTTCAAATAATATAGTACAACAGAACCTTGAGAAAATGAATGTTGATATAACCCAACTGCTGATTGACTCTCTTTTCTTCTATTCAGTTGTCAAGTGGGGTTGAGCTAAAGGGTTTAACTTTTTTAAGGAAGGGGGGAAAGGTGGAGGGGCACAGCTCGTCTGTGGAAAAGGCAGGTGACCCCATCTCAAGCTACCCCATTCCGGGAAGCGGGGAGGCAGAGGGAGGGCCCCAGGGCCACTGGACTTCTCCTGGCTCTGTTTTCCTGCATCAGGCTGGTGAAGTGGGTGCCGGCTCACAGCGAGATTCCTAATTCTTGTCAGAACAACTGGGCCCCAAACCCCAGATTCCTCCCGTGTTGTTTTGTCCAGAGCAGGCTCCTGCCACCAGGTGGCGCCCTGTGCCAGCCGGCTCTGGATGGCTTTGGAGCCGGGACCTGGTTGTGGAACTCCTGGTGGGCTGGCCCTGAAGCCCACCTTGGTCGTTCATCACAGTTATGGGTGAGTGGACTTGACAAAGAGGAGAGGCCAACCCAGTCTGCGGGTAGGGAACGATTTTGGGGCGTTTGCTTGCATATGGGTGAGCAGATCACTTTGAAATCAAAGTTGTAAGTGGCAAATGAGGACAGGTTGAACAATGGCCTTGAATGCTGAGGTCATGATTTTGGACTTTGTCCTGAGGGCAGTGGGGACCACTGCTGCTTTGTAAATAAAGAAGAGGCAGAATCAAAGCAGTTCTTTAGCAGAAGAATTCCTTTCTGAAAGACATTACAGCAGAGCAAGAGGTAGGAGAACATGCGTGAGTTGGGATCATGACCTCTGCATTCAGATAGCTTGGTTTCCAGTCCTTGCCTCTGCTGCTCACTAGCAGCATGGTGTGGCTCAGTTTTCTCATCTGCAGAATGGGAACACTTACTACCTACCTCATAGGTTTACCATGCAGATTAAGTCAATTGATTATTAAATGGTAAACATTATGCAATGCTTTGAACAGTGCCTGACGCATGCTATGTTCCTGATTACTCTTACCTGCCATTTTTGTTATATTGAATAGAGCCTGCCTCTCTCCTCTCTGTTTTTCGCCTTCCTAATTTGCAATTCTTCCTGCCTTGGGGAAACATTTGCTTTCCTCCTGTACTATGTGTCTGATATTTCTTAGGAGAACTTGGCTTCGTCATCCTCAGGCCATGGGTTTGTTTTCTAGACCTCAGCTAAAGGCCACCAATGAGTAGAAATTGCTGACATATTTTACTTCTGTTGTGTGATGTCCTTTGATGTTAACCTTTATCTTTGCAAAACTGCTGCTTCTTCCTTAAAATGTAGGATACTACTAGCATCCTTTTCTTAGGGTTGTTCTGAGGATTGAACAAGTGCTTGTATGTGAAGAGCCTAACGCAGTGCCTGCAACCAAGTGTTCAGTGAAGTGCTAACTGTGGTCTTTCTGTCCCTCTTTAGAACTCTGGCTCAGGCCACCTCTTGCGCCTGGGATGTCATCCCCCCAACTCTCTTCCATCTTCTCCTATTGAATTACCACCTGTCTTATAGCCAGAAAATGACTTCTCCGTGAAATTTGGTTTCTTCTCTCTGTAAGCAATCTCTTCCTTCTTTAGCATTTATTTTCTGTACCACTGTATTAGTCTGCTGCAGCTCCTATAACAAAATACCATAGGCTGGGTGGATTAAACAATAGAAATGTATTTCCTCACAGTTTTGGAGGCTGGGATTCCAAGATCAAGGCATCAGCAGGCTTGGTTTCTCCTGGGGCCTCTCCTTAGCTTGCAGACGGCCGCCTTCTTGCTGTGTCCTCACATGGTCTTTTTCTCTGTATGTACACACCCCCCTGATTTCTCTTCCTCTTCTTATAATGACACCAATTCTATTGGATTAGGGCCCTAGTCTTATGCCCTTACTTAACCGTAATCACCTCTTTTTTAAAAAAATTTATTTTGGCTGCGTCGGGTCTTAGTTGCAGCGTGAGGGAGCTTCGTTGCGGCACGTTTAGTTGCGGCACACGGGATCTGTAGTTGCGGCATGTGGACTCTTGTTGCAGCATGCAGACTCTTAGTTGTGGCATGCATGTGGGATCTAGTTCCCCGACCAGGGATCGAACCCGGGCCCCCTGCATTGGGAGTGTGGAGTTTTACCCAGTGGACCACCAGGGAAGTCCCCATAATCACCTCTTTAAAGGCCCTATCTCCAAATACAGTTACATTGGGGGTTAGGGCTTCAACATAATGAATTTTGGGGGAACACAGTTTAGTCCATAATAAATACTCATTTCACACTCATCATATCTTAGCTTGCTTTACAATAATTTGTGTGCTCATCACATATAAATAAGATGATTATGCTATGTCAGATAATTATTTGGCAAATATAATTTCTTCCTTTCCACCTCCATGGGTGGAGTACATTCCTCTGCCCTTGGGTTTGGCTATGTGACTTTCTTTGGCCAATGGGAAGTTAGCAGATGTGAGCAGAGTCTTGAAATGTGCTTCCCAGGTTAGCGTTGCCCCTTAAGTGATTGCATTTCTCCGTGAACAGAACGTGCCTCTGTAGCTACCCGGCCAAGGAGGATGAGAGACATGGGGAGTAGACCTGGGCCCAACCTGCACCCTGAAACCAAGGCCAGCTGAATTCCAGCTCCCCTGCGGGTGTGTGTGCAGGAAATAAATGCTTATCGTTGGATGCCCCGGAGTTTTGGAAGGATGCCCCTGGTTTTTTATGTAACATTATTAGGGTAACAGCTGACCAATATGATAAGTATTTATTAATTCCTTACCACGTTCAAGAAGCAGTGCCCAACAGTTTATATGCATGATTAGCCCATTTAATTGTCAAAAGATCCCTACAATGTAGATGATGCTTATTTTCTCCATTTAATAGGGGGGGAAACTGAGTCAAAGAGGTTTTACCCGGGGCCATGCAGCTCGTAGCAGAGCCAGGATTTGAACCGGAAGCAGTCATTTTTTTCAAAGCCCGGATTGGCATTTCCTAGGTTCTGGCTCCTGCTTTAATGCCATCTCTACCCCAGAGAAAGCTGCTATTTGTAGCATCTTCCCTAACACCTTGGGGAGGGGAATGTGGACCCAGTAGGTCTTTTTTAATTGTCTGGATCAAGCTGTGGGGAATTACTTTCTCTTTGAGGTGCTGCAGCAGCAAGATGCATCCTGAAGCATCGTCTATGCTACAGGCAGCCTCTGCGAAAGCTCATTTGATCTACAGGATGAATCTCCCAAATCTCTCCCCAACCAAGTGCGGGAGATTTTCAATAACTCTACTGCACTTGCTTCCTGTACCTCGCCTGCCCAGCAGACAGCACGGCATGTCTTTGTCTTTTTTTTTTCCCCACCGCTGCTTCTTTCTTGGTCTTTTTTCTACCTGTTTGCTGATTCTTGGTTTGGGGGCAGACGGTTGAATCAATTAATAGAGGATTTGCAGAATCACAAGTGTGGTTATTAAAGGATGGTGTAATTAACTTCTTCAGACTAATTGAAAATTTTCATTTAGAAGGAGAAGCCAAGTGCCTCCTTGCTTAAATGATTCTCACATAAAACAGCCCTCATGAAAAGATTCTTTAATGTATATCCATAAACCAGAGACCTCTAGGCTGCCACAAAACTTTGGGAAAAGAAGTAAGCCATTTCTCTTTCTCTCTCTCTGTCCTCCCCCATCTCCTGAGCTGTCCTCAGAGTCATACAGCTTCCTGCACCGTATTGTGCTGCTTCTCAAGCCACGGAACAAGGTCAGGAAAACTGGGTCAGAGGAAAGAGCATCAGACACGATGCGCCTTTTGATGGGGAGAGCAGAGAAAAGAGAGGTAAATAGTGGGTATCTGAGGCTCTTGTTGGCCTGGCATTTCACGCTGCTTCTATTGGTGCTAGCGGTTCCTTGATTTCCACCTGGGGAACTGTACCTCCCACTCGGTCTTGGGTGGGGCTTTCCCATCCTCAGGCTCCAGGGTTGCTCACATGACCCAGGTCTGTCCAATCAAATGACTGCACTTCCTCGTCTCAGGAAGTCACTGGTGCAGGAGTTAGCATGTGACACCCGCCCCCGCCCCCCGCCCACCACCAATGGACCAGTGAAGCACAGTCTGAGATCTCTGCTGAAACTACGGAGCATGAAAAGTTTAGTTCCACCTGGGATTGGTAAGCTGCTGGGGTGTCTGCCTGCACCTCTTGGTGCCATTTCGGCCATTGGGAAGGAGAAGCATACCCGAGAATAAAGCTGACATCTAGGAAGGCGGGCTCAAGGAGTAGATGTCACTGAACCATTTGAGGACCTGGATCCTTCTCGCCGGAATTAGCCTTTGCCCCTGAACTTTCCAGTTGTATGTGTCAACATATTTATGGGATTTTGTTTTTTTTTTCTCTTAACCCAGGATTGGGTTGGGTTCTCTCCTTTCCAACTCACAGACTGTCTAATGTCTAAGACAGTAATTAGATAGGAAAGTGTCGGCTCTGGGTTACAACAAAGGGCAAGTTATGCTAATCATCGTAGGTGGTGACATGTTTGAGGCGCGCCTCTCGAGCTGGGGGTGTAGCTGCTTTTGGAAACCTAGAGGGTGCCGACAATTACTAGGGGGCTTTTGGCCTGGCCTCAGGGATTCTTGGGGGTGAGTTCCCGTCTTTGTGAAGGCCAGTGGAGGGCATCGGCCAAGGACACACAGTCGTGGGCCTTCACTCCTGCAGACAGACTCTGACCGCAGCAGAAGGCCTGTGATCTTGGGCTCTGTGGCCAGCAGACTTGGGTTTGAAGCCCAGTTCTGTTGCCTGCAGGGAGGGTGGTGGGGACAAAGGATGGCTCTTTCTGAGCTGCAGTGTTGTCACATGTGCAGTGGGAATAGTAACTGTATCTGCTTCATGGTGATGCGCTGAAGGCTCTATGGGCTTGTGTTTATGGCGCGCTTAACCCAAGGCTTGGCGTTGGGCGGTGCTACGCGTGTTGGCTATTATTGCCCAAGGCAGGCTTCTCACTAATTACTGTATTTAATGGAGAATTGGGACACTCAGAAGTGTCTTGACCACAGGTGATCTCAGCCCATCAGGGGGAGGAGTTTTTAGTAAGGAGAAAGTCTGTATGCCTCTGTTACCCACAGCTTACTCAAGCTCCTAAGAAGGAAATCAGTTGGGATTTTTCATGATGAAAATGATGTCAACTTACGCTTGCTACATGCCGGCACTGTGCACAGAGCTTCAGCATGCTTTACTCAAGCCTTGTGTCTGGAGCAGTCAGTGCAGATGGTTCCTGGGTCCACCAGAGGGCACAATGCAATGAGATTTCCGTGGGTGGCCACAGGAATTCTTGAGGCCAGGAACACTTGGGTGATGAGAAGAACCATGACTGACAGTAGCGAGCAGCAGGGGAGCAGCCCGCAGCCTCACCCCTGCAGGCAAACTCGGAACTTCAGCTGAATGGTAAAGATCTTTGTTTAGGGGCTTCCGTGGTGGCGCGGTGGTTGAGAGTCCGCCTGCCGATGCAGGGGACACGGGTTCGTGCCCCGGTCCGGGAGGATCCCACATGCCGTGGAGCGGCTGGGCCCGTGAGCCATGGCCGCTGAGCCTGCGCGTCCGGAGCCTGTGCTCTGCAACGGAAGAGGCCACAACAGTGAGAGGCCCGCGTACCGCCAAAAAAAAAAAAAAAAAAAGATCTTTGTTTAATCCTTACGAGAACCCCAAGTAGTAGACATGATTATTTTCTCTATTTTATACTAAGAGGAAAAATGTTTGGCGAGATTGTGTTACGTTCCTGCAGTGGCACCTAGCTTGTGGGAGGTGCAACTGGGATTTAAACTGAGGTCACTTAATGGCTTAACCACTGAACCGTTCTGTGGTTGATTTGGTCTTAGCCACCAGAAAGGGAAATGCTGGACCCCCCAGCGGATGTCCTGTATCAGTCTTTCCTTCAGAACCAGCCTGGTTTCCCTCTGCCATGATATGTATAAGCCTGTTTTTCAAGGAAGCAAGAGAAGGTTTGGTGGTCCCCACCTCATAGTGGCTAACGACTGGCAGCTAGTAAATATTCGTTAGACAAGTAACTGATTAAATCGAAAGGTACCTTCAGATCTGGAAATGCCATGTTCCTATGCCCGGGTCCATTTAGCAAAATGCCCAAGTTCATGGGATTCAGAGCCAGCCTGCCTACTTTCAAATCCTGGCCTCTCCCTTCACACCCAACGTGATTTGATCCCAGTTACTTGGCCTCGCTCAGCCTCAGTTTGCTCATCTGTAAAGTGAGGATCCTGGAGACATCTCTGTTTACATAGGGTCATTATGGGCACTGAATGAAATAATGCATCATGTCTGGCATGTGGTAAATGCTCAGCAAGCGTTAATTTCCTCCATGATCTCAGCTGCCTTTCCCTAAGCTCCGCAGGAATCCTCCCACGTGATGGACTTTTCCATCCTAACTGCCTGTCACTTCCTCCTCTTATCCTTGTTCCATTCTCTTAGACATGCAGGGAGAGAGCAATTTAATTTTAAAATTAGCGTGTATCTTTGCCTCTCCACCTAGGCCCTGTGTCATTATAGTAGCTGGTGTTTATCTGAAAAAGCTCTTTGGTTAATAATACGCTATCGAGTTGCTATGGAGCACTGATTGTGAGACAGCCAGGAAAACAGCGCTAAGGAAACACAGCCATCACCTTTTCTTCTCTTTGCCTCGCATGCTGTCTGTAAGGAGCGCACAGCTTCTCTTTCTGTAGCTAACGCACAGATGGAAGGAGCAGGTAATACATATCATGAAGCTGATGGATTTCCAGGGACCCCGAGAAGGAGGCAGGGAAGCTACCGGGAAAGCCAGAGCAGTGTGTGGGTGAACCTCAAAACCGGCCTCCTCACCCTCTGCAGGCATGAAAGTAGGATGAGCACCCCGACGGAGGAAGGTTAGGTTCTGAATCCCCGTAGTGGCTGGGAAGGCTTTTCATTTGGGGAGGCTGGCATCGCCTAGTGGATGGAAATTTTATAAAATCAACTGTTGCTGGGTTCTGGGGTGTATTTCCAACTGTTGGAGCTGATGAAGTTTAGAGGGGAATGAAGTCTTCAGATGGGTCCACGGTGTAGTGAAAGGAGCACCAAGGCCAGGGCAGGTGGGCTCTTTTGTCCCGCATTCCTCGCCTCAGAAGAGAAATTTCCTTTCCAGGCCTCAGTTTCTCCTTTTGTAAAAATGAGTAGCTTGGGTTAGTTCTCAGAAATGATGCATGACATTTATTAAGTGCTTAGTCTGTCCCAGGCATGACTGATCAATACCCTTGATCAGTACCCTTGATATATATTAACTCATTTAATTCCCACAGCAAACCATTTCCCTATGCAGACAGGAAAACCAAAACACAGAAGGTATTGTAAGTGATCGCCCAGTGTCAGTTGTCGAGCTGGGAACTGGACCGTGGCTCTCTGGCTCCTGCCACTGCCAAGCCCAGCCACTCCGCCACGTGGCCTTCTGATGGGATTCTGTGTCTGTACCGTGGGCATAATACACCATCTTTGTTCCAGGGTCGATGTGAGGATTGAATGCACAGTCACACACAAAACACCATATTTCCCTGGAGAACCCATCTCAGTATATGGTTCTGGGTGGGTTTACCTACCCTGGCCCCAGATGTGAACGTGGGATGCAGGCATGACCTATGAGAATTCTGTATCCCCATTAGTTCAGGGATGGTTGAGTCGCTCTAGTTAGGAAATCAAGCCTAGTCCTAGATCATGATGTAACTACAGTTTTGGAAAAGAGAAGCTCTCCTGCCTCTGGGGGTTGTCAGTTTCGCTAGATGTTAAGTCTGTACTCCTTAGAGCTCTCCCATAGAGAGGCTACTTGATATAAGGCTAAAAGGGAGGAAAAAAGAACAGAGGGAGAGAGGAGGAGAGAGAGAGACTCGGGGAGGGCAGAGAGAGAGAGAGAGAGAGAGAGAGAGAGAGGGTGGGGGCAGAGAAAGACTGATTCCTGATGACATCATTAGAATCCCCAGATCAGCCGTGCCTGGACCAATCGGTTATTGAGTAATAAACCTTTTGTCCTTAATATAGTTTGAATATAGCTTCCGTTTCTTGACACTGAAAAAAATCATGCCTTATACACCTCACATCACTGATCTTGGCAAAAAAGGGGGAGGTTGTAGATTGTAGCTCCAACCTTTGTCACACATTCGGCCATTGTTCTCAGTCACGGTTTCTCAACCTCAGTACAGCTGCCGTTTGGGGCCAGGTTATTCTTTGCTGTGGGAGCCGTCCTGTGCATGTAGGGTGTTTAGCAGCACCCCTGGCCTCCACCCACTAGTGCCAGGAGTAACTCCGGCCCCTAGCCCTCTTCAGTTGAGAAGTACTGGTGTAGATAGATCCAGATCTGATTTCTCTTAAAACCTGTTTCTTGGATCACATTTTTTTCAGTAGGCCTAGGAGCGTGCTTGGTGGGGAAAGTTGAGGTCTTTCAGAACTTATGCGCGAGGCAAGCGTGATCAACGGCAAGGGTCTGCAGGAGAAAGGGGTGCAGGGGGCAACGAGTGCTCTGTGTTTGGGAGGATGTGTGATGAGCAACGGATAGGCCACTGAAAGTTTGAGTCGTTTAGCTCTGAGGTTGTCAAGCACTTCCTGGGAACAGCCCTTGATCGCTAGTTAGGGTGTGTGACACCGGTGACAGCCATCCACCCGGCCCGGCAGAAAGGGCTAGGGCTGCAGACAGAGCCCGGATGGAATGGCATCCTACAAGGTCGCAGATTCACTGCCTTCCAAAAACATGTTCTATCTGAACAATCCCTTAATTAATCTCAAAGCGAGCTGCCCCCGCCCTTGACTGAGCCACTCCTGCATGGCTATAATGGCCCTTTTTCAGGGGAGCCTTTCCTGCTGGCCCCTCCTGACGGGCTTAAGGGCCTCTGTGTAATGGTTGCTGTGGAGCTCCACCCACATCCCCTGGGTCTCTCTAACTGCTCGGAGGCTTCGGGGGCTCCTACCCTCCACCCCTCTAACAGCAACTCCGCACTGAAGGACTTCCTTTGGGCTACTGGAGCCACCTTGCCCACAGCCAAGGAGACCCAGGAACGTCTAGGTTTGTGTCTCCCAGCACGGCCCTTTGCTGAGGGCTGATGGCGTGGAGTGTGAAACCCTGGCTTGCTGGCCTTAGGTTGAGACAACTCTGAGCCATAACTTGCACTCCTGTGGCCCCTGCGGGGTCAGGCTGAAGCTGCCCACTTTGTGACCTTGCAGGAGGTTGCCCTTTGCTTGGCCCTCGCCCTTTCCCTCTCCTGCTTCTGTCTTCCATTGTCTTGCTGGTGTACCCGGAGGAGCGATACATCACTTTCACATCAAGACACCCTACCTCAAACTCCCTGTTATTGCTCTCCTAAGGCTGGGGACTCTCCTTTGTAGTCTTTATCAGAACTTTAAGTTAAATACCAATTTATTTATTGTCGGTCTCCTCCAATAAAACACCCTTCAGGAAGGCAAAGATCATTGTCTATTGATCACTGAATTGCCAGGGCCGAGTACAAGAAATGCATTATTATTTTTTTATTAATAGCTACATAAATAGTAGTCCTAGCTCTCTTATTAATAGACAGTAAGTTATTCGAAGTCAGGACCCATGTCTGAGAAACTTGATATTCTCCGCTTCATCTGTCACCGGGCTTTGCTGCTGAGAGATCATCCAGTATTATTGAATGAATAAATGATATTGAATGCTAACATTGGGAATTCCCTGGCAGTCCGGTGGCTAGGACTCCACACTTCCACTGTGGGGGGCCCGGGTTCAGTCCCTGGTCGGGGAACTAGGATCCTGCAAGCCGTGTGGCGTGGCCAAAAAAAAAAAAAAAAAAAATTAAAAAATGAATGCTGACCTTTATTGAGCACTTTCTCCGTGTCCGGACTTGTTCCAGGTTCCTCCCCTGTGGTACCTTCCTGGGTCCTTACAACGATCCCTTGATTTAGAAACAATGACCATCCTCATTTTATGGGTTAGAACTGAGGCACAGAGAGCTTAGGTGGCTGGCCCAAAGACATGCAGCTAGCACACCGCAGAGCAGGATTATGAATTCGGGTTCTGTCTGACGCCAAAACCCTCCGTGCTTTGCTAGCTTCCTAAGTTGGAAGGAATTCTGAGTGGTATGTTGCTTTGAGTCATTCATCCTCTTAAACTGTTTGCTGTGACTCAGGTCTTGAAGTGAGTAGGGCTTAGGCTGAATCAGGTAGGAATAAATGACATCATAGCCCAAGGTTGTGGCGACTTTGTTGCCCACTCTTGCGCCTTATCTTCACTGCTAGGACATCGCTGTTGAAGGAGATCTGTCGTTATTGACAGCACTTGTTATCCTCAGAACAATGCCTTTGAAGTATTGATTGATTCGTGGCATTAACTCAGTAGGTAAGAGCGTGAAACTAATGAGAGCAAGGTTGTAGCAACTGTTGATGGTTAGTCCTTAGTCATAAGAAGGACCCAGGAGAAGCTGGTAAGGGGATCAGCATGGACCATCCTTATCACTAGACACACGGTGCAGTGTTGCTGATAACCAAGTGCATATTAGTCAGTACACCTTTGCTTGCAAGTGACAGATGCTAGTTCAAAGTGACCCCAGCAACATGGGGAATTTATTGGCTCAAATAATCAGAAAGACCAGGGATTGGTCCTGACTTCAGATATAGCTGGATCCATAAGTTCAAACTGCTGTGGGGACCCCAATTCTCTCCATCTTTTGGCTCTGCATTTCTCTGAATTGGCTTCACCCTCAACTGTCTTCACCCTCCTTATTCTGTGTGGCAACAGAGGAGGTCATTGGCAGCTCCAGGCTAAAGTATCTTCAGTGCTCACAATCTCATCAGGAGTGAGAGCCTTCCCTTTTCTTTCCCGGAATAAGGATGCTGATTGGCCCCGTTTGGGTCATGTGCCCTACCATGGGCCAATCACTGTGTTCAAAGTCAGAGGGCTCTTATTGGCCAGCCTGAGTCACATGACCAACCTGTGAGCGGGAGGTGGACCTGTGATTGAGCTGTGTCTACCGGATGATGGCAGCTTATCAGAGTAAGAGAAAGATATTGCCAGGGAAGGGGTGGGGGGAAGGGGGTAAAGGATTCTAGGCCGAAAATAGTGCCACCATCTCTCTCAATAGATTTCTTGTTAAAGACATTAAATTCACCAATTTATAACTGACCAGCTCCCCCTTTGTAGCTTTGATAAAATTTGGCACGATGAAAAGAATTTTATAATTCTCTGATACCATATCAATTCTCAAATGATGACATTATCTAAAATTTTTTTAGATGTTAATGGGACTCTGTAGAGTAATTCTAATGAGTACTATCTAGTCCTTAAAACAAGTTTGTTTTACCTCTGAAAAAACACTTTGATAACATTTATTTATGCTATAACATACATTTGAAAAGTATCAAGCTACACTCTTTTAAGAATATTATAAAGTTCAGTCATTTCTATATTTCAGAGCCGTGTTTAAGCCCAACTTCTCTTTTCTAGATGTTTTAGTGTCTTTTTTCATGTTTTTCATTTTAAGTTACAGGTTTCAGATCAGCTCTTTTTTTTAAATTGAAGTATAATTGACATATAAGATTATATTAGTTTCAGATGTACAGTATAATGATTGGATATTTGTGTACATTGTGAAACGATTACCACAAGTCTAGTTAGCATCCATCACCACACACAGTTCCAGAATTTCCTTTCTTGTGCTGAGAGCTTTTAAGATCTTCTTTCTTAGCACCCTTCATATATGCAGCACCGTGTTATTAACTGCAATCCCCATGCTGTACATTATATCCTCATGACTAATTTATTTTATAACTGGAAGTTTGTACCTTTACCTACCTCTTCCCCACCTGACTCTCCCGCCTCTGGCAATCACCAGTCTGTTCTCTGTATCTGTGAGCTTGGTGTTCTCCTTTGGATTCCACATATAAGTGAGGTTGTACAATATTTGTCTTTCTCTGTCTGACTTATGTCAGTTAGCATAATGCCTTCAGGGTTCTTCCATGTTGTGGTAAATGGCAAGATTTTCTTCTCTTTTATGGCTGAATAATATGCTGTGGTATATGTGTACCACACTTTCTTTCTCCATTTGTTTGTCGATGGGCACTTAGGTTGTTTCCGTAACTTGGTTATTGTAAATAATGCTGCAGTGAACATGGAGGTGCATAAATCCTTTCAAATAGTGGGTTTGTTTTTTTTTTTTTGGATACATACCCAGAAGTGGAATTGCTGGATCATTTGGTAGTTCTACTTTTTTTTTTTTTTTTACATCTTTATTGGAGTATAATTGCTTTACAATGGTGTGTTAGTTTCTGCTTTATAACGAAGTGACTCGGTTATACATATACATATGTTCCTATTGCGTCTCCCTCCCTCCCACCCTCCCTATCCCACCCCTCTAGGTGGTCACAAAGCACCAAGCTGATCTCCCTGTGCTATGCGGCTGCTTCCCACTAGCTATCTATTTTACGTGGTAGTGTATATATGTCCATGCCACTCTCTCACTTTGTCACAGCTTACCCTTCCCCCTCCCCATATCCCCAAGTCCATTTTCTAGTAGGTCTGTGTCTTTATTCCTGTCTTACCCCTAGATTCTTGATGACATTTTTTTTTCTTAGATTCCATATATATGTATTAGCATATGGTATTTGTCTTTCTCTTTCTGACTTACTTCACTCTGTATGAAAGACTCTAGGTCCATCCACCTCACTACAAATAACTCATTTTCGTTTCTTTTTATGGCTGAATAATATTCCATTGTATATATGTGCCACATCTTCTTTATCCATTCATTTGATGATGGACGCTTAGGTTGCTTCCATGTCCTGGCTATTGTAAATAGAGCTGCAATGAACATTTTGGTACATGACTCTTTTTGAATTATGGTTTTCTCAGGGTATATGCCCAGTAGTGGGATTGCTGGGTCATATGGTAGTTCTATTTGTAGTTTTTTAAGGAACCTCCATACTGTTCTCCATAGTGGCTGTACCAATTCACACTCCCACCAGCAGTGCAAGAGGGTTCCCTTTTCTCCACACCCTCTCCAGCATTTACTGTTTCTAGATTTTTTGATGATGGCCATTGTGACGGTGTGAGATGATATCTCATTGTAGTTTTGATTTGCATTTCTCTAATGATTAATGATGTTGAGCATTCTTTCATGTGTTTGTTGGCAGTCTGTATATCTTCTTTGGAGAAATGTCTATTTAGGTCTTCTGCCCATTTTTGGATTGGGTTGTTTGTTTTTTTGTTATTGAGCTGCATGAGCTGCTTGTAAATTTTGGAGATTAATCCTTTGTCAGTTGCTTCATTTGCAAATATTTTCTCCCATTCTGAGGGTTGTCTTTTGGTCTTGTTTATGGTTTCCTTTGCTGTGCAAAAGCTTTGAAGTTTCATTAGGTCCCATTTGTTTATTTTTGTTTTTATTTCCATTTCTCTAGGAGGTGGGTCAAAAAGGATCTTGCTGTGATTTATGTCATAGAGTGTTCTGCCTATGTTTTCCTCTAAGAGTTTGATAGTGTCTGGCCTTACATTTAGGTCTTTAAGGTAGTTCTATTTTAATTTTTTGAGGAATCTCCATACTGTTTTCCATAGCGATTGCTTCAATTTACATTCCCACCAACAGTGCCCCAGTGTTCCCTTTTCTCCATGTCCTCTCCAAAACTTTTAATCTCTTGTCTTTTTGATACTAGCCCTTCTAACAGGTGTGAGGTGATTCCTCATCGTGATTTTGATTTACATTTTCCTGATGATTAGTGATGTTGAGCATCTTTTCATGTACTTGTAACCATTTGTATGTCTTCTTTGGAAAAATGTCTATCCAGGTTCCCTGCCCATTCTGTAATTGGATTTTTTCTTTTTTTCTTTTTTTTGCTACTGAGTTGCATGAATTCTTTATATGTATTTTGGCTATTACCCGGTTATCAGGTATGTGATTTGCAGATATTTTCTCTCATTCAGTAGGTTACCTTTTCATTTTGTTGATGGTTTCTTTTCCTTTGCAGAAGCTTTTAGTTTGATGTAGTCCCATTTGTTGATACTTTTTGTTGCCTTTGCTTTTGGTGTCAAAACAATTTTTTTTGTGTATGTGGTAAAACACACATAACATAAAATTTACCATCTTACCCATGTTTAAGTGTATAGTTCAGTGGTATTGAATCCATTCATAATGTTATGCAGCCATCACCACCAACCATCTCCACAATTTTTTGTCTTGTAAAACTAAAACTATAACCATTAAGTAATAACTTTCATTCTCCCCTCCCTCCAGCCCCTGGCAGCCACCACTCTACTTTCTGTTTCTATGATTTCGACTACTCCTCATGTAAGTGGAATCATACGATATTTGTCTTTTTGTGACGGGTTATTTCACTTAGAACGATGTCCTCAAGATTCATCCATATTGTAGCAGGTGTAAGAATTTCCTTGTCTTTTAAGACTGAACAATATTCCATTGTATGTACGTGACACATTTTGCTTATCCTTTCATCTGTCAGTGGATACCTAGGTTGCTTCCTAGGTTGTTAATAATGCTGCTATGAACGTGAGTGTACAAATATCTCTTTGAGACCCTGCTTTCAATTCTTTTGGGTATATGTCCATATATTTTGGATATATTGGTATTGCTGTATCATATAGTAATTCTATTTTTACTTTTTTGAGGAAATGCCGTACTGTCTTCCACACTGGCTGTACCATTTTGCGCTCCCCCCAGCAGCGCACCAGGGTTCCAATTTCTCTACATCCTGGTCAACACTTGCTATTTTCTTTCTTTCTTTTTTTTAAATAGTCGCCATTCTAATGGGTGTGCGGCGACCCATTTAATTTTAAATTTTAAGATTTGACAAGGTAATCCAGTCATGTAGATTAAAAAATGATAAAAAGATAGCTAGTGGAAAGTATTTCTCCTGTCCTAATTACCATGCCCTCCAAAAACAGATTTGTAGACACTGTTAGCAATTTCTTGTTTATTCTTCATGTGATGTTTTTATTCACCTAGGTAAAAAAATACGTGTAAAATAAAAAGTCATCCAACTGTACATACTGTTCTGCACCTACTACTTTCAAGATCTATATCTTATAATTCCTTTCATATTTGAGTATAAGATACTTCTTTCTTGTTTTAGCTTTATAATACTTAATTGTATGGCTGGATTGTCATTTATTTAACCAGATTCCTAATGATGACACATAGGCTGTTCGTAACTTCCTGTTACTAGAGATAACACTGCAACGAATAACCTTTGGCATCCATTTCTTTGCAGTTGTGTGAGTGTATATGTAAATATATGTGTCTGTAAATAAATTCCTAGAAGTAGACTTGTTGAGTCAAAGTGTAAATGCATTTGTGATTTTGAGAGAAATTGCCAAACATACGTGGAAAGGTTGTGCCTATTTGTATCCCCAGAGCAGGGCGTGGTTCCCATCTGTCACAGCTTCACGGGCACACGGAGGGAGTTACCCATGTTTTTGACTCTAGCCACTGTGTTCAGTGAGACACTGTGCCCTTCCCTCCCAGCTCAGGGTTCACTCCCGTCATGAAGACACACTTTAGCATCATTAACTGTATCTGCCTGTGTGATTTGCAAGAGGGAATGAAGAATATGCTAATGGAATTCGGGAAGACACTGAATTAAGAACTACTGCAAATAGCAATAATGAAAGCAAACATAAAGATGTTAGAAGTGCGGTCAGGGGATGAGAAAAAAAATGAGCCGCAGCTTGGACCGTAAATGACTAATAAAGACTATCGTTAAGATGGCATCAAAGTGGAAGATAGATGGGGAGGTGGTGAGGCTCCTGCACTGCCTCGAATGAGCTCACGTTTTCCTGGGAAGGGAGGACACATCCCTGGACGCTGATCGATAAACACTGTTGAGGATCCCCGCAAACTCCCGCAGCAGTTTCCCCATCTGCGAAATGGGGATGTGTTATCGGGGGGGCTTTATTATCAGGTGGCTGTGAGGGTTAAATGAGATAACAAGAGTGAAGACTTTTAGACAGCTGGGCGTAGTGTTTTATAAACGTGAGGCAGGTGGGCTGGAAAACAAGTGAAGCGCCGGCCTCTGGGGCTCTCCGTGCCTGAACCCCTGTGAGCTCTGGGGGTTGCTGGGGGTCAGAGTGTTCCAGGTATGTAGCAGAGGCCAGGCCACTGTCAGGAAGCATTTCTGTTGGAGCAGTTTGGCAAATTACCTAGAGAGATCTCAGAAGAAAGGGATGTGAGTTTCCAAGACATGTATCACGTGTCGTGATTTCTTTTCTCATTTTAAATACATACGGACTTGCATACCTGGCATGATGTTCATAATGTGTTCTTTTCCTTAAAGAGGGTCTTCAAAATTGTATATGGTACCATAAATCTTAGCTCTGGCTCTGATGAATCATTATTACTATGATGGTCAGAAGGGTTGGGGAGAGGCAAATGATGTCCTAAGTTTTGAAAACATAGATTTCAGAAATTAATAAGCAGCCAGAGGGACACGGAGGCTTCGTAAAGCTCTTTCCTCCTTCCCTGCCCCTCTGCTTTCCTCCCTTCCTTCTTCCCTCTCTCCTTTCTAACCTCCCTTTCTTTCACAAGCATGCTATTCTAGACACGGTTCTAACTGCTAGAAATAATCAAATCCTTGTTTTCACGGATCTTACACTGTAGTTGAGGCAACAGGTACGGAAGCAAAGCACAAGTAAGGTGTTTTGCATCACAGTGAGTTCTGGGCAGCAAAACAGAACCCGGTGGTGGAGAGAGCAGGGAATACTGTAGGTTAAGTGATCTGCAAAAGCCTTTTTAAAGTGGTGACATTTCAGCTGAGACCTGAATGGTGAGCAGGAACCAGTCCTGGAGATTAGAGGTGTGTTCCAGACAGAGGAAGGAGCAAGTGCAAGGTCCTGAGGTGAGAGGAGGCTTGGCATATGTGAGGGACAGGTGACAGCTTGGGCACCAGGAAGGAGAAAGGAGGAGGATGGCGGGGGGGTGGAGAAGGAAGCGTCTGTGAAGTGAGGGCTTTAGGCAGTGGCATTTAACGCAGGGGAGGGGGGAGGCATTTGCCATGGTCAGAAGTTTGGATTTTATCCCGAACATTATGAGAAACCATTGCAGGCTCGAAATTGTAGGACAGATATTTATACAGAGCATTTATAAGCACATTGAGAAGAAAATAGTTGCTTGTAGGGTTCCTATGGGTTCCCTGTGAACAAAGTATGCCAAGTAACTGTTTCCTTTCTTGTGATATTTATGAAAGTAAGAGATTAAAGAAATTCTGTAAACATCATGGATCATGTTTATCAAAGCATTTAATGAAATAACTCATGACAGGATAGTAAAACATGGAGTAGACAGTAATGCTTTGCAGCAAATTTGCACCTGTTTTGTCAATAGATTGAGGTCAAGACCCAGCTGAGTTCAGAGAATCTCTGCTTATCAAAGTTTTTTTTTTTTTTTTCCTTACGGTACGCAGGCCTCTCACTGTTGTGGCCTCTCCCGTTGCGGAGCACAGGCTCCGGACGCGTAGGCTCAGCGGCCATGGCTCACGGGCCCAGCCGCTCCGCGGCATGTGGGATCTTCCCGGACCGGGGCATGAACCCGTGTCCCCTGCATCGGCAGGCGGACTCTCAACCACTGCGCCACCAGGGAAGCCCTTATCAAAGTTTTAGAGAGTCAATGCCAGGGAGGAGAGTGAACGTATTTGATGACAGGATCAGAATAATGTATGCAGATATTACCCTTTTAAAGAAGTATTAATAAAGTATAGTTTTAAAAATTTCTCTTTGTAGGTCTGTCTATATTTGGTCAATTTCTACCCTATCTGGCATCTTAAAATGCCATCTAGATTTTTTTTTTAAAGGGAAAGTAGAAACAAAATTTGTTTAAAAATATTCTTAGAAAGGAGACCCCAAGTGAGACTGAAATAACACTGGTTGAAGGCAATTCGTTTTTCAAGAATGGTGCTCCTGGCGTTGTGAAAGTTCGTTTTGGTTTGTTACAAGCGTAAGTGCATAAGTTTTCTTAACTTATGCAAGATGGAGGGGAGGCTGGAGCCAGGCTTGGCAGGTACTGGAACTTGGCCATTGAAGAGACTTGCTACCAGGGTCCACGAGGAGTCCTGGGTGGGAAGACTCCCCCTTTTGGAGTTTCCCAGGCCAGCTCTGAGAAAGCTGGCTTGGGGTGTGGCCTGTTCTCGGCCAGGAGAGGGCAGAGCACATTCCAGGTTCATTTCAATCAGACTGATCAGTAGGGACAAGGTGACTCCTGTAAAAGGAATCAGGATACTCTACCCAAAGACAGGCAGGTGGATTTTGGGTGGCCCAAAATAATGTCCTTTCTAAGTATCAATTAACAACTTTAATATAGCAGTGTCATCTGTATCCTCTTTGCACTTTCTCAATATCTATCTATCTATAATCTATCTATCTACTGATTTTTTTAGTGTGCCTTGTAACTGGAGATCTGAGAACCCCGAGGACTTAAGAAAGTCCTTACAAGATGAAAGAGAGAAGCACAGGTCATTGTAGAGCCGTTCACAATACGTCCATCTGTGTTTAATTGAATGTTTGTTATGACAGGGCCAAGAGGCAGAGTTTCGGTGTCCACAGGGACCACTGGGAAGCTCTGTCTGTGCTCTGTGGCCCACAAACATTACTTGTTGAGCAAATCAGTCTTTTGCTACATCTCCAGAGTTACTGTTTACTCATCTTAGCTCATCAAGTTCTGGAAAGTTACAGCCCGTATGTGGAAAGCCAAGACCTTGGGAGACAAAGCATCTAGTGGTTTGCTCTGGAACCAGCTCCCCAGCACCACCTCCCACGAGCTGGATAACCTCAGACACATCGTTTCACCTTCCTAAGCCTTGGTTTCCTGGTCTGCAAAATGGGTGTGATCGTATTACCTTTCTCATTATGGGTCTGTTTTCAGGGTTAAAAGAACAGTGCCTGGTGGATACGTGGATGTGTCAGCTGTCCATCAGCAGCAAACGTGGGCCCAGAGCCCAGACATCCTAGGAGGTAGAGTAGTTAAGAAGACAGGATTTGGAACCAGACAGATTTGGTTTTCAGAACCTCCGCTGTCCCTTATCAACAGTGTCAAATTGGTATTCTAGCAGAATCTACTCCGTGGTGGGGTGAATATTAAAACTGAGATAACGGGGCTGAAGCTGTAGCCCAGTGCTTGGCCCTTAGGTGCTCCTTGGATGGTAGACCCTGTCCGTGGTGCTGACCGCGTTGTTTTCATCACTGTTAGCCAGTCTAGAAGTGTTTAGCAGGATATTATTAGGAAGCCTGACAAATTAATATGGACTGTTTTACCTGCAGAGAAGATGCTTGGGGAGAATTTTCTGCAGTTTTTTCATTGCTTCTGTAAAGACTAGAAGAAACAGTACAACAGTGAGAATTTGGGAATTTCAAATGTCTCAGATTCGTTTCTCCCTTCTTTTCCTGGAGGGAGAAAATAGAAGGCAGATGAGAGAGGAGCATCTCTTGGAAGCAGGGGTCAGCAAATGTTTCCCATGAAGGGTCAGAGAGTAAATATTTTAGGCTTTTTTTGGGGGGGGGTCCAGGTGGTCTGTGTCCCCAGTGTTCCAATCTGATGTCCCAAAGTGAACGCAGCCACAGAGAACGTGTAAACGGGAGCATAGCTGTGTTCCAATAAAACTTTATTTATAAGACAGGCATCGGTCTAGATTTGGCCTGCTTTAGAAATTAAAAAAGAACACCCGGATATGCCTACTTGGACAAGGCTTAGGTAGAATTTCACATTTTAAAGATCACCTTCCTTGATATATTATTCATGAGAAGACTTCCTAGGGTTTCAGAGCATCAACATTTCATCAAAAAGTCTGGCTTTTCCAACCAAACGTCAAGTGTGACCTTCTGGCTTTTCTAATTTTAGATCTAGTCTTTGTGTCGACTGGATCATTCCAGCAGCCGTTTGCGGAACTTCAGTTCTAGGCCCTGACGAAGAATTCCAGGCCCATTTCAGGGTCTTCCCAAGCCCACTTTCATCTCCCTGACCCCTCATACCCTCCCCACTCAGATGTCAGCAGATATGACCCACTGCTCCTTTCCTGTGCAGAGCTGTGCTGTGCTGGTAATCCCCAAACTTTGGTGTTTTATCTTCTCGTTTTGTAACGACTGCAGGGGGGATGAGTCCTGCCAATCTTGAGATGGGTACCTTTGAAAGGAGAGAGCTTTCCAAGCTCTCCGGAGCCAGTTGTGTCCAGACAATAGCTTACTAGTCGCAGGCTCTTTTGTGTTTGCTTAACATCTGGGTTTCTGCCAGGTAATTTGCCTATAAACTATGCATAGAAGAAAAAACCCATCCATCTAAAGTATTCAGATTTTGGCCTTAATTAAAATGCAGAATAAATATGTAAAGGCTAAAGAGCATGAATTATAGATGCTGGGGTTTCTATATTGAAATCAGTTTTCATCTATAGAGGCGCGTGTGTGTTTATGGCAGGGAGGAAGTGTATATACAGTCGGCGGAAGGCAATATAATTATGGCTGTGTGTGCTTAGCAAGATGGGAAACAGATCTATTGTAAGAGGATGAATCCTCGGCTACCTTTCTCATTTCACTGCCTCTGCGGATTTTTTTTCCACCTCAATTCTATAAAGGGCTAATCCTGGCCCTTGTTATTTAAATTGCTCCACCATGGCTAAAAAGCCGCCTTCAGCCTCTTAAAAACCCTCGCTCACCTGGTTGGTTGGAGGAGCAAAGCCCTTTCTATTCATTGCTTCTCCGTGGAACATGGCTGGGGAACTGTGAGGATGGGGTGGGGGGAACTTTCAGAGGCTGAGTGACAAGTCTTGTGTCTTTTTTTTTTTGCGATACGTGGGTCTCTCACTGTTGTGGCCTCTCCCATTGCGGAGCACAGGCTCCGGACACGCAGGCTCAGTGGCCGTGGCTCACGGGCCCAGCCGCTCCGCAGCATGTGGGATCTTCCCGGACTGGGGCACGAACCCGTGTACCCTATATCGGCAGGTGGACTCTAAACCACTGCGCCACCAGGGAAGCCCAAGTCTTGTGTCGTAAATAAGGCCAGGCCATAGCTCATTCACCCTGAAAGTTGGAGGCTCTGGGTTTTTCCAGTAAGGGTCTCAGAAACGGGGAGGAAAAAGCCCCAAGGAGCTGAAGTCAAGTATCCAAGTGTGTGGATAGCTTATTAATGGCCAGGAGGGATAAAGGGAAAGAATGCTGAAGGATCAAAGGAAAGATCAAGGGGGTTACCTGTATGCCAATTTCATAATTGGGATATTTTTTTAATATTCGAATTTTACAAAATGGTATTAATTAGAGGTTACATTAACACATTGATTTAAAGCATAGCATTGAGGGGCTTTTTGCGTACGGGAAAAAAAAAATGCATAGCATTGGGAAGAGTCATGCTGAGAATTAATTCCCATTACTCAAGGCTTTTGGAAAACAAACGAATTAAATGTGCAACTAACCACTATGTTGTAATCAATGTGGGTGGAGGGAAGGTGACTTTCGGTAACAGACAAAAAGAGCCAGCTCCTCTAGAAAGCACCAGAAGTTTGTGTGTGTGGGGGGAGGGATTTAGTTTTAGAGAAAAGTGATGCTTTAGAAAAATCCCAGCCCCTGGAACACACACAAAAGGCGTTCTCAGCCTGTGACATGGAATCCCTGATTCTCCTTGGGTGCTTCTGCTTGGGTGGTCTCATGGGGGATGTGGTGGCTGCGAGGCCTTAGACCTCATGCTGTTTGGGGTCTGTCTGTCCAGAGGCAGATCTGGGGGTATTTCCTGGGATTGGAAAGGGATTGAGGGGATGAGAAGCGGCTCCAAATTCCCTTGATCTCTCGTCAGACCTGCCAACGCGGCGGCAGAGAGCGAGGACTACAGTCCTCTCATTTGGGGTCATTTTAGACAACTCTGCTGTGAAAGGTACCGGAAAGTATCTGTCATGGATTTGTATGAGGGAGATGGAATCCCCGAGGTAAAAATAAGTGAGTGATGCTCTGTTGCTGTTGTTTTTTTTTTTTTTCTGACTGTTTGAAGCAAAATTTCACAGTTGTCACGTCGAGAGATTTTCCCCAAACCTCAGATGGCTGGTAGCATCCCTGAAGCTCTGAGGGTATATGGAGTCCGCCTAACCACTAGGCCCGGGGTCAGCAAACCTCGGCCCATGGACCACGTCTGGCCTGCCGCTTGTTTCGTGAAACAAAGTCTTATTGGAACTCAGCCTCACTTGTTCATTGTAAACGCCTCGGCTGCCCTCAGGCTACAAGGACAGAGTCGCATAGTTGCAGTAGAAACTGCACGGCTGAAAGCTTACTGTCCGGCCTTTTACGAAGAACGTTTGCTGGCCGCCGCACTAGACTATGGAAAAAAAAAATCAAATCCAACTTATTTTTGAAAAGAAAAAATCTGGAAATTTCAGCTCTGTCATCGTAGATCCAGGAGGCTTCTCTTCTGCCCACAAAGCCTCCTAGTCAGTCGTTAGTTCTGGGGCCAGTTTGGGGTCCCGTGTATAGGACCCTGAAACACAGACTGTCTTGGTGATGTTTCAACGGGGAAATGGAAGAATGTGGTTTTACTCCTTTTTTTTTTTTCTCTTTCACTTTTTGAGGCTATATAACAGAAATGATGGTGTGACAGGCAAGTTCTTTACTCTTTATGAAATGATAAAGGTCAAAATGCTCAGATCTTCTGTGCAAGTAAAATACCTGTCTAACTGAAGTATGTCAGAAACTTCAGCCAGTTATGAGGCTGACAACGCGACAGAGCTCGTGAACAGAACCGTGTCTATTTACCTGGTCTGTTTCACATGTAACACCTTCTCCATTTGTCTCTCTGGCTGTGTGACTGCTCCAGTGGCTCAGACCTTAAACTGTTGCAGCCACGAGGATTGAGACAGTTGAAAGGCTGTCATCAACTGTCCTTATCGTCGTTTCCCTTTCTTCCCCGGGAAGCACCGAATGTCGGGATCCTCGGAGGGTAATTACCGTATCTGCAAACATACAAGATGCTAGCCCATATGGGACACCCCATAATTTTGCAGCTACAGAAACAAACAACCACTTCTTGTTTACACCTCACGTGAACTGTGCTTACCGCTTCTTCAACTTCAGAGCTTTGAAAACTGCCACATCTCACAAACAAATCTATTCGAAGCAGGTTATTTCCAACTGTCCATGAACAAACCTGTTCATTCTTTCACTACAAGCCTTCATGATTGCACAGCTTTGTGCTTTTTGTTTGCAATTTAGAATTATGTGATCATCGAAGTCCCTCCCCACAGTTGATGATTTTTTAAAAAAACTATAAAATGAAATATACTGAAAAATAATAACCTGTAGAGGTATGCGTGAAATATATTGCATCTTTAGCATGCAGAAGAAACTACAGTTTTGATAACTTTAATTGGGTCCCTGAAGCAAAATTATTCTTGGAATAGCCAAGGCATATTTCTTAAAACATGGTAGAATTTGGCCTTAGGAAATTTCATTTAATTCTAATATATCAAAATTACTGGCTGTTTACATAAGAACTGTTCTATAGAGGATTATCTACTTAAGATGTAGTTGTGTACTAAGAATGAATCACAGGGCTTCCCTGGTGGCGCAGTGGTTAAGAATCCACCTGCCAGTGCAGGGGACACAGGGTTGATCCCTGGTCTGGGAAGATCCCACATGCCGCGGAGCAACTAAGCCCATGTGCCACAACTACTGAGCCTGCGCTCTAGAGCCCGCGAGCCACAACTGCTGAGCCTGCGTGCTGCAGCTACTGAAGCCCGTGCGCCTAGAGCCCGCGCGCCGCAACGAAGAGTAGCCCCCTGCTCGCTGCAACTAGAGAAAGCCTGTGTGCAGCAACGAAGACCCAACACAGCCAAAAAAAAAAAAAAAAAAAAAGAATCACAATTACAGAACAAACTTTAAAATCAGACATAACATGTAGAGGCCATTTAAGCTCTTTAGCGATTTATTTTATTTTGTATTTATATTTGCTTTTCCCTCTTCTTTCCTTGTTGTTTGATGATCTGAAACCCATTTGTTTGGGTGGGACCAGGTTTGAAAGTTTTGAAGAGCTTCCAGAATTTGAGGCTCGTGGTTAAGCTTCTGTGTCCAGGTGGGAAAGAAAAATTCCAAGCACCTGGTGGCAGAGATGGATCTGCTGCCATAAATTCATGGAATCCGGAACCCGTGACAGCCACACGGTACAGATTTAGCGTGTCCAGAGTATGGAGCCAGGAGAACAGATCTGCTGTGGTGGTCGATAAAGAACTAACATGTGGTCCCACTCCACCCTGATGAAAGGGATTTCCTAAACGCTGTCAGGCAACCTAGAGCAGTCCGGGGAGGCGGGGTGGCGATGCAGCCTGGAAAGTCCCTCCCCGGACCCGCCGTTTCTCTCTGCACTGGATCTGGAGAGCTTAGTTGATGGGTAGCTTCAGATGAGCGGGTTGCGGAGGTAGGTGATAGCTGACAGGAGGGCTCCTAGAACGTCGCTGTTACTTCCACTGGCTGGTTCACGATGGCTGAGAACCTTGGCTGCTTGAAGCTTAAGGTGATGGAGCCAGTCATGTGAGGAATTTTAGCTTTCTGTTGTTTATTACCCCAGTGGCCCTTGATTTCATTTGGAGGGAATTATGGTATTGAGTGTCAAGGGCAGTTGTAGGCACCTGCCTTCTGCTGTGGACGCTGAGGGCCCAACCCTGCCCCCACCCACCCTGAGATGGCTAGGGTATGTCTGAAGTTGGGTTAACTCAGTGGTTCTCAACTGGGGGCAGTTTTGCTCCCAGGGAGAAAAATGTCTAGAGACAGTTTTGGTTGTCATCTAGTGGGTAGAAGCCAGGGATGCTGCGAAACCTCCTACCACGTGCAGGACAGTCCATCACAACAGAGAGCTACCAGCCCCAAGTGTCAGCAGTGTTGCAATCTAGAAGTCCTAGGCTGGCTGGACATGTTTTCCTGGGACTTAGAACTCTTAAGTCAAGTAAGAAGAGGGCCACCATGGGAAGCCGTTCATTCTAGCCGTGGCAACAGCAGTGGCTATAGGGTAGCACCCAAGCTGCTTGGCTAGAGATGGTTGCTTTGCTTCCAGCTTCGCAGGTCCTGAGAAGGTTCGCTTAAGCCTGGCCCGTCTAGGCTCCCGAATATTCCGTTAAGTGCCTCTTTCCTTCTGCCCTGATGCTTTTTGTAAACTCAGTCCGTAGGAGTTGGTTTCCTTTGTTTGCAAGAAAAACCATAACTGCTACATAATTGCTTTTAAAACGTAGACATTTTTTTCTTAAAAGTTCTACACCCCACCACTCCCGGCAACCTGCCAAGTAGAGTCTTACACAGAACTTCATTTCATAATGCAGGGGAATTGGAGCTGGTCCGGTGAGTTACCTGGTCTTCCCTCCACTTCGTTCCCCATTGCTGATTTCCCACACGCGCACCTGAGAGGAACTTATTAGGAACTTTGAACTTCAGGAACCCACTTATAACCGTTAGCTGAAAGCACCGTAGACACCTGTTAAATTGTACCCCGAGAGGTAGAGTATGTGAGAGATGATGGCATCAGGCATCATGCCTTATGTAGAATGAATTTGTGTGGTTACCTGCCTAGTGAGCAATCTGACATCCAAAGGAGAGGATACATTTTGGAAGCAGAAGCAGGTTAGGAAAAGCTTCAGGGCACGGGACCCAGCCTTTGGGGGCAGACCTAGTTCGTGATTGCCAAGGAGCAGGTCAATCAGAGGAAGGCTTGGCAAGAGGATCCGAGTCCCAGGAACGCTGTAAACCTGGGGTCACGGTCTCAAATGCCCACAGCGCCAGGCAGGTACAGAGAGTGAATCAGGCAGGCGTTTGCATATTAAAGATGTAAGATAGTCTTCATTTGCACACAAAGTATTTTCCTTCTTTTGCCTTGAAATTTGTGTCTCTTTTGGTCTGAGTTTTCTTCTTTTGACAGATGCTAAGTTACAAGAAGTAGCTTTCTACTCCAAGAAAAGAAGGAGTGCCTGTATAAGGACAAATGGCAACTTGACTTCAGTGTTGAGTGATAAGGTGCAGCAGGGACTGCGGCAGACTGGGGAGGAGATGCCCTGGTTAAGGGAACAGCTGCTGTTCAGGTCAGGCAAATGTTGCCGGGGGGAGATGTGAGTACAGGGTGGCTAAAGCAAAGAAAACATATCTGTGGATTATATTTGATTTGTTGAACACCAGCTGAGACTTCTGGTTTTTCTCTTTAAAGCAAAGAAAGACATGTTGTTACATAACTTCAGCGTTGGGCTCACTGGCTTCCCTATTCTCTCTCCCGCCCTGCCTCCTGTCTGTCTGTCTCTCTCTCTCTCTCTCTCTCTCTCTCTCTCCCCCCCTCTCTCTCTGTCTTAGTCTATTCAGAAATTTGATCCCAGATTTTGCTTCCAGATTTCTCTTTCTGAGGATCTCTCTTCCACTGCATTCTTTGCTCTAGCTCACTGTCACTGGCCTCTCAGTTGAAGATTCACCCATAGATGGGAGCAGTGGGCATTAAAGGATGGATAAAAGTATTAAAAGATGGATAAAGGCTGTGCAGAGGCTTGAAAGGAGCAGGGAAAGCATTTCTCGGGATGTGCGGGTGTGAGCACACGTGAGAAGGGAAGAGTGAAGCCGGCCCCTGTGGTGGTCCGGGTAGGACCAGGGTGGCGGAGGCGTGGGTTCACGCGGAGGTAGGTTGGAGTGGTCCAGGTGACAGTGAGGCCACAGGAGTTTGGGGTTCACCCTGCAAGTGAAAGGGAGCTATTGAAGGGGTCTGAGCAGGTTGGTTAGGCCGAAAGTAACATTTTAGGAGAGTTGACTTTCTGGTGATGTACAGGGTGGATTAGAGCAGCGGGAGGCCAGAAGTTTCTAAGGTGATGACAGTTGCTTGGAAAGGTAGAGTTGAGTGAAACGCATCAAAGGAAGGAAGAATCAGCTGGATTTGGAGATTGCTTGGAATAGGGGATTAAAGTAATGAGAAGAGTGAACATTTCTTGATTGCTAAGTGCAGTGGGTCCAGTGGGTAAGTGGATTCCGGAGCCAGGTGTGGGTCTGAGTCCTGCTCAGACTAGCTGCGATTGTGGGTACATCCCTTGTTGTCTCTAAGCCTCAGTTGCCTTATCTGTAAAACAGAGACAACAGAAGTATCAACCTCATAGGGTTGTTTGCAAGATTAAATGTGTTCATGTTTGTCAACAGCTTAGAAAAACATCTAACGTAAGATACACTAAATACGTGGTAAAGAAACAAAATGTGAGCCTCTTACTCGGCCCATCCCTTCACATGTATTATCACACTTAATCCATACAGATGATTCTAGAATCAGAGTGGGAGGTAATGATATTTTAGTCCCGTTTTGCAGAGGAAAACATCAAGGCTCAGAGAGGGTAGGTAACTTGCCTGATATCACACAGTAACTGGCAGAGCTGAAAATAGAACCCAATCTGAAATCAGAGATGCAGTAACATTACTGAACATCTGGTTGATGCTGGGGGAGCTGGAACAGTTCTCGATGGGCCTGTCTCCAGATCAGGAAGTGGCCACCTCCCTGCAGTTGTTGGAAATGAGGCTTCCTATCTGCAGAGTGGCACTGACAGGATGCTTTAGATTGGCGGCCAGAAGTGGATCTGGAATTTCCTTCTCAGGCGTTGACTCCAGCAACTTCTGAGCAAGAAGGGTCCCATGGCAGCTGGTTTCGAGCTGCAGTGGTGGGACAGCAACCTCTTTAAACTGAGCAGATTTCCTATCAGTGTCCCTTGGCCTTGGTCTGGAATAAAAATTTGTGACTGCTGTAATAGTTGCATGTCAGAGAGTGTCTGGGTGGACTTACCTACTCTGTGTTTCCTTCTGCTTGCATTCTGTCTCTGAAGCAGTCACAGTTGTGTTTTGAGCAGTCCATAATGTCGTTGCAAACCTATTAACAGCTCTGGGCTTTGTTTATGTGTATCAGAGAGAAGTGTGATGCTGTGTGCTGTCATTAGTACACGTTGACAAGTGATGATGGCAACCCACCACGGGATCAGGCTGCTCCGTTTCACATTCAGGAGTGTGTGTGTGTGTGTGTGTGTGTGTGTGTGTGTGTGTATGTGTTAGAGAGTGCCTTCCCCACTTGATCGGTGTTTTCTGTCTTCTCCCATTGTGTCACACACACACACACACACAAGCACACACACACACACACACACACACACTACTGGTTGACACTCTCCCCTCATGCTAAGCTGGGTAACGAACAAAGATTTTCTCCTGGCAATTTGACTTCTAACCAGAGGCACCTTGTATTTGGAAATTGTTCAGAAGCCCTCTGTATTTGATATAGTGAAGGTTCTTGGTGGGTTTCAAAGGTGGATTAAATTCAGCGCCTGGGTTGTCGGTAGAACGTAAAATGTGAATGAGGTTGTAATTTTGTGATGAGTCTTGAAGATGTAACTACTGTAGGCAGCCCTCCTTTCCCCGGGCAGGTGGAGGAATGGGCCCTTCCTCATGTTTTTTCTGGCTGTTTCGGATCAGCTAGAGGAAAAGCAGGAGAATTGTGAATATGCTAAAAATAAAAATCTGGGAATCCAAGAGACCTTAGATTTGGTGGAAAAAGAACGATGCAGAGAGTTGCATGGGATGGAATGGAAACACCTCTTCATAAGGCTGTGCGTTTGGGATTAGTGTAAGCTGGGCCTTCCAGGAAGCCTCAGCCTCCCCTTTGCTGTTGGGAGTTGAGGAACTTGGCCTTGACACTGGGTCTGGTGGTTCATTGAGTGTCACGTGGGAAACACTCCCAACCTTCCCCTCCACTTCATTTTCGTAAACAATCCTTCTCCTTGCCTGTGGATTTCACCTCTTAAAAATACCTTGACCCCCCCAAAAAAACAAAAAAAACAAAACAAACAAACAAACAAAAAAAAATACCTTGACCCTCTTGACGTCTGTCCATCACTGCGACTTCAGACCAAGCTGCTTCCTCTCCTGTCCACTCCGTAGTAGCTTCCCTACTGGACTCCCGTGCCCACTCTGGTCCACTCTGACTTGCAGCCAGACTGGTCTCTTCACAAGGCCAATCTGATCATGTGTTCACCACCACCTTCCTTCCTCCCAGCTTCGACTATTTCGTTAGCTCCCTGGTACTTCTAAGGTAAGGATCAACGCTCTTAATGGTCACAGTTTTATCTGGAGCAATCCCAGACATCATCCCACCTCCTCCTCCAGGCTGTCCTCCCCCCCTCATGCTTCTCACTCTTAGTGGGCCATTTCTTTCCTCCCTCCTGTGGTCCCGCCTGCCACCTAGCGGTTGTGCCACTGGTTGCACTGCCTCGGATCTCACTTTCTCTTCATTTTTCCTGGGTACCACCTAATGGTTCTTCAGAAATCAGCCCAGTTGGTCCATTCATTCAACAAATACCTACTGAGTACCAACTACATGCTGGGCACTGTTCTAGGTGCTGATAGTAGGACAAAAAGAAGACAAAATCCCTTCCTTCATGGAGCTTGTGTTTTCTTAGCAAAGGGAGGCAGATGAGAACGTCGTGTAATTCCAAGTGTTGGTAAGGAAACTGAGGTGAGGAAACTGAGGCAGAGTGAGGGGCAGGGAGTAGAAGAGGTGGGTTGGGGGGATACTTTTGGGGTCAAGGACAAGTTTCGGAGGAGATGACAGTCAAGTAAGAGGAATGAGCTGGGATCTGTAAGTCCCAAGGGAAGTCGCCTTTGATTGGGTCCATGCCTGTTGTCACCCACATGCAGGACCGTATTTCTTTGTATTATTAATCATAGTTGGACATTCTACACATATTTTTGCATTTTGTGATTAACATTTGTCTCTTGAATAGATTTTTAGCTCCACGAGGACATAAACTGTCATCTTTTTCTTTTTCCATTACACCCTTTTCTTGCCAGCACTCTGTCAAGCAGACAGAACACACAATAAATATCTGTGGAGTGAACAATGGATCCTATCAGGGGAGTCCCACATCCTGTCAGTTCTCTCTCCTTGATCCTTGGAGGACCTGTTGTGTAAGGCTGCAGAGCTCAAGGTAGCAGCCCCCCTCTAGCATTCTATCCTCCTGTGGCTGGTGCCTTTGCATCATGGGACAGAGAGGGGGGTGGCTTGAGGCAGAAGATAAGGCAAGGACCAAGCATGAGGGGAAAGCCGGGCAAAGCCGTGGATGGGGCTTCATGACTTTTCCAGGAGGTAGATGTTGGAAAATCAGCACTGCAATCTCTGATTCCTGAATCAGTTGATGTTGAAATATACTCATCACCTTCAGACAGGAAGCATACTCTGCAGTGTATCACCACCCACTCTCCCAATCTGTCTTTGTCAGAAAGCCTAGCAGACAGATGAGAATATGAAAGAGCGAGTGTTTTTCAGAGGCTGGGTCAGGGAGGGGGCAGCCGGTACTGCTTTCTTTAACATTGACAATGCTAAGTATTACATAAGTTGCATTAGTGAGATCAGACCTGAACCTGTGAGGCTCTGAGTACCTTTGGCTTGAAATAAACCGAGAAAACAGGGAGTTGTTATCTGTTGGGAGCCTTTTGTTTCTTGAGGGGGCCCAAGGTGAAGAGAGGGAAAAGAGGCATGCCTCACCCTCTCATCACATGCTCCAAGACAACACCTATATTTTGAGAGGCGTGGGTAATATTTCAGAGCAATTACCATAAATAGAACATCTCCTGGGTTTTGATACATTTACCTGTGACATTACACTAAGTGAATCTGTTGGAAGTGAGAGGATTATGCCTCATTCCAGATGCATTTTGGCACTCGGGACAAAAAGCAGATGGGTGCTGGTTTAAAAAATAGAATTAAGGCTGTAGACAGCATAAGCCTGGAAACTTTGAGGCCACCTTCCTGGGACCCCTGTTGAGCATCCTGTGCTCCTGCCTGCTGAGCTGGGGGGCGATCCTAACCTAAGCATGGACTGATCACTTGGTTGGATCTATCCTGGAGGCTTGAAGAAAAGGCCAGAATAGAAACCAGAGTCTCAAATGAGTGGAGGCATAAAAAATACAGTTTTGTAGTTTATTTAGAAAGTAAATTTACCAGGGTTTGGGAAGAGGGGGAAGGTTGAACAGGTGGAGCACCGAGGATGTTTAGGGCAGTGAAACTGTTCTGTACGATACTGCAGTGGTGGGTACATGTCGCTGTACATTTGCCTGAACCCGTGGGATGTACAACACCAAGAGTGAACCGTAATGTAAACTGTGGACTCTGGGTGATGATGATGAGTCAGTGGAGATGGTGCACCAAATGCACCATCTGGTGGGGGATATTCGTAGTGAGGGAGGCTGTGCTTGTGTGGGGAAGGGGGTACATGAGAACTCTCTGCACTTTCCACTCAATTTTGCTGTGAACCTAAAACTGCTCTGACAAAGTATATTAAAAAATTTATTGAGCACCCACTATGCGCCAATGTAGAGTTCCCAGGGGAGGCAGCTGTTAAAAAAATTAATTGCATAATTTAATTGCAGTTGTAATTAAAGTGAAGGAAAAGCACTGGGGATGATGAGTGGGTATAATGAGGAAGATCCAGC
Source organism: Grampus griseus (assembly GCF_964374135.1). Lineage (NCBI taxonomy): Eukaryota > Metazoa > Chordata > Mammalia > Artiodactyla > Delphinidae > Grampus > Grampus griseus. The sequence continues at coordinate 82,309,004 of NC_139008.1, read as the reverse complement.
CTTGTGGATGGTCAACATCAGTTTCTCTGAAGATGGGATATTTGAGTTGAAGTTGTTTCAGTAAACCAGAAAGAAGCAAGCAGACAAAATCAGAAGAAATTATTGGCTCATGGATTTGGAAAATTCAGGAGTCAGCAGCTTCAGGTGTGGCTTGATCCAGGTGCTTCATCAATGTCGGATCTCTCTTCTCCATTTCCCAGCACTGTTTTCTTCTGTGTGGGTGTCACTCTCAGGCAGGCTCTCCCCTATGGTGGCATCCACTTAATTGGCACCTTCTTGAGGGCAAGAACAGAACCTTATTCATTGGAGAACCCTTAGTGCTAAGAGAAGGCCGGTGTGAAAAGAAAATTGAATACATGTTTGTTGAACACATGAAGGCACTTTTCTACTCACATCACCTTCTGTGGGTGACATTGGTTGAGCCCCTAATCAAGCCACACCTGAAGCTAGACCTACGCCTGGACTTCTCAGTTCCGTGAGCCAATAAATACTCTTTGTTTTGTTTGTTTGATTGCTTGATGGTTTGATGGTTTTCTTAAGCAACTTCAATGGAAATATCACTTCTTCAGAGAAAGGTTCCTAACCATCCAGGATAAAGTCTAGCCACTCAGAACCCCCTGTACTTTCCTTACTTTTCTTTCCTTCCTCTCTTCACCTGTTGACATCTACTCTATTTGTTAGGGGCTGAATTGTGTACCCCCAGATTCATATATTGAAGTTCTAACTTCAGTATCTTAGAATGTGACTATTTGGAGACAGGGTCTTTAAAGAGGTAATCAAGTTAAAGTGAGGTCATTAGAGTGGACTCTAATCCAAAATGACTGATGTCCTCATATAAAAAAGGGGATTAGGACACACACACACAGACAGAGAAGACAATGTGAAGACACAGGGAAAAGATGGCCATCTACAGGCAGCCAAGGAGAGAGGACTTGGAAAGAACCAACCCTGCTGACACCTTGATCTCAGACTTTTGGCCCCCAAAACTGTGAGAAAATAAATTTCTGTTATTTAAGCCACCCAGTCTGTGGTACTTTGTTATGGTAGCCCTAGCTGACTAATATCCAGTCCTTCAAAGATTCAGTTCAAATCTTTTCTCCTCTATGAAGGAATAGAACAGGCTTGTCAAACGGTTGGGGCCAGATCTGGCTGGTGACCTGTTTTTTTTTTTTTTTTTTTTAAATAGCTTCTGCAAATGCTAGAAGCTACAGCTTATCTTTGTTTAATATTATCATTATTGTTATTTATTTATTATTTTTGGCTGCATTGGGTCTTCGTTGCTGTGCGAAGGCCTTCTCTAGTTGCCGTGAGCAGGGGCAACTCTTCGTTGCTGTGAACGGGCTCAGTAGTTGTGGTGCACGGGCTTAGTTGCTCCGCGTCATGTGGGATCTTCCCGGACCAGGGCTCGAACCCGTGTCCCCTGCATTGACAGGCGGATTCTTAACCACTGCGCCACCAGGGAAGTCCTGGTGACCTGCTTTTGTAATAAGGTTTCATTGGCGCACAGCCTTGCCTGTCTGTTCACTTATTTGGCAGGTTTTGGGCTATAAAAGCAGAGTTGGGTAGTTCCAGCAGAGAGCATATGGCCCACAAAGCTGAAAATACTGTCTCTCTAGCAGTTTAAAGCAAATATGTGCTGGCCTTTGGTTCAGAAGAGTGGTTGGCAGCCTGGGTGGTGGATTCAAACAGGCTTGGATTCAAGTCTCTATTATGTGACTAACAATCTGGGTAAATCACTTAATCCCTCTGAACCTCATGTTCCTCATCTGTAAAATGGGGATAATAAAAGTTCCTATTTCAAGGGATTATGAGAATCAAATATTATGTGCAGGGCTTCCCTGGGGATTCAGTGATTAAGAATCTGCCTGCCAGGAATAAAGACACAGACGTAGAGAATGGACTTGAGGACACGGGGAGGGAGAAGGGGAAGCTGGGACGAAGTGAGAGACTGGCATGGACATATATACACTACCGAATGTAAAATAGAGAGCTAGTGGGGAGCAGCCTCATAGCACAGGGAGATCAGCTCGGTGCTTTGTGACCACCTAGAAGGGTGGGATAGGGAGGGTGGGAGGGAGATGCAAGAGGGAGGGGATATGGGGATATATGTATGCATACAGCTGATTCACTTTGTTATACAGCAGAAACTAACACACCATTGTAAAGCAATTATACTCCAATAAAGATGTTAAAAAAAAAAAAAAGAATCCGCCTGCCAAGGCAGGGGACACAGGTTCGAGCCCTGGTCCAGGAAGATCCCACATGCTGCGGAGCAGCTAAGCCCATGCACCACAACTACTGAGCCTGTGCTCTAGAGCCTGCGAGCCACAACTACTGAGCCCAAGTGCCACAACTACTGAGGCCATGAGCCACAACGACTGAGCCCATGTGCCACAACTGAGCCCATGTGCCACAACTACTGAGGTCACAAAGCCACAACTACTGAGCCCACGTGCCACAACTGCTGAGGCCATGAGCCACAACTACTGAGCCCATGTACCACAACTGCTGTGGCCACGTGCCACAACTACTGAGGCCACGAGCCACAACTACTCAGCCCACGTGCCACAACTACTGGGCCCACGTGCCACAACTACTCAGCCCACGTGCCACAACTACTGAGGCCGTGAGCCACAACTACTGAGCCTGCACACCACAACTACTGAGCCCGCACGCCACAACTACTGAGCCTGTGCACCTAGAGCCTGTGCTCCACAAGAGGAGAAGCCACCACTCTGAGAAGCCCACGCAATGAAGAGCAGCCTCCGCTTGCTGCAACTAGAGAAAGCCCGCATGCAGCAGCGAAGACCCAATGCAGCCAAAAAAAAAGAATAAATAAAATAAATTAATTTAAAAAAATTTAAAAATATGATGTGCATATAAATGATTTTGCACAAGGCTTGGCACAACAGCAAAAAACTTTTAGTTATTATGCTAATTATTAATACACCCATTTGTCAGCGGAGGTTACAGTGCTGAACCCCCAGATTCTGGAGGCGTTATTTAATTGGTTTCTTGTCTGACTGGCAGTTTTTTCTTGATTTAGAAAATAATTGCTTGACGATTTAGGAAACTATGTCAACTGCAACTCTGAGTTGCTTGTTTGAACGAGCGCTAAAAAGATCACCAGCCTCCTCCCTTGTTTTGTTCGCTTTTTTCCTTCTCTCTTCCTTTTCCTCTTTTATTGAAACACAAGACTGAAAAAGTCTCCTCTCAGCTCTCAGAGTGGCCATGTCAAACTCCCACAGTGTGTTAGCAGAAAAATCTGAAAACCTTCCAAATAAAGGAAGATGTTGGTAGGGAAGGGGGAAGCAGCTAAGGAGAGGGAGAGGGAGGTAATTGTGCTGCTACGAGGCTGCACCAGGCTTTGTCTGAATGGCTTCACTGTGTGCTTCTCGATCCTGATCAAATATGGTCTTAAGAAGAGCTCTGTTTTGGCAAAGCTCTGACTTAGAAGCAAAAAGAAAACATAAAACCTTAAATTGCATATTGAGATTAGGCCAGTACGTGCTCCGAGAGTTCAATCTGCTTCTCTCCAATGTAAAGCCCACAGACAGTGGGTGACTTAAAGCCCAGACTAGGGGTAGTCTGGTGAGAGTTCAGATCCTGACTCCACTGCTGTGTTACCTTGAACAGTTTACTTAACCTCTCTGAGTTCCAGTTCCCTAACCATAAAAGAGAGGTGATAATAACAGCTACTTCATAGGTTAGGGTGAGGATAAAATGAGATGATCTATGTAAAGTATTTGGCTTAGTATCAGTCCATAGGGAATGTTCAATAATTATTAGCTGTAATTATTGTGATGGGTTGACAACATTATTTTTTCCTCTTTGCATACCAACTCAAGACATTTATACAGGTGAACTTGTTTGCAGTGTTAACTAGAAAAGTGGAGTAAAGCAGTTTAATGAATCACTCAGTTTTTTTTTTTAACGTCTTTATTGGAGTATAATTGCTTTACAATGGTGTGTTAGTTGCTGCTGTATAACAAAGTGAATCAGCTGTATGCATACATATATCCCCATATCCCCTCCCTCTTGCGTCTCCCTCCCACCCTCCCTATCCCACCCCTCTAGGTGGTCACAAAGCACCGAGCTGATCTCCCTGTGCTATGTGGCTGCTTCCCACTAGCTATCTGTTTTATATTTGGTAGTATATATAAGTCCATGCCACTCTCTCACTTCGTCCCAGCTTCCCCTTCCCCCTCCCTGTGTCCTCAAGTCCATTCTCTACGTCTGCGTCTTTATTCCTGTCCTGCCCCTGGGTTCTTCAGAACCATTTTTTTTTTTTAGATTCCGTATATATGTGTTAGCGTACAGTATTTATTTTTCTCTTTCTGACTTACTTCACTCTGTATAACAGACTCTAGGTCCATCCACCTCACTACAAATAACTCAATTTCGTTTCTTTTTATGGCTGAGTAATATTCCATTGTATATATGTGCCACATCTTCTTTATCCATTCATCTGTCGACGGACACTTAGTTTGCTTCCATGTCCTGGCTATTGTAAATAGAGCTGCAATGAACATTTTAGTACATGACTCTTTGAATTATGGTTTTCTCAGGGTATATGCCCAGTAGTGGGATTGCTGGGTCATATGGTAGTTCTATTTGTAGTTTTTTAAGGAACCTCCATACTGTTCTCCATAGTGGCTGTATCAATTTACATTCCCACCAACAGTGCAAGAGAGTTCCCTTTTCTCCCCACCCTCTCCAGCACTGATTGTTTGTAGACTTTTTGATGATGGCCATTCTGACCGGTGTGAGGTGATACCTCATTGTAGGTTTTTTTTTTTTTGCAGTACGCAGGCCTCTCACTGTTGTGGCCTCTCCCGTTGCGGAGCACAGGCTCCAGACGCGCAGGCTCAGCGGCCATGCCGCTCCGCGGCATGTGGGATCTTCCTGGACCGGGGCACAAACCCGTGTCCCCTGTATTGGCAGGCGGATTCTCAACCACTGCGCCACCAGGGAAGCCCTCATTGTAGTTTTGATTTGCATTTCTCTAATGATTATGATCACTCAGTTTTTATTCCTTGACAATTTCTGAAGGCAGAGGTGTGTGACCCAAAAGCCCTCATTTATGAAGCCTCAAGGCAGGCAAGATCTGAGAGTGGGAGAAGAGGAAGTTTTCCTCTTGAGAACCCTGACTTGGTGTGAAATTATTTTCTTAAGTCACATTTGCAAATGGTTTTTAAAAATCATTCCTCCTGCAGAGCCAAGCCTGCAGGACTTGCTCTCCTCTCCTCCCAGTTACCAAAGCCACCGTGTCTTCTCCTTCCTTCCCTTCCTAGCGCCCCTGGTGCTCAGCTACCCCAGCACCTGGAGGAAAAGACAGTGCTGACCAGGGCGTTGGGGTTTCTGTGACTGTCAGAGCTATGGAGGCGGGGCTCCTGTTGCTCACGCTGAAATCAGTCTAAAGGGAATGTCCCACTTGTTGTGAGAGCTGTGTATTCTGACATATTCTACACAGTGCTTAGGAAATAAATAAGAGATCGGGGAGCATGGGCAATGGCCAGCTTGTATTTGATTTTCAGGAAGTATTAATCGATGGAGTCAATGACGATTTTGATCACTGATATTTGGTCAAAATTTTGGAGCCAGGTTCCTAAAGCTCAATTATTTTTTAGTAATCCAAGTAACTGTCCTCACGTGGCCCCCTTAAAATCTGAGGCCCTCAGTGGTCATCACTGGAAAACTTCAGCACCTTGGCCATGGCCTGAGCCACAGTGAATAAATGGAAGAATGTTATTAAGAAAACACATCCTTGGCCTTCCCTGGTGGTGCAGTGGTTGGGAGTCCGCCTGCCTCTGCAGGGGACACGGGTTCGAGCCCTGGGCCGGGAAGATCCCACATGCCATGGAGCAACGAAGCCCGTGCGCCACAACTGCTGAGCCTGTGTTCTGGAGCCCGCGAGCCACAGCTACTGAACCCACGTGCCACAACTACTGAAGCCCGCGTGCCTAGAGCCTGTGCTCCGCAAGAAGAGAAGCCACTGCAATGAGAGGCCCGTGCACCGCAACAAGGAGTGGCCCCTGCTCTTCGCAACTGGAGAGAGCCTGCACGCAGCAACAAAGACCCAACACAGCCAAAAAGAAAGAAAAAAATTAAGAAAAGAAAAGAAAAGACATCCTTTGGTCAGAGTGAAGTCTTTCTAATTTTAACTTAAGTTTATTTATTCCCTTTTGTTTCTTGCCCAGATGGTTAATAACTTTATTATCAAAAATCCGAAGGCAGTAATTTAGAAATCCCTTAGGCATCTCTTCTCTATGCTAGTCCATCCCCGATTCCTTTATCTTGTTATTTTCTTTGAATCAGTTTTAAACTCTATTCTTGATAGGTGTTGGGCTATGTGACCCCACTCAGCTGGAGAGCTGCTGGGATGAATGGGGTAATAGTTCCGGAGCCACTGAAGATAACCTGCAAGGCAGAAGATCCAATTATAGGTAATTAGAAGTCACCCCAAGATTCTTTAGAAAGTAGCTTGGTATTTATTGCCTTATGGCCATAAACAACTGAATCTGAATAAAAATTAATTTGAAAAAGCTTGACTACTAATTTCTACCGTTATTTATACACTTCCTGGGTATTTCTTATTGCCATGTATTCAACTTTAGCATCCTCAAATATAGGAGTTACAGATGTCAGATGTTTTTGACAGGTAATAGGTGCCTTGTCTGGAAGTGTATTGAGCCTCTTTCCATGCCATTCACATGATGTTGAGACTCATTAAGGCTTTCTAGTACTAAATGGGATGCATTAACCCTTCAAATCTGGAGTAGTAACTTAATGCTTATCCTCATTTCTGTCTCTTTCTACCCACTCACTATTTCAAAACAGAAATAGCTTTTTTTTTTTAATTGTGAAAATCTCTCTCACACACATTGCAAAACTTCAGAAAATTGCAAACAATATAAATCACCTTTAATTTACCACCTAAAGATGATCACGATGAACTTTTTGGAATAAGTGTTTTGTCAATTTGTCTGTCTTTGTGTATCTTGTTGTCTCCAACTCTATTTAGAAACATGAAACCATCACGTCTCTTCTGTTCTGTAATATGTTTTCTATTACTTCATTAAGTGATAAATTTTTTATCACTTTGTAAAATGGTACTTTATTAACTGTCTTTCCATCATCAATAAATATCGATCTTTATCATCATTTTAAATGACTGTGGAGTAGGATTCTGTAATATGTGTATTAAATACTTCTATTTTTAAAAAATATTTTAATTTTTTAAATTTTTTACATCTTTATTGGAGTATAATTGCTTTACAGTGGTGTGTTAGTTTCTGCTGTATAATAACAAAGTGAATCAGCTGTATGCATACATATATCCCCATATCCCCTCCCTCTTGCGTCTCCCTCCCACCCTCCCTATCCCACCCCTCTAGGTGGTCACAAAGCACCAAGCTGATCTCCCTGTGCTATGCGGCTGCTTCCCACTAGCTATCTATTTTACATTTGGTAGTGTACATATGTCCATGCCACTCTCTCACTTCGTCCCAGCTTCCTCTTCCCCCTCCCCGTGTCCTCAAGTCCATTCTCTACATCTGCGTCTTTATTACTGTCCTACCCCTAGGCTCTTGAGAACCTTTATTTCTTTTTAATTTCTTTTTAATTTTTTTTATTTTTTAGATTCCATATATATGAAACACTTCTATTTATCATTATTTCAAAATCATCTCATCACTGCCTCTCACTACAGTGACTTCTGTGGAGACCATTTACCCAGAAGCTTTGACCAGCTTTCTGCAGTGGTGATTCAATAGCCCAACACCTACCAAGAATACAGTTTAAAACTGACTCAAAGAAAAGAACTAGATTGTCTTTCAATAAATGCTGCTGGAACAACTGGGTATTTACATGCAAAAAATGAACTTCAACCCTCAACTCATTTCATACACAAAAATTAAACTGAAATGGATCATAGCCCTAAACGTAAGATCTGACAATATAAAATTTGCAGAAAAACAGGAGAAAATCTTTTTGGTCTTGGGTTAGGCAAGAAGTTGTTAGGATACAAAAATGATAACCATAATAGAAACAATTATTAAATTCGACTTTGTCAAAATGAAAAACTTTTCCTCCTCAAAAGATACCATTAGAAGATGGAAAGTTTAGCCACATAGAGAAAAATGTTTAAAAAAAAATATCGAATTTATATGAACTTGTATCCCAAGTATATGCAGAACTCAATAAGACAACCTACTAAAAATATTGGCAAAAGATTTGAATAGATATTTCACCAAAGAATATATATGAATGACCAATAAGCACATTAACAGTTGCTTAATTATTGGTCCATAGGGAAGTACAAGTTAAAATCACACTGGATACCATTTTACATCTTCTAGAATAGCTAAAATGAAAGACTGACAGTAGTAAGTGTTGGCAAGGATGGGAATGCAAAATGATACAGCCTCTTTAGAAAACATGTGGGAAGTTCTTATAAATTTGAACAACACTCATTGTATAGCCAAGCAATCTCCTAGGTATTTTTCCCAAAGAAGTACAAATATATGTTCACCCAAAGACTTGTACTTGAATATTCATAGCAGCTTTATTCATACTAGCAGAAAGTTGGAAAGAAGCCAGATGTCCATGGATAAACAAATTGTGGTATACTCACAGAATGGAGTACTATTCAGCAATAAAAAGTGCTGAATAACAAATACACACTTGAGACAAGAGACCTCATATGAAATTCTAGAAGAGGCAAGGATTCTATTAACAGAAAGTAGCTTGGTGGTTGCGAGGGTCTGGGGTGGGTGTGGGTATTGACTGCAAAGGGCCGTGAGGGATCTTTTTGGGTGATGAAAATTTTCTATATCATTATTCTGGTAGTGCTTTTATGACTGTACACATCTGTCAAAATTCATCAGATTGCATATTTAAGATGAGTAAATTGTATATAAATTATACCTCAGAAGGGGAGATTAAAAAAAAAAAAGGTCATTTTGGGAAATCAGATAGAGGAGTGTGCCATGGTTCCTGCTCTGGTAAAATGATTTGCACCAGCCTGCAGGTTCAGGATTCTAGAATCATCCAGCAGGCAACACTTTAATAATGGCATCCATAAAAGTCCAGAGTTACATATTGCTGTCAGGGCTGGTGATTCTCTTTCTGTTAACTCATCAGGGGGAAATGTCTTGCCAGGGGCATCCTGGGCCTTCTGTCTGCATGATTAGAATTAGTGGTGAGCTCTACAGTCGGGAGGTCTAAACCACTGCCTCTGATTTGGAATCTTGTCTTTCCTGGTTCATGAAGGATTCTGAAGAGCTGAGAGTGGGCAGGGGGAATTTTCCCTTGACATGACCCAGCCTGGCCAATACCTTAAGCAGTGTTGGCCTTGTTCTATCTTTTAACCCCCTTCTTTTATCCTCCCACCTTATCCCCGCCCTACCCCTCACCATGGATTTAATTCCACTTTCCTGTCATCATCAGTCACCAGCCCCTACATAGAATGTCTGGATGCATAGGTAACGAATTCTGAGATGGTTTTTTCTCTTGAGCTGGGACCTTATTTTCCCCCTTCAATTTACCTTTTGCATAGTTTGACACACATCAGTGGCACTAAATAAATAAGCCATAATTAATACATATTTGGCTCTTGTACTGTTCATTTTCTTCTTCTGAAACTCAGATGAGAATATGCATCCCACAGCTTGAATGTTTAAATGCTAAACCAAAGGGACTCTTCTACCCCTTCCTTCTCTTGTCTTATATTAAACTAATGGTTTTAACTAGGGGAATGGCACTGTCCCAGATCCCTTCCATTTAGAGCCTTAATAATTAGATGACTAAAAAGAATGTATTTGTAGAAGTGAGTGGTTAGTAAACAAACCACAATTATATGCTTAAGGAAGAAAGAGGAAGTGCCTACGAATACTAATTTGCATTTAGAAAAGTATCCCAAGCAAGCAGTGATGTTTTATAGATCCACTCCAGGAACCTTGAAGAGCCACATCCAGAGAAAACACTTTTCAACATCCTTCATGGAGTTTACTCATATGCATCCTTAAACATATGCTAAGTGAAGAAATACGCCTGGTATGGAAACATTTCTGCAATAATATTTAGGGAAACCTGAAATAACCTTCCACGCTATCATCTGGTGAGTGGAAGGGAATCGTGCAGTTGTCATGGTTTATCGGAACAGAAGTAGCTGTTTAATGCTTACTGTGTGCCAAGAGCTAAGTACATACTGTGCTATCTGATCTTTATAATAATCTTACAACGTAGGAACTAATGTTATCTCCACTTTACAGATGGGGAAACAGAGGCTCATAGAGGCTAAATAACTTGCGCAACGTAAGTGCAGGGTTTGTGTACAGGTCTGCCTGATTCCAAGTCTGGGTTCTTAACCATCGCTGCTGTCGTCCTTGCCCATGACTGGTCCTGTAGGAATTTGACGCCATTGTCAAACGGCAGTGTTGGAGCCTCACCATCGGAGCTGGCAAAGACTGTTCTTTCCAGCAGCCAACAATCAGAATGGCAGCCAGATAATTAACTTGTCTTCCCTGAAGGAGCCTTGTTCATGAGACAGTCTTCAAATGGGGCATGAAAAGGCACTTGGCAAATTGCAAAAGGAAATAACACTTCAAAATGAAAAATTGATTCACATTTATCAACTGTGGGTAACAAAAGAACAGGCACCATCCTTTTGGGGCCATCGCTGAAATCAGTTACAAAGAGTTATACCAATGATGAAAATGGTTGCATTCCTTGATTCTAATCTACCAAAGCAGAGACGATTTCCTAATCATTGCATTACTCAGGCCCCGCATGGGCTTCCTCTTTGTTTTATTTCCTTTATTTATTTTTGGTAGCTGTTTTAATAATGGTGAAATACACTAAGGTGTCCTAGCAGCCATTTGCAATGTGCAATGACAGGCTTCCAAAATGATTTCTTTTGGATCGATCTGAACGTAAAGCCATTCTGAACACCGGGAGAGGGATCATCAAAAAGAAGTTTGCATTTTTTCCAAATTAAATCTTGTGATAGTGGAGATGGGGCATGATGCAATACTGGGTTTTGTGGGCACTAGGATTATGAAATAAAGGTAAACATCCCTGGGTAATAAAAGTATGTTTGAGAAGTCTGTGGTGACGGTTGTTTTCCTTTTTGACTCATCTGGGTATCAGATGGACAAACTGAATAATTTATCCTTCTTTTCTATCCTCACTTCTTCCAAACAGGCCTTCCCACCTTGTGTGTTCAGGACCTCAGTGTGAGGCAAACATCCCAATCCATGAAACTCCATCAGCAGATGGTAGCACAGAGCAAGAGAATGTTGGGGGTGCCGAGATGAAGCATATGCCTCTGCTTAGCCTTACTTATTTATTTTATAAATTTATTTATTTTTATTTATTTTATTTCTGGCTGCGTTGCGTCTTTGCGGGCTTTCTCTAGTTGCGGCGAACGGGGGCTACTCTTCGCTGTGGTGCGTGGGCTTCTCATTGTGGTGGTTTCTCTTGTTGCGGGTCACGGGCTCTAGGCTCTAGGCTCAGTAGTTGCAGTGCATGGGCTTCAGTAGTTGTGGCTCGCAGGCTCTAAGAGTGCAGGCTCAGTAGTTGTGGCGCACGGGCTTAGTTGCTCCGCAGCATGTGGGATCTTCCTGGACCAGGGCTTGAACCCGTGTCCCCTGCATTGGCAGGAGATTCTTAACCACTGTGCCACCAGGGAAGCCCTGCTTAGTCTTATTTAAACTGAGGCAGAGGAAAGGGTATTTTTTGCACAGTTTAATTAAAGAAAGTAAAAATTAGCTTCAATAATGAAAAATGAAATTGAACCCTTCTCCCCTCGTAATTAAATTAACCGATCCAACAGTCATTTTTTTAAAAAAACAACACTTTTTTAGGAACTTGGAAGGATTCAGCTGTGCTCTGTCCTTAGCCCTTAGCTGGGTTCTGAGGATCAACTAAGCAGCCCACTTTACGTTTTGTTTGTTTTTGTCTTTTTAGCCGCTGGACTCTAAGAGGCTGATCTGAGGCTTCTCACTTGATTGCAGTAACTTCCTCCTCAAAACTTTCAAATGATAGAGTTCTCTGCTGCTGTGAACTTCTGCACCAGCTGTTGACATTATGTTAAGTATAAACAGACAGCTTTGCCACGGCGGCTGTGATCAAAAGACAACACGTTTTCTAAGCCTGCATACGGAAATACATCTTGAAAATATATTTGTGAATAAATGGGATGAAAAATATTAGTTTGTAGTTTTTTCTGTCTTTCCCTTGTCTTCCTGCTGTCTAAAAAAAGTGACAGCTGGGGGCACCAGGCCTCAGCTTTCCTTGATGAAGCAGAATCTGAGTAATGGGATGAGAGAATAAAAATGAAAGAAGTCAGGCCCAAGGAAACTACACAATGAGACAAACGAACAAATAAACAAACAAAAAAATGGGGCAAGGAGGAGAGTGGGGGAAGAGTCATCAGAAGAACCATACAGGCTGGGTTTCCAGGTGAGATTTCAGAAGTGAGAGTTTGGGGAAAAATTATTTTTCATGTGGAGGATGGTGAGTGGCAGAACTGGGTACAAAGTATTTTTGAAGATGTTTGATGTATATGAACAATATTCTCTTTTATCAAGATTCATGAGACTGGGTAAAGATTTGGATTCCTGTTGGCTGTATGTTGTACTGTTATTTAGTTTGAAGAGGGATACAGCGTGTCGGACAGAACCACTTGGGCCTCTAGTTATTTCAGATATTCATTCATTCATTCATCTTTTTGGTTTATTTAGCTGTTTTCTGTTTCTGCTGTGTGTAATATTTAAACGTCTTGGGTTCTTACATGTGTAGTTTTAAAAATAGGATCATCAATTATGTAACCTCCAGTGATACCCAGACCTTCCACATTCCCCGTCTGAACTCTGCTGTTCTACAGTGAACTTACTTTCTGAATAAAGGGGGAGGGGGAGAAACCTGACAAAGTCTCATTTCAAGCTCCCAGTGACAGAGGGATGTTTGAAGACTTGTTGGAACTGGAGCAGGACACTGTCCAGAAGATCGTGTGGGTTGATGCTCTTTTCCCCTGGAAGTTCCCTATGGGGTATTCTTTTTAGAATCCAGTTTCCGCTGTTGCGGTCTGCGGTGTCCATTCAATGATGGGAAAGCCATTGACATTTCTGGGCCTGGGTTAGACTGGATGACCTCCGTTTTAAATGTTTTTCCACTTAAAAATGTCATGACTCTACAATATAAAAGATTTTTTATTTATAGATATGATGATTTCCTGAGATTATTGGAGAAAATGGGCAAAGAATGGGTTGTTTAGCTCCTACGAGCTCTACCTGACAGCTCAAGCTTTCACATGGGACATAGCTGATACATCTGATGTTATTGTAGAGTGTGCTTTTGTATTTGTGGAGCCTCATAATGATTTGTGTTTCCGTTGACATTTTATTCGTATAGTCATGATGATGTTGATGATGATGGTATGATGATAGTGATGATGATGGTGGTGATGATGGTGTCCATCAGCACCCATTCTTCCAGGTATATCCTTAAAAACATCTACGGCTGCTGGCTGGATGGTTAGGCATAGACTTGCGTTTGAATCCTTGATGTGCCATGTGGCGGTGTACTCATTGCTTAATCTCTCAGAGCCTCCGTTTCCTTATGTGAACAAGAGGATGACAACAGAAGCCCCATCACAGAGTTCTTGTGCGGATTAAGTGGGTTAATAGAAAAAGTCATAGTTGCATGTCTGGCACAGAGAAAGTGCTCAGTAAATGGTGGCAGCGGTTGTTGCTGTTTTATTATTGTTATTATTTATTATTATTTTTTTTTGCGGTACGCGGGCCTCTCACTGTTGTGGCCCCTCCCGTTGCGGAGCACAGGCTCCGGACGCGCAGGCTCAGCGGCCATGGCTCACGGGCCCAGCCACTCCGCGGCATGTGGGATCTTCCCGGACCGGGGCACGAACCCGTGTCCCCTGCATCGGCAGGCGGACTCTCAACCACTGCGCCACCAGGGAAGCCCAGACCGAGTTACTTTTAAATCCCCCAGAGACAAAGCCCCCGCTTCTTCCTGCACCTGAAGGAGCACTCGGCCCGCCATGGTTGTTACCCAGTAGCAACACAGTTTACCTCGATCTGTGTAATCATCTGATTCATAGCCGTCTCTCCCCTCCGACTGTAAGACTTGTTCAGTGTTGTGTCTGCCGGACCCAGTGCATTGCCTGGCCCACCAGGCCGTACAGTAACATGTGTTTATTGACTAAGTGAAAACCTAAGTAGTTAAGTAAGATCCTTCACTTGAGAAATGACACTGCATCATTGGCCAAGTGGATTTGGAAATGGCAAGTTTCTGAGTAGCTGTGTTCCTCCCGGAGAAGATGGGTGCTATCGAGGCAAATTCCTGCTTTCTCCTCCAGAGGAAATTAGAAATTAGGAGGGAAATTTTCACCCCTGGATCAATATACAGCAAAACTTCAGCTCTGTAACCTTAAAACCCGAGCAATTAGCTTTGTTTGAAAAGGTCATCGGTGGTTGTGTTCCTCTCCTCTGACAAGATAAGCTGTCCAACAGAACTCAGTTTAAATTAGAAATATCTCTGGTAAAGTTAATCACAACCTTGTCTATACTGTCGGACTGCAGGGGAGGTGTAGCTGTCGGGATTCCCCGCTGCTCTGGGGGAGCAGCTAGGGTTTTCCTTTGCCGTTCTGAGTGTGGCATGGGAATCTTGCCATCACCTACCAAAGAACCTATCAGTAAAAGCAGCTGTTTTTTTTTTTTTTTGAGTGTCTTTTCTGAGCCAGATGCTGTAAATCCCTTTTAATATATTACTTCCAAACTTTGCATCACCTGTGAATTTAATGTCACTGATACTCTTATTTCAGGCAGATGAAACTGAGGCTCAGAGAGGTTAAGCCACTTAACCAAAGTCACGCAGTGAGCGATGGTGTCTTTCCCCGATAAAACCCGGAAAGTCTGGTTCCTCTATCTGTAATCTCTCAAATTCTGGGATGAGGGAAATGGACCTTGGGTGCCAGAGGGACAACTGGACCATTTTGTCATCTCACTATCACGTCAGCCCCTCACTTCCTTGCTTGGTTGCTGGACAGACAGTGACTCTTTAATTTCAGAGACTCCACGTGGTCTGCAGGGAGGGCATGG
Source organism: Grampus griseus (assembly GCF_964374135.1). Lineage (NCBI taxonomy): Eukaryota > Metazoa > Chordata > Mammalia > Artiodactyla > Delphinidae > Grampus > Grampus griseus. The sequence continues at coordinate 82,293,882 of NC_139008.1, read as the reverse complement.
GCTGTGAGGAGAAGACGAGAAACGTGTAGATTAAAAAAACAAACCATGTGTGAGTGGCCAGCACTTTTCTCAGCCTCCTCCTGACCCCAGTCTTCTTACCTTAATCCTTGTCCCCTGAATTTCCTGCACATTTATGGCTTTGGGAAAAAGCAGTCCCAATATAGCCAGTCAGGGCCAAAGAGACACTCCAAGGAGCTTGAGAGAGTTGAGGGAGGAGGAATGGAAAACTCTTTTGTGGGTGTGACAGTAAAAAAAATTCTGTTAACATTAAAACTGTCACCGTTAGTAGGCAGGAGAGGCAGCAGGTCATGCGGGAAGACATGGACTTTGGAAACAACTGGCGTCTAAGTTCACATCCCAGCTTTTCAGCTTTACCAGCACAGGGCAGAGATGGTGCTGGCCTGTTGGCTGCAGGTCCTCCGAGGACCCTTTGAGTGTGGTTTCCATTTTTCACTGTGTCCCCAAGCCCTGGCGGGGGAGTCCTCACCAGGATGAGAGCCCTGTTGTTCTCCAACTTCCTCCCTCCACAATCTTTGGAGCGTGATGTCTCCCTGACATTGTCCCAGCCATGAAGACCTTTCTAGCAACAGAAAGCGTGGAACTCTTTCACTGGGATTTCCATGTGCTCCTTAACCAAAGGACTTGAAGTTCAGTGTATCTTGGCGTTTCCCAAAGGATGGCATCTGTACCCTGGGGAGTAGACGACATGGTTTTAGGTGGCACTTGGAAGAGATTAATTGCAATAGTTATTTCTTTTAATGTGCAGGAGGCCCACAAACCATGATTTATGGCGTTATTGCTTTGGGCCAGGCTTCAGGAGGACAGAGGAACGCACCTATCCCAGATGGGTAACCCTGGGTTACGTAACAGGATGATTGTGGGTGTGTTACTTGGTGATTTTAGCATAAAATACAATGGAATAACACAGTTGGAAAGGTATTCTCTTTTCCATTCTCTTTTAATGTTGCTGATTATAGGAGAAAAAAAAAGCCCACTTGTTGCTGGAACACTTGCTAATCCCTTCTGTATCAGGAGAAGCAAGAGGCAGACTCCGACCATTCCACTGGAAACAGTATCTAGCTGGAATCTAGTAATGATGCTTGTTTCATTGTATTTATTTTATTTGTTGCTTTCTATCTATGGCAAGTGATGCTGGCTTCCATGGTGGTCGTGATATAAAATTCCAATTAAAATAAATTTAAGAAGATTTTGAGTTGACTTGAAGAAAATTAAGGAACTGGGAATTCCCTGGCGGTCCAGTGGTTAGGACTCCATGCTCTCATTGCCAAGGGCCTGGGTTTGATCTCTGGTCGGGGGAAAAAAAAAAGAAAAAGAAAACTAAGGAACTAATAGAAGAGTGGATGTGAGCATGCAAAAATCATGCTGATGGGGCACAAAGGACAGATGCTGGAGAAGCCTTGATCCAGCAGATCTGATTGCAGGGATGGGGGAGACCGCCAGGCCGGGACAGCTGCACTCCTGGTTGGGTTGTGCCATCTGTCTGGGGACCCTCTAGTTCCTGGCCCTGTTTCCAGCCCACTGTCACTTTGCAGTGACTTTGAATTGGGTCCACCAGCCACTTCTCTGCCGGTGATTCAGACCTCGCAGCCTGCCCTGTGTCCTTGGGAAACCGCAGTGACCCAATTACTCACGTCCAAGTGGCCCTCTTGTCAGCATTCAGGGACTCATTAAACCACTGTTGGAACGGCTGTAAACGCAGCACACAGCACTGCCCTTTCTAAGAACCGTAATCTGAAGTCAAAACGCGTTTCTGGTAATGTCACCAGGTGCAGATTCCCATCTTCTTCTTTCCCTCCCTCATGCTTTTGCACATTCAGAAACCTGCCCAGGCAACGTGTGACCCCAGGGGGAGAAAATTTGATGTGACAGGACTCCACGACCAGTGCCAGCCTCTGAATACCGCTGAGATGCTGAACAGTGGCAGCACTTGAAGAGGCCAAGCCCTTCCTTTGAACTAAGAAGTTGCCCATGACATTGGTAAGTGATGCTCGCTGCAGCTGCTCTGCTGGGCTGAGGTGCATTAAAAAGGAGGGTTAGATGGGTATGGTATCTCTGTAGATGTTTCCGGTATCCTGGGGGGGTGGGGTCTGCCTTTGAACTGATGATCACCGTAACCTTCGGGGCCGTTGACAGTACAGAATGGCCTTTGGGGTCAGGTTGGTTTAGCAAAATGAGATCTTTTGCTGGTGGAGTCCTAGTGGCGATGTTTCCTGGTCCCTTACTGTGTGCCGTGCGTTTTACGTACGTGCCTGCATTGAATGCTAACGGCAGTTTCATGTAGCGACTGGGAGGTATTGTTTCAGATTTGCTTGTGAAAAAACTGAAGCGCAAAGGTGTTCAGTCACTTTCCACGGTTTGGGCTCCGGATCCATTTAGGTCTGAAGTCGAAGAGCGTCTCCAGTCTCTGTACTTAGGCTACCTGGGGAGAGGTATAGTTACTCTAGTTTTTAAAAGAATAACTTTAAGGTTCTGAAACTCTATGTCCCAGCTTCATCACTCTCTAGATGAGGAGTTGTATATGTCCCCCAGAATTAGATGCAACACTCAGAGGGGATGCATAAAGAGGGTCACTGGAAAAGATTGCTTACAAAGGTGTGGGCAAGAGGAAGCAAGGAAACCAGCAAGGGTTGGTGAAGGGGCCCTGGGGCAAGTGACAGCAGGAGGCCCTGGAACCCAGAGAGACCTGAGACCTTGGGAGGAGGGGACCACTCACTCGGAGCTGTGGCCCTGGGTAGATGGATGCATTCAGTGTCAGACTGCATCCCAGCTGAGCCGAGAGAGCAAGGGCTGACCTCTCCTGCCCCCCGCCCCCCCCGACTTTCTCCTGGGGCTGCCCATTGGCCAAACCTAAGTGAAAGTCAGAGGGAAAGGGAGCCTGGGTGATACAACCCATAGAATCACTTCCAAGACAAAAAGTAGGGTAGAGAATGGTGAGTATTGAATCTGGAAGGATCAAGGGAGCATATCCAGCACGGAAACCTGAACCCTCTTTGAGTTAGTGACCTGTATTTGTCATTTGTTGCTGTGTAACAAGTCACCACGGCACCTAGAAGCTTAAACAGTAACTGACAGTGTGGAATCCCCTACTCCCAGCCATGCTGGCCTCATTTCCATTCTTTGTACGAGCCATGCTCCCTCCTGCTATAGGACTTCAAAGGGGCATTTGGTAACACGTGTTGTTTCCTCTGCTGGGTTCCCAGCAGTACCGCTCCCCCCAGTCCATTTTGCCATATTAATTCTTCCCAATGTTTTCATTCTCAGTTCCTCTGTTTGCTTTTCCTAACCTCCCTGACCAGGCTGTTTGCTTTATTGTATTTTTTCCATATACTTCTCCATTGCAGTGAATGTTGCGTCGTTGCAAATTTGCACTTAAATCCGTGGCATTCTTTGTTTAATGTCTGTCTCCTCGACTACACTACACCCTCCATGATGGCAGAGCGTGCCCATTTTTGCTCTCATTATACTCCTAGACCCTGGCTTAGTGCCTGCAGTACAGAGGGTGCTCAGTGAATATTTGTGGGATGAAGGAACATGAGTGGATTATTCTATGATGTTTTCCTTCTTTTGATTATCTTACTGAGTGTCTAACAACAGCTGTCCTAAGTTCTAGGACAAGAAAGGTGCATGGTATCCAGTCTCTAGTAGTAAAGAAGTCTGTTTAAGTTGCTAAATTGAGCATTTCCTCCAATATTTTTGAGCATAGAAGAACTTTTTAGCACAGCGGCATAGCTATTGACATCATATGGCGTTAGGGAATTACGTGGCGGTCCAGTGGTTAGGACTCTGTGCTGTCACTGCTGTGGCCTGGGTTCAGTCCCCTGGCTGGGGAACTAAAATCCCACAAGCCACGTGGCATGGCCAAAAAACAAAACAAACCAAGCAAACATCATATGGTGTTAGTGTTTTGTGAGAGATAAAGTTAGGGATTTCTGTATCATAATTTCCTTGAGGGCATGGATCCCATATCGTCCATTCATTCATGCATCCACCCAAGTGTCCATCCATCCAACCACCCATCATTCCACACAACAAAAATATCATGAAACCTACGATGTAGGGCCCTAGGGACTCCGAGATGAATGACACCTGTGCTCTGAGGAAGGCTCTGTATGTTTCACAAGGACGACACTTCTCCCCCAGTCAGAGCCACAAGGGGATCCTACTTGAATCTTCACCATGAGAACCTGGTGGGGTTTCTGGAAGTAAAGGCCATGAAATTGTAGGGTCCCCCTAAGATTGCAGGCCACATGCTGGTCCATACTCAGCCTCCAGCAGTTCACCAAAATTACCGCCCAAGGTTCCTACCAGTTATCGTTCCAGTGGCGTCTGCTCCGGGTGAGCACATCCTGGCCGTGGCTCTGAATTCTCCTGTCTCTTCAGACTTCAGGATGGCAGTTTGCCCTGCAACCTCAGTTCTCTGAAGGCTCCCATACCAAACACTGATTACCAGTTTGTCCAGCTTTTTCTTGTTATAAGGACGGCAGTGACGACTTGCAAACTCTTTACATGGGGGCCTGAAACCAGACGTCAATACGCATCTACACAAATAAAGCCCCGGTATGACTTTGTTTCTCCTCCACCCCTGAGGAGCCCTCATGGTTCCTAGGAATTCCTTGATGTCCCTAGAAATGTGGGGACGTTGACCAGGTCGAAAAAGCTTGTCTTCTCAAGTGTCGTCTCGCACGCGGAGCCCTGGGCTTAAGCAGTCTCTGCCGAACTCTTTAGATTTTGTGCCACTGTTTGGGAGATGGGGGGGTCTGCACTGAGCTACGTTTCCCTTGGTAACAGGGGCCCAGAGAAAATATCAGCTAGAAATAGAGCAGAGTGAGTCGGTTTGCATCAAAATTAGACCTTAAATTTGCCCAGCCCTTCGGCTGCAGAGTGAGTATGAATTTCTACTCTCTAAACGAAGAGCTAGTTCATTGCTAAATGGGTCCACTTGGACGCGTGGAGCAGGACCCTTTGGGTGCAGAGAGCAAAGAGGGTTCATCGTGCTGACGTCTGTGCGCAGGCAAATGAGTCACCAGTCGGCTCCACGCTGGCCGCCTCCACGTTCCTGGAAGCATTCCTGAATTTCTCTGAACAGTCTCTCAAAGACCCCACGTCAACACATCGTAGGGTCGGGAACTCTCAGATCTTCCCCCGCCCCTCATCCAGCTCCCAAATGAGCCTGACCTTGTCCACTGACACCGTTATAACACATCTGGCCCTCAGGCTGTGAGCATCGGGGACCACCCAGGCCTGACTCCTTTCAAATAGCAAATTGGAAGAGGTCTCACCTTGAGGCCTCTCTTGAGTGACAGACTGCTTGGGAGTCACATGGAAGCCCAAGTGGGGTCTTGAGCTGGAGTGAACTCCCCCAGCTAAATTACATGGCTCTGCAGGGCCCTGTTGGCCTGGTGTCGATGGTGGCAAGCTCTTTCCATTATTCGGAGAGTAGCTGTTAAGAGGATGTGAAATCATCTGCATAAAATGTTGGCTTTAATTTCTCTAAAGGAGATGATTTGCCAGAGAGCCTTTGACTATTTAAAGGCTGTTACCTGAGCAAGACATTTGGGTAACTGGATGTGATGTTGGCCTGGTGTCACCTTTTTGCATATTGATGATCTCGTGCTATAAAGACTTTGTTTCACTTGAATAGGAATCCTTCCCTGGGAGGGGCCCTCAGGAGCTCCATCTGCGAGCAGAGTTCTCTTCCAAGGGCCAGTGTGGATAAAGGAAGATATCGTTGGCATTCTTTTTCCTTCTGTGTTTTAGTTAAGATCCTTCCAGTTGTCAGCAAGAGAAACAAGTGATGGTGCATTTAGCAAAAAAATAAAAGTAAAAAATAAAAAATGGAGAGAATTCTTTTTTAAAATGAGGCTATAATAATGTCTCTTTTTTTGGAACTAATTGTTATTTTTATTTTTTAAATTGAAGTATAGTTGATTTACAATGTTGTGTTAATTTCTGCTGTATAACAAAATGATTCAGTTATACATATATATATCCTTTTTCAGATTTTTTTTCCACTATAGGTTATTACAAGATATTGAGTATAGTTCCCTGTGCAATACAGTAGGACCCTGTTGTTTATCTATTTTATACATAGTAGTATGTATATGTTAATCCCAAACTCCTAATTTATCCCTGCCCCCTCCCCCCACCCCGCCATAATGTCTTAAGGCAGTTAAATGTCAGAATTTGGTCAGATCTCATAGGAACCGGATTTCAGAGGTGGAATATTATCAGGAACTCTGGAGGTTCCTCTGATCTGTTCACCTCCCTCAGATTTCTCTGCACCTTTATCTCTTTTATGTCTCCTGACCAGCTTTCTTGGTTTTACTCCGTGAACATGGCATGAGAAGGCTGTTCCTAAAGTTGGCAAGTTTACCCCCCTTCATGTGATATGACCGGCTATGTCTGAAAGCTAATTCCAGACCCCTGAGAGAGAGAATCTGATTGGAGAGAGTGTCCACCCTAGTCGGGAAGAGGACCCTGTGGGAGGGGGACTTCTCAGAGAAGAGAAGTGTCGTCTTGAATATGAGTCCTTCATTTCTAGTATTATCCCCATTTTATAGATGAGGAAACTGAGACCCAGCTTTCCTTGCCAGGGTCACACAGCCGCACCTATCTTTTCTTCCAGAATAAAGATTGTTGTGAGGAACTAATTTTACTTTGGAAAGAAAATTGGTGCTATTAATGTCACAGCTATTTTTAAGGAAGGGATGTATCTTTTAACTGGAATGCATTGTTTAGCAAATTTTTTTTTTACTTTGTAATTTTGTGAAAAGGAGACACGCTTTCTCAAAATAAAGTGAGAGTAGATGAGAGTAAAATTTTCATAGCAAAGAGAATGATTCCTAAAAGAATCCAGGACAGTTATGTAATCCTGAAGTTCTCTGGTATTTCGACACTAAAAAAGTAAATAAATGCAAGAAATGAACACGAAGGGAATGAAAATTATTTACGAAAATCAAAGCCACACCATTAGCCAAGACTTTTTATAAGGAATAAATTGCTTCAAACCAACCAAAACTGGAGCCAAGCATGGAATTGGGCTATTGGGGAGAAGGTGAAAGAGAGACCAAGAATTCCAGAAGCTGTTGTGAGTTCAAAGCAGGGTTTTCAGTCATGTGTCAGGTGTTTGCAAGGTGACAAAAGTTGGAGAGTCAAGTTCATGGCTGGAGAACATTGTGGTAAGTTTGAGGAGCAACCAGAACTATTGTTACAGAACTGCTGGGGAATTCCTCTTTCCACTGAGCTCTGTGCTCTGGAATGGCATTTGGAATCGTGTGTGTGTGTGTGTGTGTGCGTGCGTGCGTGCGTGCGTGCGTGTGTGTGTGTGTGCGTGCATGCGTGCGTGCGTGCGTGTGTGTGTGAATCTTTCCCAAGATTTACTCTGGAACTTTGGGGGAAGGAGAAAAAATCTCTCTCCTTATTTTTCCTAACTTCTGATCTGACTTTCCTATAACTTTGCCGTTTTCTCCCCCTGAAGTCATTCCACCTGCTTTTTGCCCCTGCAGCACAGCAGTGGAGTCTTCCCAACTTGAGGGGATTTCTCTCTTCTGGGCTAGACCATATTTTGATTTTTTTTTTTTTAATTCAAAGGGAACTACCAATGAGATGGCAGTTTCAAAACCACATGGGACAGGAAGGGTGCAGAGGGTTTCTTGCATCTTTTCAGTCCTTCCAAAATGAGTGCCTGAGCTGTAGTCAGACATGGCCCTCCCCACCTTCAAGCCGTCCATCTGGAATAGTCTCAAAAGTCCTGTGCTCCCTGGTTGACTGAGTTCTACCACGGAGAGCTTGCTGGTGGTCTTCTGTCCCATTCTTTGTAGGCTCTTTCCAGCAAATGGAAAAGGGAGACTTAGGTTACTTTCCCTGGGGCAGGTGGGACCGAGGAAAATCCATCAAAACAATGGCTTGTTTGCTGATGGCTCTGGAGCCCCCAACGAAGACTGGGCAGGAGCTGGGCCCATGCTATTAGGGCTGTGCTACAGGACTTGTGTAGTCAAAGCCACTGCTGCCCCCTTGGCTGCCACCCTGGCCTTGATACCACCCTCCAGGCTCTGCCCCAAGCTGCACCCAGTACCGTCTGCCTGGTGAGGGGGAGGTTGGTCTTACAAACTAACCCTGATGTACACGTGCGGGCAGCCTCCCTGGATGTGACAGGGAGCGTCTGCTCTCCCACAGCCGGTGTCCACACAGTTCTGCCAGGCGCCTGGTCCCTGAGCAGATGGTGTCGGATGCTGGTTATGATGGAATCAGATCTGGCTACCTATGTGGGAGCGACAGCATGATGGAGAGATGAGAAGAAGGCATCGTTCTAGCTAGAGCACCCATTCGGGGAAGTTGGCAAGAAAGTCAGATCCTGTGCATCCTGTGAACCTTCAACGTTCTTCTTCTTTTGACAGAAATGACACGTTAAACGAACGTGTCCAACTTGGATGAAAGTCTTTATTTCCAAAGTTCAGACAGTTTTGTTCTTTCTCCCCTTTCCCTTCCGTGGTTCCCAAGGCTCTGAACCTACAGCTCTAAGAAATATGAGAAAAGAAACCTGAAGTTGGTTAGCATTTTATTTTTAAGTTGTTAGGAACTAAACCAGCTTAATGTTTTAAAGTATTAATGAAAATAATGGATAAGAGAGGTATCGACATCGCGGGAAACTGTGCTTCGCTTTCGTCTCACTTTAATCGTTTTTTCTTGAATACATTTTTATTACCTAAATTATTGTTCTGTGCTCCTTGTTCACAAATTACAGCTAAAGATTTTGTTTCTAACGAGTCCACGCTGACAGCGCAATTTTGCAATTTGCCATACAAAGCAGACCTTGCTTAAAATAACTTCTCTTTTTGCAATACTATTAGTGCTTTGACGTCAATTAAGAATTCACAACTTATAATGCATAAAAAAGAGCAATCTAGTAGCTCAACAAGAACTCCAGAAAATTTTCATACTACTGCTGTGTATTTCAGTTCTGACGGTATTATTAGTGGACCCCAAATCCGAAAAATGTTTAAAACTGTTGGCATCTTGTATGCATTTGTTAAAGGATGCAGTAAAGCTTATTTTCATCAACATCCAAAAATATTCCAATGAGCCTTCCATTTTACGTAAATAGATAAGTGTCTCCTTGGTCAATGTGTGGAGATACATATAAAAAAGAGTTGAAGGGGCCCTGGATCCCTCTGCCTTGTGATTCCACCGTCTCAACGTACGAACTTCCAGAAAAGAGTGGCTCTGGGTGTTGGCACATTGGCTCCTAAATGTCTCAGCTGGGAGGTGAAGTATTTGTCGCTTCCGCTCACACTTCTGGGGCTAGGACTAGTCACAAGGTCACGTCATCCCCCTGCAAATCCTGCAACTTCCCATCGCACGCCCAAGAGCATCCCAAGTTGTTACCAAGGCGATAAAGTTCCACAGAGCAGGGCTGTGCTCACTTTCCAGTCTCCTCTCCTCCCACTCTCCTCTTGGATCACTCTTTGTGCGGGCTTCATGCTTCTCTTTGGACGAGACAAGTCCGCTCCCACCGCAGGGCCTTGGTGCCTGCTGTGGGCTCTGCCTGGCTCACTCTCTGTCCATCCCTCTGCATGTCTGACTTTCTGTCTTCCTTTAGGTCATTGATGAAATGTCACCTCGTCGGAGAAACCATCTTTGACCTCTCTATAAATTTGGGAGCCCCACCAAACCAGCATTTTCTACCATTCTTACCTTTCTTTAGTTTGGGACAATCACAAAAATGTTGACACCATTTTCTTGAGGCTAGAGGCTCAAAAAACCTATTCTGTTAGTCAAAAGCTAAACATGGACTATTTTCTTTCTTTCTTTTCTTCCTTTCTTTCTCTTTCTTTCCTTTCCTTTCCTTTCCTTTCCTTTCCTTTCCTTTCCTTTCCTTTCCTTTCCTTTCTTCTTTCTCCCTTCCTTCCTTTCTTTCTCCCTCTCTCTTCCTCCCTCTCTCCTTCCCTTTCTTCCTTCCTTCCATTCATTTGTAAGATTCCTAATCTCCTGTGGAACAAATGAATGACTTTAGCAGAATGGTTGTGGGAGGGGCTGAGGTTGGGAAAAGCAATAGGAGGACATCTCATTAATATACTTCAAAACAAAAACTATCTCCTTTACATCATTAAAAAAGAAAATAAATCTCATTGACACTGGTGAAAAATGGCATAATGTTGTCCTTCGCATCTCCTGGATGACTGGTGTGGCTGAGTGCTTTGTTACATGTCCTTTACTCTTCGTTGTGAAATGCCTTTTCACGTCCCTTGTCTGTTTTTTTCCAATGGAGTATTTGCCTTTTTCTCACTGATTCGTGTTTTATACATTGTAAGGGATTAGTGCTCCAGAATATATGCTTTCATAGATAATGGTTTGCCTTTCAGTCTTGTTCATCAGAATATATTCTTTCATAGATGATGGTTTGCCTTTCAGTCTTGTTCATTGTGTTTTCTGACATGTGTTTTCTTTACAATTCTTACGTAGTCACATTTATCAGATTTCCCTTATGCTGTCATGCTTGATGTCATACGTAAAGTCCTTGCCTACTCCAGGTTACAGCAAATATTGACCATCATGTAGGGCTTGGGCATAGCTTTCGGTTTCCTTTCCAGCTACTGTTGTCCACACCCACTAGCCCTACGACCTTGAGCAAGTTATGTAAACCTTCCTGAATCTCCGCTTTCTTACGAGTAAAATGCGATCGAAATTGTACTTAACCTCAAAGAGTTGCTGTGAAGATTAAATGAGAAAATGCTAAGCACTTAACTCAGTATCTAGCTCATAGCAAACGCTTAATTCAAGTATATCAGTGTTACTCTTCTTTCTTGGTTTGCACTTCATTCCTTAATAGTTTTGAAACTTAATTCAGTATATGGGGTGAAGTTGGTTTCCTCTTAAAAACAGCATTAATTTCTGCAGGGGGTGGAGTGGCCAAATCATGGTTTACTCCCGCAAAGGCACTGTGACGACCTCGGAGCAGTGGCGGTGGGGCTGTGTGTGGGGGTAACTGACTTACACCCACCTATGGAAAAAGCATCCTCCAGTTTGCCTTGTGTGGCAGGGATGTGAGGATGCAGGGGCTGGAGAGGTGCTTGGGGAGGAAGGAGGGAGGCTGGGGTTTGCTTTTGATGTCAGAGACGGAGAAGAGGGTGCAGCCCGCTCAAAGGTGGTGTGTCATGGGGTGGAGTTTGGGACACATCCCAGTGCCTGTTGGGGTGTGAGAGCTTCCTTTCCTTGAAGCCCCAGGCTGGCTGATGTAAAGAGCCAGAAGGTGTCGCCTGTCCACCCGCCAGAGCAGAGTCTTGCAGCAGCTCTGCAAGGGCTCCAGAATGGGACTGCCATGCCGGGTCTGCAGACTCAGAGGGCAAGACGCAGGGCCGGCTGCGTGGGCATACAGTCGCCCTTGAAGCCCAGAGGCTCTTGCCCGTGTTTCAATGCTCTGCTGTCCCCATCTCGAAACACTTAATAACTTTTCAACTAGAGGCCTCACATTGTTATTTTGCTCTGGACCCTGAGAATTATGTAGCAGGTACCAAGAGATTGGGTGGACACAAGGCAAGTCCGTGTCTCTGGAACAGGACTTCAGTTTTCTCTTTCTTCATTCCTCAGCTTCATCATTTACTGGTTGTGTGACTTTGGACAAGCCACCTAAATTCTTAGGGCCCCCGTTCTCTTTTATGTAACACAGATGATAACACCTATGAGTAGGATTAGCGTGAGGATTAAGTGACGTAAACCTCATCGCGCTTTGGCACATGGCTCCCACGTTGTAGACACATGAAGCATAGAGGTTATTATTACTAATATTGATTATATGCAAAGAGCCCTTGACGATGCATTAGTTCAGACCATAGTGGAGTTGGATCTTATGTGGAGCTGGAGTCTAATGCCAAAGCAGAAGGTAGAATTAGCAGAGAGTAACAACTACCCTTAACAACAGCACCTTAGGATTTTTGGGAGACCACAGGTTGTACCTTAGTCTGTCCGTCACGGCCAGTTTTCCTCTTGCGTTTGCACAGATCACTGTTTCTTTGAGTACCAGACAAGTTAGCTGACTTGTGTTCAGCTGTTTTTAGGAAAAAAAAATAGGAACGTGCAAGCACTGGAATTATTTTTAGTGAAGTGAGGGACACAGGGCATTGTAGAGACTGGACTCTGAACCAGGGCCGACTTCTGCGTTTAGTGCAGGAAACACAGTGCCTAAGGCACATGATACTTTTAGAAGCTTGTGAAAATGTTTTAATGTTAATTTCTTTTAAAATCAGAAGAAAAAATGAGCAAAATGATAACGCGTTTTTGATAATGAATCTAGCCTAGATTTTTTTTTGTCTTTAAAGCAATGCATGAGGAAACATCATTTTTAATATTTTGATGGAGGAAAGGGCCCACAAAAGCTGAAGTGCCCAGAGCCCTGACAGTCATGCTGTGGCCCTGGTCATGATGGGCGTCCCACTGTCACTCAGACCATCCTATGTTCATTGACTAGGGTGGCAGGTGGAATCATCTGGAAGGTTTGCAGTGTTATTTCTTTCTCTTCCCCTACCTTGGGAGAGTATATTTGGATGTGTGTCATTTGCATGAAGTTACTGGGATATTTTACTCCACTCTCTGGTATTTTGTATTCTAAGAATGAGAAGAATGATATTAAACCTCTTGTTTGAAAGGGCGACTGGGTAAGAATGTGATAACGAGGTTGAAAGACTACTTATGCGATTCTGCACATAATTGTTTTCTTGCGTGGATACACGCAAACAAGGACTAACAGGGCTTTAGAATCTTATAAGATCAGCACGCTTTGTGGCTTTATTATATTGTATAAACTTACTTTCTTCCTAATTTAGACAGATTTTCTCCTGCAATCCAATTAATATAAATTGTTTCATTATATTGAAACATAAATGCTATTTACTGGGAAAGCAAAAGTAAGTGTGTATGTGTGTGTGTATGTGTGTGGCAGGGATTGGGGACTGGGGGTAGAAATAGTGACAATCATGTTATTCCTGTAATTCTTTGGCTCCTGGTTTTGTTTTGTTTTTTTACTTCAGCTTAATTTTTTAAAAATTTAAATGTTTTAATATCTTTTATAATTGCAAAGTAATACATGCCTATTGTAATTTCAGGCTCAAGTTCACTTCCTAGAAGTTACCACTTGCAAAAGTTTGACACGTGTCCTTGAATCACTTTTCAATATACAAATAAACATACACATATTGATTAAATTTCTTTTTAAAATGAGAACTAACCTACGACAGTCTTTTCCTTATAACATAGCACAGCCATCTTTCCATTAAGTGTCTATCATTCTGCCTCATTCTTTTAAATGCTACATAAAATTCCAATTTATGTACTCATCCCTCTATTGATGTACATTTAAGATGCTGCCTCTTTTAAAAGAAGAAGAACGGGACTGTAATAACTGGCTGTGTGATATACAGCTTTATATTGATTTTTTTATATCTGTCTCATCATTCTGTATAAATGAGAATTTTCACTTTCTTACGATTATCCTGGGCCCAACAATAGTTCCGATGGTTGTTTGTTACAACAGGTGACCCTCTCCGAATGTTTTTTTTTTCCCCTTTTGCCTGTGAATCCAGCAAAACGTAGAGTTTCTTCCCTAAGTGGAGTAAGCATTGTGTGAAACATTCCATCGCTTAATTACCTCCGAATCACTTGTCATAGCCCTAATAAAAATGTACACCCATTGCTGTGAATGCTTAATCACATTAGCTGTGAGGAGAGTAAGCTGTTGAGAGAAAAAAAACGAGAGGATGTTAAATGTCGGGTCTTGTTTGGAATTCAAAACGCTTTCCCCAGCCTGGAAACGAAGCCTTGCCTGTGAGCTGGGGGTTGAGCGTTACAGAGCTCTTGTTGGTGGCTGCTGGAGAATCCCCAGCCGCTTGTCTGAACATGCAGGGGTGAGGGTGGAGGCTGAAGGGAAGGGAGTGTTTTTAATTTTACAAAAGTATTCTGCTGCGTATAAACCTCTGGCTCTGGCCTTCTTTTAGGGAACCTGGTTGTATTAAATTCAACACACGGGTACTGAAACCCTACAACGTGCCAGGCACCTTCTTGGTACTGAGATCATGCGCTTATTCAAGCAGAAAGAGAATTTGCCTTCACGAAGCGTACCTTCTACGGGTAGGAGACAAGACTGTCACCAAAGCAACAAATAAAGTCAATGATAATTGCTCTGCCAAGAAACAAAGCTGGTAGAGGAGAGCGGTAGAGAGGGGTGGAATGGTGAGTGGTCAGAGAAAGTTCTTCTGCAGAGGGGCTGTTGAGTAAGGACTTAAGTGAGGAAACGAGGGCCCAGTCAGGTGTCTTGGGGCAGATCAGCCCTTTAAGCCCAAGGTGCAAGCTGTTAGCTTTCCCGGTGGAGGTGCTGTCACCACGGCCTTGATCCTTGGAAATGTCTTCCCTTTGTCGGGGTGCAAGATTTTTGTGAGATTTCCCAATTGTTACTGAAAGTTTGGTTCAGCAGCTCACGCTTGAAAGTCAGTACTCCAGAGGCAAGCTTGGTGGAAAGGAAAGTTTGCTTTATTTCGGAGGCCAGCAACCAGGGGAGAGGGCAGACTCATGTCCAAAAGGCCGACTCCCCACTGACAATCAGTGGGCAAGGGCTTTTAAAGGGGAGTTTCAGGGGTATATAGGTGGAGGGAGGGGGCTACACGCAGAAACAGCACAGTCAGCTCTGACGGTCATCTTGAAATTGCTCATGCGGTGGTCTGATCCGTGTTGTCTTGATTCTTTTGAGTACGGTTACTCTTGATTTCCAGGGTCAGTGTGTTCCCATTTATTTGAGACCAGTTCTTGGAACTGTGGCAGCTTATGTCATGGCTATAGTCTGGCCATCCTGTAGTTAACTTCTTCCACCTGGTGTGGGTTTCAGTATCTACAACACAGTTCACAGGATATGGCTCAGAATATGATCTCTAGCCCTTGAGGAGGAACTAAAGGTCCTTGACTTTGTTTAATGACTAAACTATTATTATTTGGTCTTGTTGGACTGTCTTCCTTTGCTTCTGCATTTTCTCACTTCTCTGATTAAATTTATTCTTTGACTAAAGTTTTTCTACAGACAAAAGGCAGGCGGAGGACATGGCGGGGAAGGACCACAGGGTCCTGCTCTGTTTCCCAATCAGTGATTCCCATCGTTGGTGCTACAGAGTGAATGTTTGTGTCTCACCCACCCCTGACCACCGCCAGTTCCTAGGTTGAAGCCTAATTCTCAGTGTGATGGTATTTGGAGGTGGGGCCTTAGGAAGTGATCATCAAACTCCACCCTCGTGAGTGGAATTAGGGCCCTTATAAAAGACGCCCCAGAGAGCTCCCTTACCCCTTCTGCCATGCGAGGACACAGCAAGAAGGAAGCCCTCACCAGGCAATATGCTGGTGCCTCAATTCTGGACTTTGTAGCTTCTAGGACTATGAGAAATAATTTCTGTTGTTTCTAAGTCACCCAATCTATGATATTCTGTCATAGCAGCCTGAAGAGACTAAGACAGTTGGATTCCTTAGAGCTTTGCTATCCATTGCAGTCACTTACTATCCATCTGTGTTTTGTGGCTACGATATTGGACAACAAAGATGCAGAACTTTCCTGTCATCATGGAAAATTCTGTTGGACAGTGTCATCCTGGTTAGATTTTCTATTGCCAATAACAACAACACTGATGATGATGATAGTAATGATATAATTTACCATTTACTGGGCATGCACTATATACAGAGCACTTTACATATATTATCTCATGCCAACCTCACATAAAATCTTACCTAAATCAGATGTGTTCACTCTCATTTTACAAATGAAAATCCACAGAGGGGGTCAAACAAGTTATCCAAGATAGCGTTACTAGTAAATAAATGGTGGAACTGGGATTGGAACCCAATCTTGGCTTATATGAATGCCCGTGTTCTTAGCCACTAAATTATACTGCTTCTCAATCCATGGACTGTTTCCCAGGCCTGAAAAAGACTCCCAGAAGGGGAGCCAAGCTGGCTTCCAGTGAGGAGGTGAATCTTCATTCCATTATGAAACTAGTGGGATACTCAGTTGAACTATTTCAGCCACTTTTAACTTCCCTGTAGCCAAAGGTCTGCTTAGGAAAAGTAGCAAAAGGTGTCTCTTCTCAATATGCTTTGCTCTTTGTTGGGCACTCGTCACACTTGATAAATGTGCAGTGTTTATAGGGTGATAGGTTCCCCATGGAGTTGTGCAGAAAGCCATCAGAACAATCATAGATGGTGGCCCAGGTGTATTTGGTCTTTTGTCAAGTGTAGGGAGACTCTATTTTATTTTATTTTTTAAAAATTTATTTATTTAATTTTGGCTGCGTTGGGTCTTCGTTGCTGCGCGCAGGCTTTCTCTAGTTGTGGCGAGCGGGGGCTACTCTTCGTTGCGGTGCGCAGGCTTCTGACGGGCTTTAGGCGTGCGTAGGGCTTCAGTAGTTGTGGCACACGGGCTCAGTAGTTGTGGCTCGCGGGCTCTAGAGCACAGGCTCAGTAGTTGTGGCACACGGGCTTAGTTGCTCCGCAGCATGTGGGACCTTCCCGGACCAGGGCTCAAACCCGTGACCCCTGCATTGGCGGGCGGATTCTTAACCACTGCACCACCAAGGAAGTCCAGAGAAACTCTATTTTAAATCTTAAAAGTGAGTGACTGAGGATTGTCTCAGAAAAGTAAAATATTTAACAGGTGTTTGTCAGTGATTCCTGCAGAAGCCACCCACACACCCTGATATCTCAGGGCTGGGACTCATTCCCACTCTACAGACTCTTGATGGCATGACTCAGCTGTCATGGGGCTCGAGACTTAAAGTGTAATTTGTCACCACAGCCCACAGTCATCAAATATTAGGGCTGAAGAGATTCGGAGAAAGGAAGGTGGAGGTAGGGAAGAAGAAGAGGGAGAGAGAATAAGCTGGAACAAGAAGTCTAGTAACAGTAATGACACCCATCATTTACTGAGTCCCTGTAATTTACCAGTCAAAGGAGAAGTTGCCTCACTTGTGATGGCATCTAATCTTTCCAACAATCCTGTAAAGTAGATTTTGTTACTTCAATTTATAGATGGGCAAATTAACTACTATGTTTCATCAGTGCCACAGCCAGCACTTGAACCTAGATATTCCTGATCCCAAGGCCATAGTTTTTCTTTGAGCCAATCTAGAGAGACAAAAGGTGAGAGAAATTGAGTGCCAAGGCATAGAGCTCGGTTGGTGGGGAAAACAGGAGTGGCTCTCGTTAGAAACCAGAGTAAAAGCATAAAAGTTGAGACAAAGACTCTACTTCGAACTAAGATGGAAGATTTAACCTCCTTCCTGAAGTAATCAAAAAGGAGACAAAATGTATTTTTAAAAAATGGCTTTCAAGACACTGGACTTCAGACAGTGCAGGATAGCGATCCCTGAGAGATGGGAAACAAAAAAGGTGAGCCCCACATTTGCCTCAGTTTACTGCCTGGAGAGGGTTTCCAGATGCACAGAGAGAGGGAACCCAGGTGGAGCCCAGCAGATTCCCTGAGTTGGGGAGAGTTCAGGGAAGTGAGGGTGGGTAGAAGGTGCAGGATGGAATGCCAGAGGGGAGTGAGAACTACAGAGATCTGCCAAAGGTCCCCATGAATATTCAGCTGAATGCTGTTTAACAGATGCAAGTTAAGAATAGAAGGAACTGCCTCAGTCTAATATGGGACACCTACCAAAAATCTACAGTTAACAGCATACTTAGGGTGAAAGACTGAATGATTTTCCTCAAGATCAGAAATAAGACAAAGATGTGTGCTCTCACCTCTTTCATCCAACATTGTACTAAAGCTTCTAGCCGGGGAATAAGGCAAGAAAAAGAAACAAAAAGTATCCAGATTGGAAAGGAAGGTGTAAAACTGCCTTTGTTTGCAGGTAACATGATCTTCTATGTAGAATCTTAACAAAATCTTCAAAAAGGCAGCTGGCACATAAATTTAGCAACTTTGCAGGCTTGAGATCAATATACAAAAATCAGTTGTATTTTTATATCCTTGCTGCATATAATTGGAAATTGCAATTTAAAAAGCAATACAATTTACCATAGTATCACAAATGTGAAACACTTAGGGATAAATTTTTTTTTTTTTTTTTTTTTTTTTGCGGTATGCGGGCCTCTCACTGTTGTGGCCTCTCCTGTTGCAGAGCACAGGCTCCGGACGCGCAGGCTCAGCGGCCATGGCTCACGGGTCCAGCTGCTCCGCGGCATGTGGGATCTTCCCGGACCGGGGCACGAACCCGTGTCCCCTGCATCGGCAGGCAGACTCTCAACCGCTGCGCCACCAGGGAAGCCCCCTTAGGGATAAATTTGATAAATGTGAAAGTCCTATGAAACTACATGCATGAAAGGCTTATACATGAAAACTATAAAATATTCCTGGTTAAATTAAGCATCTAAATGAATGGAGAGATATACCATGTTCATTGTTGGAAGATTCAATTTTGTTAAGATATGAATTCTCCCAAAATTTATCTGTGTATTCAATCTAATTCCAAATCAAAATCTCAGGCAGAATTTTTGTAGAAATCAATAAGCTCATTCTAAAATTCATATGGAAGTGCAAAGGACCTAGAATATCTAAAACAACTCTGAAAAAGAAGACGTTGGCGGTCTAATATTACTTGATTTCAAGGCTTATTACAGATCTCTAGTAATCAAGACTGTCAGAAAGATAGATAAATATATCAATGGAAGAGAAGAGAGAGCCTGGAAATAGACCCCCACCTATATGACAACTGAGTTTTGACAAAGATATAAAACCACTTCAATGGAGAAAGAATAGTCTTTTCAACAAATGGTGCAAAAATAATTGGATATCCATATGTAAATAAATGACCTTTGGTCCATACCACTGACCACATATGAAATTAACTTAACTGGATCAAAAATCTAAATGAAAAACCGAAAACTATAAAACTTCTAGGGGAAAACCCCAGGAGAAACCCTCTGAGACCTGTGTTAGGCAGGGGTTTCTTAGACAGTAGACCAATAGTATGATCCATAAAGAACAAGTTGATACCTTGAACTTCATCAAAGTGAAAAAAGTATCCTTTTAAAAAGACACTGGTAAGAGAATGAAAAAACAAGCAACTCACTGGAAGCCAGTATTTTCAGTGATACATCTAATAAAGAACTTATGTCCAGATTATATGAAGAGCCCTCAAAACTCACTAATGAGAAATCAGACAACCCAGTTTAAAAAATGGGCCAAAGATTTGAAAAGAACCTTCACCAAAGAAGGTTACT
Source organism: Grampus griseus (assembly GCF_964374135.1). Lineage (NCBI taxonomy): Eukaryota > Metazoa > Chordata > Mammalia > Artiodactyla > Delphinidae > Grampus > Grampus griseus. Next base: position 82,274,610 of record NC_139008.1, on the reverse strand, counting down.
TACTTGTATGGCAAGTAAGCACATGAAAGAATGCATGTGGAATATGGAAATGCAAATTAAAACCATACTTTGATACCACTACACATCTATGGCTAAAATTAAACAGACTAACCAAGCAAAGAGTTGGTGAAGATGTGGAGGAACTGAAACTCTCATACACTACTGGGGGGAGTGTAAAATGGCGCAATCACTTTGGAAAACCGTTTGAGAGTTTCTTAAAAGTGAAAAATACATATACTCCATGATTGAGCTATTTTTAGCTATTTACCCAAGAGAAAGGAATGCATATTCATAAAAAGACTTGCACATGATGTTTATAGCAGCTTTATAATAGCCCGAAGTAGAAACAGCACAAATGTCTATCAACAGGTGAATGAATAAACAACCATAAAATATTAATAAAAAGGAATGAGCCACTGATACATACTACAACAGTCGTGAATCTCAAGATGGTTATGCTGAGTAGAAACCAGACCCAAAATGAGTACATACTGGATGGTTCCATTTCTATAAAATTCTATAAAATGCAAACTAATCTATAGTGACAACATAAGTTAGTGATTGCAGGGGGATGGGGAGAGAAGGGAATGACTCGGGGAGAGATTACAAAGGGAACTTTTAATTGTGGTGGTGGATTTAGGGGTATACATATGTTAAAGCTCTCAGATATTATTCTTTAAATACACGCACTTTACTGTATGTGTCTTATAACTCCTAAAACTGTTAAAAAAAAAAAAAGAGTTGGGATGGTGAATAGGTTTTGAAACCAAACTGCCACTTCTGATCCTGGAGACACTGTCGTTTTAAAAAGCAGTCACCACCATCACTATTTATATGGGGCTCATACTATGCCATTCACTAGTCTAAATGCTTTACATGCATTTATTTATTTCATCCTCATAACCACCCTATAGGTAGGGACTGTTTTGGTCCCTGTTTTATCCATAAGGAAATTGAGTCACCAGTTTCCTTAAGCTTAAGTAACTTATCCAAGTTTTCAGAACCAGTAAGTGGCAAAGCCAGGGTTTAACCCCTGGCTGTCAGGCATCCATTGCCATACCCTTAACCATTGGTGGTGTCACCTGGGGCAGCACTGGCAGAGGCCTGAAGATACGCTGTATCCCTTGGATGAAGTTGGAGCAGGGTGGATCAGCTTATCTCGTAAATACGATTCTCAGCTTTAGGCTCCAGGCCCCCTCCCTGTCTTTATTGAGGTAGGACTGACAAATACAAATTGTATATATTTAGGTTGTGCAATGCCATTTCTGAAAGTTGTACAACGTGATGATTTAATATATGTAGACATTGTGAAATGATTGCCACAATCAAGTTAATTAACACCTCCATGCCCTCACATAGTTTCCATCTTTTTTGTGTGTGTGTGGTGAGAACACTTAAGATCTATTCTCTTAGCAGATTTCAAGTATTTAGTCTTGAGGAAAGGATTGCACAGTCGAGGAAACCCTCATTCTTAAGGAGGAACTGGGCATTTGTAAAGAGGTGCTGGCTACCAGTTGGGTTTTTCTTCCTTTTTAAAAATTTTCCATTACATTTCATCTCTTATTGGAAATCTTTCCTTATTCCAGCCTGACTTCCTTCCCTCTCACTCAGGGCATCCTCAGTGCTCTCAGAGCTCCCATAATGATCAGTATCACCCATAAGGTTGGAATGATTGTTCTTGCTTTTTTTCATAGTCTGAGGCCTCTTAGAAAGATAATAGTTAAGCTCACATTATAGAGAGTTGACTACGTAGTTGGCCACTATCCTAAGTATTTTACGTATATTAGCACTTATAATATCAATGTCACAGAGTAAGAAAGTGGGCAAGACCTTGACCTGGCTCCAGAGTTGGATTCCTGATCATTGCTGGCACTTGGGTCTTCCCCATCTTCATATTCTCAGAGCCCAGCACATAGTAGGCTCTCAGTGACTGCTTACTGAACTGACCGGCGTCATAGGTCACCATTAGTGTGAGCCTAGCAGTTTTTGTTGGTGTCTAAAATATGACACCAGTGCCATTCAGTTGAAGAGAACGCAGGGCTGCAGGAATGGAAAGATAAGAGAAGCAAGGAAATTAAATATTGATGAGCACTGAACGTGGGGTCTCTGGGCAGAGGTTTTTATTTTATTTTTTGTACTGTCCCCCTGGCTCTCCGCTTACCCTGAATAGGGTCTCTATAGCTGAGAATAATTCATGCTTTATTTAAAACCCATTCTGTGCATGCTGGCCCCGGCAGTAATTGTCTCATTCTATTCTGGGTTTCTTTTTAATCATATTCTGGGTAGATGAGTAAAATTCCTCACTTGGGCCAAAGGTTGGACCTCCTCTAATGATAAGAAGATTTCCAGGATATATGAATGATCTCCAGCCCGTAAAGAGCAGCCGCGCTTACTCTTTGTTCCTTTGTAATTGAAATCCATCAATTAGATACTATTAAGGAGTCCGATGGAAACTGTAAAAATTCTCAATAGGAAATGAGCCTTTCCTGGGGGGTGGGGGGTGGGGGTGGGGTGAAGTCTACAACTTTAATATTGCTTCTTCGGACTGTAATGATCCAGCTTTGGCTTCAAGATGCCATTTGCTGCGTTATTCCAGAGGCAGAGGCAAAAGGGTTTTGATCTCTGGCTTACAGTTCTTAAAGCCAAGGAAATCCTGAGTAGCATGAAACTAACTTAGAGGTGGGCTGATTTGAAACTGTCCCTCCATCTGCTCCTGGATTCAAAATTTGCCCTGGGGTAGAGCTGTTTATTCTTATCACATAGGACCTCAGTTATGAGCCTCTGCGTGTGTTGTCATATTCACTCCCCTCGTATTACCACCGAACAGAAGCATCTGGTACCCCCAACCTGCCTTGAAGCTCTACTAAACGCAGATCCATTGTAAAAGTCTCAGCCACAGAAAAGAGGCAGAAAACCAACGACAGACATGGCCACCAACCAACCAAAAGCCAATCAAACAGGAAAATCAGCAGAAATATTTGAGGGGCTGGGTCTGACCCAAACAGGCTTTACCATTTGTTTCCCACAATGCAGTTTGACAGCCTCAGACATCATGATTTTAGACCACCGTCGTGTTGAAATGATCGATTATGCAGGTGTTCTATTGCAATTAAGTCTTATATATTTTTATGCTTTACTTCCATTCACTAGAGTTGAGGCTCTCTAAGCCCCCAAAGGAAAGGATCGTTTTAGATATTTATAATTTCTGTAAATGTCTCCTTTGAGAATATTGTGAAACCCTAGATGTATAGAACTGTTTCAAACCTGCTTGTTTACTTCAGCTGGGAATTTTCTTCATGATTAAAGGATTCAGTTTCTTCAAGGCTCATGACTGAACTTAACTGCGATTTCTGTGTTCCAGCTATTAAAGCAGAAAATGCAACTGTGCAAACAGCTAAAACCCAGCCAGGCATCTGTGGTGGTATTAGAATATCTTGTAGCCACCAGTAACTACTTAAATGAGAAGCTGGGAAAGAGAACACCAAAGCATCTTGATCATCATCCCTTTGCAGAGTGAGGTGAAGTTTCCTTCCTTTGCACTGGGCTGCTGTGGGGTCTCGCAGGACCCACCATCCTGTCGGGCACTAGCTTGGCCTCCGTTTCTGACAGAGCAGCTGATAGAGGGAGGGTTCTGCTTTCAGAAGCTGGGAAATGATATCCTGTTACAGGCGAAGGGGAGACAGACTCTGAGACTTGCTCCTGGAGCCTTGCAGTAGCTTGGCGCTGCTTCTTGTTTCTGCTGCTGCCGTTCCTCCTCCATCCTTTCCTCCTCTTCCCCCCTTTTTTTTTTTTTTTTTTTTTTCCTGGTACGCGGGCCTCTCACTGCTGTGGCCTCGCCCGTTGCGGAGCACAGGCTCCGGACGTGCAGTCTCAGCGGCCATGGCTCACGGGCCCAGCCGCTCTGCGGCATGTGGGATCTTCCCGGACCGGGGCACGAACCCGCGTCCCCTGCATCGGCAGGCGGACTCTCAACCTCTGTGCCACCAGGGAAGCCCCTCTTCCCTTTTCTTGATCCTCGCTCCCTTCGCATCCTCTTCCCATCTCCTTCCTCTCCTCCAGCTTCCATTCATTCCATACATATTCATTAAGCCACTACTATGTGCTGGGAACTCTTTAAGCCCTGGAGATGCAGTTAGTGACTAAAAAGTCTGCCCTTGTGAAGGTGACAGTGGAGTCACGGATTCAGATAACAAGCAAACAAATTAATATATGGCAGAATGTTAGGTACTGTGAAGAGTGAAGAGGTTACTGAAAAAGCATGATAAAGGGATGGAGTGATGGGTCGCTCTTTTCTATTGGTGCTTGGAGAAGGCATCTCTCATGAGGAGAAATTTGTGTATTGTAGGATGTATAGCAGCATCCCTAGTCTCTACATATGAGAAAGCAGTTGTGACAATCAAAAATGTCTCCAAACATTGTCACATGTCCCCTGGAGAGAAGAACCCCTCTGGGTTGAGAATCACTGGTTCGAGGCTTAGCTGCAGATTGTGGGGACATTCCCTCAGTCATTCCCTCCACCCCGCCCCAGGGAGCCAAATTAGGTGTCAGCCCATTGTGATCATGAAGAATCCCACCTTTGTGAGGGGGGCTAAAAGCAGCGTGCATTGAATTCAGGTATGTGCTTTGGATAGAGAAAAAGGGTGGGTGTAACTCCATCCCTGGTCTTTGCCTCTCCCTGCTATGGCTATACTATTGTGTTAAAAATGTCAAACATCCAATATGGTTTAGAGAGAGAGGGCATCCTTAAATTTGGAATACCCCAAACTAGGACCTTCTCAGCCCAACGGAAATCATAGCACATAATTAGATACTGCAGTTGCCTATAAAGGCAGACAGAGATAGACCATCCTACACACAGACTTCCATGTGGATGAAATAAATTGCATTAGTGGCATGGAGTTGCTTCTAACGTACGTAATTTATTAATCCTTAATTAATTTCCCTACCAGCTTATCTTGTACATGGCGGTTGGTTTGTCTGCCCTCTGTCTCTTGGAAGCACAGGCTTTCTCTTTGCCATCAGGATTTACAGCAGAAAATGTTGGCTCACTGCTCTCTGCATGGCCTGTGCCTTCCCCAGCTCAGCAGTCATGGAATGTGATCCCCTGATCCTCATGGAAGCACTGAATACAGATCCTCTAAGCTGCCTTGAACCTTTAAGGGTAATACCAAATTATACCTCGTCTGTAAATAGGAGATGAGGGTTTTTTCCCCCTTTCCTTCAGTTTCTTTCCACAGACTTTAATATACGAGTGAGTGATTTATAACACTAGTGACAAAGCTGCAACACAGCTTGAAATTTTTTATAACGGCTGTAATACCACATCTATCATAATGAAAAATGTCTGTGAAATCATTTTCTGCCAAAGAACATCTTCCCAGATTCTATTAAGAACGTGCTATCTACATGAACACCACATATTCCTGAAACACGGGGAGCTGGGCCGGAGTGTAGCCCTTGGAGGGACTGAAATCCCGATCATTTGCCATCAGTTAGGATGTGGTTGGTGAGGATATCCAGAGGAGAAAATTAGGTGGGTAGCGGGGATGGTGAGAAGATGTATTCTTCTGTTACAAAAAACTTATTTCATCAGAATATTACCAGGTTTGACAGTTGGATGGATTCAGATCCTATTGTGCTTTCTGTTCTTGTCACATTCACCTAGGAGCTATCAACCTCCTGCTGTTCCCTATTTTTAAAAGAATATAATAGTCCCACCTGCCTGTTATCACTGTATTCTATGTGTAGTTATCTCTGCTTCGAGGAAAGGGGAGAAGTTTCACCTTGATTTACACCCTTGTTCAACAGAATCTTTTGCACCAGCCAGAGTTGGCTCTGTTTCCTCAATTAGAAGCTGCTCTCCAAGTGTTAGACACTAGAAACCATTATCCCTGGAGAAAGTTACCAGAAGGTTTTTTTTTTTTTTTTTTTGATTACTTAGTTCTGATTTGGGGCAAGTAGGATCATGACATTTTTCACAATTGTGTGCATCTTAGCTATGAAATTTTGGAAGTTCTCGCTGTTTCTAACAGATTCAGATTTTTTTTTCTTTTTGGTCTGGATATTTGGAGGCATGTATCTCCCTCTCTGTCTGTCCCCAATCCTATGCCTGTGTGTGTTAAGGGTTGTCACTGAGTGTCATTAATTAGAGAAGTTTTTGGAACTCAAAGTCAGTATCGAGAGGGAGAGTGAGCATGTATTAGTCCCTAGTAAGTGTCAGGGATGCACCATTTTGATCTCATCTATACCTCATTACAACGCTGGGAGGTCTTACCATCCCCATTCAACAATGGATAAAATTGGGGTTCAGTGAAATTAAATTTGTCACTTAGCTGGAAATTAAATTGAGGTCTGTCTGGCTTCATGCTCAGTGGTCTTTCTATTTACCAGCCCTGTTAGGGTTCCATTTTGGGATAGGGGTCCTATAATCAGTCTGTTCACCTCTTTGGTTGTGGTTACAATTCTCTTGACCACTCTCTGGGGCTGGACAGTCTACTCCCTTGTTTACCCCCCCCTTTTTTTTTTTCATTTTTGAGTGTTTTATTTATATCAAACTGGATACAATGTGTGTATTTCTCAGACAGAAAAGACATGTCCAGGTAGAAATGTACCTTTCAACCATTCATGGGTACACAAGTACAGTGGGGAGATTGTAAAAGTGACGATTCTGATTCAGTAGTTCTGGTGGGTGTGAATTACATTTTTTTTTTTTTTTTTCGGTACGCGGGCCTCTCACTGCTGTGGCCTCGCCCACTGCGGAGCACAGGCCCCGGATGCGCAGGCTCAGCGGCCATAGCTCACGGGCCCAGCTGCTCCGTGGCATGTGGGATCCTCCCGGACCGGGGCACGAACCCGTGTCCCCTGCGTCAGCAGGCAGACTCTCAACCACTGCGCCACCAGGGAAGCCCCCATTTTTTTTTTAACATCTTTATTGGAGTATAATTGCTTTACAATGGTATGTTACTTTCTGTTTTATAACAAAGTGAATCAGTTATACATATGTCCCCATATCTCTTCCCTCTTGCATCTCCCTCCCTCCCACCCTCCCTATCCCACCCCTCTAGGTAGTCACAAAGCACCAAGCTGATCTCCCTGTGCTATGCGGCTGCTTCCCACTAGCTATCTATTTACATTTGGTAGTGTATATATGTCCATGCCACTCTCTCACTTTGTCCCAGCTTACCCCTCCCCCTCCCCATGTCCTCAAGTCCATTCTCTAGTAGGTCTGCATCTTTATTCCCGTCTTGCCCCTAGGTTCTTCATGACCTTTTTTTTTTAGATTCCATATATATGTGTTAACATATGGTATTTGTTTTTCTCTTTCTGACTTACTTCACTCTGTATGAAAGACTCTGGGTCCATCCACCTCACTACAAATAACTCAATTTCGTTTCTTTTTATGGCTGAGTAATATTCCATTGTATATATGTGCCATACCTTCTTTATCCATTCATCTGTTGATGGACATTTAGGTTGCTTCCATGTCCTGGCTATTGTAATAGTGCTGCAATGAACATTTTGGTACATGACTCTTTTTGAATTATGGTTTTCTCAGGGTATATGCCCAGTAGTGGGATTGCTGGGTCGTATGGTAGTTCTATTTTTAGTTTTTTAAGGAACCTCCATACTGTTCTCCATAGTGGCTGTATCAATTTACATTCCCACCAACAGTGCAAGAGGGTTCCCTTTTCTCCACACCCTCTCTGGCATTTGTTGTTTGTAGATTTTTTGATGATGGCCATTCTGACTGGTGTGAGATGATATCTCATTGTAGTTTTGATTTGCATTTCTCTAATGATTAGTGATGTTGAGCATTCTTTCATGTGTTTGTTGGCACTCTGTATATCTTCTTTGGAGAAATGTCTGTTTAGGTCTTCTGCCCATTTTTGGATTGGGGTGTTTGTTTGATATTGAACTGCATGAGCTGCTTGTATATTTTGGAGATTAATCCTTTATCACTTGCTTCATTTGCAAATATTTTCTCCCATTCTGAGGGTTGTCTTTTGGTCTTGTTTATGGTTTCCTTTGCTGTGCAAAAGCTTTGAAGTTTCATTAGGTCCCATTTGTTGATTTTTGTATTTATTTCCATTTGTCTAGGAGGTGGGTCAAAAAGGATCTTGCTGTGATTTATGTCATAGAGTGTTCTGCCTGTGTTTTCCTCTAAGAGTTTTATAGTGTCTGGCCTTACATTTAGGTCTTTAATCCATTTTGAGTTTATCTTTGTGTATGGTGTTAGGGAGTGTTCTAATTTCATTCTTTTACATGTAGCTGTCCAGTTTTCCCAGCACCACTTATTGAAGAGGCTGTCTTTTCTCCACTGTATATTCTTGCCTCCTTGGTCAAAGATAAGGGGACCATATGTGCGTGAGTTTATCTCTGAGCTTTCTATCCTGTTCCATTGATCTGTATTTCTGTTTTTATGCCAGTACCATACTGTCTTGGTTACTGTAGCTTTGTAGTATAGTCTGAAGTCAGGGAGCCTGATTCCTCCAGCTCCGTTTTTCTTTCTCAAGATTGCTTTGACTATTCGGGGTCTTTTGTGTCTCCATAAATATTGTGAATTTTTTTGTTCTAGTTCTGTGAAAAATGCCATTGGTAGTTTGATAGGGATTGCACTGAATCTGTAGTTTGCTTTGGGTAGTAGAGTCATTTTCACAATGTTGATTCTTCCAATCCAAGAACATGTTATATCTCTCCATCTATTTGTATCATCTTTAATTTCTTTCATCAGTGTCTTATAGTTTTCTGCATACAGGTCTTTTGTCTCCTTAGGTAGGTTTATTCCTAGGTATGTTATTCTTTTTGTTAGAATGGTAAATGGGAGTGTTTCGTTAATTTCTCTTTCAGATTTTTCATCATTAGTGTATGGGAATGCAAGAGATTTCTGTGCATTAATTTTGTATCCTGCTACTTTACCAAATGCATTGATTAGCTCTAGTAGTTTTCTGGTGGCATCTTTAGGATTCTCTATGTATAGTATCATGTCATCTGCAAACAGTGACAGCTTTGCTTCTTCTTTTCTGATTTGGATTCCTTGTATTTCTTTTTCTTCTCTGATTGCTGTGGCTAAAACTTCCAAAACTATGTTGAATAATAGTGGTGAGAGTGGGCAACCTTGTCTTGTTCCTGATCTTAGTGGAAATGGTTTCAGTTTTTCACCATTGAGGACGACGTTGGCTGTGGGTTTGTCATATATGGCCTTTATTATGTTGAGGAAAGTTCCCTCTATGCCTACTTTCTGGAGAGTTTTTATCATAAATGGGTGTTGAATTTTGTTGAAAGATTTTTCTGCATCTATTGAGATGATCATATGGTTTTTATTCTTCAGTTTGTTAATATGGTGTATCACATTGATTGATTTGCGTATATTGAAGAATCCTTGCATTCTTGGGATAAACCCCACTTGATCATGATGTATGATCCTTTTAATGTGCTGTTGGATTCTGTTTGCTAGTATTTTGTTGATGATTTTTGCATCTGTGTTTGTCAGTGATATTGGCTTGTAGTTTTCTTTCTTTGTGACATCTTTGTCTGGTTTTGGTATCAGGGTGATGGTGGCCTCGTAGAATGAGTTTGGGAGTGTTCCTCCCTCTGCTATATTTTGGAAGAGTTTGAGAAGGATAGGTGTTAGCTCTTCTCTAAATGTTTGATAGAATTTGCCTGTGAAGCCATCTGGTCCTGGGCTTTTGTTTGTTGGAAGATTTTAATCACAGTTTCAGTTTCAGTGCTTGTGATTGGTCTGTTCATATTTTCTACTTCTTCCTGGTTCAGTCTTGGAAGGCTGTGCATTTCTAAGAATTTGTCCATTTCTTCCAGGTTGTCCATTTTATTGGCATATAGTTGCTTGTAGTAATCTCTCATGATCCTTTGTACTTCTGCAGTGTCAGTTGTTACTTCTCCTTTTTCATATCTAATTCTATTGATTTGAGTCGTCTCCCTTTTTTTCTTGATGAGTCTGGCTAATGGTTTATCAATTTTGTTTATCTTCTGAAAGAACCAGCTTTTAGTTTTATTGATCTTTGCTATCATTTTCTTCATTTCGTTTTCATTTATTTCTCATCTGATCTTTATGATTTCTTTCCTTCTGCTAACTTTTGGGTATTTTTGTTCTTCTTTCTCTAACTGCTTTAGGTGTAAGGTTAGGTTGTTTATATGAGATGTTTCTTGTTTCTTAAAGTAGGATCGTATTGCTATAAACTTCCCTCTTAGAACTGCTTTTGCTGCATCCCATAGGTTTTGGGTCGTTGTGTTTTCATTGTCATTTGTTTCTAGGTATTGTTTGATTTCCTCTTTGATTTCTTCAGTGATCTCTTGGTTATTAAGTAGGATATTTTTTAGTCTCCATGTTTTTATATTTTTTTACAGATTTTTCCCTGTAATTGATATCTAGTCTCATAGCATTGTGGTCAGAAAAGGTACTTGATATGATTTCAGTTTCCTTAAATTTACCAAGGCTTGATTTGTGACCCAAGATATGATCTATCCTGGAGAATGTTCCATGAACACTTGAGAAGAATGTGTATTCTGTTGTTTTTGGATGGAATGTCCTATAAATATCAATTAAGTCCATCTTGTTTAATGTGTCATTTAAAGTTTGTGTTTCTTTATTTTCATTTTGGATGATCTGCCCATTGGTGAAAGTGGGGTGTTAAAGTCCCCTACTATGATTGTGTTACTGTCGATTTCCCCTTTTATGGCTGTTAGTATTTGCCTTATATACATATTGAGGTGCTCCTCTGTTGGGTGCATAAATATTTACAATTGTTATATCTTCGTCTTGGATTGATCCCTTGATCATTATGTAGTGTCCTTGTCTCTTGTAATAGTCTTTGTTTTAAAGTCTATTTTGTTTGATATGAGAATTGCTACTCCAGCTTTCTTTTGATTTCCATTTGCATGGAATATCTTTTTCCATCCCCTCACTTTCAGTCTGTATGTGTCCTTAGGTCTGAAGTGGGTCTCTTGTATACAAGATATATTCGGGTCTTGCTTTTGTATCCATTTAGCCAGTCTGTGTCTTTTGGTTTTTGCATTTAATGCATTTATATTTAAGGTAGTTATTGATATGTATATTCCTATTACCATTTTCTTAATTGTTTTGGGTTTGTTATTGTACATCTTTTCCTCTTCCTGTGTTTCCTGCCTAGAGAAGTTCCTTTAGCATTTGTTGTAAACCTGGTTTGGTGGTGCTGAATTCTCTTAGGTTTTGCTTGTCTGTAAAGGTTTTAATTTCTCCGTCGAATCTGAATGAGATCCTTCCTGGGTAGAGTAATTTTAGTTGTAGGTTTTTCCCTTTCAGCACTTTAAATATGTCCTGCCACTCCCTTGTGGCTTTCAGAGTTTCTGCTGAAAGATCAGCTGTTAACCTTATGGGGATTCCCTTGTATGTTATTTGTTGTATTTCCCTTGCTGCTTTTAATATTTTTTCTTTGTATTTAATTTTTGATAGTTTGATTAATGTGTGTCTTGGTGTGTTTTTCCTTGCATTTGTCCTGTATGGGACTCTGTGCTTCCTGGACTTGATTAACTATTTCCTTTCCCATATTAGGGAAGTTTTCAACGATAATCTCTTCAAATATTTTCTCAGTCCCTTTCTTTTTCTCTTCTTCTTCTGAGACCCCTATAATTCGAATGTTGGTGTGTTTAATGTTATCCCAGAGGTCTCTGAGACTGTCCTCAGTTCTTTTCATTCTTTTTTCTTTATTCTGCTCTGCAGTAGTTATTTCCACTATTTTATCTTCCAGGTCACTTATCCGTTCTTCTGCCTCAGTTATTCTGCTATTGATCTCTTCTAGAGAATTTTTAATTTCATTTATTGTGTTGTTCATCACTGTTTGTTTGCTCTTTAGTTCTTCTAGGTCCTTGTTAAACATTTCTTGTATTTTCTCCATTCTATTTCCAAGATTTTGGATCATCTTTACTATCATTATTCTGAATTCTTTTTCGGGTAGACTGCCTGTTTCCTCTTCATTTGTTTGGTCTGGTGGGTTGTTACCTTGCTCCTTCACCTGCAATGTGTTTCTCTGTCTTCTCATTTTGCTAAATTTACTGTGTTTGGGGTCTCCTTTTCACAGGCTGCAAGTTCATAGTGCCTGTTGTTTTTGGTGTCTACCCCCAGCGGCTAAGGTTGGTTCAATGGGTTATGTACGCTTCCTGGTGGAGGGAACTGGTGCCTGTGTTCTGGTGGATAAGGCTGGATCTTGTCTTTCTGGTGGGAAGGGCCGCATCTGGTGGTGTGTTTTGGGGTGTCTGTGACCTTATTATTATTTTAGGCAGCCTCTCTGCTAATGGGTGGGGTTGTGTTCCTGTCTTGCTAGTTGTTTGGCATAGGGTGTCCAGCACTGGAGCTTGCTGGTCGTTGAGTGAAGCTGGGTATTGGTGTTGAGATGGAGATCTGTGGAAGATTTTTGCCGTTTGGTATTATGTGGAGTTGGGAGGTCTCTTGTGGACCAGTGTCCTGAACTTGGCTCTCCCACCTCAGAGGCACAGCCCTGACGTGTGACTGGAGCACCAAGAGCCTGTCATCCACACGGCTCAGAATAAAAGGGAGAAAAAAAAGAAAGAAAGAAAGAAAGAAGAAGATAAAATAAAGTTATGAAAATAAAAAGTTATAAAAAAATTTTTTTAAAGTAATAAAAAAAAAGAAAGATTGAGCAACCACACCAAAAAACAAATCCACCAATGATAACAAGTGCTAAAAAGAATACTAAAAAACCCCCACAAAAACAAAAACGAAAAATAGGACAGACAGACCCCTAGGACAAATGGTAAAAGCAAAGCTATACAGACAGAATCACACATAGAAGCATACACATACACACTCACAAAAAGAGAAAAAGGGGAAAAAATATATCGTTGCTCCCAAAGTCCACCTCCTCAATTTTAGATGATTCGTTGTCTATTTAGGTGTTCCACAGATGCAGGGTACATCAAGTTGACTGTGGAGATTTAATCTGCTGCTCGTGAGGCTGCTGGGAGAGATTTCTCTTTCTCTTCTGTGTTCGCACAGCTCCGCGGGTTCAGGTTTGGATTTGGACCTGCCTCTGAGTGTAGGTCACCTGAGGGCGTCTGTTCCTGCTCAGACAGGATGGGGTTAAAGGAGCCGCTGCTTCAGGGGCTCTGGATCACTCAGGCTGGGGGTGAGGGAGGGGTGTGAATGTGGGGTGAGCCTGCGGCGGCAGAGGCCAGCGTGACATTGCAACAGCCTGAGGCGCGCCGTGTGTTCTCCCGGGGAAGTTGTCCCTGGGTCACGGGACCCTGGCGAGTGGTGGGCTGCAGAGACTCCCAGGAGGGGAGGTGTGGATAGTGACCTGTGCTCGCACACAGGCTTCTTGGTGGCGGCATCAGCAGCCTTAGCATCTCATGCCTGTCTCGGGGGTCCGCGCTGTTAGCCGCGGCTTGCGCCTGTCTCTGGAACTCATTTAGGTGGTGCTCTGAATCCCCTCTCCTTGCGCACCCCAAAACAATGGTCGCTTGCGTCTTAGGCAGTTCCAGACTTTTTCCCGGACTCCCTTCTGGCTAGCTGCGGCGCACTAGCCCCCTTCAGGCTGTGTTCACGCAGCCAACCCCAGTCTTCTCCCTTTGATCCGACCGAAGCCTGAGCCTCAGCCCCCAGCCCTCGCCCACCCCAGCGGGTGTGCAGACAAGCCTCTTGGGCTGCTGATTGCTGGTCGGCACTGATCCTCTGTGCGTGAATCTCTCTGCATTGCCCTCTGCACCGCTGTTGCTGTTCTCTCCTCCATGGCTCTGAAGCTTCCCCTCTGCCCACCCTCTCTCTCCACCAGTGAAGGGGTTCCTAGTGTGTGGAAACTTTTCCTCCTTCACGGCTCCCTCCCAGAGGTGCAGGTCCCATCCCTATTCTTTTGTCTCTATTTTTTCTTTTTTCTTTTGCTCTACCCAGGTATGTGGGCAGTTTCTTGCCTTTTGGAAAGTCTGAGGACTTCTGCCAGCATTCAATAGGTGTTCTGTAGGAGTTGCTCCACATGTAGATGTATTTCTGATGTATATGTAGGGAGGAAGGTGATCTCCACATCTTACTCCTCCGCTATCTTGAAGGTCTCCCCAAAGTTCTTTTTTTTTGAATGTGGACATCTGATTGTTCTAGCACCATTTGTTGAAAAAACTATATTTTCCCCATTGAATCGAACATTTGCTGATAATCGATTGATTATACATGTGTGAGTTAATTCTGAGAATATCTTATTCTGCTTCATTGGCCTGTATGTCTACTATGAGCCCAGTATGATACTGTTTTGATTACTGCAGATTTATAATAAATTCTGCAGATCCTCTATTGTTCTTTTGAGAAATTTTTTTGGCTATTCTAGTTCTCTGCATTTCCATATGAATTTTAGAATTGGCTTATTCATTTATATAAAAATTCCCGGGCTTCCCTGGTGGCACAGTGGTTGAGAATCCGCCTGCCAATGCAGGGGACGCAGGTTCGTGCCCCGGTCCGGGAAGATCCCACATGCCGCAGAGCGGCTGGGCCTGTGCGCCATGGCCGCTGAGCCTGTGCGTCCGGAGCCTGTGCTCTGCAATGGGAGAGGCCACAACAGTGAGAGGCCTGCGTACCGCAAAAAAAAACAAAAACAGGGCTTCCCTGGTGGCGCAGTGGTTGGGGGTCTGCCTGCCGATGCGGGGGACGCGGGTTCGTGCCCCGGTCCGGGAGGATCCCACGTGCCGCGGAGCGGCTGGGCCCGTGAGCCATGGCCGCTGGGCCTGCGCGTCCGGAGCCTGTGCTCCGCAACGGGAGAGGCCACAGCGGTGAGAGGCCCGCGTACCGCAAAACAAAAAAAACAAAAAAAAAAACAAAAAAAACAAAAACACAAACAAAAACACAAACAAAGCAAAACAAAAAATTCCTGTAAGGAATGTGATTGGGAATACATTGAATGTATAGATCAACTGGGTGATAATTGACATCTTAACAATATTGAGTCTTTCAATCCATGAACATGGTCTATCCTTCTGTTTATTTAGGCCTTCTTTAATTTATCTTAGCAATGTTTTATTCCTAAGTTCATTCCAAAGTATTTAATAATTTTGATGCTATTTTAGTTAGTACTTTTAAGATTTCAATTTCCATTTGTTCAGGGCTAGTATCTGGACATCTAAATGACCTTGAATTGTCATTGCACATTGACCTTGAATCTTGAAACCTTTCTAAACTCAGTTATTAGTTCTAGTAGTTATTTTTGGTAGATTCCTTAGGATTTTCTGCCATGTTGTCTAATGATAAATAGAGTTTTACTTCTTCCTTTACAATCCATATGCATTTTATTTGTTTTTTTTTTTTGTATTAGAACGGCAAGAACCTCCAGTATGATGTAGGCTAGGAGCAATGAGAGTAGACATCCTTGCCTTTTTCTTGATGTTAAGATTAAAGGTTTAATCTTTCAGCATTTCAGTATGTTGTTGGCTATAGGTTTACCACAGGTGCCTTAATCAGGTCAAAGAGATTCCCTTCTATTCCAAGTTTGCGGAGACTTTTTATCATGAATATCAGGTGTGGGATTTTGTTAAACGTTTCACTGCATCTTTTGAGAAGATCATGTTTTTTCATCGTTAGTCTGCTGATATATTGACTTGCATTGATTGCTTTTCAAAAATTAAATCAACCTTACGTTATTGGGATGAACCCCACTTGATTTACATGTTGTTGGATTCAATTTTCTAAGATTTTAAAGGATTTTTGGTAGTTGTGTACATGAGATATGTATGTACATTGCAGTTTTCTTTTTTCTTTTTTTTTTGCGGTACATGGGCCTCTCACTGTTGTGGCCTCTCCTGTTGCGGAGCACAGGCTCTGGACGCTCAGGCTCAGTGGCCATGGCTCACGGGCCCAGCCACTCCGCGGCATGTGGGATCTTCCTGGACCGGGGCACGAACCCGTGTCTCCTGCATCGGCAGGCACACTCTCAACCACTGCGCCACCAGGGAAGCGCGCAGTTTTCTTTTTAAAATAGTGTCTTTGCTGGTTTTGTTAACTGAGTAATGCTGGTTTTCTAAAATGTCTTGGAATGTATCACCTTCTCTTGTATTTTTTTGAAGAGCGTATAGAATTCACCAGTGAAGCCATCCGGCCTGGAGTTTCCCTTGTTGAAAGATTTTTAAACTATGAATTCAACTTCTTCAGTAGATGTAGGGCTATTTAAGTTACCACTTTCTTCTTGAGTAATATCTGGTTTTGTATCTTTGAAGGAACTTGTCCATTCCGTTTAACTTGTCAAATTTCATGGCATAGTTTTGCTCGTCACATTCCTTTATTATCCATTATCTTGTTAGGAATTATAGAGATGCCACCTGTTTATTTATTCCTGCTGGACATTGTGAATTTTATGTTGCTGTTTGCTGGAATTGATTTTATTATATTCCTTTAAATAGAACTGGATTTTTGTTCCAAAACACTGTTAAGTTATTTGGAATCGCTTGAATCCTTTTGAGACTTGCTTTTAGGTATTGCTTAGTCAGAACGGGAGTATCCATTAGTCTAGGGCTAATTTAGTTTCACTACTAGTGTGATATCCTTCTGAGGATTCTACCCAACACCCTCTGTTCTATGAAATCTTTTCTCTCTGGCTGTTGGGAACATAAACTTCCCAGCCCTGTGTAAGCTCTGGAAATAGTTCTTCCTTCATTTTTCCAGTGGTTCTTTTTTGGCCTTGGATAGTTTCTTCTGCACATGCCTATCAGTATTCAGTTGAAGACCCTTCAGCAAATCTCTGGAGCTGTCTTTCTCTGCAGCTTCCTCCATTCTTATGGCTTGACACCTAAATTCTAGCCACCTTGACTTCTGCAACTTTGGGTTTCCTTTCCTCATGTCTGTGCGATCACCAGGCTGTGTTTGCGTTCCTTGTCCCAGTACTGCAGCCTGGAAATTGCTTTCAGGCAATCAGCAGGTGCAATTGTATGGCTTTCTCTTCTTAGTCTTATGCTGCCATTATTTGCATACCATTTTTTTTTTCATGTATTTTGCTGGCTTTCTAGGTTTTTAATGTTGGAGTATAAATCTGATTCTGTTAACCCTATCTTAGCTGGAGCTAAAAATCCTCATTATTGGCTTTTTCTTAATTAAATGGAAGAAATGTGTGCTCTTGTGGCCTATAGGCTTACGAGTGATCATTTCCTTTTTTTGCTAGTGCATAAGCAGAGAAGTCCACTCTTGGAACCTGGACTGGGAAATACAACTTCTCAGAGGTTTCAAACTGGTGGCCATATCCTGCTACGCTTGAAGATGGGCCTTGTTTAGAAATTAGGAAATTTCACATGGTGGGCTTTTTCATTGTTCATTTTGCTAAAGTCCCCACTATTCCCAGTAGTGCTACCTAGCCTACTCTCCTTTTAAAAATGACCCCTCTGTGCCCTGTAGATATTTGACTGTTCTTCACATCCTGGCCCATAACGTGGCATACAATACCTTCACTGCCTGCTTCTGCCGTACCTGTAGCACTGCAGTTTCACCAATGCCTTACCTCAAACTTGTTTTCTCTTCTTACATTAATCTTCTTAAAGACTTCTCTTGTAGGTACTGTTATAGAACCTATGTGAGCACCTGCTGTGCTCTGAGTCAGATGGTAAGTACCAAGGATACAAATGAATAATATAAAAATTTAAAAATACATTAAAAGGGATAAATGCAATGATTGAGATGTGCTCAGGGCACTTTGAGATGACACAGAATGGATGCCTATGCCTATTCCACTCTGAGCTAAGGGAAATCAAGGCTCCCTAGAGGGAGGACACCTGGACTTCCTAGGAGGATGAATAGGAGTTTGCCAGATGATAAAGGAAGAACTCCTCATATGTGATTCACTATCCATCCGCCGTAAATGCTTGTTGAATTGTGCCTGACTCTGGTATAATTTTTGTTCCTTGGACTCCCTGCCTCAGTAACCCTCAAAACTCCTGGGACTGTTTTTCAGAGATTTTTTTTTTTTTTTTTACAGTCCTGAAGTTGAAAAATATATTAACAGAAGGAACCCAAGATTTATTTTGGTGAGTTTGAGGATTCAGCCCAGCGATGTCAGAAAAAGCGTGAAGAATAGAGATGCACGTGTGTGAGCTTGCTAGGATGAAGTATCCTCCCAAACACTTAAAGAAATTGGAAATCCTTCTGTCACCCAACAGTCAGCTCTTTTCAAATCTTTGCACATAATTGGAACACATGCCCAAGCTCACTGTCTATTAAGACTACCACTTAATTATAAGCTTACTGCTGGGGGTTTCGGTTGTGTAATAAACCTGTCTCAAGTCAAGATTGTGCATTTATTACAGGATTTGATTTAGAAGTATGAAGGAGACCTTTCTTAGCTGTCAGAAAGATGTGGTGAAGGGAAGAAATTCTATAGTGACATTCTCGTAAATCTTGTATTTAAAAAATACTTCAGATCAATCTTACTTTAAGAAAATGTATAAAATCTTTCAACTTAAAAATTTCTCACATTGTTTCAATATGTTAGAGTCACATTAAAGATGTGAACAGCATTGGAGGATTTTAATGTAGATGAGGAATTCCAGATCTCATTTTTATTTAATATATGGGGAATGAAATGCTTTCGGTTAGCAGTTGGATCCTTCTTAGAAAGTATTATTTAGAACAAATGGAGTTCAGAGACCTTTTAAAAGAAGAAAGACCAAATCATTTTCGCTGATTCAGAAGCATAAAAATGGTTAGCTCTGAGGACCTGTATCTTTCTATGATGCAATTGAATTGACTGAGAATTTGATGAGGTTGGGACGACCCCAGTTGATCTCTGTCAGAACGAAACCAGAAGATTAAAGTGGTCTGCAATCAGAGAAATTTAATAGTGTTTGACTAAAAATATTCATGTGATAAAGTAAGGAGTTACAAAAGTCTTCTGATGTCTCTAAATGTTTAAAGAACAGATTTTAAGTCCAACACAAAATGAACAACAATAGCAGTAATAGCCGCTGTTTTGTGAAGGGTTTGCCCCAGTGCCGGCCATTGTGCTATACATTTTATATGCATTATCCCTTTTCATACCCACAGCTTTCCGAGGGGAGCATGTTACTTTGCAGATAAAGACGTTTTAAAGAGGTTAAGGAGCTTACCCCACAAAACGCGGCTCATCAGTGGTGGAGCTGGGATTTACTTGTGACCACTCTGCTCTCCTCTGCTCCCAGCTCACATTTCACTACGCCAGGCACTATCCTAATGCTTTGTGTGTATTAACACTCTTCATTCTCACCACAACTGTGAGGTAGCTGCTCTTATCATTCCTACTTTTTAGATAAGAAAACCAAGCACAGAGAGGTTGAGTAACTTGCCTAAGTCACACAGCTAATGAACAGTGAGATTGGGATCAGAACCCGGGCAGTCTGGTTCCAGAGTAAGCCCATGTGCTTTCTTCTACCCGATGTGACCTCTGAATCTGGAAGAGAGTCACGTGACCAGCGTTCTATTCTTTGTAAAGGGAAATGACACGATGATGCAGCCACTGGAAGAACTGCCAAGGCGTTCCACTCAGTGGCTGGTAACAAACTGGAAATAACAGTGGCTTAAACAAAATAGATGGTTGTTGTTGGGTGGTGGTTTTGCGTGGCTCTTCCTCATTTCTGCAAGTTTTGTGAGCAGAGGTACCGGCAGCTTTTGTCGTGGAGAGCCTTCTGCAAGATATTTGTTGCAAACAGCTTTGGAGGCTAGAGATAGTGTCTCCCCCTGGGGCAGAGGGAAGATTTGTTTGCTGGGCAGGTTAATAAAGATAAAGTCTCTTTACAACGTCAGGTTTGGACAGGTTTGTTCACAGCCAGTTACAAAAAATCGGGTGTCCTAATTTGGGGGTTCCTCAGCTGTGATGCCGTGCCACTGTGTGTACAGAATCTACGTGGGCTGCCCCTGGTTACCTCCGTGGTGCTGGGGGTGTAGCCAGGGTGGGGCAGAGGAAACTGCTGTGACCATGAGGCTCGAGCTGCCTGCTATGCTGGGAGGAATAGAATCCTGTCTCTGACCCAGCAGTCTCGTTTCTTCTGCCAGACTCCTTGAAACCGTGGCAGGCTAACTTGTTATCTTGTGAGTAGGGTGAAATATTGGACTTTCCCAGTTCTTGACAGTTTGTTTTCTCTTTCTCACATATGCAAGAGGCTGGAGGTGGGCAGAAGAGAGTTGCTGTAGCAGCTGCAGGAAGCCAGGAGACACCCCAGCACCTTTAGCGTTTGCCTCCACCATCTTTAACATTTCCTAAGGCCACGAGCTGCCTTCTGGTGCCCAGGTAGGAAGCTGGAAGAGATGGCACCAGAGCTTTCCCAGATGTCTTACAAAGTGGCTTCTGCTCATATCTCAGTAGCTATCCCGGCTGCGAGGGGGCTGTGAAACGTGGCCGTTCGGCTGAGCAGTTGCCCTCAGAATATAATTGGTGTTCCGTTACAAAGAAGGAAAGAAAACGGGTTTGGGCCAGGCCGTAAGCCATCTCAACTGTGGCGAGGCAGACGTTGTCCTGGGTGTCAGCAGAATAGGGTTGTTTTGCGTGATGTTTTACAGCATAAATAAATGTTTGATTCCAATACCAAGTCCCTCTCTCCTTGCTTTGAAAAATGCAAAGTGGAGCGTATGAAGGCAAATCTTGGTATTGCATGCACATCCCAACTGCTAATGGAGACCCTCGTGTGCACGAAGCACTTGGCAGTTGAAACTGTGGGCTAACAACCGGTCGAAAGGAATCAGTAGCCCCTGAAGTGCCTTCGCACCAGTAATGACCCTTGTGAGCCATTAATCTGCAAGAGATGCCCCATCTCTAGGTCACTGCTTTATAAACCGAATACCAGTAAAGGCTGCCAGGGGCATGTTAATTATTTCTGTGGAGCCATTGCAGTTGGTCTGTGCAAGAAAGAGTTTGATGAGAAGATGAATTGGTTCAGTGAGACCGTGAGAAGCAAACTCCCTTAAACCGGAAGAGCTGAACCCCCAAGGGGCTCCAGACAGGTGGTCAGCATGTGTGTCCCTTAGGGGTACTTACTGCATGGCCCCTTTCCAAGGACCTGGCAGAAGAGTTTTATCTTTATTTGTTTTCTCTGCTATATGTAAGTGGCTCAGAAGAATTGTTCTTATGATGATAAAATGATGCTAAGATAATATTAAATGCAGTTATCACTATTAGGTCTCTAATATGTGTCACCCTTGCTGCTTTGCGTAAATTATTGTATTTCATCGTCATGATATTCCCAAGAGGTTGGTGCTGTTGTTTGCCTGATGTTATATCTCTGTGTATTAGATTTAAGAGAAATTACATACTTTGTCAAAATGTTCAGGAAAGCAACATTGGAGGTGGGAGCTGAGATTCAAATATAAGTTCCTGTGACCCCGAGGTCTCAGATTTTAAGTGGCTGAGTGGCTCTTAGTGGCTATCAGTGTTGCAAACAGAAGAG
The DNA here is from genome assembly GCF_964374135.1 of Grampus griseus. Lineage (NCBI taxonomy): Eukaryota > Metazoa > Chordata > Mammalia > Artiodactyla > Delphinidae > Grampus > Grampus griseus. The sequence continues at coordinate 82,253,226 of NC_139008.1, read as the reverse complement.
CCTTCAGTCAGTCCCTTCCTCCCTCCCTCCCTCCTTCCTCCATCCTTTCCTTCCTTCCTTCCTCCCTCTCTCTCTCCCTTCCCTCCCTCCCTTCCTTCCTTCTTTCCTCCCTCCCTCCCTTCCTTCCTTCTTTCCTACTTTCCTTCGTTCCTTCCTTCCTTCCTCTCTCCCTCCCTTCCCTCCCTCCCTCCTTTCCTTTCCCTTTCTTCCTCCCTTCCTTCCTCCCTCCCTCCCTTCCTTCCTTCTTTCCTACCTTCCTTTCTTGACTCCCTTCCTCCCTCTTTTACTCTCTTTGCTTCCTCCCTACCTTTCTTATTTACTCCCTCCTTTTTAACTGCACAATGAAAAAAACCTCTTAATACTATCAGTATCTTTTAATTTTTTTGCACCTGCCTTTCCAAGTCTGGCCCTATGTTTTTATAGTCCGTTCAGTACGTATTCACCTGGTGCTTACTCCGTACTAGGTGCCGGCTAGATGAGACCAATCTAGTCTAGTTATTATTGAGCAGGCATGACATTTTGTATGCTGTTTCGCTTGCATAACATTATACAAAAAACCATTTCCATGTCACTGTGCGGTTTTCAAAATGCTCATTTTTAGTGTCCTCATAATATTCTATCATATTGATGTACCATAATTACCTTCCATATTACATTACTATTGAGCAATTAGGTTGTCTCCAGTTATTTGCTATTACAGATAACAAGCATCTTTAATCCTTTTCTAAAAAGAAAATAACACAAATGCAGATGATCCTGAAAGGATTATGTTTGTGCCTATAGTTTTATTCTTATGTTAATTTTTCTTAGGAAATATTCCCTAGAGTTCAACTACTGGGCAAGAGGGAAAGTCCATTTCTGTGGCTTTGCAGAAGTGTTAATAGTTAAGCATTGCTATGTGCAGACCTCCAGCAGGTACTTTGTACATGTTATATAATTTTCACAACAAACTTGAAAGGCAGGTTAAATCACTCTTATTTTATAAAGGAAGAAAGTGAGTCATAGAGATGGAAAATAGTTATCCTACAGTCATGATGGAAGAGGAATCTAAACCAGAGTTCATAGGCTAAAGTCAATGTGACTAACACAGTATCCAACCCACGTCTGCTTCTGAGAGCCACTCACTCATCTTTCTTGATGAGCCAAGGGTAGAGCTTCTTCAGAACTCTGAAGTTGAGAAGCAAGGAAGAACATCTACTTCATAGTGTTTTTTTAAAAATTTAATTTAATTTGTTTTTTTATACAGCAGGTTCTTATTAGTCATCAATTTTATACACATCAGTATGTACATGTCAATCCCAATCTCCCAATTCATTACACCACCACCACCCACAACGCCACTTTCCCCCCTTGGTGTCCATACGTTTGTTCTCTGCATCTGTGTCTCTATTTCTGCCCTGCAAACCGGTTCATCTGTACCATTTTTCTAGGCTCCACATATATGAGGTAATATACTATATTTGTTTTTCTCTTTCTGACTTACTTCACTCTGTATGACAGTCTCTAGATCCATCCACGTCTCTACAAATGACCCAATTTCATTCCTTTCTATGGCTGACTAATATTCCATTGTATATATGTACCACATCTTCTTTATCCATTTGTCTGTTGATGGGCATTTAGGTTGCTTCCATGTCCTGGCTACTGTAAATAGTGCTGCAGTGAACATAGGGCTGCATGTGTTTCTTGAATTATGGTTTTCTTTGGGTATATGCCCAGTAGTGGGATTGCTGGGTCATATGGTAATTCAATTTTTAGTTGTTTTTTTTTTTAATTAATTAATTTATTTTTGCTGTGTTGGGTCTTTGTTTCTGTGCGAGGGCTTTCTCTAGTTGTGGCAAGCGGGGGCCACTCTTCATCGTAGTGCATGGGCCTCTCACTATCGTGGCCTCTCTTGTTGCGGAGCACAGGCTCCAGACGTGCAGGCTCAGTAGTTGTGGCTAACGGGCCTAGTTGCTCCGTGGCATGCGGGTTCCTCCCAGACCAGGGCTCGAACCCGTGTCCCCTGCATTGGCAGGCAGATTCTCAACCACTGCACCACCAGGGAAGCTCTATTTTTAGTTTTTTAAGGAACCTCCATACTGTTCTCCATAGTGGCTGTATCAATTTACATTCCCATCAACAGTGCAAGAGGGTTCCCTTTTCTCCACACCCTCTCTGGCATTTGTTGTTTATAGATTTTCTGATGATGCCCATTCTAACTGGTGTGGGGTGATGCCTCATTGTAGTTTTGATTTGCATTTCTCTAATAATTAGTGATTTTGAGCAGCTTTTCATGTGCTTCTTGGCCATCTGTATGTCTTCTTTGGAGAAATGTCTATTTAGGACTTTTGCCCATTTTTGGATTGGATTGTTTGTTTTTTTAATATTGAGCTGCATAAGCTGTTTATATATTTTGGAGATTAATCCTTTGTCCTTTGATTCATTTGCAAATATTTTCTCCCATTCTGAGGGTTGTCTTTTCATCTTGTTTGTAGTTTCCTTTTATTTGCAAAAGCTTTTAAGTTTCATTAGATCCCATTTGTTTATTTTTGTTTTTATTTCCATTACTCTAGGAGGTGGATCAAAAAAGATCTTGCTGTGATTTATTTCAAAGAGTGTTCTTCCTCTGTTTTCCTCTAAGAGTTTTATAGTGTCTGGTCTTACATTTAGGTCTTTAATCCATTTTGAGTTTATTTTTGTGTATGGTGTTAGGGAGTGCTCTAATTTCATTCTTTTACATGTAGCTGTCCAGTTTTCCCAGCACCACTTATTGAAGAGACTGTCCTTTCTCCACTGTATATTCTTGCCTCCTTGGTCAAAGATAAGGGGACCATATGTGCGTGAGTTTATCTCTGAGCTTTCTATCCTGTTCCATTGATCTATATTTCTGTTTTTTTGTCAGTACCATATTGTCTTGATTACTGTAGCTTTGTAGTATAGTCTTGAAGGTCAGGGAGTCTGATTCCCCCAGTTCCGTTTTTTTCCCTCAAGGCCGTTTTGGCTATGTGGGGTCTTCTGTGTCTCCATACAAATATTAAGATTTTTTGTTTTACTTCTGTAAAAAATACGATTGGTAATTTGATAGGGATTGCATTGAATCTGTAGATTGCTTTGGGTAGTATAGTCATTTTTACAATATTGATTCTTCCAATCCAAGAACATGGTATATCTCTCCATCTGTTTGTATCATCTTTAATTTCTTTCATCAGTGTCTTATAGTTTTCTGCATACAGGTCTTTTGTCTCCCCAGGTAGGTTTATTCCTAGGTATTTTATTCTTCTTGTTGCAATGGTAGGTGGGAGTGTTTCCTTAATTTCTCTTTCAGATTTTTCATCATTAGTGTATAGGAATGCAAGAGATTTCTGTGCATTAATTTTGTATCCTGCTACTTTACCAAATTCATTGATTAGCTCTAGTAGTTTTCTGGTGGCATCTTTAGGATTCTCTATGTATAGTATCATGTCATCTGCAAACAGTGACAGTTTTACTTCTTCTTTTCCAATTTGTATTCTTTTTATTTCTTTTTCTTCTCTGATTGCTGTGGCTAGGACTTCCAAAACTATGGTGAATAATAGTGGTGAGAGTGGACATCCTTGTCTTCTTCCTGATCTTAGAGAAAATGCTTTCAGTTTTTCACCATTGAGAATGATGTTTGCTGTGGGTTTGTCGTACATGGCCTTTATTATGTTGAGGTAGGTTCCCTCTATGCCCCCTTTCTGGAGAGTTTTTATCATAAATGGGTGTTGAATTTTTTCAAAAGCTTTTTCTGCATCTATTGAGATGATCATATGGTTTTTCTTCTTCAGTTTGTTAATATGGTGTATCACATTGATTGATTTGCGTATATTGAAGAATCCTTGCATCCCTGGGATAAATCCCACTTGATCATGGTGTATGATCCTTTTAATGTGTTGTTGCATTCTGTTTGCTAGTATTTTGTTGAGGATTTTTGCATCTATATTCATGAGTGATATTGGTCTGTAATTTTCTTTTTTTGTAGTATGTTTATCTGGTTTTGGTGTCAGGGTGATGGTGGCCTCATAGAATGAGTTTGGGAGTGTTCCTTCCTCTGCAGTTTTTTGGGAGAGTTTGAGAAGGATGGGTGTTAGCTCTTCTCTAAATGTTCAGTAGAATTCACCAGTGAAGCCATGTGGTCCTGGACTTTTGTTTGTTGGAAAATTTTTAATCACAGTGTCAACTTCATTACTTGTGATTGACCTGTTCATATTTTCTATTGCTTCCTGATTCAGTCTTGGAAAGTTATACTTTTCTAAGAATTTGTCCATTTCTTCCAGGTTGTCCATTTTATTGGCATAGAGTTGCTTGTAGTAGTCTCTCAGGATGCTTTGTATTTCTGCAGTATCTGTTGTAACTTCTCCTTTTTCATTTCTAATTTTAATGATTTGAGTCCTCTCCCTCTTTTTCTTGATGAGTCTGACTAATGGTTTATCAATTTTGTTTATCTTCTCAAAGAACCAGCTTTTAGTTTTATTGTTCTTTGCTATTGTTTTCTTTGTTTCTTTTTCATTTGTTTCTCTTCTGGTCTTTATGATTTCTTTCCTTCTGCTAACTTTGGGTTTTGTTTGTTTTTCTTTGTCTAGTTCCTTGAGGTGTAACGTTAGATTGTTTATTTGAGATTTTTCTTCTTTCCTGAGGTAGACTTGTCTAGCTATAAACTTCCCTCTTAGAACTGCTTTTGCTGCATCCCATAGGTTTTGGATCGTCGTATTTTCATTGTCATTTGTCTCTAGGTATATTTTGATTTCCTCTTTGATTTCTTCAGTGATCTCTTGGTTATTTAGTAACATATTGTTTAGCCTCCACGTGTTTGTGTTTTTTACGTTTTTTTCTCTGTAATTGATTTCTAATCTCATAGCGTTGTGGTAATAAAAGAGGCTTGATATGATTTCAATTTTCTTAAATTTACTGACGCTTGATTTTTGACCCAAGTTGTGATCTATCCTGGATAATGTTCCGTGTGCACTTTAGAAGAAAGTGTAATCTGCTGGTTTTGGATGGAATGTCCTATAAATATCAATTAAATCTATCTGGTCTCTTGTGTCATTTAAAGCTTGTGTTTTCTTATTAATTTTCTGTTTGGATGATCTCTCCATTGGTGTAAGTGTGGTGTTAAAGTCCCCCACTATTATTTTGTTACTGTCGATTTCCTCTTCTATAGCTGTTAGCAGTTGCCTTATGTATTGAGGTGCTCCTATGTTGGGTGCACATATATTTATAATTGTTATATCTTCTTGTTGGATTGATCCCTTGATCATTATGTAGTATCCTTCCTTGTCTCTTGTAACATTCTTTATTTTAAAGTCTATTTTATCTGATATAAGTATTGCTACTGCAGCTTTCTTTTGATTTCCATTTGCATGGAATATCTTTTTCCATCCCCTCACTTTCAGTCTGTATGTGTCCCTAGGTCTGAAGTGGGTCTTTTGTAGACAGCATATATATGGGTCTTGTTTTTGTATCCATTCAGTGAGCTTGTGTCATTTGGTTGGAGCATTTAATCCATTCACGTTTAATGTAATTATCGCTATATATGTTCCTATTACCATTTTCTGAATTGTTTTGAGTTTGTTTTTGGAGGTCCTTTTCTTCTCTTGTGTTTCCCACTTAGAGAAGTTCCTTTAGCATTTGTTGTAGAGCTGGTTTGGTGGTGCTGAGTTCTCTTAGCTTTTACTTGTCTGTAAAGCTTTCGATTTCTCCATCGAATCTGAATGATATCCTTGCCGGGTAGAGTAATCTTGGTTGTAGGTTCTTCCCTTTCATCACTTTAAATATATCATGCCTCTCCCTTCTGGCTTGTAGAGTTTCTGCTGAGAAATCAGCTGTTAACCTTATGGGAGTTCCCTTGTATGTTATTTGTCTTTTTTCCGTTGCTGCTTTCAATAATTTTTCTTTGTCTTTGATTTTTGCCAATTTGATTACTGTGTGTCTTGGCGTGTTTCTCCTTGGGTTTATCCTGTATGGGACTCTGTGCTTCCTGGACTTGGGTGGCTATTTCCTTTCCCATGTTACGGAAGTTTTTGACTCTAATCTCTTCAAATATTTTCTTCAGTCCTTTCTCTTTCTCTTCTCCTTCTGGGACTCCTATAACGTGAATGTTGTTGCATTTAATGTTGTCCCAGAGGTCCTTAGGCTGTCTTCATTTCTTTTCATTCTTTTTTCTGTATTCTGTTTCACAGCAGTGAATTCCACCGTTCTGTCTTCCAGGTCACTTATCCGTTCTTCTGCCTCAGTTATTCTGCTATTGATTCCTTCTAGTGTATTTTTCATTTCAGTTATTGTATTGTTCATCTCTGTTTGTTTGTTCTTTAATTCTTCTAGTTCGTTGTTAACCATTTCTTTCATCTTCTCGATCTTTGCCTCCATTTCTTTTTCTGAGGTCCTGGATCATCTTCATTATCATTATTCTGAATTCTTTTTCTGGAAGATTGCCTGTCTACACTTCATTTAGTTTTTTTCTGGGGTTTTATCTTGTTCCTTCATCTGGTACATAGCCCTATGCCTTTTCATCTTGTCTTTCTTTCTTTGAATGTGGTTTTTGTTCCACAGGCTGCAGGGTTTTAGTTCTTCTTGCTTCTGCTGTCTGCCTTCCAGTGGATGAGGCTATCTAAGAGGCTTGTGCAAGTTTCCTGATGGAAGGGACTGGTGGTGGGTAGAGCTGGTTGTTGCTCTTGTGGGAAGAGCTCAGTAAAACTTTAATCCACTTGTCTGCTGATGCATGGGGCTGGGTTCCCTCCCTGTTGGTTGTTTGGCCTGAGGCAACCCAATACTGGAGCCTACCTGGGCTCTTTGGTGGGGCTGATGGCAGACTCTGGGAGGGCTCACGCCAAGGAGTACTTCCCAGAACTTCTGCTGACAGTGTCCTTGTCCTCACGGTGAGACATAGCCACCCCCCACCTCTGCAGGAGACCCTCCAACACTAGCAGGTAGGTCTGGTTCAGTCTCTTATGGGGTCACTGCTCCTTCCCCCGGGTCCCAATGTGCATACTACTTTATGTGTGCCCTCCAAGAGTGGAATCTCTGTTTCCCCCAGTCCTGTCGAAGTCCTGTAATCAAATCCTGCTAGCCTTTAAAGTCTGATTCTCTAGGAATTCCTCCTCCTGTTGCTGGACCCCAGGTTTGGAAGCCTGACGTGGGGCTCAGGACCTTCACTCCAGTGGGTGGACTTCTGTGGTGTAAGTGTTCTCCAGTTTGTGAGTCACCCACCCAGCAGTTATGGGATTTGATTTTATTGTGATTGTGCCCCTCCTACTGTCTCATTGTGGCTTCTCCTTTGTCTTTGGATGTGGGGTATCTTTTTTGGTGAGTTCCAGTGTCTTCCTGTCGATTGTTCAGCAGTTAGTTGTGGTTCCGGTGCTCTTGCAAGAGGGAGTGAGAGCACGTCCTTCTACTCTGCCATCTTGAACCAATCTCCTATCTTATAGTTTTTTCTAACTATATATTAACCAGCTCAGGTGTTCTGTGGTTGAACTAGTGCAAAGGTTATAGGAGTTAATCTGTGAATGGACATTGTAAACACATTTCATTTGTCATCATCATCATCACCACCACCATCATCATCATCGACATGCTGTAAGGTTCAGGCTCAGGCTCTTCTACCCAGATTTCCATTTCTTAGGTCATTTCACTGAACATTGTGAACCAGATAATTTGGGAACAGATTTGATGGAGTTATCAAGGGATAACACATTTGCCCAGACTGATCTCTGCCTCTTTCCCTCTCTTCTTTACTTCCTTCTTTCCTTCCTCCCTTCTTTTATTCTCTTTCTCGTTCCCTTCCTTCCTTCCTTCCTTTTTTCCTCTCTCCCTCCCTCCCTCCCTTCCTTCCTTCTCTCTCTCCTTTTTTATTGAATGCTTTCTTTGGTTAAACACTATTCTAACTACTTTACCTGTACTAAAATCCTTTATGCCTCACAACAACCCTATTAGGTGGGTACAGTTTTAATCCCCATTTTAAAGATGAGAAAACAAAGGTACAGAGAGGTTAGATCTAGGCCGAGGCAATTTTACCCTGAAACTGATGAAGCTTAAGCCTCAAGGCTCATCTCGTGCATGGGCCACTGTGATTCTGGGAGTTGTGTGAGGTTATAGAATGTTCCAGGGAGAACGGGACGTTGGGGTGCAACCAGGAGGCATTTCTGATATTGCTAAAGAGAGCTTAGAAGAAAGGGTCATGAATCTCTAAGTCTGCAGTAAATTGTTACTTCTTTCCTCAATCAAGGTAAATGCTATTTTTGTCACCAATTTTGTGTTTGCAATGTTGTCTTCTTTTTCATGAAAAGGTCCCCAATTGAATACATTTCAGGTTTCCACAAAATTTCTATCCTCTCCTGGAGTCTGGTTGTGCCTAACTGGCATCACCAGTCTCATTTGCTTCACCTGTAAAATAGGGACTAAAATAAGACCTACCTCACAGGTTGCTGTGAACACGAAGTACATGGGAAGCATTTGGAAGATACTCGGCATTCGAGAAACAGTCACTTTCGTCCTTTGCTCAGTGTTGTAAGACAACTTCCTCACACATGGCTGAGCCTGGCCAGGTTGCTAGGAAAATCTTCTAGGGGTTTTGGACATTATCACTTTTAGCTAAAAAAAAAAAAAAAAAAGGAAGAAAGAGCTTTAATTAATGAATTAATATGTTCCATCATTGATTCACTACATATTTATTGAGCATCTTGTGGGCTGGACATGCTGCTATGTCCTGGGGTGAGTGATAAGGGACATGTCCCCGCACAAATGTCGAGTGCTCTGTTTCGGAGAGGTGTTGTGAACGGCTTCCCTGTCTCGGTCATTTGGCTAAATGCATCTTGATGTGTTGCTGGGGGTTGGGTCTGGTGACTGTACAGTGCTAGCAGTTAACCTCAGGGACCAATTGGGGAGAGGGGAACGCCTTGAGGTTCTTTGGTACCGAATGTTCAGAGTATCTCCGATTGACATTTAAGTTTTCTTTTGACCAGATTAATGAAACCTCCTTTCCCACCAAATCAGCATGAATCTGACATAATTACAGCACAGATGTTTTCAGTATTAACTCTTCGGTGGTCAAAGCTGTCAGTGTGCTAGGGTGGAAAAGCCAAACTTGCATTTCTCTCACCTGTCAGAGGAAATGTTCTTGGAAACGCAGCCCCATTAAAATGCATGGCCCCGGCCAGAAGGTTGCTAAGTCTAATGGTTGTGCTGACATCGGGCATATTGGTCCCAGCATCTCAAGTTTCTCAATGGAGAGTTCCGAAGAAGTCATTTTACTCTGCTGTTTGTGGTAATAACATGAGGGTCTCAAACTCTGAGCTGAACTTCTCTTGGCATTTCAGAAAATCTACAAGCTTGAAAATATCTGCCAAAGTAAGACCGTAAAATGATTTTTATTTTTATTATTATTATTATTTTTTGCCATTGTCAGGAACAGTTTGGGGAACAGCCTGACCAGGATTCCCAAGGGCTGTTTGGCTGGGTTTCAGCTTTCATCTGTGAGTTCAGGAAAGCACAGGTAGGCATAGCCAGGAACTTGGCAGTGCAGTTTGCTGCCTGGTAATTTAGCTGTAGCTTACCATCCACGTGTACGTTTGTGGAATCTCGTTTAAGTGAACTTTTGAAGTGGTGCTAGATGAGCACTGTCATCTACCTTGAGTCAGAGGGGCGGCCCCTCAGAGGTCACGGGTCACTCTTTGGGGAGTTGTTTGAGGGTTCTGGGTAACATGGGATATGAAGAAAAATAACTATATTTGAGACTTTTCTAAAGTAAGATTTGAGAAGTGGTGAAAAGATCAGACTCCTGAATCCCATAGGCCAAGGGCCGTGTGTCGGATCTGACATTTGCAGCCACGTGGCCTTGTACATGGCCTGAGTCTTTGTTTCTCCTTTGTACAGAGTAGTTGTAACGGAAGGAACTTAAAACTCTGGGGGGCTCAGAGAAAACCTTCACAAATATACTGTTGAGTGGATGAATGAAAAAGATGAAAGCAGAAAGAAAGGAAGGAAGGACGGAAGGAAGGGAACAGTCCCTGGATACCTTTCACCAAATTGCATTGAGGATACTAGAAATGAATTATATTCAGTGACTTGTACATTCAGGATTGGCTACATAATTGGGGGGCCCAGTACCAAATGAAAATGTGGAACCCCAGGTTAAAAAATTATTAAGTATTTCAAGATGGCAACAGTTGAGCATTAAGCCCAGGGCAGGGCTCTTCCCTGTGGGGGGCCCTTCTGAGCCCCGGGTCATGGGTGACAGTATGGGTCACATGCCAGTGAAGCCAGCTCTGCTTATATGTTAAGGAGTTTCATTCATTGGTACATCCACTTTACAGGTGTTTCCTAAACACCTTCGTAATCAGTGTAAAGACCTCCAAACAACAGGTGTAATTAAAATCTTCGAAATACCTGGTTTTCTGCTTTCATTTTAGGAGATCTCTTTCGAAAAATAACAGTTTGTTTTTACCTACACTTACGACATGGTTGGAGGGGGAAAAGAATTCGCAGTGTTATGAATTCCTGTGCTTTCTTTTTCTTTAAAAAATTTTTATTGGCGTGTAGTTGATTTACAACGTGCTACTTTCTGCTGTACACCCAAGTGAATCAGTTATACATATATCCACTCTTCTAGATTCTATTCCCATATAGGTCATTACAGAGTATTGAGTAGAGTTCACTGTGCTGTACAGTAGGTCCTTATTAGTCATCTGTTTTATATTTGGTAACATGTATATGCTAATCCCAACCTCCCAGTTTATTCCTCCCTTCCTTTTGCCCCTGGTAACCATAAGATTGTTTTCTACATCTGTGACTCTATTTCTGTTTTGTAGATAAGTTCATTTGCACCGTGTTTTTAGATTCCACATATAAGTGATATCAGCCTACACTTTCTTTTCATTTTCCCATATTACATAGTTTGGAAATGATTTCCAGTTTTCTTACTAAATAGTGCATTGTCAGCCTTGTAAAGGAGACAGCATTTGCCTGTGTTTATTCAAGGTGGAGCACGCCTACCGTAAATTTCATTAATCCACACGCCCTGAAGTAGGGGAGCTAAGGATATCTAATGACAAGAGGTTAAATTGGGACAGACGCTAACTCTTTGTTCTTCTAATGATCATTTTCCCAGTGTGAGTTGCTCCCATTTTCAAAGGAGCAAGGACATTATTATTATTTTTTTTTTCCTGCTTTTCCAGCAGCCTGATCTGTAGCAAGATGTCTCAGCTACATGGTTAAGGCTGGTGCTAATGAGGCCAAGGTCGTGAGCTCGATCCCTGTCTAGGGCAATCAGTTAACCTCAAAAGGAAACGCAGGCTACACCTTCCACCCTAGGCAGCGAGGTCACAATTCCTGACACAGGGAACATGTGGGAGCATGTGGCTGAAATGACAAACTGGTCAGCTTGCAAGAGTAGCAGATGTGTGGCTTATGCGCTGTGACCCTTCTTCCCCAAGCCTTTGGCAGACCTCACTGATTGACTGCACGATCTTTAATGCTGAGCTCAGACAGAACCTCAGAATCCTTCTCACACAGTCATCTAGATCGGGGATCAGCAAATTATGGCTGTGGGGCTAAATCTGGCCCCCTGCATTTTTTTTTTTTTTTGCGGTACGCAGGCCTCTCACTGCTGTGGCCTCTCCCGTTGCGGAGCACAGGCTCTGGACGTGCAGGCTCAGCGGCCATGGCTCACGGGCCCAGCCGCTCTGCGGCATGTGGGATCTTCCTGGACCGGAGCACGAACCCGTGTCCCCTGCGTCGGCAGGCGGACTCTCAACCACTGCGCCACCAGGGAAGCCCTGCATGTTTTTATAAATGAAGTTTTATTGGAACATAGCCCCATTCACTAGTTTACATATTGTCTATGACTGCTTTTCTACTGCAAAGCTAGAGTTGCATAGCTGAGACAGAGACTGTGTGACCTGCAAAGCCAAAAATATTTATTATCTAACCTTTCACAGGATAGGTGTGCTGGCCCTTGCTCTAGGTGGTCACTGAATCAAGAAGAGTTGGAACATATCTATTCTTTACCCCTGGTTTGGGAGTGGTTATTCACATTACAAAATGATCCTTTTTTAGAGAAAGATTGTATTCCACAGAGAGGAACTTCCTTAATACACTTTCTGTTCATTTAAAAATCAACTGTGTATTCTTTGTTTAATTAATTTATTTTTAGCAGCAAGAGTGCTGTGAGAAGTTGGGAGAGGGCCATGATTTCTAAAAGAAATGAAAGCTCTTTGAAGTTTTACTGTGAGTTTTACTAATGGTGAACTTACTCATTAATGTTTAATTAAGGAAAGGGAATGTCTGATGACAAAAACATGGAAGCATATGTCCTACTGAAGAAAAATAAATTTCCCCATTTTGTGCATTAAAAGGACAGCAACTCTTGTTTCTTTGGGTTTTACCATATCCTTTCAATGTCCCTTTCCTATACTCCCCATGAACCTAAAGTTCTGTGTGGCTGGAGATTCTCCATTCATATTTTCTTCACTGCGCCTTCCAGAAGTCTTATTATTTGACTGACATTGAGTACCCGCATAATATCTAGTTAATTGATATTAAACCAGCCCCCTCAAGGGGCTGGTGTAGTTGCCTTGATCAGAGAGGAAAAATCATTTACAAAATTCAGAATCATTTTTTTTTTTTCTGAAGAAAAGAAGTTCATCTAACACTGGGCTCTGGATTGTGGAGTCTGTGGTTTGATTTTCAGACGGGCTGGAAGTGAATTGTATTGCAAGCAGAAAAATGACATGAAAAGGGGAGAGTCAGGAAAACTAAGAAGGTTGCTTTGTCCACCTGTGAACAACCATTTGTTCTTAGCCTTGATGGAGGCTTTAATTTCCGCCAAACCCTTTCTTTGTTTGTTTTTTTTTTGAGGTTTGAGAGTCCTTTATTCTGGATACAAGTTTGTCAGATATATGATTTACAAATATTGCACTCACTAGCTTGACTTTTAATTTCTGACCAATTTTTTGTAGAGCAAAAATTCTAAATTTTCATGAAGTCTAATTTATCAATTTGTTTTCTATTACAGACTGCCTTTGTTATATCTAAGAACTTTTTTTGCTCAAAGTTCATGAAGATTTTCTATATTAAATTTTTTTTTATAGATTTACATTTCACACTTAGATTTTTTAATAGATATTTCCTGTGTCTATGAAGAAGGCATTTTCTTTTCTCCTGGTAATACTCTCCTGCGTTTCCTTTGAGGAATTAGCCCCTCCTCCACTAAAAGGAGATTTGTTCTTTGCTCCTTGGGTGGATCCAGTGAGCCAGAACTGGCCAATCGGGGACTAAATAAAACTCCTCTGGCCATGGTGACTGGTCCAGGAGAGACCCAGGATCCATGCTGGCCTCTTCAGAGAGTATCAGAGGACTTTTGATGGAAATACAAGTGAGAGAGTCTGTTTCCTGTCATCTTTAATCTGGGATGATTTAAGTCTGGAGCCACTGGGAACCACAGAATGAACTTGAGGATGAAAGCAGTGCAGTGAAAGGCAGAGCTGACAGGGAGAGAGCAACCAAATCCTGCTGACATCATCGGAGTCCTTGACACAGCCATGCCTGCAGCTGCCACAGGATTGTTCAGTTACATAATAAACTGTCTTTTCTGCTTAAGCCAGTTTTGAACTGGAGTTTCTGTCACTTACAATTAATAGCAATGCTGAATTCTCTAAGCAAAGAGGGACAGCTTTGTAAAAGTCATATCCTGGAAAATCATTCCAGTATCACTTCATCTTAGATTTGCACTCTCTGCTGAGTTCCCAGGTATTTTCTTTAAGTTCATCAGCCCTGTGGTGTCCCTTGTCAGGAGGTCAAACTGAAAAAGATGCAGAAATCCAATCCAGTAAAATCCACACTAGATAGTTTTTTAACTTGCTGGCAATTCTCTGTGGATCGTTAAATTCCCCAAATATGAGACTTCTTCACTGATATGTGGATCATGTAAAATAGCCTTGAATACAATTGCTATTTCTGTGGTCTCCAGGCCCCTGCGGCCTCAAGCAGAATTTGTGCTGGTCACGGTAATTACTCTGTTTCTACCTTTGGCTTAACTCCTTAGCACTGGGTGGTCTACCGCACTAAATGCTTTCCATACAACTGTGTGTGTATGCGCATGCAGATATGCACATATTTTGTTTTCCCTTTTTTCCTTTCCGGACTGACTTGGTGGCAGTCAGAAAGTGTTTTGCCACAGTTGTCAGCACCAGAGTCGGCATTGCTATTCCATTAGTTTGCTCAGGAGGGTCCCTCATTTACAGACGTCTTTGCTGTTTGGGGTCTTGGCAAAACCTAAAAGATAGATGATAAAGATGAATTGCTTTTGTACTGACTTGGGAAATTGTATCATGTTCCAGTACCTATAGAGAGCCACAAGGAAGGTGGGTAGGACTATGCCTTACGTCTGCCTCAAAAGCGGTACCATTTTAGACCAGGAGTTATAGCAGTTGTACGAAACGCTGTGTCCCAGCACAAGCCTGCATTCCTCCTCCATTTTACGTCTCCATATTATGCGGTTGGAAATGATGATCAGGCAAGATGGGATAAATCCTCTTCAGCGCATCTCACACTCCTAACTCTGTTCCCTCCGATCCTTTTGTCGTTTCTTGGTATCTTGTGAGACCTTGTCCATCAGCACTGTGGCAACTTTCTCATGTTTTCATCAGCCCAGCGCGTGTTTTGGCAACAGCATCTCAGTAGACCGCTCTTCCCACACCCCGTCCACGTGGTCCCTGGATGACCCTGTCCCACTACGCTTTAGGGGTGGTCACATGATCAAGTCCTGGCCAATCAGCATATTTGATCCCCCTGGCCATGGTGATTGTTTTAAGGATAGGTGCATGTCCAGAATCGGTCCACTGGAGGTAAATCCAGGACGTCTCTTGAAACCATTGGAAAGGGAATTTACATTTTGATAGCAATGTAGGTGTAGAGTTCCTGTGGGCTGTCTTGCTACCATCAGAAGACACCTGAGAATTAAGCCAGTGCAAAGGGAAGCAGAACTGAGAGATAGAGAGTCTAGGTCCTACTGGCATTGTTCCCTGGGTCTAGCTGTTCCTGAAGTCAGATCATCACCCTAGATTTCTCAGGTAGGTGAGTCAATAAATAACATTTTTTCCCTTAAACTAGTCTGAATTGGATTTCTGTCACTTGTGGCAAAAAGAGCCCTGAGTTATACAAACAATCAGAGAACCGAGCTGTATTTGCTAGGGTCTCTCACCTGTGTCCAGCATCAGTAAGTCAGCAAATGAATTACTCAGGATTACATAGCAGGAACTAGAGGAAATGTGAAAAGCAATTTAACACAACAGGGGTGGGATTATTCCATGAAGGTGGCGCCATTCAATAGGGAAGGCAATTCGGGCAGAGTGCTTTGAATCGCTTGCTTCTAGAGCAGCTGGGATTCTAAGAATAACTGCGGACCTCCGCGTATGCACAGATTCTTCCCAAAGACACCCTAACGCTCAGATTCTCATTGCAAAGCTAGGTAAGTGGATGCCTCATTGATGGGGCTTTCCAGTTCTTTCAGAGTAATTAGAGTGATTTTGTCTGTTGGAGGTATATCTCAAATTGTCCTCAAACAGCCTCCACCAGGGGACTGGGGGCTTGTCTAAGGTAGGGACCACACCTCACTCAACTTTGCCTGCCAGCTGTATTCTCAAGACCATTTACTAATGATTAAGAGCAAGAGCTTGAGAGCTGTAAGAGCCGAGTTCAAGTCCCTCCTTTGTCACTTGTGGGCCATGAAATCTTAGGTAAGTTAGTAAATCGGAGCCTCACTTTCCTTCTCTGTGAGGTGCAGGTGGTATTAGTACCTTCTTCCTGGGTCATGGCAATGACTAAATGCGATGATTTACTCCTTCAGCTGTAGGAGTGATGCATGTAAAGTCCTCAAGCCCTGACTTGCCCCGAGGATGCTCAGTAAATGAACAGAAGAACCTTATTTGATGGCTTTTGGGATCTCACCCACATCTTTGACTTCACCTCTGGCATCTTTTCCATTTTGTCTCAATCTTTTTAGATAATAATAATAATTAATATTAGCATAATAATATGCATTATGATTGGGGGGTGGCTTCTCTTTATTGAATTCCTACTCTTTTCCAGACACTGCAGGGCGATCTTATGGGTTCTGTCTTACCAGGCAAATTGGATAACTGAGAAAACGGAGGCTCAGAGAAGTTAAAGGTTGCTCAAGGTCGTACAGCCAAGCAGTGGCAGAGGTGGGGTTCAATCCCAAGTGGGTCTGATTTGAAAGCCTGTGACTTTTCCATGATGTAAGCTTTATATTCAAAATGCAACCCATCACCTGCAAAATTGTTAGGAATGTATAATAAAATTTTAGGCTCCAACCCAGACCTACTGAATTAGAGTTTGCATTTTAACAAATTTCCTCCCCTTTCCCACAGGGGATTCCTGTGCATGCTAATTTTGTGAAGCACTTTGCTACCCGACCTTTCAACTCTGTGCCAAAATACCAACAAAACATAGAGCATGTCAGTATTGCTTTTCACCATGACATGGGAGTTTGTTGACAATTCCCGATTATTTTCAAATGGCAGTGGGACCACGCTTAAAAACGTGTTTAAAGGCATGGATTTGATGGTTCATCTCCTGTGGGCAACATTTCTTGATCCCCCAAAGCTTCTCTTCTAATTGTTCATAAATGAGTTGAGTTACTCTGGGGGGTACTTGTCAAGTACTGTCTGGTTGATGAAGTGGATTGAAAAATGAGATTTTTGACCCATTCCGTGGCTGATCCAGTTCCAACATAGACACGTGGTTTATGGGTGAGAATTCTTAACAGGTTCAGAATTACTTTAATAATGTGAAATTTGAGGCTATCGATTGACTCTAAATCCCCCACATACATAAAAGCTTGTTGTTTGGAAAACTCCATGCCAATTGGAAATGCTCAGATGAAGCGGGGGAAAAAACCCCTTGATTTATGGGAACTGTTGCTCTTTCCTACTCTCCTATTATTTTTTACTGTTGTAAGTTTTAAAGAGTATCCATGGCTTAAAGCCTCCTTGCACTGCACAGTCTGTCCCTCGAGCTTTTTAGGTGAAAAAAAGAAAAACGATAAATAAAAAGTCACCGTGAAGTATTGCATCTTAACAAAAGCTTCAGTCTGTTAAGGACAAAGCAGTCTTGGTAAAAGGGGGTGAATTTTATATCAAGCTGCCGGGGCGTGACCCCTAGTTCTTCTTACCAGCTCTGTGAACTTAGACAGATGACTTCTCCTTTCCACACCTCTGTCTCCCTAAAAGTAAAAGGAGCCTAATAATATCTCCTGCCTCTTAGGGTTGATGGGAGACCAGAAACTTTATGACATGTGTAAGCACTGAGAGAAGCACTACGTAAGGAGTCAACCTCACGGCTCATCTCACGTTGCCTCACTGTGCATCAGCCTTCTGGATCTGTCTGCTTTCTCTTCCTGCACTTATACATTCCTGAAAGATGACTGTGTCGAATCTCAGGGACTGAAAACCGGTAGCAGCTCCCAAATGTGCCAGCAACATTACAGAGCAGATAGGAGCACTTTAGGTCAGACTGCCTGGGTTCAAATCCGGTCTCTACCACTTATCAGCATGTTTTCCAGCCTCTTGTGCCTGTTCTCTTCGTCTGTACGGGAGAATAACAGTGCTGTGTGATAGGATTGCTGTAAGGATGATCTGAAAACGCATCTGAAGCACGTATAACGCTGCCGTGCATGTAGTCTTCACGCGTTAAATGTCAGCTATCATCCTCATTGCCGGTTTTGTTATTAATTACATCCTTTTGTGAAATTTTGATCACAGCCAGACTCATACCCCTACACTCCATCAATTCTCACTGAATGCAAAGTTAAAACAAACGCCAAAAAAAGTTTACTGGCAAGGACATAAAGATGATAAATGAAAAACAAGGCTTAGGGAACATATCCACATTTTAATATTTTTGTGGATTAATTTTTAGTTAACTTTGTCTGGGGTGGAAAATGGTGCTGATAGCAATAAAAGAAGAAACAGAAAATAATAAATAAATGTTTACCAATCAAAAAGAATGCAATGAAATGTTCCACAAGGTGGCGATGGTGACGGTGCTCACAACACTTTCAAACTGGCATCTTCTGTTACCTGCCTAAACCATATCAACTGGTACCTGGGAAAACGTCACATAGAAACACAAAACGATGGGGGGAAAACCCAATAGCTACAAAATTAAGTCATGTGAAGCCAGTCAACATTATATCTGAAATTCTAAAATTTTAGGAAACAGTTGAACTCAAGATGTATTGCATAATGTAGCGTACTGCCAGGTAGCCATAAGCGCTATGACAAAACATAAAACAGGGCAGAAGAATAGACAGTGGTCGGGAAAGAAAGAGTTTTGAATTGAGTGCTCAGGAATAGCCTCTCTGAAAAAGTGATATTGAAAGGTAGCTGACAAGAAGAAGTGAGGGTGTAGATAGCTGGGGAAGATGACCTTCTAGGCACAAGGAATAGCAAGTGCAGGGACTCCCTTGGCGGTCCAGTGGTTAAGACTCGGCGCTTCCACTGCAGGCAGCTCGGCTTCGATCCCTGGTTGGGGAACTAAGATCCCGCATGCCTTGTGACATGACCAAAAGAAAAAAAAAAAAAAGAGCAAGGACAAAGGTCCTGGGGTAGGCTGATGCTTCAAGTGTCTGATGGACATTCTGGAGGCCAGGGTAGCAGCAACAGAGTGAGTGATGGAGTGAGTGTGGGAGAGTGGAAAGAGCATGAACAGTCCAGTAAGTTTTCTTGGAAGCTGCTTTTTCATTAGCAAAATGGGGACAGTGTCACTAGCATGATTCTTACGAGTGATGAAGAGACAGTTTGTGGAGCATGCCCGGTAAAGTTCCTGCAGGGTAGTAGGCACCCCCAAAATTATACCTGAAAACCAAAACAAAATCGAAAAGCCACAGATTCAGCAAGGCCAAGTAGCCAAACCAGTCTCACCATTCAGTTCCTTTGTGTGTATTTCATATTTGCTTTGTGCAAAGTGTGTGGTCACAGAGGTGAGTTCATGAGCGCCTTTGTCCTCGAGGAGCTCTCTGTCTAGTGAAGGTGACAGATGGATAGGGGCTTGCCTGGGATAATAAGATTTGGGGTCCATGTGAGGACTGCAAACTTACTGAGGGTCCTCTTTGTTTCACGGGATCCCTTTAATTTCTGGACAGGCCAGTCTTGCAGAAGTTGCCATTGTCATAGGAAACTGAATTCAGGTCTGAATACAATTTGTATTGATTGTTTGATGATTTGATAAATAACCTTTTCATTTTCCTACAAGCAAAGTGGGGAAGGAGCATCTCCCCATACTTCTTTTTCCCAGGTCTATCATGGAATTAGGTAGGAAATTGAGAGGCATTGTAATACGACTCGGTGAATAAACAGGACATTTGAGTGACACCGGAGGAGGTGTCCCTCCTCAAACCAGAGGAGGGAGTGAGCAAAAGGCATTCTGCAAAGCAATATTTAGTATTCATGAATTTCTCCAGTGATTGGTTGATGCTCTTAAAAAAACCCAGCACGTGTTACTGAGGCTAGGAAATACATTCAGTTCTTTAAAATAGCATTGCCTGGGAACACACAAGAGATGAAAATGTGCTTTGAAAATAAACATTCTCAGAAGGTGTAAGCATAGAAACCATGTCGTCTCCAGTGTTCTTGAATGTGTAGCCATTGTGGGGATAAGATGAGACCACAAAGCAGTATGGCTGATTTTAAACAAACATCCCAACATTCATACAGGAAAACAAAATGTTTTGTCTACCAGGGTAATCTTTGGGAAAATGGGACATCTACTCTTTGCCTCTCCCATAGGGTGGTGACTGCATTTGGAGAAGAGATGAGCTCTTGGCTCAGGGTGAATGAAACTATTACTTTTAAGTGCATTTTCTGAAGGAAAAGTCTGTAAGTTTTCTAAATTATCAAGGATAATTTTTAAATATGAAGAACCACTAATTTAGAAGCTGACGATTGCCAATGGTGGAATTTTTTTTTTCCTGTGGATTTGATGTTTGAAAAGATCTGGAAGCCACTTAGGATCTTGTCTGATGACCTGAGTGCCTGGCAGGTATCCCAAACTCCCACATCCCAGTGGAATTCTGACCCTCCCAGCCTCACTTGTTCCTCATCTCCATAAAGGGGGAGCCCCATCTTTAGCCCAGTGGTTAAATCTCAAAGTTGAAAACAGGTAAATAGAGTTTTGGGGGGTCTGAGGCTTGTGTAATCTGAGGACACTCCATTTAAAAAAGTATACATATATTTTACTTTTGAGAATGTTAACAGCAAAATGATCACATGCATTTATTGCTAAGACCTCCCCGCCCCCGCCCCCCTCCCTGCCCCAAAGCCTTGGATGTGTCTCTCTGTAAGGAGGGAACTGAGGCTTCATCTCCATGGCTTCATGACAAGTCCACCTCTGCCTGGCCGTGACCCTGGATACTCTCTTTTCTATTCCTAACCCTCAACATCCAATTCTGCCATTCCTATTTCACAAATATTCCTCAAAGGCGTACCCTTCTCTCTGTAGCTACTAGTAAGGTTCTTCTCGTCCAAGCTAGGATCATCTCTTGCCTGGATATCCATCAAAGGCTCCTCGCTGGTTTCCTCACGCACATGGCTGTGCTTTGGTTATTTTTCTACAGAGCAGCCAGAGTGCCTGTTTGAAAATGTGAATCCAAGTTTGTCACTCCTCAGCATAAAACTAGTCATTTCTCTGTGCATTTAAGAGATCTTCTTTCACTGCAGTCTAAGTAGGAGCATCCCCAACACTTACTCTCAGCATTGCTGTGTCAGGTTAATTTTCTTTGTAGCATTTGTCACAATGTATAATTCTATATTTATCTAGTTTTTTGCTTGATTACTTATTTACTGTTTGTCTCTCTACTATGTTGTAAGTGTCAAAATGTCAGGGACCGTATCTGTTTTCTTTGAACACATTCTCAATTGAGCATAGCTCTTCACACATAGTAAGTGTTCAATTAAATATGAGTTGACTAAAGGGACTTAACAAGCTGAGTGTGGCCATATTGGTCAAAACCAAGGGATGCCTACAAAAAGAGAGATTTTCCTGGGTGAATGGTTGAACTGAATTGAACTGGACAAACTTTCAAGAATGATTTGACAAACGGTCCCACCATTTGGAGGAAGTGTGCAGCCTTCTACATATGACTGAATGGAAGAAGAAATAACCCAACACACATGCTGATGGGTAGGCAGGTTTTGGTGTGGGTTAAAAGTCAGTTTCACATCTCCACAATCACACCATTCATCATTTGAAGGGTTTTGGAAAGGGATGTAAAACAAGAAACCTGAGACAGGGCCTGTGTGGTGGAATAGGGGAGGGTTTGTGGGGCATGCTGAATTGCAGTTGCGATAAGAATAATATGTAGTGTTTTTGAATGCTAACGATATGATGGGTCCTGGTAAGAGATGGAGCCAGAATTTGACCTGTAACTTCCCATAAATACTTCACTTCCTATAAAGAAATTTACATCAGCTAAGTTAAAAAAATCTCAAGAAATAAGAAGCATGGTTTATTTCGGCTCCTTTCAATTTTTTGAGAAGTTCAGACAAATCTCTCTCCCCAGGGAGGATAGGAACATGTGGCCAATGAACCTAATTTCTAAAGCCTGCAATTTCCCAGTTATCTTCTTGGCACTTTATTACTAACATAAAAATATCATGCTCACCAAAATACTGCTGCTGTCTTATTTCCAATGCGGTTAACAAGAAAAATTGCTGCTATTTTAAGAATTTTCTTATAGTATTTTCAAGAATTGCTGCCTTCCTCTTCAACATACAATTTTCTCGTTATAAACATTCTTTGATTTTTCTTTCTTTCAGACTTTCTTTTTTCTGCTCTTGGAATGACACATCATTGATGGTGATGGTAATGACATAAGCAGATTGTGTCATTGCTTCCAGAAAAAGCACAAAAGGCTAAAACTAAATCAGATATATCCAGGTATACATTAACTTCATAAACTTTGTCAGGGAATAGGGGTCATCTTAACTTAGGATTCGCCATGTGGCCACATCTGCATTCATGCCATTGATCCAAGAAGTCCATGGGCTCTGAAGCATTTTGAGTTTCTTCTAAGATTCTTTTTATATAAGTGATAGCCTTGTGATTTGGATACAGCTTGATTTTTCATTTGGCTCTCTGAATTGAAAAACTCAAATGGCAACAAGAAAAAAGACAACAAAACAAAAGATCCCTTTTTATTCTGGAACTCCCATTGTTAGAGTTCCCTTATCAAAAGAGAATGAATTTTTTATTTTTGTTCAACTGTAGTAGGTGTCAAGGAAGCCTCAACCCGATAGTCTGGCTTATAGAAAAGTCATGTCAGTTCAATTAACACCTCAAGAGGTTCTCTCAAGAGTATTGTCTCTGTGTTTGTTTTATTGAGGGTCATGGCTAAAGATTGTGTTTAAGGCCATGGGCTGGTTGTGCTAAGTACATACCATAACTTCTGTAGTAAGACTGGCCATCCAACCTAACTTTGATTGGTACTTCTTAGTCATTTTAAGAATTGCCTTTGCTCCTTTATAATTGGCTGATTATATTAATGTGGGTCTGTTTCTGGGTACTCTATTCTGCTTCATTGATCTATGTGTCTGTTTTTTCACCAATAAGACACTCTCTTGATTACTGTAGCTTTGTAGTAAGTCTTGAAATCAGTTAGTATGATTCTTCCAAATTTGTTTTTCATCTTCAGCATTGAATTGGCTAAACTTTTGTCTTTCCATATAAACCTTAGAATCAGTTTTTTTATTATCTATAAAATAGCTGGCTGGGATTTTTATTGGAATTACATTAAGTCTGTAGATCAGGTTGTGGAGAAGTAACATCTTAACAATATTGAATCTTCTAATCTATGAGCATGGCATGTATCTCCATTTGTTTCATTTTTCTTTGACTTTTCACCAGAATTTTGTAATGTTTTACATTTAGATCCTGTTTATATTTGGTTACATGTATCCCTAAGTATTTCATTTATTTTGGGTGCCACTGTAAATGGCATTGTTTTTGTAATTTTAAATTTCAGTTGTTAATTGTTGATACATAAAAAAGAAATTGACCTCTGTGTATTAACCTTGTGACAGGAAGCCTGCTATTTCTGTACTTGCTTATTAGTTCCAGTTTTATTTTTGTGTGTGTGTGTCAATCCTTTCAGATTTTCTACAGAGATAAACGTGTAGTTTGTGAATAAAGACAATTTTATTTATTTATTTTCAATCTGTATACCTTGTATTTCTTTTCTTGCCTTATTGCACTAGCTAGGACTTGTAGTATGATATTGAATAAAAGTGGCAAGAGAGGCCAAATTTACTTTGTTCTCAATTTTAGGGGACATGCCCACTTTTTCACCATTAAGTATGATTTTAGCATCAGGTGTTTTGTAGCTGTTCTTTAATTTGAATTGAGAAATTGAGACATATCTTCTCTATCCTTAGTTTGCTGAGAGTTTTTATCATGAGTGGTTTGTTGGATTTTGTCAAGTGCTTTCATGGTATCAATATATATGATTTTGTGAGTTTTCTTCTTTAGCCTATTGATGTGGTGGATTGTACTGATTGATTTTCAAATGTTAACCAGCCTTATATATCTTTAATAAACCTCAGTTGTGGGATTCCTTTTATACGTTGTTGAATGTGATTTGCTAATATTTGTTGAGGATTTTGCGTCTATGTACACGAGAGGTATTGCGTCTATGTACACGAGAGGTATTGGTCTATAGTTTTCCTTTCTTATAATTTATTCATCTAGTTTTTGTATTAGGTAATTCTGTTCTCATAGAATGAGGTAGGAAATGTTCCCTCTGCTTCTGTTTTCTTGGATAGATTGTGAAGACTTGGTGTCATTTCTCCCTTCAGTGTTTACTAGAATTCACCAGTGAAACCATCTGGGCCTGGTGCGTGCTTTCTTAGAATGTTATTAATTTTTTATTCAATTAATAGATGTAGGGTTATTCAGTTTATTGATTTCTCCTTGTGTTAGTATTGGTAGCTTGTACCTTTTAAGGATTTGGTCCATTTTATCTAAATTAACAAATTTGTGGGCAGTTTACAGTTGTTTACAATAGGAAATCGTATTTTTACCACATTTAATTTTAGGTTAATGTTCAAATGTGTTTTCTAGTCTATATGCATACCTTTTGTTTTTGAATTTTTACTTCAACTAGTCATCTTGAAAAAGAATATGACTTGAATAAACCCTGATACAGTAGTAGAAGATGAAGAAACTATTCAGCAAAGATACTCAAAATCCAAAGTGGTATGAGTTTGATAAAGAAAATCTCTATTAATATAAAACCCTATATTTGGAAATTAGCTTTTGCCCATAATCTTCTCTGACTTTGTTGTTCTCAGTTAAGATAGAGTAATTCCCCTTCATTTAGAACATTTTTGAAAGAAAAGGCCGTAGAGAAAGTGTTCTGTTAATAACCTAGTTGTTCGACAAGCTGTAAATATAGATTAGATTAGCTACTGTTCTGTATTAATACAGAATACCAATGAAAAATGCAAATAAAGCCAAATGTAAAAGCAGTGCCTTTACTTTCAAATCATCTAGCTTTCGTTTTTGACATCTTTGTAGTTGCACTTTGAACTTTTGTCTTTTCCTTCTTGGGTAACCATTTGTGAAGTTCTCATTTTCGCATAAAATAACTTATCTACTCATCAAAAGATAGCTTAGGCCAGAGAGAATTGGACTTGGTGAAATGTAATATAAAGGCATCTGTTCCTCACTTCTGAGTGCACTGTCATCTCCTGTTCATCCATGCCCAACCCCACTCATGGATCTATAAAGAAGGTTTTAATATACACATGAGGAAGTTTACAAATAATATCAATAAGAAATAATAGTACTTGTTGAATATGTTCAGATGTTGTGACATGCACTATATGTTGCCTTATTTAATACTTACAACAATGTTGAGGTAGGTTTTATATTATTATCTATTTTATAAATTGAGAGAATGAGGACCAGATAGGGTAATTAAATTAGTCATGGTCACACAGCTAGCCAGTTGTTGAATAGAATGATTATTAGTCTTCATAGTTGTGATAGATTACACAAATGACTGTAAACATTCTCCTTCTGTATCCATGACCCTTGCATTGTGACTTTGAAGCTCCTCCCATCATGGAAGCTCCTCCCTGATCTCTGAATCAGAGTTTGCTCTGGGACTTGTGTTGGCTAATAGAATGTGAGGGATTTGGCTACATGCCAGTTTAAGCTTAGGCCTCAAGAGGAATTAAATACTTCCAACTCAGGCTTTTGGACCCCAGCCTCTGCCATGAGAACAAGCCCAAGTTAGCCTGCTGGAAGATAAATATCCATATGGAGAAGAGTCCAGTGGTTCCAGTTAAGGTCATCCTAGACTAGCTATGGGTGAGATAGCCCAGCAAAGCAGTGCCATCTACCTAAAGTCCAGCTGATCTCAGAAGTATGAGTGAGCATGGCAGACAGAGACCAGACAAACTTCTCAGCTGATCCTTTGACCAATAGTAAATGCTTGTTTTAAGGCACTGAGATTTGGGGTGGTTTGTTATGCAGCAGTAGCTAACTGATACAACAGGTTTCTTAAGATAATGTTATTAATTAATGGGGAATAAAGGTAAAACAGATCTTATTTCTCAAGATACTTTGACAACTCATCAACAGATAGATGGTTCTATAATGACAATATCCCTGATTGTGCTTTAAAATTTTTTTTACCATCCCCAAATCTTGCATTATATGGTCTTTAGGAAATAAATTATGTGAATGCTATTAGAGCCATGCTTTTGGTAAAATAAAGCCCTTAAGTTGCTTGACTTAATTTTAAGAGTTGTTTTCATTTTAATCAGACCCTTAGGTTTTATATACCTTTTTCAGTTTCTACTTGTTAAATTGAAATAAAACTAAAAGTACTCTTTAAATGAACAGTGAATGTACTTTCTAATCTTTGAATTGCATTCTCAAACCATGGAAGTTTTAATTTCCACTATTTCTTCTAAATTCCTTACAACCAATAGGTAGAAAATCCTACAGACACTCAGAGAATGTTTAGTTGCAAGGAACAGAAGCCCAATCAGATAAGTTTATGGAAAGATGAGTTATTTTAAAGACACAGAGGATACTTACAGAAACCAATTTTAGGGAAGAGCTGGGAAAACAGGCAGTATGTCTGTCTCTCTGTCTTTGCTTTTCTCTCTCACGTGAGATACATGGGCTCCTACCTTTACCATGATCTGCTTAATTCTTCTGTGTCTGCAAACTCCCCTTAGGCCTTTTAAATAGATACTGTTGTGGACAGGGTGGTGCATCACCCAGACCCCCGCTTCAGGACTGAGGCGTTCTTTCTCCAGCAACTGGGAGTGTCTGTGGTTGATGGATCTCAGATGAGTTGCTCTCTGTGTTTCCTTTAGCTAGAGAGAGCATCTTTGCCCTGTTTTTTTGTTTTTGTTTTTTGTTTGTCCTGTTGTCAAGGAGGTGTAAAGATTTGGCTCCCTTTTCTCAAGGTGGGACACTGAATGGGCATCATAACTTCACAGCTTCCAGCAGTGAGTAAGCCTAGAGCAGAAGAAGGCTCTGCAGAGGTCCAGGCTGCAGGACAATTTTCCTGCTGCTTGGGCTACTTGACCTGACAGCCCATATGGCTTTGGAAGCATCTGTGATGGGGAAAGATGCAAAGTGGAGTTTATAGCAACCTCCAGTAGGAAAATAATAATGCAGAGCCCTAGGTTTCTGGAGCATAGCCATGCTATCTGCAGCAGAGAATTATACACAATTAAAAAAAAAATAGCTCTTGGAATGCTACTGCCCCCGGTAGAGATAGAGTCCCTGACCATGGGATATCAAGTGGTCATGTGGCCAAGGCTACTCATGGTGATCTAGGATCTGTCAGGCCCAGCAGCAATGCATCGTGCAGTGCACGTGGCATATCTGGACTTGGGAAGGAGCAAGGCCAAAGGGCACAAGTAAACTCCATGAGCAGGTGGCCCAGTCCCCCACATCATTCACCAGGGTTGTACCATTGGTTATCCATCAGTTCAGACCTGTGGCCACATGAAGGTTCTCCTGTGACTAGCTGATAAAGGACAAAAGGGACCAGATTTGTTGCATGGACGAGTTAGCTCAGCATGTCGGAGTAGGCTGCTGCACACTCAGGGACGACCCAGAAAGCAGCAGTGAAATCTTCCCAATGGCAGAGCTTTGGACAGTGTGCCCAGATGTACACTGTGGGGAAAGAGATGGGCCCTAAGGATAGAATATGGACTCTTGGGTGGTGAATAATGGTTTAGATGGTTGGCTGGGAGCCCAGAAGCAGAAAGATTGGAAGAATGGGATCAATATGGTTTGGGGAAAGGGCATGTGGGTGAACCGTTGGAGTGGGTGCAAAGTGTGAAGACCCTTGCATTTCATGTTAATGTCCACCAGACAGCAACCACCAGAGGAGAAGCACCAAATAATCACGGAGACAGAATAACTCGGCTGGTTGATGTCAGCCAACATCTGTCATCAACCTCCCGGTGCTGCCACAGTGCACGATGGGATGGTTATGTTGGCAGGGTTGGAAAATATACATGGGCCCAACAGCAAGCTTGGATCATCAAGACTGATGTAGCAGCCACTGCTGCTGGGTGTCTAATCTGCCAGCAACAAAGTGTGTGCTGAGGGAGCACCTGATAAAATGCCTTTCCACGACGAGTCTATCCAGCCATTTGGTGGTCAGTTGATTACATCAGTCCCTTTCCTTCATGGAAGGCACAACATTTCATTTTCACTGGTGTCAACACCTAATCCAGGTATGGCCTTTCCTCTCCTGCTCACAGAGCCTCTGCCAGCAGCACGTCCCAAGGTTTTACAGTATCTGAATACTGTATTCAAGTACAGGATCTTGTATAACATGATGGTGGACCACGTTACAGTAAAGGAGGGCATGGCCAGGGTCACACTGGTCCCATTGCTTTCTGCAGCCCTCAGAGCTGCCTGATAGAGTAAGGAATGGCCTTTTGAAGAAGCAACTGAGCTTGGAGATAACCTGAGAGGATGGGGTGCCATCATCTGGTCTCGGCACATGCCCTGAGTCAAGTCCGTTACATGATGTTGTGTTCCCAATAGGTAGGAAACATGGGTTTTAGAACCAAAGGGTAGAAACATGAGTGGCCCCACTTACCACCGTTCCCAATGACCCACCCCATCCCAGCTACTTTGGGTTCTTCCTGAGAGTGAGTGCCTCCTTGAATTTGGCATTCGGGGCACTTCATTTGCCCCATCCTAGCCCCAGCTCTCCTCCACATATTCACCTCGCTCATATTTTTACTGTCAACTGATTCATGCTCTGTTTTCTAATTCTAAATTCCCAAGATGGTAGGATTGAGGGAGTATAATGTAGCAGCTGTTAGGAGTGAGACACCGGGGTTCCAATCTGAACTTTTCCAGGTACAGATTGTCTGATCTTGGACTTGTTACGTAGCTCTCTAGACCATAGTTAATTTTCTCTAAAATGAAAATAACTGTCTTGCTACTCTCACAGGTTTGCTAAGGGAGGTTCAATGTGGTAGTAAACGTAACGGACTTATCACATTGCCAGGCACAACAAGTACTCAGACATTGTTAGGAATTGTTTTTATTGTTATCGTTATACCACTACAACAATTACTTCTATTTCCAGGAGGATTTCATGAGATTATGTGTACTTGGTACTCAATGGGTGCTTGATAAGTGGTAGTTATTAATTAAACATAGATGCCACTAGAGAGGGTGGCACATTAAACTTATTGGCAATATTGTGTGTTTTACAAAGTTGCTGAGTCAAGGAGCTTCACACACAGATCTGTAGTGTGTCTGCCTCTGTTCCTCTGTCATCGTCATCAAGATAGCTGATATTGTTTGACACATATAAAGTGTGTCAAGCACTTCTCACGTAATTATCTCATTTAATCCTCATGCTGACTCTGGAGGTAGGTACAATGATTATCCCCATTTTACAGATGAGGAAACTGAGGTCACATCTAAAACCTAAGCAGTCTTCCTCCGGTGCCTGTGCGTGTAACCCCTGTGCTATGCTGTCTGTGTTGTCACCGTTGTGAACTCATCACCGTGGATCACTTATTAAGCATTTACCCCAGGCAAAGAGGAGGGGAGGGCCTTTGCATGGCTAGGGCAATATAGAAAGAAGGATAATTTTAAACTAGGTCCAGAGGATGACTATGATGTATCTATATTCTGAATCTTGACAGGAGGCAATTAACCTAGTATTGTGTACAAGACCTTTGCCAAGTTTACATTCATTATAAACTTTCAATCTCAATGTAAACCCTCCATC
The DNA here is from genome assembly GCF_964374135.1 of Grampus griseus. Classification (NCBI taxonomy): domain Eukaryota; kingdom Metazoa; phylum Chordata; class Mammalia; order Artiodactyla; family Delphinidae; genus Grampus; species Grampus griseus. The sequence continues at coordinate 82,223,924 of NC_139008.1, read as the reverse complement.
ATTCCACTTTTTATGCAATTTATTTTACAATTTGGCCAAATGAACCTTTCTGTACTTTTGGTGTGGTTTACTTTGTTCTGAAAGAAGAGTGTGTGATGAGAAAGCCACAAAAGTTATTACCAAAAGTAATAAGAAGTAAAAGATAATTATAACTTTATATTAAATCTCTCTGATCCATATTTTATTAGTTGCTAGGTTGCATGAATCAGAGGTGCAGTGATTACCAAGAGTGTTTCTCGTGTTTTGAGGTCCCAGATTTTGACTTTCAATCTGAAAAGCTTTCCAAGCCCGGCGAAATATAAGTGGTCACCCCAGTGAATTGCTTCAGTCGTCACATGTGGATTGTATAGATTTTGTGTGCCTTAATGAAGTGGCAGAAATGTGCTCTGATAAAATTTCAGAGCGTATTTGGTCTTTGACGTATAAATTACTGTTATTTTCTGAAATGCTTTAGGAAAAGTCATTGTGGAGACAAAATGGTCTCAAGTCATAATCTAGAATTTTTCACCTAGTGCCACGTTTCCATAATTTCCTATTTAGATGTGATCTACAAAGTGCTTAAGCTTGAAGGGACCCATAGACTTTGTAGATAAATTGAGGCTTAGAAATGTGCAGTCCATTTCTGTAATCGTGCAGTCACAGCATCGCATCGATTGATTGATTCACAAATGTTATCGTCTGCTCTATGCCAGGCGCTTGTACTAGGCTGTAGGGATCAATGTGGAATAAAACAGACCCAACATATTTGACTTCATTGAAATTGCTGACAAGTGGGGGAAATTGAAGCTAAACAAATAATCATACTAATAACACATGGAATTTCTGTGGGAAATTCCATGATTAAAAAGTACAAGGTTAACATACATATCTACCTAAAGTTGGAGGGTAATGCAAGACATTTTCACTTGAATTTCCCCCAACTGAATTCTAGAGCTGCACTATCCAGTATGGTAGCCACTGGCCACATGTGGCTATTTACATTTAAATTAATTAAAGTGGAATGAAATTTAAAATTCAGTTCCTCAGTTGTGTTAGTCACATTTCAGGTACTCAGCAGCCACTGCTGCCTATAGGACAGTGCAGACCTAGAACATCCCCATCATGGGAGAAAGTTCTCTTGGACAGTGGTGCTTGGAAAATGAATGTGATTTAACCAAGTGATGAGGGAGGTGGTCGTTCTAGGATTAGAGACTATTTTCTGGGAAGTTCCTGTGGTGAGAACGAGTGGGGTCCACTCGGGGACCTGCGGGAAGGCTGTGTATTTCCGCGCAAGGATGGGGAGGGGGTGGGTGTCAGAACCTGCAAAGCCTTTCAGTGGTGGGGAGTCTTTCTTCTACAAACAATAGGAACCGTTGCATGGTTCTAAGCACGAGAGTATTTGGGTTTTAAAACAATCACTTTGTTATACCTGTAACTTATATAATTTTGTACATCAACTATATCTCAATAAAAAATCACTGTGTTTGTAGTGAGGAGAATGGATTGGAGGCTGCAAGAGTGCAGAGCACATGTGGTACCTGATAGTTGTTAATAAGTATGGGATGGATGTTGACTACATGTCATTTAATGAATAGATGCTCTGATACGAATTATATGGGCTCCAAACCATTCACATCACTGTTTTAATCAGCATTATCAATCAGATTCAATTATGATCAGTATTAATTATAAGTAATATAATCAGCATCATCAGTTGGATTTAATTATCAAATCCCTGAGCTCATCCTTTTCATTCACCACGTTGTCCAGCAACATAGGAGCAACCAACCAATGTTATTATTTTCCTTAGTTTTCCAAAAATTTTAGAAATTATCATATACAGAATCACTTAGCTCCTTACTTCTTATGAGTGGTTGACTAGGATTATCCAAAGCAGGTATTTTGCATATCTCCATTAGTAGTTCACACCATGGAAAATAGGTGCTCTTTTTACCAGTGGAAATAGAATCTTTGATCATATTAGAGAGCCAATTCCAGAAACACTAGAACCAAATCAGAAAACTCATCTTTATACATGCACCCCTATGTTCATAGCAGCACTATTCACAATAACTAAGACATGGAAACAACCTAAATGGCCATCAACAGATAAAGAAGATGTGGTACATGTATACAATGGAATATTACTCAGCCATAAAAAAGAATGAAGTAATTTTTGCAACAACATGGATGCAACTAGAGGTTATTATACTAAGTGAGGTAAGTCAGAAAGAGAAAGACAAATACCATATGATATCACTTATATGTGGAATCTAAAATATGACACAAATGAACCTGTCTATGAAACAGAAACAGAATCACAGGCATAGAGAACAGACCGGTGGTTGCCAAGGTGGAGGGGAGTGGGCGAGGGATGGAGTGGGAAGTTGGTGTCAGCAGATGTAAGCTATTAAACGTGGAATGGATAAACAAGGTCCTACTGTATAGCACAGAGGACTATATTCAATATCCTATGATAAAACATAATGGAAAAGAATATATATAAAAAACCAATGTATATATATATGTATAACTGAATCACTTTCCTGTACAGCAGTAATTAACACTGTAAATCAACTATACGTCAGTAAATAAATAGATAAATAAATAAGAAAACTCATCTTTAAAATTCTGTTCCTCTAGAACCACTCCTGGTATCAAAATCTCTACTAGTAGCCAGGGTTCTCCTGAGAATCAGAAAAAAAATATCTATCTATCTATCTATCTGTTTATCTATAGAGAAACATTGATTTACTGTAAGAATTGGCTCGTGTGGTTATGGAGGCCGAGAAGTCCCATGATCTACCGTGTGCAGCTGGAGCCCCAGGAAAGCAGATGGTGTAATTCAGTCTGACTCCAGAGGCCTGAGAACCAGTGGGGCAGATGGTGCAAGTCCTGGTCTGATTCCAAAGGCCCGACAGTCAGGAGCACCAATGTCCGAAGCAGTTGAAGATCCACGTTCCAGCTCAAGCAGAGAGAAAATTCATCTTTCCTCAGCCTTTTTGTTCCATTCAGGCTCCCAATAGATTGGCTGATGCCCACTGCATTGGTGAGGGAGATTCTCTTTGCTTAGTCCACCAATTCACATGCTAATCTCTTCCAGAAACGTCCTCACAGACACACCCAGAGTGTTTTATAAGCTATCTGGGCATCCCTTAGCCCAGTCAAGTTGGTACATAAAATTAACCATCACAATGCTCTAAAGTGAATTATGTGGGCCCTACACCATTCACACACTTTAATCAGCATTATGATTTGATCATCATTCAAGCATTAATGTTTATTATGTGCCCACCATAATGAGAATACCTCCAGAACATTAATATCATATCTAATCGAGTACCTGGTGGAGGTGAGATTTTACTTCTTTATGAAGTTGGAGAACCAGTTATTAAAAAGGGAGGTGTACTCTTTTTCTAGTGGTGGAGGCCTCACTTCACCTTGGGTCACCCTTTGTATTTTGAGAAACAGTAGAATTGATTCTTTCATTACACGAATGAAAAGCAAGCACTGGGCCATTGTTCTGAGGTGAGGGTTTTATGAAACACATGGATTTCGATTATGTTGGTATCACAGTGTGGAGGTTTACGGGGGAGGTGTTACAGCAATGGGCGTAAGACCACAGGGGCATCTTAAGAGGATGCTGGTGAAGAGTTTGACCCCTTTCCTTGTGGTTCAACATTATTGAAACATTTCCCATAAAATTGTGTGGTCTTGAGCCTGGGTGTCAGATGAGGAAGAAAAGCCTCATAAACTCATCATTAGGGAGGAGGGAGTTTGAAACAGTGACCTTGACCAAACCAAAGCCTGAGCTATTGGAGAGGAGGGCAGTGTTTGCAGACAGTATGTGGATGATGCTGAAATTCTTTTTCTCCCTGTGTCTTGGAGGAAATAGCTCTTTGTATCCAAACAGAAGGAACGGATGAATAAAAAGTTAAATTTGGGGGCTTAAACCATTTTCGGCAAGGATTATCCATGGCCACACAAAGAACTATAAGAAAGGAACCCCTTCCTTCACACCTGAAAAATCACCATGAGGATCGACCACAGTGACACCAGCAGCAAGGGATGGAGCAGCGTTTCATCACAGAAGTGGTTCTAGTTACAGAGGCCACAGCCTTGGGCTTTCAGCTATTCAGACTGTCCAGCCCTGGAAGATAGTGAGGGCTATTAAGATGGCCCCTTTTAACTGGACAAGTCCTCCTGGGATTCTTGAACATACCATCAATGAGCTTCCAAGGGAGAGAGAGAAAGACTAGACTTCTTTCTCATCTCAGAATGTGGGAGTTTGAATATTAAATAATATGCAGCCTTGGGACATACAGGTAATGCATATACAATTTACGAAATTATTTGTACACAATTTATCTTATACAGCCCTTACAACAGCTCAGTGAAGTAGGTGGGAGAGATCACGATTCTGTTTTCCATGTGTCAAACGCTGTGCTTCTCCTTGTGGCAGGGAGGGGATACAGACATGAATCAGACGGCCTCAAGCATTCCTGGGCCAGCCAAGAAGCCCAAGGGCAAGTCTAACCCAAGTCAGAACGTGCTGAGTGCAGTGAAGGGTGCATGCAGGTTGCTCTCTGTCTTTGGAGGAGGAGAGACGAGCTCTGGCCGAAGGAATCAGGGAAACCACAGGGAATAAGTCTAGCCCAATATGGCTCCTCAGAGCCAGCACTCAGGTCCCTAAAGCATGTTCTGGGAAGTAAGTGAATGTTGTGCCCCAGTGTGAATTTTCCACTCCTGGGTTTAGTTCTGATCCTCTTGTCGCAAAGCTCTTCTCCGCTTGCTGAGGGACTAAGTGTGCTGCTCCTTTTCCCATATCGTGCCTGACCTTGTATTGGGGTTGTGCCCTGGGATGCTTCTGCTGTGACCTTGACTGCCTTTGTCAAGGTTGAGTCTGCTTCGAGCTGACTTGCCTCACATCTGTCCTGAGGTGGTCCCTGGAACCTTACACTCTCAGTTCTTTTTTTAAAAAAAAATTGTATTGGAGTGTAGTTGATTTACAATGTTGTATTAGTTCCTGTTGTACAGCAGTGAATCAGTTATACATATACATACATCCCCTCTTTTTAAGATTCTATTCCCATATAGGTCCTTACAGAGTATTGAGTGGAGTTCCCTGTGCTGTACAGTAGGTTCTTATTAGTTATCTATTTTATAGATAGTAGTGTGTATATGTTAATCCCAATCTCCCAATTTATCCCTGCCCCCGCCTTTCCCCCTTGGTAACCATAAGATTGTTTTCTACATCTGTGACTCTATTTCTGTTTTGTAAATAGGTTCATTTGTACCGTTTTTTTAGATTCCACATATAAGCAATATCATATGACATTTGTCTTTCTCTGTCTGACTTCACTCTCAGTTCTTAAGTCCATCTCCAAAGATAACTTTTCCTCCTTGTTTATTCCCTGCCCCTCCTCTCCCCTGCCCCCATCTTGAGGGCAGAGGTCTGGATAATATTAAGTTGGGACCTAATGGACACTTGCATTTTGGAGAAGCAGAGATCTGGCTCAGGCCACTTTTTGTCATGCAGATTTATACCTGGACACTGAACAGCAGCGGGCTGAAGCACCAACGAGTTATCCCTTAAGGGATTTGCAGCTAAAGCGTCAATTTCCAGACTCTATTAGTTAATTCACTCATTCATTCAACACAAAATTATTGAATTCCTCCTGAGCGCTAGGCAATGTGCAGGGTATAGGAATTATCATTCTGAACAAGACAGATCTGATCATAGGTCTTAGGGAGTTTATAAACTATCAGAAAGTAAAACGATTAGTGGTAATTGTGACAATCAACAAGAAAACCAAACCTAGCATGTCTGGGAGGTGAGGGCATTCCGGGACCAGACAAGGGGAGGGGCCCCATAGGAAGTGGCATTTAAGCAATCTTGAGGAAATGTAGCAGTGACCCCAGTGTAGGGGTCGAGGTGGGCAGAGGGATCTGTGTGCACATAGGCCCGAGATGGGAAGGGTCATGGTTGGATGTGAAGGGTTACACTCAGCTTCTGTGGCTGGACTTGGAAAGTAGAGAGTCTGGCGGGGCGGTGAGTGGACATCACAGCAAAGGTGAGGACATTGGGTTTTATCTTACAGGTAATGGGAAGCAAATGAAACATTTTCATCAGGGGAATGATATGGTCAAACTTCAGTTTTTAAAATCTCTCTGGTATCATTTGGGGGGAATGGAAGAGGAGGAACACCCTGGATTCAGGGTCACCAGTCAGAAAGCCTTTCAATACCGAGGTGGGAGATGCTGGTAGCTTAACCAGAGTGATGGCGGTGAAGATGGAGCAAAGGTGGAGGCCTGTTTTCTAGAAGAAATTCTAGGGGACCCTTAGAAGGGTCCCACTCCCACTTCTAGAAAAGGTGAATATTCCATTTCTGCCCACTTTTCATCATAGAATTAGATACTCTGTTGTGGAACTGTAATACGGATGCCTTGTCTAGTTCCGACAAAGGTACAATTTCAGAACTTTCTGACGAAAAGAGAAAAAAGAAAAGGGGACTTCAAGCGCTTGAGAGGGAGTGGTGTTCAAGGTAGGGAAGCGAGTATTGAAAACCCAGGAAGGGGACTGGGGGGGGGGTTCCTTCCTGAAAGAGCAAAGAAAGCTTTATGGCACCTTTCTCCTCCGTGTTTCATCTATCAAACAGGAACCCCTTCCCCTGGACCAAAGCAGCTGACTTCTGTACATCCTCTTTATGAAGATATTTTCAACCATTTCCTTTTGGAAAAGGCTATTTCATGTAAATCTGCAGTCCAGAGGATGAGCGTATGCAGGTTTCTTCCAGGACGTGTGGGGTGTGTGTGTGTGCGCACATGCGTGCACACAAATGCACACCTGCACACATGCTTGCACACGTTCTCACACAGTACAGATTCAACAGTTTGTGTAGAACTTGAGAATAACTCCTGTGGGTTTTTTTTTTCTGTTTGATGTGAGAGTGTTTCCATAGCAATGTGAATAATGAGAACTTGAGTTTTTGAGAGGCTATTTGATGGGGCTTCGGCAAGCCATGTAAAATCACTAATTGCACACGAGTCTGTCTTCTTTGGCATCTGCTTGTTGTAAAGGAAGCTCTTGGGAGGCTGGGTTGACATCTTTGTGTCTCATGTGCGTCTGGAAGCAGAGTTCTTCCTTCCCTTCACCACCTGTGGCTCACCTTCCTCTCTCTGCTGCCCGTGCTGGCCACAGAACAACTGGAGGTTTGGGAAGCAAGAATTTTCTCCTTTGGTCAAAGATTTGGGAAATAAGTGTTCTTTCAGGGCTTGTTATTGATTCCATCTCATCATTTTAATTGTCTTTGTTAAGGATGGTTTTTTCCCAGCTCATTTGGGCTAAAGTCCTCACTTGGTTGTCCTCAAAAGGTCTTGGACCCACACAGCTCTTTCTTGTCACTGCACCGAGTCAGATTGGTTTCTCTGTTAATACTTTTCTTGTAAACTTAAGTGAAGCATCTTCCTGCATAGAGCTGAGAATAGTAAAACATTAGCAGGGAAATGTTCGTTTCATGTTGATTACCAAAAAGTGTAGAAAATTCATTTGCCCCCATATCCTTTTACTGTTTTCTATTGAAAGCAAAAGACAACTGTGCTACTTTGGAGGTTTTGGTTGGAAGAGGCAGAAGTTCACCCTCATCTACTTTAAATATAAGAAGGATGTATTGGCTCTGTCGAGTGAGTGGCATCTGTGGCCTGTCACCAGGAGCAGAAGTCTGAGCACTTCCGCCCGCTGCATCTTGGTACTGGCTGGAGCAACAGTTTCTTCATGAGAGAGGGACAGAGAAAGATCAGCTTCTGTAATAGCCATCGGGTCCCCCACAGCAGTGGATGCAGGGTCATTGGCTTATACGTACCCTTGTTGTCCTGCAGCAGAAGGACGCTGTCCCCTCCCTGCAGGGAACAGAGGTAGCAGTGGGGTTGGTCCTTTGCCATATGCCACACCCTTAAAGCAGAACAAAAGAGCACATGAGCCTGAAACAGGAAACGATATTCCCACCCAAGACGATAAGCCCAGCACAGGCTGGGAGGACTCCTTATCTCTTGGGAAGGAAGTGTTCCAGGCCCATCCTCATGTGGCCGAGAGAGGGTTCAAAGGCTGTGCACAAGAGATTGCCTTTCCCAGTGGACTCCACTTGGGCCAAGTCCTGATATGAGCGAGGGGGAGGCTTAAGTATGAGTGGGCAGACATTTCATCTGCAGAAAATTTTCATCTCCATCTCTGCTTCTTGCCTAAGCTTCCTTATTTTGGCATCATTCTCTAACACTGCTGTTAAAGAAAACAGCCATCGGCTGGCCTTGATTCCTGACCACCCAGGTTCCTGACTCAGAAGGCAAGGGCAGGGTCCTTTCTCTTCCGCTTCCAGATATAAAATCCTCATGGAACAACTCTGATTGGTTCTGCTTGGGTGACATGCTCATCTCTGGCTCAACCAGCATGGCCAAGAGCATGGGGCATTATGATTCGCTGGGCCAGGGTCCCAGGCCCACTCCTGGAGAAGAAGGGTATTATGATCAGCATTGGCCCTGTCGGTCGTGACACTGAAGTGGAGGAGTAGCAGCTTTCCAGTGGAGAGGCACGTGCCTGCATGTCAAAACAAGATGCCCACCATGCTAGGCAACCTCACTTTAATCCGAGTGAGGATTAATTCTGCCACCTTCAAAATCAAAAGATACCCATACCAGGCTGAACATTAAACCACTGAGGAAGCCTTAAAATACAGATTCCCAGGACCCCATCCTTACAGTATTTAATTCAATGGGTCTGGGCTTGCCCTCTGTATTGATAACATTTTTAATGCTTTCTTGGTTATCCTGATAAAGATCCTGCTTTGGCAAACACTGGTGAGTACAATTGTAGTAAGATGACAAAGTGTAGACGCTTCAGTGAAAGGTTAAATTGAACCAAGTGTACTTGCAGAAGGCCGTATTTGATTGCACTTAAATTCTCTAAATATCACAGTCTATATTGGTAGATATCATCTGATTCTTTCTACGCTGATGGGGAGGCAGGAGGGGAATCAGGCTTGAGGATGAAGACCAGAACCCTGGCTGAAGGAGGGTACTGTGAAGAAGAGCCCAGAAGTGCAAGGCGCTGGGAGTTAGTGAACATGGGCAGTACATTTTGGCCACCAGCACCTAAACCCCTTTCAGTGTCTGGGGAATTTTACATCCTTTTGAGTCTTGGTGAGAGGATTACCTTGCACTTTAGTAGCTGAAAATGCCAGGAGCATATTGTCCAGCCTCCCTTGCAGCTTAGATGTAGGTCCTACCAATGAGCTATGCCATCCTGAGACTTTGTCTTGTGAGGTTGTGACAATAAACAGCAAGGCCTGTGGTCAAGGTGAGAGCAAGGCATCCTAGTTGGAGTAGGAACATCAGGAGATGATTGGATGCTTCTCCGAGACAGAGGCAATATCTGAGGCTGGAGATGTTGCATGATTCAAACATTTTGATTGGCTGGGTGGGTTTGATCAGGGCCGTATGGGCAGCTGTGGTAGTTTGGAATTAGTATGTGTTATTTCCCATTCAGACCACCCTAGTCCCCAACAATTTTCTGTCTAAATCTATGAGTTAGCTGATTTCCTGTAAAATGTAGAGTTCAAATGGGAAATAAAAACATTATGGGACTTCCCTGGTGGTCCAGTGGTTAGGACTCCACACTTTCACTGCCAAGGGCGTGGGTTCAGTCCCTGGTCGGGGAAGTAAGATCCTGCAAGCCATGTGGCGTGGCCAAAAATAATAATTAAGAAAAAAAAAGCACCACACTTCAAAAAAAAAAAAACCACACACAAAACGTTACTATAAAGAAGCCTCTCTGTCACAGGTATCCTGAAATGCTTCTTAAAAGTAAAAACAGAACAAAACCAGACATAATACAAAAACAAAAAAACACCACACACACACACACACAAACAACAAAAATTAAAAAGTAAAGAGGATGCAGGCTGGCAGTTCTGGAGCTATTTGTAGCTTACAGTCATGTTTGGGTAGCCCCCAAACATTTTTGAACTAGTTGCTAGTATCTAAAAGTGGGAGTTTCACCAGAAAATCTGAATTTATCTTTCTACTGAAAAATCAAATATCTGGCATTGTACCAGGTTTACTAGCAGCTGCCTGCTGGAGATGAGGTGTAGGTGATCTACCTTTTCAGAGTTACCTCCTGCTGATGTCACCCATTTATGGTCCCTGATTAGCCCCGGTGTCCATCTGGACTCACAGTTGCAAGCAGCCAAAGCTGACTGGCTGATTTCAGTAGAAAAGGAATTTATTAAAGTGCATTCAGTGGTTCACAGAATATCTTAGAGAACTGGAGAACTGGGTTGGATCTGATGCAGCCAGGAGTGACACCCTGGCTCATAACTTCTGCTACTGAACTGAGGCCACTGAGACAGGACAGCCATGGCCCCTGAGCACAGACCCTGAGGCACGCTGCACCCGTATCCCCTGCTCTAGGTACGTGATGCTGGCTCTGTTCCAGAACTGCGGCACCAGCAGCCGCTTTCCCTAGAAGGGGTTCTGCCAGCTCCCTGCTCCCTCTCACAGACTTCAGATTCAGCGTCTGGGGTGGGTGTGTCTGATTTGCAGAGTTTGGGTCACATGCTTGCACCCTAGCTGCAAGGGAAGCTGAACATGAGTATTTGGTGCTTTCAGCTTCTGTGGTGGGAGACGGACTCTGCTTCATAAGGAGGAAGGGTCCTCAGACAGAGGAAGAGGTTTCTGATGTTGAGTAACCAAAGAGAACAGCAAGTGTCGCCCCCCAGCCCCCCAAAAGCACTTGAGTTTGCTACCATCACCTAGTCCACTCTAAGCCCTAATTATATATTGGTTGAAGGGAGTATAAGACTAAGAACTTGAGACAAAAAATGTAGGAAGAGGGTTAGAAAAGAAGAAAAGCAGAGGATGCATGGAAAGGCGAGAGGGAGAGAGAATGAGATACAGCCACAAGGGGAAAATTCAGAGTGACTCATGCCTTACAAAGCTGCACTCTAAAGTACAGCCCATCTATTTCCTCATTCACTTTGCTGTTCTTATCTCTTTTGCTTTATAAAGACTCTCCAAAGCTCATTCGAAGCCCTGTGAAATTCATTTTTTATGTGTGGTCAGGAAATATTGGACCCGGCCCAGAAGTTGTTCAGCTCAGTCAGTCGCCAAAACACCAGCTGCCTAATTGATGAGTTGGTCTATCCAAGAGGTAGTTATTTAGCCAACAGACAGATGGCCAAGAAAGTCAAGTTAGTCGGTGTATTGTTTGTCATTCGGGATGCTCACAGCCAGCCGAAATGGCTGGAAGCCAACGGATTCAGAAGCCATAGCCTCTCACTTTGGATTTGTTCCTAGAATCCTGCAGGTACCCAATTAGCAGGCAAAGGGCAGATTTTGCTTCACTGAGCCCACAACCTAGCAAAGAAGAGGCATCATCGTAACCCCAGTGGTGGATAAGAAAGTGGCCGAGCTGGTAGCATGGCCAAAAGTGAAGATACAACCCAGCATGAGGAACAGAAAACAAGGCACAGCTGTTGGGTGTCCGGGGAACAGAAGAGCTACGTAACAACACTTTCCCCAGAAACATATCAAATTCCCAGGTACAGAAGGATGGCTTATTACACAGCACGAAGAGTGCATGAGCGTCTTAGAGAAAACATGAGTTAATTTTTGAAACTGTCTAGTGTTGTAGTTGGAAGTACACTCAGAGAAGGTAGCCAGAGTTAGAATCTATGCCACACCGCTTTATTCATTAACTTCAGCAAACATCTAACACTCCTGGACTGTGTGCCGGGAACTGTTGTGGGGAATCAGTTATGATGCGCAAATAGCAGCCCACTTCTGCCCTCATGGAACTTACAGCACAGTAGGGAAGACAGTTTGAGTCACATGACAAGACAATGAATGTAAAATTGCAACTCTGGTGAGCGCTGTAAGTGAAAAGCACATAAAGCTATGAGAAGGTCATAAGATGATCTAACCACTTATCTAATTGCATATATATAAACCATATATATTATTTAGTTTATTATATATTTTAATATATATACACATATGTATATATGTGTGTATATATATACCACATATATTACTCCACCTTGAGTTTGTGGTCAATAGCTTTTATAAAAAATTCTGTGATTTGAAATCTGTCTTCTTATGCCATAAGTTTCACTCCTGCTTGCTCTCTACTGATATTAATAATTCTAGGAATACTGTCAGTTTCTCTTCTGAATTTGGTTCAACTGACAAAAAATAGTTCTGAGCATACCAGAAGCCGTTCACGTTTTTGTTTCAACCTTCTTGTGTGGTCTTAGGGGGGAAAGACCTTTGGACGAGAAGACAGGTGTCCTGCAATCAAATCCATCCCTTTGGCAGCAGCTTCTCAGGCCCTCTCTTTCCTCATCTGTGAAATGGGGGTAATAAGATCCATCTCTCAGAGGAGCGGTGGCAATTAAATGGGAGAATTTACCAGCAATTGAGGTTTTTCCCTAAACAAAGGAAAAAACCAATGGAGTTGCATTGTATTCCAGGGTTAGATTCTAAAGTTAGTGCACAAGGGAAACATTGCTTAGGGTCAAACATACCCTTGAAAATCCTCTTGGAATTCTCACCGTGGTGGCTGACACAGCAGCTGTCAGGGAGCCACCATAGGTAGCTTTTCCTTTAGAGTCAAAACAGATTGCCTGTTCTTCAGCTGAGAGCCAGATGAAGTGGTTGGCTTGCTTTTAGTGGCCATGTTGTAGGAAAATACTTCTCTTTAAACACTAGGCTCGCACTCAGCCACGCAATATGCTCATCTGAGAGAGACAGTGGGAGCCGAGACTCTCAGCTGCCTCAGCTGATTCACGCCTCCCATCCCACACTCACTCCGGGCAGGTGCCGTGGAGGGTGATGGAGAGAAGGGTTACCTTGTGGATTAAAGCTGTTTCTCTCTCTCTCCCGCAAATGCACGGTTAAACTCAGGGAAATTAAAAGTGTCTGGGACCCGCCAACTGCCACATAAATAGTTGGACTACCGGCTCCTCAAGAGACCTCTGTCTGGCTCAGGTGTCTTCCCCCCATCCCCACAGGGCTTTCTGGTTGCTCTGTTGCTGTAGTGACTGTTTCTGGCCACCCGTTCTTCACTTTCTGTTACTCTTCAGTTGGGAGAATTGATTTCTGCTAAATGTGTCTTTCAGATCCTCAGTGATGAGATCCAGTGATTAAGGGAATGGGGAAGAAAGAAATAAAATGAAAACCAGCCTCTTTGTCCATTCTCGCAGGAAGCTCACAAACCTGCCTGGTGCCCTAGCTTCACGTAAGAGCCTTTAACCAGGCAGAATTATCGCAGATTAACTCACTTCAGCCTCATCACTCTAGAACTCAGGTACTCACCTGACGGCGATGGCTTGCCCGCAGACTTGGCCTTGCTTATTGTCTCTGCACTGGGTTTCTGGACCTTCGGTCTCTCCCACACTGGGGGAAGCTGCTTTCTCCCCCATTATGACGTCTGTGAGGTTAAGTGGCTGGTGCTCGCAAACAATTGATGGGCCTTGGTCCAGGGTGCTGTGGTGCCCTCTCGCCTTTAGTCGCGGATAGATTCCCAAAATTAATGATAATAGTCGCTACCTTTAATTAATCGCCTCCTGGGTGCCTGATACTGTGCTAAGCACCCTGTTTACGTTTCCCTGTTCACGTTTCCCTGTTCAATCCCCACCAAGACTCTGGGCTGAGTATTATTTTTATGATTGCAATTTTCCCACTGAAGGAAGGTCTGTAACTTCTCCCATGGTCGTAAAGCTAGTAGGAGGTGAAGCTGATTCTAAATGCCCTATTTTCAGCCAAAGGGATAATGAACCTGACTGCAGATGGACCCTTGGGGGATGCACCCCACCAGTGGCATCTACAAAGTCAAAGCACCGTCTGCTTCAGATTCACCCAGGTGCTAGTTAAGAAACAGATTCCCAGTTCGTGGGCAGAGCCGTCCTCTCAGATGAGGGCCAGAGAATCTGCATTGATAATAAGCCTCCCAGCAGATTTTTTTAAAAAATTATTTTATTTAATTATTTTATTTTTGGCTGTGTTGGGTCTTCGTTGCTGCGCGTGGGCTTTCTCTAGTTGGCGGCGAGCGGGGGCTACTCTTCATTGCGGTGCACGGGCCTCTCATTGCGGTGGCTTCTCGTGTTGCGGAGCACGGGCTCTAGGCGTACGGGCTTCAGTAGTTGTGGTGGCTCACAGGTTAGTTGCTCCGAGGCATGTGGGATCTTCCCGGACCAGGGCTCGAACCCATGTCCCCTGCATCGGCAGGTGGATTCTCAACCACTGCGCCACCAGGGAAGCCCTCCCAGCAGATTCTTAAGAGTAGAAGCTATTGGTTTGGACTCTACATTCAGATCCTCCTTATGTGTGCAACTGAAACTAACGTGGCCAGGCACATACCATGCTGAGTTGAATCTAAAATGTAATCAGCTATTTTGATATGACTCATGAGCTTAACCAGTTGCAATGTAATTTTTTTTCTTAAATGTAGACTGGGAGGCTTTATATGTCTGGGCATCTTCCTAGACGTTGAGTGAGTGATTTTTTAGAGTTGTATCAATATAACAAAAGAAAGGAAATTGCTCTTCAACCAGTGCTGCTTATGAGAAGGAATGTTAGTTCCTTTTCTCTCCAAACTTTAAGTTTAAATTATGAAAAAAAGTCAATGTAGTAGATTTCTATTGGATGGTCTTCCCAGCACCCTCTTCCTTTAAAAAACTGTATTAAATGTGAATCACAAGGTAATACATGATTACTGTGGCCATCCAAATCATAAACAGCTGAAGTAAAATTAACAGTTTCTTTTCCTTTTATTCTGTTTCTCTGCTCTTAACAATTTGCTGTCTAGCTTTTCATAGTTTTCCTTTGCTTTTTCAAACATATCCATATCTCTATACAGTTACAGTCTGTTAACACGGAATCACACATTACAGATGAATCTGTATCTTGTTCCTTTTCACTTCACCACACGTTACTTGTAGCATTTTTTAGGAATTGTACTCTCCTCTGGACCCTGCTCCAATTTTCCACATACCCAGTTGTGGGAATCACTGTGGGTGCACTGCAAGGGGCGGACATGTGATCCCAGATGGGGCAGTGAGTCTCTTCCCTGGGATTTGGGGGCATCCTCTGGGTGGATGGATCTGTTATGTGTAAAATTTGGGAGTGTCAGTTGCCACCGTCTATCACGTAGGCTTCAGAGAAGGCTAGATTGCAGTGAGCAAAACAATAATGCAGATATGCCAAAGAGAGAGAAAGATAGAGAGATGGAGATAGATAGATAGAGGAAAGGCAACATTTTGAGTTATCCACAAGGCTTCATTACATTCCCAAAGGTTAGTTTTGCCCTTGGACTCTGTGAGATATGGTCCTTCCAGTAAATCCCCATTGCCTCATTGGCCTCCCTTTCTTGGACCTAAGCATGGATGAAACATTTCACTCCCCCTATCAAAAATAACAAACAACTTAATCAAAAGATGGGCAGAAGACCTAAATAGATACTTCTACAAAGAAGACAAGCAGATGGGCAATAGGCACATGAATAGATGCTCAACATCGCTAATTATTAGAGAAAAGCAAATCAAAACTCCAATGAGGTATCACTGCACACTAGTCAGAAAGGCCATCGTCAAAAAGTCTACAAATAATAAATGCTGGCGAGGATATGGAGAAAAGGGAACCCTCCTACACTGTTGGTGGGAATGTAAATTGGTGCATGCACTATGGAAAGCAGTATGGAGGTTCCTTAAAAAACTAAAAATAAAGTTACCATACGATCCAGCAATCTCACTTCTGGACATATATCTGGAAAAGATGAAAACTCTAATTCGAAAAGATACATGCACCCCAAAGTTCATAGGGCTACTGTTCACAATAGCCAAGACATGGAAGCAGCCTAAACGTCCGTGAATGGATGGATGAATGGGTAAAGACGAGGTATGTAAATACAATGGAATGTTACTGACCACAGGAGTATTGCTTTCCTATGCAAGACCAGTTCAGATTTTAATTTACTTCTACTAACTTACTTTATGTTGAGCACAAGCACAGAGAAATGAAATTGCTAAAGGTCTAGCAACAAAACTCCTAGCATCAAATGCAATCTGGGAATCTCAGGAAAGTGAAACATTTGGGTCACAATCACAACTAGGTTTTTAAAATAGTACATCTTCAAAAAGAAAGAAAGAAAGAGAGAGAAAGGAAGAAGGAAAGAAGGAGAGACAGAGAGAGAGAGGGAGGGAGGAGGAAGGAAGGAAGGGAGGGAGGGAGAGAGATCTGTGTTGTGGCTGGTATGAAACTTGGACTTGATCCTGTTTCTTTTCTCCTGGGGATGCTGGGCTGGAGTAGGGCTGGGGAGCAGGTGATGCTTCCGTTCCCAAAATGTTAGGAAAACATTTCCCACAGGCAGGGCACTGGATTTGTTAATGTCTTTTGGCAGGAGATGCATGGGCTTATGTGGTATGATTTCTGGGACATTGTTCTAACGAGGATTCTGGATGGCAAGGAACAGTAGTCGGTTCCTAAAACTAGCTCAAGTGAAATCAGTTTTATTACAAGGATGCAGGAGGCTCTCAAGAAACTCAGGGTTGCTGGATGTCTTGTGAGTAGGAGTTAACAAGCTGGAGATATACTATTCACTCCCTCACCCCTTCCATTTCTCAGAAGTGCAGAGAATCGGCCCCAGCCTACAAGTGTGGTCAGTCCTCCTTGTTCTTCCGGCATGCTCCTCTGCTTAAACTTGCACATGGCCCTTAGACGGCCAGTTCAGGAGACTATAGACCTCTCCTCTGCAGGACCCAGTGCTTACTGGAAGCCATATCAGTGTCCCATTCAGATCCTAGAGAGAGAAAATCTAGCAGCCCCACCTTATCTGGCTGAGTCAGGACATATAAGTCACGGATCTCTGGCATCAAATGGATTGACAGCCCTAGAATACAGGGGCTCTCCTTGTTCAATCACCCATGGTGGGAAAGGGAGACAGGACCCTGTGCTTTACCATATCAGATAAGTTCTCTGGGTAGGAGTCAAAAGAAAAAGTGGTGTTCCACATCTTTAGAACACCCTGAATAGGGGAACATCTTTTAGTAAGAAGCCAAGACTTTCATCTCCAGTTACCCAGGAGGCCTGAATGTAAACTTTACCGAGAGAGATTTATTTAAACCAGTTTATACTATAAGGTGAATGACTGATACTGACATTCTATCTGGAGAGCCAGCCATTTCAAAATCAATTATTGAGTCCCTGATATGGTCACTCTGCTGGATTAGGGGGCTAGGAAATGAGTACTTTTGGAGAGGAAAAGAGGAGGGAGGGAAGAAGTTTCTTTAAATCTGAGTTCTTGCAGGAAGAAAAATGCCTAGAGAAGAAAAGGACACAGAGAGAATATATTGGGGTTGGTAGGGAAGACAACTTATTGACAATTTAACAATTCTGTAGTCAACAGAGCTTTTTTCTCAAACTCCTTCCAGCCTGAAATTGAACAGCCCAGGTCTTAGTTACTAAACAGCTGTTTTGGACAAGGAAGGCAAATTACTTACGCAAACCGGGAACCAAACTAGACCCAGCCCCTGTCCTCCAAGGGCAGCATCAAACGAGAAGAAATCTCAGCTGCTGTCCAGGCAGACTGTGGTAGAAGCCGGGAGAGAGTTACAAAGTGCAGCAAGGGTTCAGATGAAAAGCTACCCTAGGCTTGGGGTGGGGGAAATGGTGGCCGTTTTCAGAAGGCACCAGTTCACTCTTTTTGGTTGTAGCTTAGATTAGTGACATTCAACATTGTTACAAATAGCACAGCAGGAGCACCTGGAAATCAGAACTGATACTGGCCCCATTGGAGGAGAATCTGGAGGCCCCTTTGGCTCCAGGCACCAACTCTTTAGTTGCAAGATTATAGGGAGCTAAGGGCTAGGGAAATACCAACCAGTAGGAGTATTTACTATTTTAACAATTGGAGCTGCAGTGCAATGCTTATGGCTCAACACCCAGCCCTTTGGAAGGGCCTTATGAGGGGACAAGCCTGGAGATGCTGGTCTGGCTTCTGTTGTGGAGGGACTTGAATCCATGCTAAGGAGGCTGTTCTTCTTTCAGGAAGGACTAGAAAGCCATCTATCGGGAGACAATGCTCAGTGAACACCCCTTCAGTGAATAATTAGTCAGTACATTTCTAGGAGCTCCGAATGGCTGATGGGGATGCTGTTTTGATTAAAGATGTGGGGCCTGTCCTCTGGCAGCTGGGACACTAAAAGGAATTTGGGAAGGGAGTGACATGACTCCAAAGCATCATAGAACCAGTGGGCTAATGGGACCTTAATTAGTGGAGTCCCTCCCTCTCAGAAAGGGTAAGTGACTTGGCCAAGTTCATGCAGCCCATCAGAGAGACAAGCCTTTCCCTCCCAGTGATGGCTGCGGAAGAGGAAGATAAACCTTGCCAATCAGAGGCCAAGGTGGCAATGGGGTGGCACGGGGGGGGGCGGGGTACATCAAGAGGGAGAAAGGTGCGGTATTCTCAGGAGGGGGTTGGCATTTTTTAGGGGGAAGGTTCCGGAGGGCTGATTTTTGCTGCGTTAACTTCCTCTCTCTTTTTCTGGCTTTGCCTGGGTGGATTCGCGGTGTGGGTGGGAAGGCGCACCCTGAAGCTTTTGAGGCTCCTCTTCCCGGAGCGGAGCGGAAGGCCTGAGGCACCTTCTCCCAGCGGCCCCCCAGCGGCTTTGGTCCGTCCCAAGGCTTCCCGGAGCTCGCCAGGCCCCAGGGCTTGGGGAGGCAGTCTCTGGGCAAGGCGCGGTCGGGACGGCGGCGTGGGTCCCCAGGTGCCAAGCAGCGCGCCGCGCGAGGCCGCTGCCGCCCATCCAGCTTCGCAGCCGGGGCTGGCAGCGCCGCGCTCCGCTCGGAGGGCGCTCGGCGGCGGAGTCCGGTGCTCGGGAGGGGCGAGGGGAGCCTCAGCCCCCTCCGCCTGCCCAGACCGAGGAGGGAGCGAGCAGGCGCGGAGCTGGCCCAGGCGCAGGGCGGTGGGCGCCTCTCCCTGCGTACAGTATCCCTGCTGCGCGCTCCCCGGGGCTGGGTGGCCGCAGACCTTGGCAGCCAGCAGTGCTGTGCGCCCCGCTTGCCCCGGGGTGCGTTAAGCGCCAGGCAGGAGCTGCTCAGCGGGGGTCACCGGACTCCTTCTTCCCCTTTCCCTGGAGCCGGCGGGTTGAGCTAGAAGCCAACCCCAGCCGGACGTGCGCTCCTATAAATAGCGCGCGTGTGCCCGCCTCGCGCTCTCCCGGCTGCGCGAGGACAGAGAAAGTTGTGCGCAGGGACTCCGGGCGTGCGGCCGAGGCAGGAGAGGACCCCACCGGCCGAGCCGCCCCGCATCTGAGAACTGATCCCGCGAATTCGTGCTTTCCGTGCTGGGGATCCGGCTAGCCAATGCGTAGCTGCCGACTTCCGAGAGACACCAAGCTTTGGGGAATTTCTGGCTAAGCGAAATTGAGAGTCGCTAGAGACCTGGCCATGAACACAGCCTCGCGTTCTTCCCAGTTCGGGAAACACCTTCTGCTTCTGTAATTCGTCCCTGCCGCGAGCCAGACACGTACTGGACCGACGCGGGCACCACTCGGCATCCACCGTCCCCGTGGCTTCTCTGAGTCTCCTTCGTTTTTCCTGCTTCGTGGTTCACCCGGGGGTGACTGGGTTTGGGGAATTTATCATTTTCCTCTTTGAGGTGTGAATGTGAGGGTTTGGTGACTTTTAGATGTCTAGGAACAAGGGTGGGTGCAGGGGCCCCAGGCAGGGCTGATTCTTGGGCGGAGGAGGGTGGGGTATAGGGGGTTCTGCATGAGCTCCTTAAAGGACAAAGGTAGCAGAACCAGCGAGAGAGCGCGAGGGGAGACTTTGACTTCAAACCACAGGATTGGAAGTGTGCGCGCCGCCGCCGCCGTTCCCGCAGCGCTGTCGATCTAGCCACGGGCATCTTCCCGAGCTCCGGGGTCCCGGGGTAGGAGGCGACGCGGGTGAGCAGAAGCGCCAGCCGGCTGCCCACGAGGCTCACTATGGGCGCTGGGGGCCGGGCGCTGTCCGTGGTGCCGGCTGTGCTGCTGGCCCTCACTCTGCCCGGGCTGCCCGTCTGGGCGCAGAACGACACGGAGCCCATCGTGCTGGAAGGCAAGTGCCTCGTGGTGTGCGACTCGAACCCGGCCACGGACTCCAAGGGCTCCTCTTCCTCCCCTCTGGGGATCTCGGTCCGGGCGGCTAACTCCAAGGTCGCCTTCTCGGCGGTGCGGAGCACCAACCACGAGCCGTCAGAGATGAGCAACAAGACGCGCATCATTTACTTCGATCAGGTCAGACCCCGAGGGATGCGGGGTGTCAGGAGTCGGGTGGCGGGAGGAGCGATGTCCAGGCAGCTCAGACCCGGGTTGAGCTGCTCTGATTGCGATTTGGGCGATCGTTTCGGCACTCGCCTCCGCAAAGGTTTTGGTCTGAAACTTCTGATATCTCTCCCGCCACCACCCCGCCCCCCATTCCCTCTTGGCCTCCGGAAGAGCTGCTGGGGTGGTGGGAAAGAGGCCGGGGGTGTAGAGCCAGGCGTCGAGAGCTCAGCACAAGTTTAACAGCAACAGGTCCATAGGACCTGGCAGGATCCTGGTCCCTGGACCTCGAAATCTCTTGGCCAGGGCTTGGCCCCCTGGCTCAGACTCCTCTGCGGGTGCTGCCGAGGCCATTCTCGGGCACAGTACTCTCTCTGATGCTGTATAAATGATTTGTTTCTCCCAGGTGGAGAAGCGTCTCCCCAAAGAGAGCTCTGGGGGCTCCCCAAAGAGATCTCTGCAGAGATCTCGTGGGTGGCTGGGGAGTGTAGGAAGCTGTGGCCCCGGTCTCATCTCGCCCACCTTTCCGCCGCCGGGATCCCCATATACATTGCATCCCCATATACATTGCAGCTACCGCTGCAGCGGAAAGCCCTTCTCGGCTACTTGGAGAAAAGTTGAGAGAAGGAGAGGAAAAGGAATCGGGCAGCTGCACTGAGCTCCCATAGGGAAGCGCTGGGGAGCCGTTCTCCCTTCCCCTGCTCCGGTCCTTCCAGAGACATGCAAATTAGTGGGGAAAGACGGCCTTGGGGGCTGAGGATAAGGGGGTGGGGGGGGAACTGATGAAAGCTGTGGCTTGTTTTTTTTAGCAACCTGGAGCTCTGGGGTTTGGCTGATGAGAAACCCCAGGGTATCAGCTTAGCAAGGAGTCTTAAAACTGAAATCAGACTCCAGGGGTATCATCTCAACGTCAACAGCACCCAGAGTCTTTTAAATTCCAAAGTCGTATGTGTAGTTCACAGTTGTGTGCCGCATGGGCAAGAGCACAGGTTAAGTGGTGCTGCAGGACGTGCCAGGGAAGGGATGCGGTGACATTTCTATTCCTTACTTAATTGTTCCTAAGTAATACACTCTCCAGCTGGCCAAAGACAGAGAATGCCTCTCTGGGGCTTCCTATTGAATAGCCATCATCTTAAAAGAATTAAGCAGCCCCTTTGGGGTTTTGGTGCAGTATTTTCCGTCTTGATGTAAATGAAGTCAGCACGACCCCTGGTTTGTGTGTCAATGCATTAATTAAATACTGTGGACATTGCACTATCCTCTGTACAGTGCATTCTTTTCAGTGACCTTTCTGTCAGTTAGAAGAGGAGAAGGGTTTGTTCTTCTGTTCCGGGTGCCCATGCATCTTAGAGACAACAAGACACATTTAGTTATAGATCTCGATGTGCTTGGATGCTCTAATTACAATGTAGAGTCAACATCCAGCCTTATGTGTAGTCAACACTAATCAGCCGGTGCCATTATTGCTAATGAATTATGCTACTTGTATCTGATGCAGGAAGTCCCTGCTAAGTGCCTCAAATTATGTTAAATGTGCTTAAACAAATCTTTGTAAAATCTCTGTTAGGAATTATTGCATAGCTTGTGATTTGTTGTTGAAAGACCATTGATCATTGGGTCAGAGAAAGAAATCTGATGCTTACTTGGAAAAAGGTGTAATCTCAGAATAAAATGCTACACCAACATACATTTTAATTTGGGGGTTGAGCCTGGTACATCTACCTGACCATCACTATAATTCTGGTGCATTACTCACAGGCAATAGTATGTCTTTAGGGAATTATGCAAGGGGCTTAATATTAGCATGAATGTAGCGTTTAAAAGAGATAGTAGCAGATTGCCATTGATATAGGGGAAATGCATCTTTAGAAGGACATCTGATTTTTTTGAATGCCACTTATAGATTTATTTCTTGGAGAGAGATGGAAGAAACCCTAGTTATCTCCTGCCCTCCGCTCCTGCAGTACACACACACACATACATTCTCCTGCTCTTTTTCATAGGAAGGGTCATACCTATGTGACATTTAGCTTATGAGGTCACTTATTGAAATTCAGAGCTAATTTCATAACCAGTAGAATCAGGCCGAACATTTCGGAATACAGAGTGCACTGTTGTTTTCTTGGGAACCAGTGCTTTATTTCACTCTTCGTTTTTGCCCCTTGAACTTTAAATAAAGAGCAGGTGATTGATAAGGGAATGGATGACGGATAACACTGGGAGCAGCACAAGAAGGCCACCTGTTTCACCGTCTCTACCCTTTGGCAGCCTGCAAAGGCTGAGTCACTGCCAAAATATTATAATTAAGGCCTGGATGGCATAGGAATGGAACAAATGGCCGTGGGGCTTAGCAGAGGTTTGGCGGAGCCTCAGAGGAGGGCTGGGCATTCAGCTCACTCTGTGTACCAACTGTTCAGTGTCATGGATTATGTCACACGGTGGAGGGAGTGTCCAGACCTCTGTGTGGTGTGTCCGGGAATGACTGCAGAGAGCCCATGGGTGCCAGTTGGCTGGCTTGGACACGTCACCTCTGGACACTGTGAAGGCTCGTAGAGGGTGGGCGCGTAAATATGTGGCAGAAGCCTTTTATTTGACTCTCAAGGTAAAGCTAATATTTATAAGCCTTCACGTGTTTCTAGATGTTTCCAGAGCCATTGGGCCTTGCTGGAATTGAGGCATGACTACAAAGCTGTTACTTTATTTTTTCTTATACCATTTAAAAGACAGAAGAACCTTCCAATATACAAATCCGTTTTCCAAGTCACTAAAGAAAAAGGGATAGAACTCAATGTTTTATTTTCTATGGTTTTAAAAGTTAGTTTTCTTTCTTAAGAAAGAAAGAAAAAAGAAAGGAAAAGAAAAAGGAAGGAGGAAAACTTATTTTACTTACAGAAGAGAATATTGTAATAATTGACTGCTGTTTATTCTTTTTATTTGTAGATCCTAGTAAATGTGGGTAATTTTTTCACCCTGGAGTCTGTCTTTGTAGCACCAAGGAAAGGAATTTACAGTTTCAGTTTTCACGTAATTAAAGTCTACCAGAGCCAAACAATCCAGGTATGTCTTTCGACCTGTTCCCTCCGTACTCTCAGGCGACAGTGTTTATCAGCAGTGGGTTATGTATTTAAGTATTTATCCAAAGATGTGTTTCATTGTAAAAATAAACAACCATCTTTATAGTAGTTTATTTTTAAAACACTTAATTTCCAATAACATCTATTAAGGCATGTGACAAGAAGCATATAGAAGAATAAGCAATTGAACTTACTACCTTAATAACAACGTCACTTAAAAAATATTGCTTAGTGGGCTTCCCTGGTGGTGCAGTGGTTGAGAGTCCACCTGCCGATGCAGGGGACATGGATTCGTGCCCCAGTCCGGGAAGATCCCACATGCCGCGGAGCAGCTGGGCCCGTGAGCCATGGCCGCTGAGCCTGCGTGTTGGGAGCCTGTGCTCCGCAACGGGAGAGGCCACAACAGTGAGAGGCCCGCGTACCGCGAAAAAAAAAAAAATATATATATATATATTGCTTAGTAAAAATTCAGTGACACAAATCTCTTTATAAGATCTTGATTGCTTTTAATGCATGTGCAAAAATTACCTGAATTTGTAAGAAAAAAACTAGTAAGATTATCAGAGCTTTACAAGTAACTACTAAATAGATAAAACAAATTTGCTGTCATTGTTAAAATTATGAGCTACAGTTAACGACTGAGAATAAATCTATGAAGGAACAGTTATTCAATATACTTTTAAAGAAACAATGTGCTGTGCTTATCCTCTAAGTAGTTTATCCTCAGTTACTCTGATGTTGGTGAATTCTTACCAATTGCAGTTTCACAGTTAATATATTTTGTGTTGTGCTTTCTAAGGAACGGGCTTGAATTTACACTCACGGACAATGATGAAGCTAGTTCCTATAGTATCTAACATGCCAGCACCCAGTAACACCAATACATGTCTATGGAATTCTAGGATAACTTTTTATCATATGTTCAATGTTTGTATTGTATACTGTGTCCATGTGAATGATAGATTACACACTCATCTACTACTTTTACATGTCCTAGTGCATGGATAAATTGATAGGTCTCAGATTTAATTTATTCAATATTATTTTTAAAATAAAAGGAATGAATATCTAGTAAACAAATTTCCTTCCATGGAAAAGCTTTTCCCAAGCCCCAACATTTAGAAATTTTTGTAATGTTTAACACAGTATAATCAAAATTGTAGTAAGGAGAGAAGGGAATAAATTTGATTTTATTCTTTGTTAATTATCCATCATTAAAATCTTCAGTGGTAGTGGTGATTATTATTTTTAATACACATTTCTTATCAGGGAAAATGAAGAAATCACAACACACATATTCCATAATTTCAACTGATTTTTAGCACTCTGCATGTCTCAGCGGTACAGTAAACCTGCAAGGATGTTAGTAGAACCTTGCGGTACCTGGGTTTCTCAGAGCAAAGGGCACTGGGGCTCTTTTTGCTAATGTACTGGGAAGCCACAGGCTCGCGTCATTGCCAAAAACTTGCTACTGAATACGAGAGGTAAATAAAGTATTCAATAGTAGGCTTAAGTTATGTGCTGAAGAGAAGCCAGTTTTCACATGGCTAGGTTGCTCTCCATGGATGGTATTCTTTTGTGAGCATTTAAGGAAATTTCTATGGGAGAAATTAAAAAAATTTTTTTTTAATTAAGAAAGATCAGCTTGGTAAGACCATACTAAGCCTAGCCACCACTATCTGCTAATTTGAAAGGTAAGGGGTATATTTACTGAACATCAGTTATTTTACCAGGTTGGTCATTTTAGACATTATTTTTTACCCCCTGCCCCTCATAGATGCTTTGACTTCCTTTCTTTTTTTTCTTTCTCTCTTTCCTTCTTTCTTTTCTCCTTCCTTTCTTTTCTTTCTT
Organism: Grampus griseus; assembly: GCF_964374135.1. Lineage (NCBI taxonomy): Eukaryota > Metazoa > Chordata > Mammalia > Artiodactyla > Delphinidae > Grampus > Grampus griseus. Next base: position 82,198,669 of record NC_139008.1, on the reverse strand, counting down.
TCTTTCTTTCTTTCTTTCTTTCTTTCTTTCTTTCTTTCTTTCTCTCTCTTTTCTTCTCTTTCATCTACAATATTAGTTTCAGGTGTACAACATAGTGAGTCAAGATTTTTATAGATTATATTCCATTTAAAGCTATTATAAAATAATGTCTGTACTTCCCTGTGCTGTGCAATATATCCTTGTAGCCTATTTATTTGATACATAGTGGTTTTTACTTCTTAATTCCCTACCCCTATCTTCCTCTCCCACTGCCCTCCCCTCACTGGTAACCCTAGTTTGTTCTCTGTAACTGTGAGTCTGTTTCTGTTTTGTTTTATTCATTCGTTTTGACTTTAGAGAGAGATTTTCAGTGGTTTTTTTTTTTTTTCCCCTTGTAGGTTAACCTGATGTTAAATGGAAAACCAGTAATATCTGCCTTCGCCGGGGATAAAGACGTTACACGTGAGGCTGCCACGAATGGGGTCCTGCTCTACCTGGATAAAGAGGATAAGGTTTACCTAAAACTGGAGAAAGGTAACTTGGTTGGAGGCTGGCAGTATTCCACGTTCTCTGGCTTTCTGGTGTTCCCCCTATAGAATTTGATTTCTTCGCGATGTTCATCCGGGTGAGGGGCGGCCCACCCCTGACTTCCTGGAAGATCATTTCCTCATCATTGGATTGATGTCTTTCCTTGGTTTCTCATGGGTAAATATGGATTCCCTGTAAGGATGCTAGGCCTGTCTGAAGCAGTACTGAGCTCCACAGGTTATTTTTGTGCGTGTGCGTTTCAGTGTACTTGGATCGGGACTCACAGCAGTTGATACCCATCTATGCTTAAGCGTAACAGTTCAAAGCTGTCTGCAAGGTTTGTTCTGAATTTAATTTCCTGGAATTACTGAATTCGTTGCAGATGTGGCATTTTATTTAGTTAGTTTTCAAAGACCGGCAACTGGGTCTGAGAATTAGAGAACTGTATAAAAGTTCTGACTTCAATCAACGATTTGTGTGATACTGCCAAAGAATTGTGTGCTGTGTTGATATACTGGTTTCACTTGTTTTTATTGCTTTGGAATTAGTTTTTTTGGTTTTCTTAGGGTAACTGCTGGCTTTGTGTCTTCTCTACAAATAGGGTAATGGCTTGTCTGCAAATTTACTCTATGAGGCCAGCATCAGGACTTCCCTTTAAAAAAAAAATGCTTCATAGTTGTATTTTAATTCTATATGTGAAAGAGTCATATTTTCCAAATTATATTTTCTAATAGGAAGAGTAGATCATAAATCTAACAAGGAATAAGTTGCTTACCCGAATTCTAAGTGCTCAATCCTCAAACCTCCGCAAAACAGCTCTCCTCCACGGGAAATCTTACACTTTATTTCTCACTTTAATTAACGTGATTGATAATAACCACTTTTTAAGAACCTAAGGGATTTTTTTTTCCCTTAGACATGACCACTTTATTAACTGGAGATGGGATGCCCTTGTTTTTAATTATACCTATTTTTCAAACCTCCTGTTGTGTTTGAAGTATCATCTGGTTTTGCCTTAACTCCTTAAATTGTATAGATTTATCTGTTTAGTTAATGCGAAATCCAAATAGCCCAAGCTAAACTTAGTGCAATATCTTATTTTGTCTTTTGTATAGGTCATATGAATTCATAAAATTATTTATGTCTCTGTTATAGAATAAAGGTTAATATATGTTAGTTGAATTGTTTTGTCCTTTCAGATTTGGAAATATATGTTTTACATGATTTATTCTCTCTCTCTCACCAACCCTTCCTCTCTCCCTTCCTCGCTCCTGTCCTTCCTACCTTTCTCTCATTTCTTTGTCTTGGAGTTTAAGAAAAGCTTTCTGAATTTTTAGAGAATGTACTCTGAATTGGCATAGGAAATCTTTACTATATGTTTAATTTGTCCAGATCCAGTGAGCTTGGCAAAAGAGGATCAATGAATTTAGGAAACTCTCCTTTCAGAAGGACTTACTGTTAGGAAGTTAAGTTTTAAAAGCTCCCCTAAAGCATCATGAAGGACTCAGGGAAAGAATGAGTGGTGATGTGTATAAAGACCAATATTTTCAAACTAAAGACTTTGGGGAAAAGTTCTGCCCTTTTCTCAACATTAAAGGACAAACAGAAGATGGCCCATTTCTTTTTAGAAGGAACTATAATTATAGATGTGTCATGTGGAGATTTCCATGCTCAACTTCCTGGTTGGTTGTCAAATAAAACAATTTTGGGAGCCCCCCTTTTGCAGTTTGTGGCATCGAGGAAGCTGTTGCAGGATTCTGTGGGAGGAAACATGCAGGCAGGTCTTCCAGTATAGCTGTGATTAGTCACCAAGTCAAAATACTCATTCATCACAGGAAAACTCTCTGCTCCAAGAAAACGAAACTGAAGGAAATAAGGAGCTTAAACATAGGACCTCCCCGATTCCAAGTGCTTTTGGGGGTTCCTGGTGATCCCGGATTCTGTTATAACAGCCTGATTATCTTGTTAAAATTTTGTTTTAATTCTTTCTTTTCTTTGTTTTTTTTTGGACTTAAGGCTGTTTTCCCCATTCTTTTTGGTTTCTAAAAACCTGGATAGCTGAATGTCTTCTTTTGGTTTTCACTTTTTTAGCAAGTTACTGTTTTGATTCTTAGAATAAACAGCTTCAACCAACATTGCTTAAATTATCTTACAATGTGTTACATGCTTTGCTACGTACTGAGTTCATAGAAGTGGTTACATCTGCCCTTTATAGACCCCCCTAGACAGCAAACACAGCCAGAATCTTCATAAGGAGCAATAGAGGTCGAAAAGTGTGGTTCTACTTCGCCTCTGACTGAGGGTACTGGGCTTTACCAGTCTACCTTTACCATCTAAACCATCTGTCTCCAGAACGATGGTAATCCATTGGTCCCCCAATTGGTTGACCTAATGACCAGAGAGAAGTAATGAAAACAAGGAGAGGTGACAGCATGTGATAGCTGTTCACATTCAGAGCTGTGGAGCTCAAGTTGAATTCTTGTGGTTTTCTTTGGTAGGGAGGGAGGTGGGGTTTCAGAAGTTGGTTTCTAAATAGGTTATTCCGTCCCCTCTAATACAGGCCTACCTTTAATCTGGGTTTCAAATGGCATAGAATCAAAAAAAAATTTTTTTTTTTTTGTGGCTTTTGGTCTTCTCTGACCTTTCTCGGAAAACAAATTCTCTGTGAATTTGATCCTGAAGTTCTGTGTCATCTTCTCAAACTAAGAAGATGTGTAAGAATCACCAGAGGAATCTTGATAAAACGTAGATTCTAGTGCAGTAGGTCTGGAATGGGACCGGAGCGTGTGCATTTTTTTTTTTTTTTTTTTTTGGCAGTACGCGGGCCTCTCACTGTTGTGGCCTCTCCCGTTGTGGAGCACAGGCTCCAGACGCGCAGGCTCAGCGGCCATGGCTCACGGGCCCAGCCGCTCCACGGCATGTGGGATCTTCCCGGATCGGGGCACGAACCCGTGTCCCCTGCATCGGCAGGCAGACTCTCAACCACTGCGCCACCAGGGAAGCCCTGTGTGCATTTTTAACAAGTCCCCAGATGGTCTCAGTGTTGCTGGCCTGGGTATCACACTTTGAATGGAGAGACCTACCATCACACAGTGTGGCCTGTGGACCAGTAGCGTCCATATCATGGGGGCCCGTTAGAAACCCAGGTGGGGTTTAGACTCACCCCAGACCTACCGAGTCAGAATCTATATCTGTGACAAGATCTCCTGCCCCTCCCATCCCCATGGTTCTCAGGCACAGTAGAGTTTACGAAGCTCTGTCTTCAAGTAAAACCCACAGACCACCTGCATCAGAATCACCCGCTAGGCTTCCGACAGGTGTAACAAATCCCCCAGGTGGTTCTTACTACCTCAGTATATCCCGGGGCAGGGCGTTTTCTTTGCCGTGACCCCGGAGTCCAAGTACTCTCATTATCCTCCCTATTTTAAACTCGGGGAGCCCAAGGCAGTGAGCACGAGACCTTCATGCAGGTAAGCACGAGACTCTCGCTCTGTGATGAGAAAAGGCTGGAAGGAGTGTTGCCGTTTTGTGCAGAGGAAGGGCTACAGGAAGACTTCACCTCCAGGAAAGACGTGAGAGACCTGGTGTGAAGACGAAGGTAGGTCACCCGCAGAAAGTGGCGCCTTGTGAAGAAAGAAAACCCTTAGTGACAGTCCTTATTTTGTCAGCATTTGTTCTGAAATAAAGATGTAGTTGCATCTTGCTTTTCTTTGTGACTGAAGTGATCCTTCTCCAGGGATTATAGGGTCTCTGTCTAAGTATACTTGGCATTTGGCTTCAGAAGACATTGCTCAACTTAATAAAGTGTGTGTGTGTGTGTGTGTGTGTGTGTGTGTGTGTGTGTGAGGGGGGGGGGGAATGAGAATGGGAGAATATATTCAGAAGGATCCATGATGCCAGCAATTTCCAGTGGACTAGAAAGTACGTTTAAAATTCATTCAAGGGCAGAAGCCTTTCTCAAAAATTTTTAGGTCCAATTGGTGATATTTATAATGAGAAAATATATTGTCATAGGTACTGAACTAAGGAAGTCTTTATTTCCCATGGAGTTACCTTGAGAACATAAATTTTGACCCTCTGGCTTTCCAGGAACTGGAAATTCTGACGGAACCTCAGAGGGCATCAGTCTGCTAGTTCCCTGGGAGGATGAGGAACTCTGACAAATAACTGTTGTGGCTGAGAGTGAAGGGTAGAGAAATGGACCTTGTGTCTCTCCTCTTGGCTTTTTTCTGTTGTTGTGGGTTTTTTTGTTGTTGTTTGCTTGTTTTGGTTTGTTGTGTTGTCGTGTTTCAGCTTGGGTGTCAAGGTACAATCAATAAAGGGAAGAAAGTGCAGGGAAATTAATACAGGCTGAGTCGCTATTTTCACATTTTTACTTTTTTTTCTTCAGGACAGGAGGAAAACATGGTTTAAAATGACCTGTCCATTCAGTGGTTTTCTTTCCTAGCCTTCCGGAGAGAAGGGAGTTAAACAAGCAAGAGCAGGCCTGGGGCCCATTTCCGGGGGCGGGGGAGTGCACTGACCAAGCATTCAGGGAGGCTGAAGATCGTTAAGTTGGAAACAGGTTCTGGTGGGTGTGGAGATGGCTGTCCCACCAGTGAGGATAGGGCTTTATCATCCTGGTTAGGGCGTCGCCACCCAGGAAAGAGGGCTGTTACCATTGGCCAAGGAATTTAAGGAATGCGTCTCCACTGAATACTCAGGTCAGAAAATACCTCTAGCCCCCCGAGTGCTACAACAAGAGTTTTTCTGTATTTTATACTCTGTAGCCCACTGTTTGGACTGGACAGTTATCCTGTTTAGCCAACAGCAATGGCCAATCCGCGTGATTCCACTCTCAGGATGGGGTTAGGGGGATTTGATCATGTTCCGTGTTTGACACAAATGGACCCAGCTTCCTTTGTCAGTTGTGTACGGCTGTTTTCTTCTCAGTTCCTTTGCTATTTGGAAACACATATGCATTCATGAGTGCTTCATTTAAAATAGCTTGGCATTCACTTCGAGTGTGAACATTTTTTTAACACTCAGTGAAAAGGTGTCATGCTTTTTGCTCCCCACATAAAAAAAAACGGAGCAACTCCAGGCATAAGAAGCATTTGGTCAAAGAGGTAATGTACAAGGATAAAAACAAATTCAACCAAAACCTGAGAAAAAGCGAATGATAAAATTTCACTGCTCTCTGACATGACAGTCAAATGGAAAGGAGTAAAATCGATCCTGGTTTCTGTTCAAGTGTTGTGCTTTTCCTTCTCTCTCTCTCTCTCTCAGTGTTGAGCCCAGTTCTCTACAGGTAAAATGATGCTGTTTCATACGCAAAGATTTCAACTCCCCTTCATTAGTGTGACTTTTTGAACCACGAGCAGTGTCGGAAAGTGTGCTAGGTTCTGCCCTTCCGTTTCTTGGCTAGCCTGATTGGAGGAGTAATGCTGCTGGAATAGTCTGGTAACTTCTCTCGGGGGAGAGGAACAGCCCACGTTTCAGTAATTCAAGGAAGCTGTTTCTGGGCCTGGAAGGAAGACATTTCCAGGCTTGGAAGGAAGCCACGTCCAGCTCTCTCTCCTCGGGACAGGAGGCCTCTGGAGGCTTCAAGATTTAGGAACAACTTCAGAAGCACCTGGGGCTGGTCTCTGGGGAGCTGGGACTTTGCAATATTTTATAAGTATCCATAAAGGGGACTATGGAATCTATAAGAGCCATTAAAAAGTCCTAGTTTGCAAGATTGCCTTTTCTCTGATTGAATTGGTTGTTTAAAAACTAAAGAAAAAATACCAAGTCCTCCTTTACTACCAGAAGTTGGCACAGTGCCATGGTTGAGGTTGGCAAGAGTCACAAAGTCATCCATGATTTTCTGAGAGTTAGAGGCCAGGTTTGTTAGGAAGGAAATAAGTCAGGAGCCTTCTCTTGGGGTTTGGGCACATCCATTTTTTACTGAATAAACCATCACACACTTACTGTGCCCCTACTGCGTGCCCCATGTTCTGTAAACTTTACCATTCCTACAAGTTGCAAACCTCTTTGTGAATGCTGCTTCACTTTCTGGGTGGAAATCCTGCAATCTGGAAAGCAGAGTGTGGTGTTAGTGTTTACTGAGCCCAGCAGTCTGGGAGTTTTGAAACAGTAGCCTGCTGTAAGTGACCTCCTCGTTGCTTTCACCATAATGTTCTTTCAAGGTCAAGCCTTGTTAAAATGATGAATGATACAGGGCTGCCATGTCCAGTTGTGAAGGTTGTACACTGCACTATTCCAGGGGTGTGCCATGTCTGTCATAGACATCATAGAATTATGTGTTTATTTCTGCAATTTTCTAGCAGAAAGGAGTAAACAGTATTCTGACAAGCATATTATGACAACCTTCTGATGGAAGTATCTTTAGTAAACATTCCTTTTCCTACTTTGCACAAAAGTGCCTCAAAGGTTAGTGGTAGCCTGAAGAGAAGAGAGAGGCTTGCGTTCCTAAGTCCTGCCTATCATGTCTTGTTTCTAAAGAATATCTTTGGTTATGAGAAGATGGGGCATGAGGCCTGCGAACTACTGGGTCTGTGTTAGATGGTTCAGCGCCCTTCAACACTCACCTGTTTAGAGCTCAGGTGTCTGGTCCGATTCAGTCTGTGAAACGTCCCCATTGACCCTGGAGCTGAAAGGTGGAGGAAACTTTCTCCCTGAGAGTCAGCCTGCTTCTTGTGAACCAGTAAACACGGCTCCTGAAAAGCTTCACAGGTTGAACATAAATCTATACATTTATGTTTCCAAGGAAGACAATTCTTTAAAAATCTTCTGTAACTCAACTGTATTTCTGCCTCTGAGACCCCCCGCCCCCCCGACACACACACACACACATTTGGACTGGCTGGTAGGGAATTTCTCCTCGGTTTTTCTTTTCGCCAGGCCCCCGCCACGCATCCGGATGGTAGTTCTGAGGTCTGATGAATTGTGGGTGGGGATAGCCTCCTCGGTCACGGGTTCACGTCGATTATGGCTGAGGTGCTGAAAGTCTTACAGGCGATCTGCTTTCTGCCGCACATTTCTCTCGAGGAAATGAGTAAAAAGCAAGCTACCTGCTTGAAAGGCGGGGGAGGGGAAGGGCTGAGCAGGAACATTTCACTTTGTCCAAATAGTCTCCCCCTTCACGGGCTCATGGCCACCCAAGCAGCTGCGTGCCGGTGCAGGCGGTCCCAGCCGTGTTTCAGGTGACTGTGCACCTGTGTCCCTGACTTCCTGACCCATTTCTAAGCTTTGAGACTCACGGCCATGCTTCCTGCCATGTGCACGCCCATCTAGTCTTCCTGCTGAGTCTGGGCTCCCAGAACTGACCTGATGAGGGGTTGAGTCACCTTGGAGAAGCTGCCTTTCCAAAACCAGTTCTTACAGTGCATCCGAAAGGACTTCCTCATAGTCCAAAGGGAAGCTAATTTCTGGAAGAATCTGGCTCATGCTAGGCTGGGGAGAATTAGCTTTGTCTTCCCCAGCGGATGTTCGGTCTCTGTCACTTGGATGAAGCTGCCGGGAGGGCTAGAGAGACTTTCCAGGACCTGCTTCCAGCATATTCATGAGCAGTTGTGCTGCCCTGTGGCTTTGAAGGTTCTTGGAAAGTGGGGTGAAGGATCCCCCGCTTCACCCCCATGTGACCTTGGGCAAGTGGGTGGTCCTATCTGCCTTGCCTACGAAGGGGGGTTCAGCACGCTCTTCAGTTGTTCTTGAACTTCCCTGTGCACAAGAACCCCCTGGGATGCGTGTTTAAGATGTTATAATATCGTCCCCCATCCCCAGGATTTCTGGTTCCGTAAGCCTTGCGGAGAACCCAGGAAATCTGCATTGTTGACCAGCATCACAGGGGATTCTGATGCTGGTTGTTTCTGTACTGCCTGTTATTTATTATTTAAATAAAAACGCACACTGAGGCTTTACAAACAATAAAGTGCTGCGCTAATGTGAAGAAGATTGTTCCTGATACTATGATTAGGAATGACCATCCTTGCATTGTCTGTTGTCTTTTCCATGCAGCCACTAAGTTTGAGCCAAATAGATGAGTCTCAGAGTGTGAGGTTGCTCTTTAAATTCCCCACCTGAAAAGTCAAATCTGTTGGAATAATTTTCCTGATGGTTTATTTTTTCCTCCTTCTGTTTTCTGAATTATCAAATCAACGCATGTTTGCTTAAAAAAATTACAAACGATGCTGCCGTGTGTAGGGTGAAAAAAGAAGGATCATTCTCATTCTCCCTGCCAACTCCACAAGCATCTCTGACTTACAGGGACCCATATGATGGGCACTGGAGCCCACACATCTGTTCTGTTTTTCAGTTTCTCCCGGTGACTCGAATAATCAGCTAGATATTAGAGATGCTCTGGAGTGACTTTTCAAATATTGCCATTATTCAGTCCCAAACAAGAAGTTGACTTTAACCCATCTTTCTATTTAAAATTCATGAAAATATCTGCCCCCAATTCCAGATAGGATTCATTAAAAACTCGTCACAGTGCTGTCAACAGAAGCCTCTTGGTGCTGATGCAGTTCCTGATGTGCGGGGACCCGGGAGGGCTGCTTACTTCTGCAGCTTCGGGAGAGCAGCCAGACGCCTTTCTCCCCAGCACCTCTCCGGGTGTGAGTGACAGGAAAGAGGGGCGTCTTGTTAACAGTTCCCAGCCTTCAGCCCCGGAGAACAGACTGAATGGAGATCCTGAGAGAGAGCGCCCAACCTCTCGGCTTCCTACACAGTGGAAACTCGTGTTGAATACGTACAGGCCTTAAACTGCTCTGAGGGTAGCCAGGAAGGCTGCTCCGGGGTGCCAGTGGGTAATGCTGGCAATATGCAGCACTGCTGACTGTGAGGGTGAGTGTCACGGGGCTTCTCCTGGCATGATTCTGGAGATACCTTCTGTGCAACAGACAAAATGAGGCAAACCTCTTGACAGGCAGAGTCCTGCTGTCTCCTGCAGGTTACACTGTCCTACTTTGCTGCCTGTGTGAAGCCTTGAGCTCTGCAAAGCTGTGGCTGAAGAATCGAGATGCTCGGAGAACCCAAAAAAGCATTGAGAACAGCCAAGCCGATCGACTCTTTCTGCAACACTTTCTCATCACAAAAGGAATGCCCGCTCCTAGTAGTGAAGTTTAGAGGATTCAGAGAAGCAACAGCAACAAAAATTCTAGACCCAATCTTGCCACCCAGAGATAGTCCCCATTAATATTGTAGACGTGTGTGTGTGTGTGTGTGTGTGTGTGTGTGTGTGTGTGCGTGTGCGTGCGCGCGCACTCCTGCACACGCATGCGCGTGTCTGTGTGTGCTTTTTTTTTTTTCGGTACGTGGGCCTCTCACTGTCGTGGCCTCTCCCGTTGCGGAGCACAGGCTCCGGACACACAGGCTCAGCGGCCATGGCTCACGGGCTCAGACGCTCCGCGGCATGTGGGATCCTCCCGGACCAGGGCACGAACCCATGTCCCCTGCATCGGCAGGCGGACTCTCAACCACTGTGCCACCAGGGAAGCCCTGTGTGTGCATTTTTTAAATTTTACTTTTTAAATTTTATTTTTTTTTATTGAAGTATAGTTGATTTACAATGCATTCCTGTTTTTACAAACAAAATTGGTCATTGTCTTCTTTGGGAAAATCTGTTCATCTCCTCTGCCCATTTTTTAATTGGGGTGTTTGTTTTTTTGTTGTTGAGTTGTACGAGTTCTTTATGTATTTTGGCCATTAACCCTTATCAGATATGTGATTTGCAAATATCTTCTAAATGCTATATGATTTCACTCATGTATGAAATAGAAAAAACAAAACAAACAAACAAATACAGGAACATACCAAACCAAACAGAAACAAATGGGTAGGTAAAGAGAACAGAGTAGTGGTTACCAAAGGGGAAGGGAGGGATTGTGTAAAATGGGTAAAGGAGATCAACTGTATGGTGATGGACACTAAATTTTTGGTGGTGAGCCTGCTATAGGGCATACAGAAGTAGAAATATAATGTACATGTGAAGCTTATGTAATGTTACAAACCATGTTGGAAACTCAATAAGAATAAATTAAAAAAAATTTAAAAACTGTATCTTTTTGGTCTGTAACTTTCTCTTTCTTAGGGTATTAACATATTTCCATTCTTTTTAGTGTAACTTCGCATTTTTTTGTTATTTCGAGGCAATAAAAACTTACGAAATTTGCGCATACAGGACTGAATTCTTTTTTCCTGACCTGTTTGAGGGTAAGTGTGTCCCCTTACCCACAGGCACTTTAGTACATATTTCTTACAGAAGAGGAAATTCTTCTATATAGCTATGGTACAACCATAAAAATCAGGAAATCAGCTAATAATTCTCAGATTCTGTTGACGTTTCACCAGTTGCCCCAACAGTGTCCCTTATAGTGAACGGACCTAGGTCAAAGTTACATGTTGCATTCCGTTGTCATGTTCCTTCAGACTCCTGTAGTTTAGGACATTGCCTCAGTTTGTGGCTGACTCTTGTGACCTGCACACTTTTGAGAACGACAGTCCAGTGTTTTATTTTGTAGCATGTCCCTCACTTTGGCTTTGTCTGATGTCTCCTCATGATTGGATCAGGTTAAGCATCTTCACTAGAGATATCCCAGAAGTGAAGTTGCCTTGCATCCTAGCAGTTAACACATGATTTAACTTTGTCCCATCACTGATAATGTTCCCTCTGATTGTTAGACTATGGTGGGGTCTACCAGGTTTGTCCACTGTAGTTACTCTTTTCCCCATTGGAATTGAGAGGTATTTTATAGGGAGGAATTTTGAGACTGTGTAAATATCCCATTTATCACTGGACTGTTCGTCTGCCTGTCTGTCTGTTTGTACCTGTATGGACTCCTGGTTTCCTACTTTAGTCATTGGGTTATAATCCACCACTATCATTATTAACTTAAATGCTCAAACTGTCCTTAGTGTGGTCAGAGGGAGCCCTTTCTGTTTGGCTTCATTTTTTAAAAAAACATATTTCTGTCATTCTTTGAGCACATGCTTACATAAAAAGATGTTTCAGCGTCTTGTACTTTTTCTTCCCCAGCACAGGAAACAGCCCTTTCTCCAAAGCTCTGGTTTCTTTTAGTGGATATTGGTACTTAGAAGTCAAAATCTGGGAGCTAGGTTTGCTCATTGCTGGTGTTTCTGTTCCTAAACATTCTCAGTGGACAAACTGGGGAATGTATATAGGTACAACACACACACGAGTCTATCCATCTGTCCATTCATGTATCTATCAAAATCTATGAGTTTCTTCCAATAACCTCTAATTCCAGTCCAACAACACAAGTTCACTTTGATTTTCTCCATTTCCATATTTGTACCTTACTTCTCGGAAAGTGAAAAACCGGGCTCACATCATTCTTAATTTACTTACTGATCAGTCCCCCTGTACAGAACTGATTTTGGTTTCTACCATTTTGCCTGTCCCCCTGCATGGATGCCCTCCTTACCTCACTGGGGATCCAACATCTCATGCTGCGCTTCCCTCCCCACCTCCCCACACCACTGTGGAAGCCTTCCTCACCCCACCTGGACGCCACACCTGGCATGGGGTCACTTCCCCATTTGAACTCTCTCCTCACCCACTTGGGCTTCAACAACTCAAGGCAGGTTACCCACCCATATGGATGCTTTCCTCACCCTGCTTGGGCATCAGTAGTGCACTGGCCCATTACACACACACATACACACACACACACACACACATCTATCTTATATATATGCTTCACAACATTTTTCATTGCATGGTTTATTTATCTACTGACTTACATTTTCTCTTGCCTTTCTCTTTTGAAGGTAACTACCATCACTGAGTGACTTTCTCTTGTCACTGCAACTAGGGACTCAAGAAATATCCATTGATTGACATACGTGAAAGCCATTTGCCCGCCTCCACAGTCATGCTCCTGTCATCAGGTGGCCATTGAGAATGAGGTTGACCATTTAGCATTTGCCGTAGATTTCTTTCTTGTGGCAGTCATTCTTGCTGCCCACAACATATTTCAGGTTCTTCCCCCTTCCAGGCACATGGGCAGGCCATATGAGAAGTCTGTGGCTAAATGACACGCCAGTAAATTGAGAGCAGAAGTGATGTGTGTCACTTCCATGAAGACACTTTCAAAACCCATGTGCAAACTGCTTTCTTCCCATCTCTTTCCTTTGGTGAACGTGGAAGAACAGACTGAAATACCTTCATTATTCTGAGATCTCAGTCATGATAAACAGAGGCTCCATGCTGACCTGGGCATGTAGTGAGAGAACAAAATAAACACCTTGTAAATTAAGTTTTGTTGTCACTGTTCCATGCCCCAGACTATCCCGACGAAACATTGCTTAGATGGAACAAAATAGATTATGACATCTTACTTCGTGTTAACACTTCACTTCGGCTTTTGCAAGAAATAGTTTGCAGACGAGAAGAGCAGAATTTTGGATTGTGACTTTTGTAGGAGAGAGAAGCAAAAGAGCAAGTGTGAACTGACCCCCGATTTTCTTCAGGCACGAAAGTCATTTTAACTAGGCGATGTCATAAAACCCTACAAAATATACACTAGAGACCTGCTCAGTGAAGACAGGTAATGGACTGAATGACCTGCCAAGCCTCTCGTTTCCTCCTCTAATTTCTGTGATTATCAACATGATGAAGTACAGCCAGTTCATTAAAATCCCTCTTTGAAGGCTGACACAAGGCTCCTCACATGTCTGTGTCTCTCTCTGTGTCTGAGTGATAAATGCCTAAATCATCCTTCACAAGGCCTAGCTCAGAGGCCAAACCGTCACACCTCACACTGGGGGCTTGTTTGGCCAGCCCTCTGGCTTTGAATCTCGTCTTCTCAGAGTTCTTTAATGTATTTACTCTTTATGTGCCAGACATTTAAAGGACCTGTAGGGGACAGGTGGACACGACCAGGCCTGTCTGATGGTAGGGATGCCTGCTTTAGTAGGGGTGGGGCAGGAAAGTTGTGGCTGGATGAGAAACTGCCCCAGGACTGCTCCCTGGGCAGCTGGACAGTGCCATAATGTTCTGTCTTTGAGTATCATACCTTTTCTCCAAAATGAAAGATTCCCATTTTCTAATCAATGATTTTCCTCAAGCTTTTTCATCCAACATCTCAGGCAAACTCAGTCAGCAGGGCTGGGTCTTCACCCTTCCCATAGGCTCAGGCATGTATGAGGGGCAGGAATAGCAGAAGCCTGCTTATCAACTTCGATGTGGTCTTGTTAACATTCAGACTCCTACCCATTCGGTCTAGGGTTGGGCCTGAGATTCCACATCACTAATACGGTCCACTAACTGATACAGATGTTGCTGATTCTTGGACCATACTTTGAGTATAAAAGAAATCAGAGGAGATAGTCCCTGCTCTGATGGAGGCCACCATCTTGCAAAGGAGACAAAGAAGAGCCGGAAGATTGGAAATAGACCTGCATACGTGGAAACAGAAATGGAAGTAAACGCTGTTCTAGGCATTTTTACACACTCTCCCAGGAATCACATTTTAAGTAGGGCTTCTCTAACAGTGACATCCCAGCTTGGGTTCTCAGGAAGCGGATGCTGGGACAGTTTGGGGTATAAAGTATTTATGAGAGATCAACATACAGAAAGGAAGGGAGGGGAAGCAGGAGTGGGCAGAAGGAAAAGAAACTGAGATGCAGGCCATTGAAGCTTGGGTTACCCCAGTGGGGAGCTCTGGAGCTATTACCCTCAGAGTGCCCAGCACTGGGCCAAGTGACTAGGCCCTCTACACACTCATGCTACCTGCCCAGATGCGAGGAAGGGTGTGGCCTCCAGCAAGGCCAGGCAGGCCCCGAAGGCATCGGCAGCTGGACTCCGACGCTGACGCATCCCTGCAGCTGAACGGCAAACACTTCCTGAAGGAAGGGTCTGCATGGTGCATTTCTGTATCCACCACGTGAGAACTGGAAGAGTTCAGGCAGAAGTCTTCCCCCGTGATTAGAAGCCGAAATATCTGGTGGGTAGCCTTGTGTGGCTGCTTACAGCTGATGAAGATAGTGATTGATAAATCAGTTTCCAAAGTGGGATTTTCCCACAAGACATGGCTCCTCAATCGTGTAGACTTTGGGGGGGATGAAGGCTTCCATTTATTGGTAGTGAGTAGAGGAGGGACCCAGGCAGGCAGACCACTTGGAGAATGAGGCCTCCACCTCTGGGGGATTAATCTGGCTGAAGAGGCAGCGGCCATCATTATGGCTGTAGCATCTTAGCTAGGGAAGACTAGTGGCCTAAATAAAATCCAGAAAAATAAGTGTGTATGTAACGTCTTCACAGAAAGATAATCCAGAGATTATTGATCGTGGTTTTCTGGAGTTTCTTAGAACTTTAGCCAGATAGCATAGACCTAGTTAGTGGTAACCAGTGATTCATTTTGTGCGATTCAACTTCTGTGGGTCCGTTGTTCAGAATTGCTCAGTGAGATGAGAAGGGAAAGGGTTTCCTTTGGAATTTTTTTTTTTTTGGCCATTCTGTGTGACATTTGGGATCTCAGTTCCCCAACCAGGGATTGAACCCACGCCCCCGGCATTGGAAGCATGGAATCTTAACCACTGGACCGCCAGGGAAGTCCCTCCTTTGGACTTTTTTTTTTTTTTTTTTTGCGGTATGCGTGCCTCTCACTGTTGTGGCCTCTCCCGTTGCAGAGCACGGGCTCCGGACGCACAGGCCCAGCAGCCGTGGCTCACGGGCCCAGGCGCTCCGCGGCATGTGGGATCTTCCCGGACCGGGGCACGAACCCATGTCCCCTGCATCGGCAAGGGGACTGTCAACCACTGCGCCACCAGGGAAGCCCTCCTCCTTTGGACTTTTAATGCTGGTTGATAGAGCTGTCCACAGAGTGGAGGTCAAGCACCTCATGTTAGGCTACTTATCAACTGACATGGGGGTGATGAACACTTCAGAAGGATCTTAATTTCCAGGTGTATTAGTCACCTATTGCCACATAACAAATTACCCCAAAATTTAGTGGCTTAAAACAACACATGTTTTCTTATCTGACGGTTTCTGCAGGTCAGGAATCTGAGCGCAGCCCACCTGGCTCAGAGTCTCTCAAAGGGGCAATCATATGTCAGCTAAGTCCGAGGTCTCATATGAAGGCTCCACCGGAGAAGAACCCGCTTCTAAGCTCACTCATGTGGTTGTTGGAAGGATTCATTTCCTTGCGGGCTGGTGGACTAAAAGCCTCAGTTCATTACTGGCAGTTGGCTTTAGTTCTCTGCCATGTGGGCCTTGCCAACAAGGAAGCTTGCTTCATCAAAGTGCAGGCTGAGATGGCAGTAGAGAGACAGGCCAGCAAGATGAGAGTCACAGTGTTTTACAGTCTGAAATGACACCCCATCTTTTTTGCCACATTCTGCTCATTAAAAGCAAGATCTGTAGATCCAGTCTGCCCTCAACAGATGAGATTACACAAGAGAATACCGGTAGGTGGGGATTATTGGAGGATATTAATAAAGAAAAAGATAATTGATTCATGCGGGAAAAAAGCTAATAAAAGGAGAGATTTTAGGAAACTGTCTACATTCAAGGTGAACCATCAAAAGAGAATTCTGATGAATTCAAGGATGTTGGTAACTGACATAATAAAAGTGGTCCTGAGGGTTAACCAGTTCTGAGACTCCAGGTCAACAACAAAGGCATCCTTACCCTTTGGGGATGCTGAGTTTGAACATTAAAACTTAAAGGTTTCCAATTGATAACATGTCATTTAATTTACCAGAACCTCACTCAAGGATGGAACTCGGGATGTTTGGAAGAAATATTTTGATAAGCCATTGGCACCAGGGGTTAAACTCAGGGTAGTCAGTGGCTTGTAACCTGCCGTTGGGTCCTTGCTTCTGCAGGTTATTTTGTTTTGATGAAGGCTAGAATGCAGGTTTGGGTGCAGAGAGGAATTGCTCAGTGTCACACCGTGGAGGGAAGTGAGTGCAGTTGCTTGCTGGCAGGGAGAGCCACCTGGAGAGGGGCTTTGCTGTGGAGAAGGGGGATTGGGGAGAAGAGTCATTCCAAATGTCTCTGCTTTATAAAATCGTCAGGAAGATTCTCAGTTATTCACCAGTGCTTTGTGGAAAAGGAATCCTGTGGGGGATGTAAAGAAGAGGATGAGAGGGAAGCTTCTGAGCAATGTTGGATGTTCATAAGATGGAAAGTAGGGGAAATTGAGTGTTTTGCCTCCTATGTTTTCATCTGCCCTTTCATTCAACAAATATATAATGTTATTCACCAACCCGCTGAGTGCTGGGGGTGCAGAGATGGACAAGACCAATATCGTTGAGTTAACAAAAGTATGAATAGACTAAAGGACATGAAGAAAACGTCTCCGGATTCTCTGATAAGTCATGAGCAGAGGAAGACGCGTATCGCTGGGGAAAATATCATTAAGGATCCGTGTGTGTGTGTGTGTGTGTGTGTGTATGTGTATGTGTATTTGTGTGTATACCTGTGTGCATATAAGTAACTGCAATAGTTATTTGTGCTGGAAAATGCTTGACCAAGCACCTGAAGTGGCCTATTCTGAAGCCGTAGTTTGGGGGCCCAAGATGAACCCATACAAATGGGTGAGGGCTGTGGAAGGTGCCTTCGGATGTACCCCGTCCTCTGCCCAGAATTCGTGGGTGTTGTTTCCTCGACCTCAGCTGGCAAGTGAGGTAATGAGATGCCTTAGTTCACTGCTGCTGCCTCAAGTGTTTGTACAACCCAGCATTGACTTTTCGCCCCCCTTCTCCAGAAGACCGAAGTCATACATTTTTAATTGGAGTTTTTCAGCCAGAGAACAAACTGGCTTGCTGCCCAACTTATGGGTGAAGATGTCGAGAGAGAAACCTTCACCTTCTGT
The DNA here is from genome assembly GCF_964374135.1 of Grampus griseus. NCBI lineage: Eukaryota > Metazoa > Chordata > Mammalia > Artiodactyla > Delphinidae > Grampus > Grampus griseus. The sequence continues at coordinate 82,181,333 of NC_139008.1, read as the reverse complement.
CCTGCTGGCAGCAAATGCAAACAAACGTCTTTTCTCCCTCTCTCAGCTGCTTTCTCTCCTCCACGGGCCGACTCTATTTAAAGCACTGACTCCTTCCCGGATTTGAAGACAAGGGGTAGAAATAGTCACGCATAGCCTTTGTCTTTCTCTGTCAATTTAGGCTGGGACTGCGGGTAGAACTTCCTGTTTTCCTCTCCTCTACTTCCCAGCTCCTTTCCCCGGCAAATTGAGCTTAAAAGTCTGTTGTTCTTATTCAGTATATGTGTATGTGTGTGTGTGTGTGTGTCTGTGTGTATGTGTGTGTGTGTGTTGGGGGGTGTTAAGGCTCCCCCAAAGCAATAAGCATCATTTAAAACCATAGTTGGCAACCTCTACAATACCCCCATAGGGACAATCTTTATTTGCTTCAGTTTGGTAATTCAATTGTGATAGGTAATGTTGTGCAGTCATAGCAAAAGAGAGAGAAGAAAAAAAAAAACAAAAAGGAGGGAGGAAAAAAGCCTGCCAGCAGCTGTCATCTATCTTGTGAAAAGTAAAAAGTGCTTACCCGTGTCCAGATAGTAAATCCTACCTGCTTTATTAAATAAGTGTAGTATTTCACTCAGGGAAGGAACCTTTGGAATATCTGGAAAATCTTGCAGGCTTTGAAATGGAATAAAGATTGATTTATGTGGAGGTTCTCTTGTATGTTTTTCTTTCCCCTGACACAAAGAATGGTAACCGAGACACAAGATTCATTTTAAAAGACCAAGAGAAAGAGTTGGGTATTGGGCATTTGGACGTTTTATTTTTCTTTCTTTAAAAAAGAAGGATCATAGGGTTTATTGGAGAACCAGAAGTGTGTATGGTTTGGGCATTGCGACGTATATCAAGTGTCTGGCTGGAGGCTGTCACATAGTAGGTGTTCAGAATGGTAGCTTTTGTGTAATTAAGGATTTGCATCCATGTTTTTTTTTTTTTTTGCATCCATGGTTTTGACTTTGTTTTGTTTTGTGCCTTGCCTTGAACCAAAGGTAATTTAAGTCTGCCCTATTGGTCAGGATCATTTCAACTGCAAATGATAGAAACCCCAAATCAAACTGGTCTAATTAAAAAAAAAAAGTTGGCTCAAGAACTGAAAAGTTCATAGCGTAACGGCATCAGGTATGGCTGGATCCAGGTTCTTAAATAGTAGTAATGGGATTCTTTCTCCATCTCTTGGCTCTAATTGAGTATTATCAGCTTGATCCTAGTAGGCCTCTCTCTTGTGGTGGCCCCAAACAATTTCAGGCATCCATCTTTGCACCTTCACTGGTTCATCCCCTGCAGGGAAAGAGAGCTTCTCCTTTAAGGAGCACCCACAAAGTTTAGGGATTCACTTTAGTTGGATTAGCTGTGCTCATGAACACAGCTTGAACAAATCGTTATGGCTAGTGGGATAGGACGATGTTGACTGGCACAGTTTCCCTCCTCCCAGCTAGAGGGGGGAGTCAGCCCTGCCTAACTTCATGGACTGAGAGTGAGGGAGGGGGGCTGCCCAAGGAAAATGGGGTGTGATTACCCCAAAAGGGAGATGAAAGCAATAGAGATCAACTTCGGTGGCTGAAATAAGTTCTGGAAACTTAACTTCATCTGTCCCCTTCTTTTGCCACTTTCCACCTTTTCTTTGCTGTTTCTCTTTCTTCGTTTATTTAATAACTATTTGAAGGCTTTCCATATATCAGTTCCCATATTTGTACCAGAAATACAACAGACTATTTCAGAAACTGACATTCCCTCAGTGATTTTATAACTGCATACATGTTAAGTGAATGCTTGTTATACCCACACTTTCACCCCTTTGGGCTGAGCCCAATATTAGGCACAGGTGGAAGAGAGGAAGGGAGAAAAGAATGACTTAAACTTTGCCTCTTGGAAAGGAAATAATGAACATGTAATTTTTTTTCTGGCCGCACTGCGTGGCATGCGGGATCTCAGTTCCTGACCAAGGACCGGACCTGCGTCCCCTGCGCTGGAAGTGTGGAGTCTTAACCACTGGACCTCCAGGGAAGTCCCAATAATCTTGCAGTTAAGAACACTGATGTGCCTGCTGCATATCAGACCTTGTGCTAAGCACATGGTGTGTATTAGTTTTAATTACCACATAGTCCTATGGAGTGGGCACTATTACTGTGCCCATTTCTCAGATGAGGAAGCTGAGGCACACAGAGTGTGAGTTACTTGTACAAATTTACCCAGCTGGTAAGTAATAGTCCGGGATTCCAACTACCCCAACCACCACCCTGTACTATTTTTATGTTGGGGTCACATTATGTGGCCTCAATGTTACAGCACTGAGTGATATGTCATCCCTTCCAAAGTGTGGGACACTGATCCCCACAGAGAAGACCAAGGCCAACATAGGCCAGGCAGGTGACATGTAGATGGGAGGAAGAGGCTGGACACCAGAAAAGCAGGGATCTCTTAGCCTCTATCATTTTCTCCCCCCACCCCCGCCCCGCCGCTAGAGGCATGGCCACAGAGAAATATTTCTCACTGTAATAAAAACAGCAGAACAAGCACCACGATAAATGGAAGTGGACCTTTAACTTTGGCTAGTGATGGAGAGATATTAAGGAGTGCTGTAGACTGGGGCAAACTTGGCCTTCATGCCGTCTCAGTGGAGCAGCTGCCATGTAGGAAGGTGAGATTTCTATTGTCAGAGCATCTGACTTTTTTTTGAGAAATATTAAAAATATGGATTTATTTTTTGATGAAACCCCTTGATTTGTAAATGTTGGTATCTAATTCAAAAAATTCCAAAACTCTTGTGGGACAAATGAAACCTGCCTGTGAGGCTGCCATCTTGAGATTTCTGGACCAGAAACTTCTTAAAGATAGAGTTCTATAACCACATAAATTAGGGACACCATAGGTGCTGCACCTACCCTTGCAGGTTTATAAAATGCACTAGCAACTGCAATGATTTGAGGTGTCCTGAATAAACACACGTTCGATTTGATGTAACTTTGCATTGCTTAAACATTCTAAACCACAGATGCCTCCCTGGCCTCACTGCACCTCTTCAGCATCCTAGGGACTTGTGTTGTCTGGACCAGTGTCTATTGGTGGCCCCATGTCAGGCTCCAGAGAGGGCACCATTCAGACATGGCCTCCTCTTCCCCAAGTATGATTCCCCCATCCTGCTAGATATCAAGGGATTTCTTTGGTCTTGCAGTTGTCCTGAGGGCATTTGGGGGACATGGCCCCGTGGAGTCCTGACACTCATTTGACACGTGCTCTGGCTACAGTGTTTTCAGCAGCCAGGGCACAGTGTCTCCTGATTGGACAGTCAGCTGGTCCCCGCTGGCGGTGTGATGAGAGCCGCCTCTCGTGGGCTGGTGGCTGCCCAGATCCCATAGCTTCTCTCCATCAGCTTCTTCAGCATTTCCTGGGTGGTGGCTCCACCCTTTGACCTGGCATTCTGGCTTCCTCAGCATCTTCTTTTGGCGTCTCTCTGCTTGCATCACCCCCTTTATCCCTCCACATGAAAGAGCCCCGCCTCTCAGGACTAGAGGCAAGCGGCCAGGTGCTTAGGGCACATGCGTAAGGAGGCTCTCATTCCCAGAGCTGACATGGGGCTTGCACGGCACGAGAGGGAGCTCCTCTTTCAGTTCTCACCCTGCGCACCTCTCTCGCCTCAGCTCCCAGACCCTGTGTCTTTCTTTCCTCTCATAATGGCACTGCAGAGCCCATCAGGAAGGGCTTTGACTACCCATTAAACCTGGACTTCTAATCATTAACAATAAATAGAAAATACCCTAGTCTGATATGTCTCTTCCCTTCAGTTTTCATTCTGTCCCGGAGAAGGAAAGCACTGTGGGCTAAAATTCTTTACTGCGGTTAAAAAACAGATAAAAATTTTCTTTAAATCAAAACATGTGCATTTATATCCTCCTATACTTGCGTTGTAAGTCACTGTTGAAATGGTCGAAAACATAGGATTTGGAGTCACATGCTTGATTGGAATCCCAGCCCAGCCAGTTACTGGCAACATGACTTTGACAAATTAATTGAACCCCCTGACTGTCGGTTTCTCGGTCCAACTGGCTATATTTACTTCATAGAGTTGTTGAGGGGGTCAAATTGAATTCGGTGACGTTCACAGAGCATGGCCGGTAATACAGTCCCTTGAACACAAAGTACCAATAAACAGTCTTTCGACGCAACATGTGTTTGCTGTGAATCCACACATGGCAGGCTTTGCTCTACGCTCTAGAATCACAATTGATGCAAGTGTACATCCAGTCCCCGCCCTGGAGCTGCCCACCGTCTGGTGGGGGGAGAAGGGGGATTAAACGAGCAAGAATAGAGGTGATTAAGTGTCCTGTAAGGGGAAATACTAATGTCCAGGTGGTATAAGGTGGGATCTCCCATCAAGCCTGGAGAGTTGGGGACAGTTTCATGTTTAATCGGATTCTTAAGGTCTCAGCCAGGAGAAGGGGGATGGGAGGAGAAAGATGGGAGGAGGGAATGGTCCAGGCAGAGGGGAGAGGCTGTGATGAGAATCCATGAAACGGTCCTTGTTGGTTTTTGCCACTTGAACCTGTAGCGATGTTTCTTTTTAGTTTCACTTTAAATAAAACTGCTAATCACAGGTGATTTCCAAGTATATCTTCTATTAGGGCCTTTTCAGTGGCACTATTTGACGTGAGGTTTTAGAGAAATGGAGTGACATTAGCATATCTGAGAGAAATTCCTTTGGGAGAGAGTTTGGAAAAGTCATTAATATAACAGAGAGGAAGTAAAAGGCATCACTGAGCAAGTTCCAATTTCAGATCCCCATTTCTCCTAGCATTATTTTGACCTTTCTCTTCTATTTATTTAAAAAAAATTAAATTTTCGACTGAATTCAGTCCTTCACAATGGGGAACTCTATTATTGCTGACCTGAGTCAAAGCATAATTCAGTCTTCGGTCCCTTGTTCTCTGCAAGTTGATGTGATAGAAATGCAGAGCCTGCTTCTGCAGCTTCTGTAGATACTCCAAAGATATGCCCCCATGAGCTCCCAAACACCCCAACTCCAAACTGGAATAGTCAGTTAGTAATTGGTGATTCTCCCCACTTTGAAATAACAATAATGGTATTAACAAGAACTAGCATTTATTGAGTCGATAACCTGCTCTTTGCTTCCAGTCTCTTCTAATCCATTCTCCACTTAGTATGGGGTAAGCTTGACAACAACCCACCTTTACTTCCATGATCTCCCCGCTTAAAACTCTTCAATGGCACCCTATTGCTCTTGGGGCCAAGAATAAATTCTTTAATATGGCACGACAGCCTCCTGAAGACAGCTTTCCTGCGTCATCTTACACTAATCGCTGTGTCCTAGCCACACTTGCCCTCTTTTTGGTCCTAAAATGGGACATGCTCCCGTCTGCCTCAGGGCCTTTGCACATACAATTCCCCTCACTTAGGGTGACCAACTGTCTCAGTTTGCCAGGACTGAAGGGCTTCCCGTGCTGTGAGATTTCCAGTGCTAAAACCAGGGAAGTCTGGACAAAGCAGGATACATTGACCTCCCTACCCGCAAGGAGAACTCTTTCTTCTGTGTTCCCATCTCTCTTCACTCCAGTTAACTCCTGCTCTTCTTTGAGCTCCCAGCTCAAGTGTCACTTCCTCCAGGAAGCCTTTCCTGACTACTTGGGCTAGATTGGAATATGCAGCCTATCAGAACACTATTATTTTCCTCCAAAGCATTTATTTGAGTTTTTCATCTCATGGTCACACAAATAACTTGTAAAATTAAGCTGTGTCTTCTCTGACAAGGGAGAGCTCCAGGAGGATTGGGACAGTCTGAACGGTCCATAACAGTGAGCAAATACAACAGCACAGTGCTTAGTACATGCTTGGTGCTCAATTAGTACAAGTACAGTGAATGGGCCCCTGTTGTGAGCTGGATGCAATGCTGTATACGTTACATAAATTATTTTAATCCCATTTCATCCCTATGGGATAGATTCATCATTCCCATATTGTAGATGTGGGAGGTGAGGCTTAGTGAAGTTAATGATGTTTTTATGGTCACCCAGTGGGAAAGTGGTAGACCCTGGATTTGAACCATGCACTCTGACTCCAGAGCCTGAAGGACGCTTAACAAAAAGCCGCGTGGTTAATGTTGTAATAAAGGCATTGCTTACGTATTTTATGGTGCTGCTGTCTACATTTATGAATGTGTGTGCGTGTGCGCGTGAGTGCAGCACTCCAGCCGCAGCCGCTTCTGGCTTCCTTGCAGGCCCATCGGTGACCTGCCTGGGACCCTGCCCGGGAGGAGCGTTTTGGAAATTACCTCTACTGACCGTGGCTGATGCTGCGTAGGCCAGTGTAGACAAGCCAGCGCACTGTCAAAGGTCCCAAGTTGGGCTTCCCTGGTGGCGCAGTGGTTGAGAGTCTGCCTGCCGATGCAGGGGACACGGGTTCGTGCCCCGGTCCGGGAAGATCCCACATGCCGCGGAGCGGCTGGGCCTGTGAGCCGTGGCCGCTGAACCTGCGCGTCTGGAGCCTGTGCTCCGCAACGGGAGAGGCCACAACAGTGAGAGGCCAGCGTACCGCAAAAAAAAAAAAAAAAAAAGGTCCCAAGTGGGGGAAGCTCATCTTTTGGGCTCCCTGCTGGTGGACAGCCTTGCCTGGCATTCACCAGCAAACCGTCCATAAGTCTGATGCCAGGTCAGTTAGATGAGCAACAGTGGGACATGACTGTCAGAAGGATCTTAGTTCACTTGTTCCTTCATTCACACAACAGATACTTACTGAGGACCTACTACATGCAGGACGAGGGCTACGGAAATGATAGAAACAAATGAAAATCCCTGCCCTCGTGAAGCTTCTATTCAAGTGGGCTGATGTGGACAGTAAAGAATAAAATGTTTATCTGAGGCCAAGTGCTATGGAAGTGGGAGGGCGGGGGAAGGAGTAGGTTGTGCTGAGTGTCTGGATGGGTGTCTGTGTGTACAGCTTTAATCCATGTGATCAAGGAAGGCCTCTCTGAGAAGATAAGGCATGAGCAAAGGCTTGAAGGAGGTCAAGGAGGGAACCACCTGGGTATTTGGTGGATGAGCTCCCCAGGCAGAGGGAACGGCGAGTGAAAAGACCCTGAGGTGGGGTTAGAAAGACTGAAGACCAGTAAAGAGACAGTGTGGGCGGAGTGGAGAAAGTAGGGCTGGGGTGGGGATAGCAGGAGGTGCAGAGGAGAAGCACCGTCGTGGGTGTGGAGGACCGGACCACCTGACACCTTGCCGGACATTGTCACAATTTTGACCCCTCCTCTGAGGCAGGTGGGAGCTAGGGGTGAATTGGGGGGCAGAGGAGAGATTTGATCAGGTACACTTTGAAAGAAATTGATGGTGAGTCTGCGCAGCGGGGCTCGTTACGCAGCTTTAGAATGAATGTGGTAGATTTGTGTGGTGTCGTGTGCCGGTTTGCTTACTTGACTGGCTCATTCATTTTTGAACAGATATTTGTGTGCCCACTATGAGTAAGCCTTGTGCTAGTGGCTGCGGATGAAATGGTAATTGAAGCACATACAGCCCTGATTTCATGGGGCTTAAAGTCTAGAAGAAGAGCCAGATTAAAGATAAGTAAGCATGGGGACTTCCCTGCAGGTCCAGTGGTTAAGACTGCCTTCCAATGCAGGGGGTGCGGGTTCGATCCCTGGTCAGGGAGCTAAGATCCCACATGCCTCGGGGCCAAAAAACCAAAACGTAAAAGAGAAGCAATATTGTAACAAATACAATAGAGACTTTAAAAATGGTCCACATCAAAAAAAAAAAAAAGATAAGTAGGCACGAAAAACCAACAAACAAAATAATTCCACTTCTAGGTGTGTACCCCAAATAATTGAAAACAAGTATTCATATAAAAACTTAGACATGAATGTTCATAGCAACACTATTTACAATAGCCAAAAGGGTGGAAACAACCCAGTTGTCCATCAAGTGATGAATAGCTAAACAAAATGGGGTATATACATACAATGGAATACTATGCAACAATGTGGATGAACCTTGAAAACATTATGCTAAGTGAAAGAAGCCAGACACAGAAAGCCACATATTGTATGATTCCGTGGATATGAAGTATTTAAAATAAGTAAATCCATAGAGACAGAAAGCAGATTAGTGGTTGCCAGGGGCTGGGGGAAGTGGGGAAAAGGGTGAGATGTCTAATGGCTTTCCTTTTGGGGTGATGAAAATGTTTTGGAACTAGATAGAGGTGGTGGTTGCACAATATTGCGAATGTACTAAATGCCACTGAATTGAACACTTTAAAACGGTTAATTTTATGTTATGTGAATTTTTCCTTTTTAAAAAAAATCTAAGTAAATCACTGTGCCAACATGTATAGATTTTAAGCGCTATGAAGGAAATAAATAAGATGATGTGATAGTAAGACAGATAGGGAGAGTGGCCGGCTCGGCATACAGGGTATGCTGTCATGTGAGAAAAGCAAAGGGAAGAAATAGGTGTTAGTATGTTTCCATTTGTAAACATTCATTTGTATACAAGTGACAAATTTCTGGACAAATAGACCAGAAACAACAGTGGTTGTTTTGGGGGAAGGGAGGTAGGGATCTGAGCTGGGATCAGAGGAGGAAAATTTACTTTTTATTTCTGTGGGTCTCTTTATTTTATTTTCAGAGAATTGTTTATTATGGACAAATATAAACACACACACACAAATAACAGAGTACCATGAATTGTGATGTAGCAATTGCTCAGCTCAGGCAATATTCGTTCGTTGCCAATCTTGGTTCATCGGTGTCCCCACTAAATCATTTTGAAGCAAATCCCATTTTATTTATATTCAATACATATTCTAGTATGTCTAAGAGGTAAGGATTTGTTTTTAAAACGTTATATATTAAGTGTGATAATAGTGTGTTAACAATAGTTTTACTATTTACTATTTACTAACAATAGTTAACAAATAGTTTTACTTTTTATTATATATATTTAGTTTTACTATTTGATTAAAATTATCTTTTTATATTTAATTGTTTTAAAAGAGAGGTAGGATCCTTTTTGGTTCTTTGGTTCTTTTTTCTGAATGTGATCTGCTAAGAGGTTGAGTGCAGCGATTCATGCATCCCACTGACACGTCAGCCCTGTGATTTAAGAACAGAGGTTTTAGCATCAGCCAGGTTCAAATCTTACCTTTCCTACTTGTTCTCTATCTGACCTTAACTTCTTTGAGTTGTCCTTTCCTCATGTAAAGTAAGTAAAATGAGTATCTGGCTCATTGTGAGAATTAAGTGAAATTTTGCAACAAAGGATGATAGCCTTTAGCATGGTCGTGAGACGTAATACACACTCTGAAAGACTTACTTTGTTTTATAACTGGCTGTCCTGTAATAGTTTAGTTGCAAGTCTGGATTCTGGAGCTCACATCCCTATCTCTTAGCTGGGTAACGTTTTAAAAGGGATCAAATGTGCATATAATGTGTTCAACTCAAAATGTGGTAGCTAGAATTATTACTTTATACTTAACGCATAGCAATTTTGTATCACAAAAGGAGCTGCACCCTAGTTCGGGATGGAAGAGCGTCAAGTTCCCCAAAGATGCTGAGGTTCAGTTCCCACAGATAGCACTGTCAGACTGAAAAATAAGGACGCGCATTCACTCTTGAGTGGAATCTATGCTTGAGTTTGTAGTGACAGGAGAGAAGAGAGGGTCAGCCCAACTCCCATAGCATTCTAATCAGCTCCCCTTTCCCTTGGGGGGAAGGGTCAGCTCACGCAGTAAAGTGCAAGGATCTTTGTTTTTTTTGTGGCTTTGGTGTACAAAGGATGAGAAAAGCTATAAGGGCTAAAACTTCTGGAATTCTGTTCATCTGTAAACTTCAGGGAAAAGTTTATCGTTTCCCTTTCTTCAAGTATCATCCCTTTTGTGTCCAGGGATGGGGTTTTCTTGTCAATTGGGGGATAATAACATTACTCCCCTTTAGAAGCACGTCTTTACGTGAAAAGGTATGTGAAAGCACTTAGCACTGATGCAGAGTACTCATGCAGAAAAATGAGTTGTTGTTATAACCGTCATTGTGATCATGATATGTGCACAGGTGATTGTGACACAAAGCAGAGAGCAATGAGCATCTTATGAAAATACAAATGAGAATCGGGTGGGAGTTTCGAGAAGAAAGGGTTTGCTTCCAACTTGAAAGTGGACGACAGGGGTCTTGAGAAAAGGAAATTAACAATGATTCTAAGGGGTGGAGGGGATTTCAAATGACCCTTGAATGACAGGAAGTGTTCGGACATGTGAAAATGAGGGGAATGTAGAAGAAACCAGTGCAGTGTGAGCGGAGATATTATGGGGTGTGTGTAAGAAGTTTGGCTTCACTAGAGTGTGGATTCCACGAACAGGGAATGGTAAGAGTTAAAGTGGGAATTACAGATCATGACTGAGTCATGGAGGGCCTTGAATGTAAGGCTGAGAGAGAATTTAATCCCTGGGCCAGTGGTTCATAAACTTCTGCCTTGACACACCTGATGGATGGTACTCATATATGTGACTCTCCCCTCTGGGAAGAGCCAGGGCTTTGCACAATCCAGTGTAATTCCATTCCTTCCTCTTCTATTTAAGGGAACCTATCAGAAGGCAAGTGAGTTAGAATGACATTTTCAGAGGGATGGATCCCATCTGATTCATTTTGAACAAATTAATCCTTCCCAGCCTTTGGGTTCTAATTATAATTTAGAGGTAGTAGATTATATGATGGTTGAGAAGGTGATCTCAGGGGCCAGATTGCTTGGGTTTGATTCCTGACTCTTCATCTTACTACCGGGATGACCTTGGGCATAATACTTAATCCCTCTGTGCCTTTATGTCCTCGTCTGTTGAATGTGGAAAACATATTACCTACGTCACAGGGTTGTTGGGAGGATTAAATGAAGTATCGTCTGTGACATGCTTTACATAGAGTAAGTGCTTTGAAAGTGTTAGGTATTACAGTTTGTAAGTCACTGACGCCTCACGGGTGGTGCATGCCATTGGCTCTCAGCTGTAGGGTGTTGAGCGGAATGATGGCAAGATCAAAGGTGGAGAATGGGCAAGCAGCACAGAACAGAGTAAGAGTGTGGGCTCTGGAGTCAGCCGTGTTTGAACCCTGAATTTATCTCTCACTGGCTATGTGGCCTTGAATGGGCAGAGTAAATTCTCTAAGCCTCAGGCTCTTTCCTTTTCTATAAAATGAATACGGTAATAACAGCACCTGCTTCACAGACTGGTTGTGAGGATTTAGTGAGATGAGGCATGTGAAGCACCTGTCATAGTCCCTGATGAGTCTGTTAGCTGTCTGCTGCTGTGTAACAAGTGACCACAAACTTTGCCACTTAAAATTAACAACTCACAGTGTCATCTCACAGTTTCTGTAGATACTGCCTACTGGGTTCTCCACAAGGTTGCCATCAAGGTGTCAGCAAGGGCTGGGTTTTCATCCAAAGGCTTGACTGCGGAAAGATACAGTTCCACATTTACATGGTTGTTGGCAGAATCAGTTTCTCACTGGCTGTCGGTTGGAGACCACCTTCAGCTCCTAGCTAATTGCTGGCCCGAGGCCACCCTCAGTGCCTGGACTCATGGACCTCCCTTGAAATGACAACATGCTTCACCAAAGTTATCAAGGGAGATAGTTTCTTCCAAAGTGGGCATTGAATTCTTATTTAATGTAATTGCATAAGTGTCATCACATCATTCTGTCACCGTTGCCATTTCTATTGATTAAAATCAATTCACAGATCTTGCCTGCACACTATGATAAGGATTACACAGGGTTGTGACCCTCAGAAGGTTGGGGTTATGGCAGCCACCTACATAGTACATACCTGATACATTCTTGCCGTAAGAAATGAATTTGGCAAGCAGAAAGCGTCAGGAGGACAGGAGTTCACTCCTTCTATTTTTGTATCCCAAAGCATAACGCCTTTCGTATGGTGGATTTTCATTAAATACCATTTGGATAAATGATAAAAATGTGAATTTCCCAGAATGCTTTCCCTGCCCCAAAAGTAGGCTAGTGCAGTCCAGATGGGGCCATATCAGTCAGTATAGGCTTGGTATTCTGTAGTAACAAAACAACTTCAAAATCTCAGTGGCTTAATAGTGGTTTATTTCTTGTTTATTCTGCATATCGACTGAGGGGTGACCAGGGGGATTTACCTATAGTCTTCATTCAGGGACCCCCTTCTGGTGGCGTAGCCACTATCCGGAATACTGCTAGTAACTATGGCAGAGGAAAAAGGGGAATTTTGAAGGGTCTTAACCTAGTAAATAAGTAATTCGTTCCAAAGTGCCTCACATTACTTCCATCCAAGCTCATTGGCCAGAAGTAATATCCCATGGGCCCACTCACCCCAGGGAACAAGGTGGTGTAATCATATCTTGCACTCAAGAGGCAGAGAGTCAGGGGTATTTGGTGACCGGCACTATTGACCACCACAGATGGATAAGGAACTGAGAAATCAGAGAACAGTGCTTCTGACTACTTAGAGCTTTGCATAAGTGGCCTGGACTTTGTCTGACATTCCACATCAATTCTCCACCCTTCTTCTTTGGTCCTGTGCCCCTGGATGATGACCTTCCCAGAATGCGTCACCTGGACTCCCTCTAACCTCAGGTTTCTGGTTAGATTCAGCCGAAGAGTGACCTGTAGGAGTTTGGAGGATGAAAAAGAGGTATTTGGGTTATTTATCTTCCTGGTTTCCTTTCCCCTTCATCTCTGTCCACAGCTTACGTCAGGCAGCACCCCACACACAGCTAGAGCTTTTGGTGGGTTCTGCTAGCAGCTGCGTTTATATGCCATTTCCCTTCTAAGGTGGCCCAGTCCTACCGTAGTGCCTGGGTGCCTCCCTATCCTCTGTTGCCCCTGAAAACTATGCCCAGAGCTTTGTAAATAATCTCTTCCCTGAACTCTTTTCTGTTACCGCTTTGAATGGGCTGTTCTCACTAGGATCCTGACTAATAACTCTAACTCGTTGCCTTTTGACAACAACAGAATGATGTAAACGCTTCGTGTTCCTGTGGTTGGTTTTTAGGCATGTGAATTCCTATAGAGTTATATGGAAACTACTCAAAATGATTAGGCTAAAGATATTCCAGAAAACACATTGGCTGGAAGCTATGTCAGTCTCAGACCTCGTTTTTTGGGGAAGATCCTGTTGGACATTCTCCCACCTACGAACTTCTCTGATTGTTCTTATGAGACACCTATTTTCTTGACACTAAACTCTAAATTCTTAGTGTCTGGATTATGTGTCTAACTTTTCTGAGCTTGAAGTCAGTTGGAAAGAACACAGATGCTTAAAGTGATGTAGTCAATTGCATGAATGGCCCCAGTGCTTCGTTTCTCCCTGGATTCATGCCCTTTGCAGCCGCTTTGCAAGTTATTTTCTCTAAAGAAGCAGAATATGTTTCCCTGCCCCAGACCTTGGGTCTGTCTGCATGATTTGCTTTGGCAAACTAAGTGTTAGTGGCCATGGTGCAAAGTCCTGAAAATGCTTCTGTCCTTTCACTGGCCCTCTTGCACCTCAGCTGTTGCCACGAAGACAACGTATCTGGCTGCCTTGCTGGTCCAGGAGGAGGGTGAACTAAAGACACGTGGAACACACTGCTCCCCTCCATTCCAGTCTTGTTCTGCCGACTCACTGAGCTCAGCTGAGGTCAGTAAAGTCAGAGCAGGGCCACGACCCACACGACTGTGGGAATAAACAGTCAGTGGCTTGTAGTGCAGAATTACTGTGGCCGTAACCAATCCAAGTGGTGATGAGAAACAAACGAGTTCACTGCTTATTCTTCAGTTCGTTCCACTCACAGGATTAAGTACCTACTCCGGGGAAGGCACTGGGGTGACAGTCGTGAATAAGCCAGACGTGGTTCCTAACCTCGAGTCTGCCCCTCCTCAGCTCACTCGCTGCCACTCGAATGTCAGAGTTTCCCACAACTGTGGACAAGTCTTGTGTTATATCGTTTCATGTCATCCTGCACTCTCTCCTCGAGGCTGTGTTTCTTCCGGGTGTTTTTGATTGCAGGTGATAGCAACTCAGACTGACTTGAACCAAGAGAGGAAAAAGGACTTATTGACTTATGTAACTGAGAAGGTCAGGGAGGATAGCTCAAGGCACAGGTGGATTCAGGGTCGTGAGGACTCAATCCATGTCTCTGTGTCAGCCGTTCCTCCTCAGCCTGGCTCAAATCTCAGACAGGCTTCCGGCTGAGGGTCGCTGCACCAGCAGCTTCCACACTGGTCTCATCCCTGGAGAGACCCTTATCGTCTTGGAACAAATCACAGAGGCGGATGGCCATGCCTAGAGCATGCGTGTATCCCTAGAGCCCGGGATACCTAAGAGTGGGCGAGGTGGGTTTCCAAAATTGTAGGAAGAGAAGAGGAAGGTTCTTCTATTAGTAAAGGAGAGAATGGGGCTTCGAGATGCAGAACCAATAGGGTGGAGATTATTGCAATTTCATGATGTCATGTTTTATGTATTCCCCTTTATTATCTTAGCCTCTCCCACTGGACTGCAGGCTGCATGAAAGGCAGAATGTGCATCTCTTCTGCTCACCTCTAGATTTCCAGTCTCCTATATAGTCTGGTACATATTAGGAGATCAGTGAATATTTCTCTTTAAAATCTTTATTATTTTTATTTTCTCAAAGAGACATTTTTCTTTAGATATGCTCTACCTTCCCTTTATTTTCTCCCCAGGTTTATTGCAATATGATTGACATACAGCACTGTGTAAGTTTAAGGTGGACAGCATGATTTGACTCACATACATCAAGAAATGATGACCACGAGTTTAGTGAACACCCATTGTCTCATATAGATACAAAATAAGAGAAAAAGAAAAAAATGTTTTTCACTTGTGATGAGAACTCTTAGGATTTGCTCTTTTAACTTTCGTATATACCATACAGCAGTGTTAATTTTGTTAATCATGTTGTACATTCTTGAATGAGCAAATGAAGTCTGTAGTCTGTTGGGAAAAGATGAAGGTAAAACATGGTCAAATTCAATGAGTTACCTCAGATTTGGAGGGCAAGAAATGCAGAAAAATTTTGTTTATAGTAATTCAAGCACTGTGTTAGGATGAGATTTATATATGACCATTTAAGAATCTAAAACTTTGGCAAGAAGTATAGTAGTAAACAAAAGGCACCCCTCCCCCATGTCTCCCTCTTCATCTTGGTAGTACAGCTGGTAGGATGCACAGTATTAATGTTCTGTAGACCACTGGGATTTGTGTGTATATGCATTTACACACACCTATGCACAGAGACACACAAATGGTGTGGAGAGTATTGTAGAACCACTTGGGGGAAAATAACTAAATTTATTTTTCATCTATTCCTTTCAGCCTAGTCTTGTTTATTGTGTCCACTTAATGTGCTGATATTATACATTTTAAGAAGTGTGGCAGCTGTTTTAAGCAGCATAAAAGCTGGGCTGTCAATGGAATTCTAGGGAGCTGATATCTTCAAGGGCGTGGAGAAGAAAAGGTGCTGGGAAGAGCTGAGGCTTGGAGGAAAGTCTGCATTGATTTGGGTGTGTGATTCTGGTGAAAGGTTTTGGTCTGTGAAAATCCAAGCTGTCTTGTCCAGGGGATGGTGGGGGAGGGGTGTTTTCACAATTAGAGTACCCGGACAGATCATCCCCAAAGGGAAAAAAAATGAGCATCAGATGTTATCTCCCCACTTTTGCTTCCTATAACTTTCCTGATAGAATTAAACCAATCTTAGGGCAGAACACATGTTCCATATTTTGAATGGATTTACTAGAAATAATTCCCTAAAGAGAAATTATGTAGATGACTTATACTCTTCCAAAAGAATATTCTCTCTTAAAAATAGCTTTTGTTCCCCTTGAAGACATGCAATAACATATCCTGCATATTACCCAACAATATCGTGCATGTCACTTACAATTAACTGCCCAGACTGCGTTCTTTGATTACATCAAGAGGTAGTAAGGGGTGCATTAAGAGGGCAGGTTCTGGAGCTGAAGTCGAATCCAGCCCTCCCTCTTACTCAGTGTATGATCTTGGCCAGCTACTTAATCTCTCGTGCCTCAATTTTCTCATCTGAACAGTGGGAATAATAATGGTGCATATATTATGGACTCATCATGAAGATTAAATACATTAATAAAAATAAAGCACTCATAATAGCACTCAGCACATAGATTACATTATGCATGGTGGCCATTATTATCACATCAGTGCCCAGGAGAAGAGGGAAAATGTTTCAACTTCTCCACCTTCCATTTTTGATCATACTTGGTCCTCTCTTCTTCAAATGCAAGAATAGATGGAAAGCGGGTCAAAGTGAGGATGGACAGGTTGGGAGCCACAGTGAACATTATCTGCATAGGGAAATGAGTGAATTCATCTCTTTGTTTCTATTTCTCTTCCTTCATGGTTTGGCCAGTTGTCTTGTCTCCCAGTTTATGGCAGTGGCCACCTAACCTGACTCCCTGCCTCCAAACGTATCCCCTTATTTCCATCTTTTAGGTTTCTATCATAAATAAATTTATTTATCAGATATTTTAATTATGTTGCTGCATTGCATTAAAAACCTTGAATGTTTCCCCAGTTTGAAATTCAAACTCCATAGCCTGGTGTTCAATTATCTTTGCAAAATGGCCCCAGTCCCTCCTTCTGGTACAGCCGTCCTTCCCCATGATTCATAGATTCTCACCATGCTAGAAATACTAGTCACCTCCTGAAATGCACAAGCTTTCATTCTTCCATATCCTTGCCTGGCTGTTTCTCTTGCCTGAATGCCATTTTCAAGCAAAAAAAAAAAAAAAAAAAAAAGAATCCAACGAACAGCAAGAATAAAACCTATCCTTGTCAATTATTATTATTATTAAAATCTGAGATTAGCCTCAACCATGCCATCCTTACTTTGTCTTTCCCCAAAAGAATCCTGTTGAAAAAAATTACATATACAAATATCTAAATAGAGAGAGGTACCGAAGCCAAGAATATAGTTAAAATATATAATGATGATCCCCCTGAATGCTTACCATATGCCATAAACTACAAAGTGTTTCTGATGTAGAGTCTCACAACCTCATGAGACAGGTGCAGTGTGTTACACTGTATTGTGTTCACAGTTCACCTACCAGAATTCAACTGTAAACACTCCGTGGGGCAGAAACAATGTAAATTGTACAGCCAGCGATTCTAAGGAATGCATCTCTGCCTGGAATAAGCATGTAGGAATGCAAGAAGTTCACCTCCTTTAGTCTTCGGCCATTTTGTCATCTTCAAGGATCTCATACAATCATTCCAGAACATGACAATTTACATATTTCATATGGCATGCCCACTAAGTGTAAACTGTGACTTTATCTGGAGAGCTGCTGTAGAAGCAGTAACTTATTCCAGCTCTGGAGGGAAGATCTACATTGAACTTGGATGAGACATGTGGGTGACCATGTGATTTTTTTCATCCAAACCAAGACACTTTTGACCTTAGAAGAGGATACTTTTAATAGTTATGTAGGGACAAAAGGCATGAAGTCGGACTGCCCCAATCAGACTGGGACTGCTCCTCTCTGCTCTCCTCCACGTGAGGATTTGATGGGAAGGTGGCTGCCTGCAAACCAGGAAGAGGACCTTCACCAAATCCATTGGCACCTTGATCTTGGACTTCTCAGCCTCCAGAACTGTGGGAAGTAAATGATTGTTGTTTAAGGTACCCAGTCGGTGCTATATTTTTGTTATAGCAGCCTGGACGGACTAAGACACCTAGGGGCCTCTGTCCTGTGTGGGTCAAATGCAGTAGTATGAGAAGATCAGACTGCCTCACTCCCTTGCTTAATACAACCCACCCCCCATGGTTCCTTGTGTCCCCCGGCACGGAGCAAAGTAATGCACGCTTCCCGCCAGAGGCAAAATCCACCGAGATCTGTCTCTGGCAGACTGTTCCAGTGTCTCTCCTTCTCGTGCATTGCTCTGACCGCGCTGGACTTCTTGTTCTTTCAGCAGATCAACTTTTTCCTAGTTAGGCCCCCTTGCACTTTCCTGTGCCCAGGACAACCGCCTTCACCTCATCATCTCCAGGTGGATGCCTGCTAATCCTTCAGAAATCTGTATGGCCTTTCTGTCTAAAGTGGGTGACCCCCCTTCATGCCCCAACAGCTTTCTGTAACCCACATATGCTGCTTGTCTTCTAGCCCTTCACAATGTTTGTAATTTAATTTTTTCACTTGTTTGTTTTTTCCCCACACTGTGGGCTATAAACTTCATGAGGGCAGCGTTCGTGTCAGTCTGTTTTTCACTCTTTGCCTAGCACTGGGCTTTGTTTATAGTAAATATTCCACATGTTTTTGCTGAATGAATGTTTAGTCACATCAGGATTGCCAGTGTGCCATGCAGAAAAAAGACCACACAATTTCAAAAAGTTTTTATTCCATACTTGATTATTAAAGAACAATATCTCTCCCCAGAGCAGGTCTATAGCATCCAGCTAGGTCTTATACCTACTAAAAGTAAAGTGTCTGTATTTTATTTAGAATTAAAATCAGAAATGAAGGAAAGATGACCCTTTCACTCCAGCCCCTCTGCCTCTTTGCCCTACCATGAACACATGGGGCATGCTGCCTCAGGACCTTTGCACCTGCTGTTCCTCCTGCCTACAACACTCTTCCCTCAATATCAGGATGACCTGATTCTTCATCCATGTCAGATCTTATCCCTGAAGCTTTTCCTGACCACCTATAACTTCTGTCCTGCCAGGTACCAACTGTGCTCTCTACAAAAGAGGGAGGAAACTTAGGGAGGTTGAAATTCAGCCCACGCTCTACCTTTCGTGAACTCCTGATAGAGGAGGAAGAGACCTCTTTTTCTAATTGATTCACCTAGAAGGGGGTGCCTTTACATGATGCAAAGATGCTCTTTGTGCTGAACACCCTAATAGTGGGATGAAAATACTGCCAGGTTATATTATGAAGGCATAAGCAACAAAAGAGCCTCACACTTCCATGAAACTAAGATAAACCTGAAATTCCCTCCTGATGGCTCCTCTGGAAAACCATTTCTTCTCTGAGGCTTCCTGGGGTCTCTCTCTTAAATGTAAGTTTGCCAGGAACATCATGACTTGAGAATAAATATTTCCCAAGCAGCTTTGGTAGACTTTTCCAAATCTGCACTACTCTTTTTTTTTTTTTTTTTTAAACTAGATCCTTACTCTATCTACAATTTCCCCTTTCTTCTTTGCCTTTAATATTTACTTATTTATTTTTGGCTGTGTTGGGTCTTCGTTTCTGTGCGAGGGCTTTCTCTAGTTGTGGCAAGCGGGGGCCACTCTTCATCGCGGTGCGCGGGCCTCTCACTGTCGCAGCCTCTCTTGTTGCGGAGCACAGGCTCCAGACGCGCAGGCTCAGTAGTTGTGGCTCACGGGCCTAGCTGCTCCGCGGCATGTGGGATCCTCCCAGACCAAGGCTCAAACCCGTGTCCCCTGCATTGGCAGGCAGATTCTCAACCACTGCGCCACCAGGGAAGCCCCTGCACTACTGTTAAAAAAACAAATTATTTGAACAAGTCTTTATGCAACATTTTAAGCTTGGCATTAACATTTTTGTTTAGGCATAATTTATAGCAACTCAAGTGTTTAAATATCCCAGTGTACACCAGTGTTGGAGAGTGGGATGCCCCTTTAATTATTGAGATTCAACCTGAGAGTGATAGAACTATTAAGACTGAAATTCAGTGCCGGCCTGGAATGATGCTACTAAAATTGAAAGATAATTCCCTAGTCTGTCAGCCTCACCATCACTACTAAATTTCCTCGCAATGAAAAAAGGTGTAACTCGGAAGCCCAGCCGACTGGAGACTTAACGATTGCCTAGGAAAACCTGATCTGGAGCCCACGTGGCCCCAATCCCCCTAAACTGATTACCTTGGTGTCTTTTAAGGTTTGGGCGCTAATTTAATTGCTGTGTACAACCCCAGGAAAGGGGATACGAATCC
Organism: Grampus griseus; assembly: GCF_964374135.1. Lineage (NCBI taxonomy): Eukaryota > Metazoa > Chordata > Mammalia > Artiodactyla > Delphinidae > Grampus > Grampus griseus. Next base: position 82,161,345 of record NC_139008.1, on the reverse strand, counting down.
ACTTAAATCCTCACTGTTAAATAAAACCCTCGAGGAAATTACTGGCAACTGAGGGGTTTGCAGAGGAAGCATCACCAGCAAAGACCTCATTCAAGGTAGTTGCACCCCATTCCCTTGATGAAATGAGTACTTTTTTAGCTTCCCCACTGGGTAGCCCAGTTATCACGTTTGGCCATAAAACACAGTCATTTTTATACGTTTTATTTCAAAAACATGTTTTGCAGCAGCCAGATCTGTAACGCATTCATAGGTGGCTGCCTTTATTGGATCAGTCAATGCCATCGATTTCCGTTTAAATGCAAAGATTGCACAGTTCAGTTTTAATTGTGGATCTGGTTGCAAGGGCTGTCTCTCGGAGCCAGGCATTTCTGTTCTTCCCCTAATAGGTCACCTTTTACTGATGAACATTGGCTGGGTTGGACCTTCCTTGGTTACCATTTCCCCCTTAATGTCAGACACGGAGGCAAGGGAGAAGGTGCACACAAGTGGCTGACAGAGGGAAGCATTTTTGCAAGGTTCTAATATCTGGGTTAGGTGTTTTGTTACGTCTTAATAAAGGAGTTAAAGCGAAGGTTAAGCTAAAGTGCCCTGGGGAATCTTTTTTTTTTTTTATGTCTTTATTGGAGTATAGTTGCTTTACAGTGTTGTGTTAGTTTCTGTTGTACAACAAAGTGAATCATCTGTAAGTATACATATATCCCCATATCCCCTCCCTCTTGCATCTCCCTCCCACCCTCCCTATCCCACCTCTCTAGGTCATCACAAAGCACTGAGCTGATCTCCCTGTGCTATGCAGCTGCTTCCCACTAGCTATCTATTTTACATTTGGTAGTGTATATATGTCCATGCCACTCTCTCACTTTGTCCCAGCTTCCCATTGCCCTGCTGTGTCCTCAAGTCCGTTCTTTATGTCTGTGTCTTTATTCCTGCCCTGCCACTAGGTTCATCATTACCGTTTTTTTAGATTCCATATATGTGCGTTAGCATACGGTATTTGTTTTTCTTTTTCTGACTTACTTCACTCTGTATGATAGACTCTAGGTCCATCCACCTCATTACAAATAACTCAATTTCGTTCCTTTTTATGGCTGAGTAATATTCCATTGTATATATGTGCCATATCTTCTTTGTCCATTCATCTGTTGATGGACATTTAGGTTGCTTCCATATCCTGGCAGTTGTAAATAGAGCTGCAATGAACATTGTGGTACATGTATCTTTTTGAATTACGGTTTTCTCAGGGTATATGCCCAGTAGTGGGATTGCTGGGTCATATGGTAGCTCTATTTTTAGTTTTTTAAGGAACCTCCATACTGTTCTCCATAGTGGCTGTATCAATTTACATTCCCACCAACAGTGCAAGAGGGTTCCCGTTTTCTCCAGCATTTATTGTTTGTAGATTTTTTGATGATGGCCATTCTGACCAGTGTGAGTTGATACCTCATTGTGGCTTTGATTTGCATTTCTCTAATGATTAGTGATGTTGAGCATCTTTTCATGTTTGTTGGCAATGTGTGTGTCTTCTTTGGAGAAATGTCTATTTAGGTCTTCTGCCCATTTTTGGATTGGGTTGTTTGGTTTTTTTTTGATATTGAGCTGCATGAGCTGCTTGTATATTTTGGAGATTAATCCTTTGTCAGTTGCTTCATTTGCAAATATTTTCTCCCATTCTGAGGGTTGTCTTTTCGTCTTGTTTATGGTTTCCTTTGCTGTGCAAAAGCTTTTAAGTTTCATTAGGTCCCATTTGTTTATTTTTGATTTTATTTCCATTACTCTGGAGGTGTGTCAAAAAAGATCTTGCTGTGATTTATGTCAAAGAGTGAAGGAGGCAAAAGACCTGTATGCAGAAAACTACAAGACACTGATGAAAGAAACCAAAGATGATACAAACATATGGAAAGATATACCATGTTCTTGGATTGGAAGAATCAATATTGTGAAAATGACTGTACTACCCAAAGCAATCTACAGATTCAATGCAATCCCTATCAAATTACCAATGGCATTTTTCACAGAACTAGAACAAAAAATTTTACAATTCATATGGAAACACAAAAGACCCTGAATAACCAAAGCAATCTTGAGAAAGAAAAACAGAGCTGGAGGAATCAGGCTCCCTGACTTCAGACTATACTACAGAGCTACAGTAATCAAGACAGTATGGTACTGGCACAAAAACAGAAATATAGATCAATGGAACAGGATAGAGAGCCCAGAGATAAACCCACACACATATGGTCACCTTATCTTTGACAAAGGAAGCAAGAATATACAATGGAGAAAAGGCAGCCTCTTCAGTAAGTGGAGCTGGGAAAACTGGACAGCTATATGTAAAAGAATGAAATTAGAACACTTCCTAACACCATACACAAAAATAAACTCAAGATGGATTAAAGACCTAGATGTAAGGCCAGACACTATAAAACTCTTAGAGGAAAACATAGGCTGAACACTCTTTGGGGAATCATTTTAAAAGGATGTAATGAGTTTGTAATATAAAACCACCTGTCTTAGGGGAAGGGGTACCCTGGGGTCACTAATGTTTTCAGCTCATTGATAGAGGCCCCCTCCCACCTCAGGGCCTTTCCTCATAGTTTACCCATGCGTTGCTTTATTTGGGTCTGTTCACTCACTGAATTACTGATTCATTGACCTAAAGCCAGAACCAAGTGAGCTAAATACTGACTTGTTAGCTGTGTGACCTTGGCCACGTCTCCTTATCTGTATTCCTCATGGATCAATCAGGAGTAATACTAAGTACCTCCTGGGGCTTTACCAGGGTTAATTAAAATAATGCATATGAAAGCTTGGGCTGATGCCTCATAATAGGGAGGACATACTAAATATTAGTTATTATTATTTTTATTTTTTAATATTAAATCTTGTCTTCTTTGTCAGTACATTAGTCCTTATACCTTACATTTTTATGTAGAAGCCATATTCTTTTTTTCTAAACTTTTTATTTTATATTGGAGTGTAGTTGATTAACAACATTGTGTTAGTTTCAGGTGTACAGCAAAGTGATTCAGTTTTATTTATTTAATTTAATTTTTTGGCCACACTCTGTGGCATGCGGGATCTTAGTTCCCCAACCAGGGATCGAACCTGTGCCCCCTGCATTGGGGGTGCAGAGTCTTAATCCCTGGACCACCAGGGAAGTCCCAGTTATTATTATTATAGGGTGTCAGGGCAGAGGGGAGCAGTGACCTATGTAGGTTCCATCCCCAGGTAGCCATGCTTGGTGGATCCTGTGTCTCAGGCACAATTCTGTGTATTTTACAAATAAGCATTTCTTTAACTCTCAGATCAATCCCACAAGGGAGGCACAGTGATTATTGTCCCATTTTATGGATGATGAAACTGATGGGAATATTGTCTGCAAAGGTACAGAGCTGGGCACTATCCTAGGAGATCTCCCAGGAGAGGGAAGGTCAGGATGATGGGAATGCAGGAGTAAAGTGTGTGTAATGGCAGGTGAAGTCTGAGAAGAAAGGTGGGTCATGGGTGGGGGGCAAGGAACATGGTCTCATCCTGTAAGGCATCAGAGACCTTCAGTAAGGAAGGATCCTGATTTGTTATTCAGGAAAATAACTCAGGCAGCAAGGGTGCTTGAAAGAAAGGTAGGATTTACCAGGGGTCGGCAAACTTTTTCTGTAAAGGGTCAGACAGTAACCATTTTAAGCTTTGTGGGCCGTCCAGGCTATGTCTCAACCTTTTACTTCTGCTGTTGTAGCACAAAAGCAACCACAGACAATGATAAATGAATGGGCCTGCTGGTGTTCCAATAAAACTTTATTTACAAAAACAGGCAGTGGGTTAGATTTGGTCAGTGAGCCATAGTTTGCTAACCCTTAGTATTCCGATAGAATATTTAAGCATGATGATTAATTATGGTAATTAGTTTGTTCTGAAATAAAAAAGGGAAACAAAAGATTTAAAGTTGTCCTTTATTCTTTACTCTTAGCAGAGATGCATTCATAAAGTAAATCTTGGGATCTCACAACTCTGAATTAAATAATAATATTTGGTAGGGCTGACTCTTGACAAAATTGCCAAGGTGTTGGAATAATCCCTGTCATTTTTCTTTTTCTGCACCATCTCTCCCAATTTCTAGGTCTTCGGCACTCTGGAATTTCCCTCGGTTTGGGGTAGCTGAGTTTCATAGGGCAGTGGATCTCTGAGTTTCTACAGGGGAGAGAGGGGGAGGACGAGATCACCTCAAAAAGGGCTTGAGGTGACTTGTCTTGAAGTTATTTCCACATAGCAAGCATGTTATTTTATTTATAGCATAAGCGTGAGGAGACTTCAGAGGGCCTTTTGATAAAGATTCTGACTGATAAAGGAATATTAATGATATGGCAGATGTCAAGGGCTACGCGGGAGCAGAGCTTTCCCCCTTCGTGCAGGCTAACAAGGGGTCTGCCGCAGTGTTTTGGATGTTGTTGAAGACACAAGACTCTTGGGTCAGAGACAAAGGGCAGCTTACTACTCACAGCCATGGCAATAGCCCGAGTACCAGCATTTGTGCTGGTTCCCGGAGCTCTAATTCCCACAGGCTAAGACAAGAAGGGCTGGGTGATGTCTGCACACGTATCCACTTGTGGGTTGTGTTACAAGAGAGGAATCCCAAATTTAGGGAACCCCAAATCTTTTATAATGGGCAATATCTACCCTCTTCCCTAGAAGGAAACATTATCTTTCTTATTATGGACAGTAAACAGATCTTCCCATTGCTCCGTAAGGTGACATCCTGTCTATCTTCCAAGGCTGTTTGTCGCACAAAGTTCATGAAAGAATAGCCTGTCGCAAAGGCAGGCAGTGCCTCTGCTCACAAGCCAGGAGACTCCTGGATAATTGTCTCCCGACAGCAGGGTTCATATTTGGCATTTTAATTAGGTTCACAACAGAAAGCGGAAAGAACTCTGCTGTAACGATAGTATTTTCAGCAGCAGTGAACCAGCAGGCGATGCGTTCCTCTGAAGAACAAGATCATCCCTGCAGCCCTGGCCTGAGCCCCCTTCACCTTTGCTTTGTCTGCTCTGACCTATGGCTGACTGTCTAGGGTCTGTCTGCCAGCTTTGGTGCTTAGAATTATTTTTATCGTGTTAAGGGCTGTTTTCACACATACGAAGTTTGGAGAGAGACATTTGTTGTAAACACACTTGATAAATGATCCCCAGACATGCCAAAGAGTTCCAACCAAGAATGAATCACTTTTGAAGAATGCTCCTGTAAAATATTTTGGGAAAATAGCCTTTCTTTTCGGAACTGGGTGTTAAACCATTGCAGAGTTATCACGAGTTCTTGGGACCTTTGAGTGGACATAAGACAGTCGGACTGTTTTGTGGTCACCATGATCTCTGCAGTTCTAGTGACATGGACTGTACTCTTTTATCAGGAGCCATTAACAAATCATGATTTCTGCTTGAGTATAAAAGAGAAAATGAAATGAAATCAGTTTTTTTCTTTTCTTCTGGGAAGGTGAGATTCTCTTCAAGTCAGGGGAGTTCTCTCTTGAAATTTTAACAGATTCCTGAGTTGGAAATAAGCTAGGTTTGGATACTTGAAGGCACACGACGAATTTAGTGATTTTTATATCTTCATTGCGTATGCCAGGCATAGGTATATTTATTGGTATATCGAAGGTGCTCAATAAATGGTTGCTGCAGTAGATGGATTCTTGTTTGGCAGTTAACAAACATATATTAAGTTCCTACCAAGTGCAGGCCACCAGGAGCATGGTGTTTTGGGGACATCACTTCTGATGTGCGTTCATGGAAGCTGTTCAACTAATTAGGAGTTTAGATCTGTTGACCCTGTTGATCTTTTTACTCTTGTCCTGGCAGTGCACTCTGTGTTTTGATTGTATGAGGTCCTGAAATCCTCACAAGAACCCTAGGGGGGTGGTACTACCAGTATGGATATTTTATAGATGGAAAACTGGGGTCAGCAGGGTTAATCGCTGACCAGGTTGCCACAACTAGTTAGTGGTGAAGGCTGGATTTAAACACCACAGTCTGCCTCCATAGTTATCCTGCTTCCCTAGAACTCAAGTTTTTACTTTAGTGCTAAAACATGCTGAATAAAGGATGCACCAGATGTCCTATGTCTCCCTTGAACATGGAACAATAGTAAAAGAAGTAGATTTTATCTTAATAGATCCCAGCAGTCTTCAGGGTTATTGGAATTGTCCCAGTTATGGTGGCTGAAGACATACACTTCCTTCGTGAGAGCCTTGTTTTAAAATATAGAAAATTTGAGACATAGTAAAGGTCAACAGATCAGGAGATGATTGCCATTGAAAAGACCGTTTGTTACTTACAGTTCCCACGAAGGGGAGGGCCACACCATGCCTTGGGGGACCACACTGGGAAGACTGGGGCTGATCAGAGGCAGAAAGAGAAAGGGAAACTGTGGCCTTTATTGTGGTCTCTAAGGGAAGACCAGGCCAGGCAGGATAAACAAGTTAGGACTGGCTAGTTTGAGTAATTTCAGCAGACTTTGGAGGCACAGGGCCTCTCCCTAGTTGTCTAGTACCTGGCCCTGGGGTGATTAGGACAGGGGGATAGTGGCCTGGAATGTGAGAGCCTGATAAGGGAGGGGTTTAGAAACTCCGGATTGGTTGGATTGCATTTGAAAGATGCCCTGGTGGGTGATGGTGAGGGAAGCAGGAGGCCAAGGCAAGGTGACTCAGGCCTATTATAGGACCAGAACAAGGTGTGTCCAACATCTGCATGTAGGGCAGATGTTCAAGCCTCAAGTTTACAAGAGGCGGAAGTATGGTTAATACATTCCTTAAGAAAAGATGTGTAGTGTGGTAAAAGAGTGGGGTGGGTGTAGAATGAGAAAACATAGAAGAACAGGGTCATGGACTTGCCTCTTCTACCAGTTTATTTGTAGGACTGTATGCAAGTCCTTTTATTTTGCTTTACCAACACTCAATCTCTCCATTTGTAAAGTCAGGACCTTTTACTAAATCAGTATTTCTGAAGATAAGGGACACATCGTCAGTGTTACATTGGATGACTTAAGGCAGGACAGAAACAGGGCATCAAATTAACATTAAATCACAAAAGGTTATTTACTTTTCCATTGCTTTCAGTCTTTCTAATTGCCCCAAAGAGAAAGTCTCAGTTTGGTGCTATTATGCCGTTAACCCCTCCCTAACTGTTGCTACTTTCCTTTCAACCAAAAGTGGATCTCTCACTTCTTAGACACTTCGGCAGGCGTTTCAACCTGGTTCTTGGTTGCAAATAACAGAAGCCACTTAGGAAAATCAATTGAGTAGAAGGTGAGAGCACAAGGCCAGAAAATGTTAATTACTAACAGGATGAATAGGTATTTGGATCCAAGGTATAACTCAGATATAGGGAAATTCATATCATCATAAGAGACATCCCCAAGCCCAGTGTATTAGTTTCCTAGGGCTGCCATAACAAATAACCACAAACCCGGTGGCTTAAAACGGTAGAAATTTATTCTCTCATAGTTGGAGGCCAGAAGTCTGAAAACAAGGCACCAGCGGGGTCACACTGCCTCCAAAGCCTCTAGGGAAGAATTCTTTCTTGCCTCTTCCAGCTTCTAGTGGTTCCTGACAGTCCTAGGTTTGTCAAAGCACCACTTCAATCTCTGTCTCCGCCTTCACATCATCTTTTCCTCTGTGTGTTTCTGTGTTCTTCTCTCTTCTTATAAGGACACCCATCATTGGATTTAAAGCTCACCCCACATCCAGGATCTCTTCTTGGAGATCCTTAATGGATTACATCTGCAAGGCCATATTCCCAAATAATGTTACATTCTGAGGTTCCAAGTGGACCTGAATTTGGGGGAGATACTTTTCAACCCAGTATATCAACAACCAAAGGAAATCTGAGAAATCTGAGAAATTACATGAGAAAATGTCATGGGAGTTGGCTGCGTGGGCACTACGCATGGTGTTTTGCAGTATACCATCCACCCCTGCGTGGGCCCCTCCATGGGAATCCATTGCAACTAGCCCTTTGTCCTTGATGCTTTTCTTTTAAGTTTCAAAGTCATGAGCCAGAGTATCTGATTGGCTAAGTCTAAGTGATTTGCCAGGGGATGAGGAGAGGGCCGTGAATCCTTCTTCAGCATCCCTCTCGGAAGTCAAGACCCTGCAGTTTGGACTTCCCCATAAAGGAAGGACATTCAGAGGCTCTGAATTTCATACATTCAGAGTATTAAAAAAATGATGAATGTCTACTGCGCAACAGCTAAATTCAATGCCTCTCTCCCCGTTAACTCTCTTTTTACAGTTGTATTCTATTTATAACAAGTGATACTATTTTTTCACTTATAGCAGTACGACTTTGTAAATTGAATTTATTTAGGTAAAAAAAACCACTATTGATTTACAAAGGGATGAGAAATTAATGACAGTATACAGGTGTTCTATTGCTATGGATGGATACGTAGTGGTACCCAGTTATGGTAAGAATCATAAATGTAGGAGACAGATGTCCAAAAGCCACGCTGAACTGGAGTATTTCCAGACCCTGCAATTCTTTGCACTCATAGCTATTTTTTAAGAAAGACTTAGGTGTCATGAGCCTTGGGCACTATATATCTATAATTCAGGGCATCACAAAGAACTGAGAACAGACAATTCATAAATTTCAGAGATTTTAGCAAAGCACTGCAGTTCCTCTGTGTTTTAGGTGAGTTTTCCAGCCTGTGCTGTTTTAACGTACACTGTATTTGGAGCTGGTTCCTATATCTCCAGTAACCTACTGGGCATTTTCAACTGTATATCCCACTGTTACCTTACATTTAGCAGGTAGAGAAATGAATTCATCATCCTGTCGTCCCCCCTGCCCCGCCCCAGCCTGTATCTCCTCTTGACTTCCCAGGTGTAGTTCCCTGATGTACACCTGCGGCTCCTGCAGCCTTGGAGGATTTCCGACATGCTCATCTCCATCACCTCCTAAATGTATCCAGTCACTGCATTTTAGTGAATTCCCCCTCGGAGGGTGTCTCGTATCTCTCTTTCCTACCCACTGTTACCATCGTTTTCTAGGCTTTCACCTGCTCTTGTCCTCTAGCTGGGGTCTCCAACCCTCCCTTCCCACAACTCCAAAGTACATCTTCAGCTTAGTTACAGCTGTCTCTCTTTTCTTCATCATCGGTCTCTCGTTTCTTCATCATCGGCAGTGCCAAGAAGTGGCTGGGGTGAAATGTAGCCCCTTCTGTAATTTCCAACAGTCCTACAAGCCCAAGGAAGCAAAGAGTCTGAGTCACAACATTGTGCTTGCCATGCAGATGCAGCTTCGGTCCAGTTCTCTTACACAACCTTCCAAACAGACTGCCACTCTCCCAGTTTACCTGTATGGCGCCAGCTTGGCCCCTTATTGTCCTTTGAGTACACAAAACTTAGGGATTTCGCCCTCAATTCAAATTTTCTCCCTCTCTTCATTCCCTCAATTTTTTGATCTATACTCTTATTAATCACCAGAAGGTCTAGCGTGAAAAGAACACTAGCCGTGAACTCAGAATTGATAGGCAATGTTCAAACTTTGCTCCTTCCTGCATGAGTTCCTGGAGTGTGTTATTAAGATAGAAAAACTTGAGTGGCTAAACATTTGCATTTCTTATTTATTTTTCCCCATTCTTTCCAAGTTAATTTGCATTAGGATACATCTGTTAAGCGAACATGCCCAAGACCTTTTACCAGTTATAGCCCTAGGTAAGCAAGGTAGGAACGGAGAGGAACATCTGTTTGCCCCTAGATAGTAAGGTTTCTGAGGTTTAGTGTGGGACACCAGCTGTCTTGCAAAGTCCTGATTTGTCACTGATTATGGAAAGATGCTAATGATCCCAAAATGACTAGACCTGGCAAGGACAAGGCGGGAGAGGAGCACCCTTTGGGCAAAGGGCAGAGGTGGTACCAGCCTGTTTCTCAGAAAAAGCTTCCCTCCCCCATCCCCCTTCCCCATCTCATTCCAGTTCTGAGTTGACCTGGGAAATTACCCGAACTCCTTGGCATGGGAGGTAGTAGAGAGATAATAAAATGTCCGCTATTTGGCAAGCGAACGGGCTCTTTATTGTTTGCATTACTTCAGGATCGTAAGGCCATTGTTCTAGGTGGTTTTGAGTAGGTTTAACTAATTCTGACTTGTCTTAGGTTGGTATACATCCATTCTCCTCCACAGAGCTGTTTCTGAATGTTCCAGACCTTGTCAGTTCTCGCGTCTCCAACTTCTGTAACTTGACCCCTTTCATCCACAAGTAAACCATTTGTTTGGCCTGTCCCACCAGAAGTTCATCTGGTCAACTTAACATGACTAAAAGCATAAAACTTAATCCTTAAATTGAACACTCAGGTGTCTCCTGGCTTATGTCATTAGTTTTATCTTTTCACTGTGTAGATTCTCTCTCTTCAAATAGAGGACACCATCCTTAATGGCAAAGATTATGGCATTTAATCCCATGTCTCTTATAAAGAACTTTGAACACTCTGCCCTCCTGCCACTGAACTCAAAGTGTTGGACACATAGGACAGAACTCCACAAGTGTGTTTCTTTTTTTTTTTAACATCTTTATTGGAGTATAATTGCTTTACAATGATGTGTTTCTGCTTTATAACAAAGTGAATCAGTTATACATATACATTACAAATGTGTTTCTGATTTATTTATTCTGCAACTAATTGTTTGTGTCTCAGCTGTGTGTCAGGCCTTGAGGTTGGCAGTGGGTGTACAGCCATACACAAGATAGAGTAGATTACTGCTCTCATGGAAGAGCCGGATAATGGGCAAGTAAACACGTGGATGGTAGAGTTCAAGTTTGGGATTGGTGCTATGAAGGAAATAAATTTTTTGCTCCAACAGTCTAGAGAGTTGGTCAAAGAAGGCTCTGTGTGGAGGTGATGTTGAAGCCAAGACCTGAAGGGCACAAAGGAGTCAAGGATGCAAAAGTCCAGAAGAAAGGAAACGAGACGGGAAAGAGGTTGTTTTCTAGGACATTATAGACGGTCCATGTGCTGATGGTTGGGGAGGGATGTATGGTAAGATTTGGGAGTTACTCGGGCTCTAGTCCTGCTGATGCATCAGGAGTTAGGGTTTTGGTCTAAGTGTAGTGGAAAGCCATTGGAGGATTAAAAGCAGGGGAGTAATATTGTGAAAAATAGGGGAGCGAGGATGACATGGGGGGACAGGTGAGGAAGGCACTGCCACAGACCAGGTGAGAGGTGATGGTGGCTCCTATCAGGCTGGTGACTGTACAGGTAAAGGAAAGTGGATGGATTTGGGAGAAACTTCAGAGGTCAAACCAATAGGGCTGATGAATGTGGAGAATGCGTAGGAGACAATGATTCCCATATTACTGCCTCCTGAATGTTGGGGTCACTTACTAAGGTGGAGGAAGCTAGGGGAGAGATTTAGGAGAGAGAAATCAGTTTTCACTTTGGACGTGTTAAGTTGAAGATGCAGATGCGTCAACAAAGTAAAGATGTCGAGGGGATATTGGTCTTCTGAATCTAGAGCTCAGGAAAGGAGATCTGGACGAAAAAAATGAATTTGTGTCGCCAAGAGATGGTATCTGAAAGCCACAAGAATGGGCAAAAGTCAACCAAGAGGATAGAATAAACTGCCATGTGGGTGTGAAGCCACTTATATGTCTGCAAACTGTTCCAGGTGCTTCAGGGCTACAGAAGCAGGATCTATGAGAGTCGAGCCTCATGTAGCACGCGACAGGGATCATGAGGTGACCTCTGCAGGCAGAGGCGGCTGAAAGCCTGTTGGTTGGGGTGATGGGGGGAATCTGCAATTGTCCACATGGGGCGAGTCCAGCAGAATCACATTTTGGATGCAACCCTCTATCTCCTAAGAATATTTCCACAATTAGTGTCACACTTCAAGGACTTTATGCAGACTGTGGATTTAAACTGGGTTAAGGTATTAGATGAAAAACAATAGAACTCATCAGTGTCATTGCGAAGAGTTTTTTTTGAAGAGAAAAGAAAGTTGATGGTAATTTTCCCAACAATATGCAACGATTGTGCCAAAGCTGTTTTTCCTGCCGTAAGATCATTCAACTGAGTGATGATATTTTGAGGGAAGATAATTGCACTGTGTATATGGGACACAGCCGCTTAAAAGCAAAATAAATAAATAAATAAGGAAAATTTTTAAAGGGGAAAATAAAGGAGAAATTCCATCGATCAGCTTTTCTCACCCTTTTCTTTATACCTCAGAAAGGGGTTGAATGTGTCTTTTCCCTATTTATTCCTGTTTATTTTAGCACCGAGTAGATCAAGCAGGTTACTTTTAGCTAAAAGCAATCTCTGGTTACTTTCAATTGCCTTAAGTGTTTCCTTATTGTTAATTCATAATCGTGTAAGTAATTCATGACCAAATTTTCATTGTAAAAAATGAAAATGTAGTAAATATGGCTAGTTTCTTTTTTTTTTTACTATTTGATATATGTTTTATTTATTTATTTAAAAATATTTATTTGGTTGCGTTGGGTCTTAGTTGTGGCAGGTGGGCTCCTTAGTTGTGGCTCACAGGCTCCTTAGTTGCGGCTTGCTGGTTCCTTAGCTGTGGCATGTGGACTCTTTGTTGTGGCATGCATGTGGGATCTAGTTCCTGGACCAGGGATTGAACCCAGGCGCCCTGCATTGGGAGCTCGGAGTCTTAACTATTGCGCCACCAGGGAAGTCCCTAGTTTCTTTTTTGACCCCTGCACTCAATTCAGTACTTAAACAGTGGGTTTTATGTGTGTCCTTAAGCCGTTTTTTCAAGTGCATTCCCATGTGTATTCTCTGGAAAGAGACATGTGTTTTCTTTGGAAATATATTTTGGTTTATTCTTTTTTTTTCATTAATTAATTTATTTTGGGCTGCGTTGGGTCTTCGTTGCTGCATGGGCGGAGAACTGGGGCTACTCTCGTTGTGGTGCGCGGGCTTCTTGTTGCAGAGCACAGGCTCTAGGCATGCGGGCTTCTGTAGCTGTGGCACAAGGGCTCAGTAGTTGTGGCTCATGGGCTCTAGAGTGCAGGCTCAGTAGTTGTGGCGCACAGGCTTAGTTGCTCCGCAGCATGTGGGATCTTCCTGGCCCAGGGATCGAACCCGTGTCCCCTGCACTGGCAGGCGGATTCTTAACCACCGTGCCACGAGGGAAGCCCTGGCTTATTCGTTTACACATATAATTGTCACTTTTTTTCTGCCCAAAATATGTCTTACAGACCTTGCTGTGTCAGGGCATCCCGAGTTGCATGACATTTTTTAATTGTTAGGTAGAATTCTGTATTGTAGAGATGCACTTTCTTCTGCATGGCTGTCTCCTGGCAGATCTTCAGATTGTTTCTGACTCTTTGTTCATACAGACAGGCTGCCGAGAGCACCCTTGACATATCCATGCGAGTCTTCCAGGAAGAATTTTCCAGTCAATACTTTTTCTCAGAAGAGTGATTTGTGCCCACAGATTCAAATTTAGCAAGCATTTGCCAGACTCTTCCTTTGCTCTGGGCTTGGTGTTAGATGTGTTAGGTGTATCCATCATCTTATCTAAACCTTCAGCCATTAGTGAGGTGAGTGGTCCTTGAAGCCAGGGGGCCAGAACTGACCCACTGCACCCTGTCACCTCCCTGCATGGTCCTGTGACAACCACTTAGTTATGGAGAAGAAGGGACTTGGGAGTCATACTCCCTATGTTCTCAATTCAGATCCTTGCTCTTTCCTGAAGGACGTGGCATGACACTTTTTTGTGTCACTTAATCTCTTACAGCTTTGGCTTCCTTACCTGGAAAGTGGAGCTATGAATAATACCTTGATCAGATGGTGTGAGACCTGTGGGTTATCATGGATCCAACAATATGAATGAGATTTGAAACGTAAGAAGTACCGAATATGCAAAGCTTTATCCTGTGATGGTGTCAGTGAACAAAGTCCCTGACCTCAAAGAGATTAAATTCTGTACCAGGGATGGTTAAGCACGTCACCAGGACAGAATGGCATCCAGGTCACCAGGCATCTGACCAAAAGGCCAAAAAGTCCTTTGTTTCTTTTTATCCCTCTCCCTGCACATTCTCTCAGAATTGCTACTGCTTTAAACATCTCTGGGCCTTTCTATTAGTTCAAAGAGATCTAAATCAGGAACTTTTGTTTCATTTTGCACCACATCAGAAACTGGGAAATGGATCCCCTTTTTATGGATTTTTGGTAATTTGGAAAATAAACATGGCTTGAGAATTGGGATGAATATGGAACCTTCAAAAATCATAAGTAGGGCTTCCCTGGTGGCGCAGTGGTTGAGAGTCCGCCTGCCGATGCAGGGGACGCGGGTTCGGGACGCGGGTTCGTGCCCCGGTCTGGGAAGATCCCACATGCCGCGGAGCGGCTGGGCCCGTGAGCCATGGCCGCTGAGCCTGCGCATCCGGAGGCTGTGCTCCACAACGGGAGAGGCCACACAGTGAGAGGCCTGCGTACCGCAAAAAAAAAAAAAAAAAAAAAAAAAATCATAAGTAGTTTTTAAGTGCCTTCTGTGTATCACAAAGTATGTTAAAATAAAGCTTTACTTAAAGTACTAGAACTCTTTAGATTGCAAGATCCAAAAGGCTTACCTAAACTTCATGAGCAAAAAGGTAATTTATGAAACAAATCATTCCAGTATATTCCATCTTCTGGCATGGTTGGATCTAGGAGCTTACAATATTGTAAGGACCCAGTCTTCCTCCCTTAAGGATTTTGGTCTGTGTTCCTCTGGTCGGCCTTCCTCTTCATTAGGTTCTCTTCTTGGGGTAGTAACATGGCTGCCATCTGTTCTGAGCTGATGTCCTATTCTTTTAGTAATTTCAATTGAGCATCCCTCTTTCCCTGAAAAGTACAATAACTTGAGTTGGGCCTTATTTGTCCTGATTGCTCTGGATTGGGTAACGTGTCCATCCTTAACTGATTGACTGTGATCAGGAGATGAGTTACGGCGATTGGCCAGGCCCAGTCGAGTGTCTGTCCTTGAAGCTGGAGAGGGGTAATCGGTAGCCATTCAGATCACTTGGACTGAGAGGAGAAAAGCCAATTCTGTACAAGGTCGGTGGAGTGGAAATGGGTGTTGGGTTTGCAAAAATCTCAGATGCCTCATGTGAGTATTACATTTAGTTCTCGTAATAATTCCATAGAGTAGCACTGATAGTCCTTGGTTAGATGAAGAGGCAGATGCTTTGAGCGGTAACTCACTTGCTGAAGCCCACTCAGCTAGCAGCTGGAGAAGCTGGGTTTTGAGTCTGGGTTTGACTGCATTCTTAGCCGTTTCATTCTGTCCCTGTTCTAACATTGCCACCCGACCCCTTTCCTCCCCCCTCTTCCCCCACCCCAGTGCGGAGGGCGATCCCTGTGAACAGCGCTGCTCAAATCCCATTAACATCGCTGGTGCCTGGTGTCTCTGAACGGCACACTCAGCGTTGCAGCAAAGGTGGGTCAGTGCACAGTCATATTAAGAGAAATCTTTACTAAACCAATACATGGGGTCTGCAAAACCATTGGTCCTTCCAACTTCACATCGAGTGACCTGCGCTCAGGGGTAAAGCAAGGGGCTATAAATCACAGGAAAGGTTCCCCTTGACGCATTTCCACAGCTGGAATGTGAAGCAAAGTGTTGTTTACTTTGTTTAACGCCACAATTAGTAAAAATCAAAATGTCTACAGATACATTCGCTGTAGTAAATTATTAGGTAATTAACCTTAATGCTCCTTGCTCTGAATCACCAACTTACTTTGGCTCTGGAGCCATTGAGACTGTTTCTCAGGAATCATAATGTGTGATTGCACCAAGCCTTAATGTTAAGCGCAACGAAGTTTGAATACAGTGGAAGGGATTTAGGATGGATACTTTGCAAAAGAGGGAGGGGAAGAGCTTTGTGTAGTGTGGAAGGAAAAATACAGACTTGCAGCAGGAACGCAGAGTAGGGAGGAGAGGTGTTCTTTTTAAGCAATCTCCAACTTAGGTTTTCTTTTTTTCTGCCAGCAAGTTTAAGCCCTTATCACGTCATGCTTGGGCTATTTTAATAGAGAACTTCTTTCTCTGTCTCCTCTCCTCTCCTCTCCTCTCCAGACCAATTGTACCAGATTAATCTTCTTGAAGCACAGGATTTATAGCACAGCCTGATTCATTACGTCTTTAGTGGCTCCATACAAACACCTTCGTATAAATGTTTGATTCTTCCTCCATCTGGCTTTCAAACCACCTCTTCTGTTAAAGCTCAGGGTGACGCCTTTGAGCATCTGACCTCTGCCCTGCACACCCCTCGTGGGCTTTCTTATTCTGAGCTGATGCTCCTTCCTAGGGGTCGGAAGATGTAAAACAGTGATGGTTAAGAGCAAAGAGTCTAGGGTGAGATTGCGTGGATTTTAAAGCCAGCTTTACTAGTTACTGATTTTGTCACCTTAGTCCTTTTAGTAAATTTATTTTAAAAAAGTTTGTTTATGTATATGTTTATATCCATAGAATTAAAAAAAGTTGTTTATATTGTCCTGGAACTTATTTTTTTCCCACTCAATAATAAACCTAGGAGAAGTAATCATATATGTGTTATTTCTTTCCTGTGGTCTATTATATGGAATATATATATATACACCCATATATACATATCTCCCATTTCTTAAAAAATGGCAACACAGCATTATATACTGTGGTCATGTCACAGTTGATTCAGCCATTGCCTTACCGATGGGGATTAGGGTTGATCTGTGTTCTTTGTGCATTTTTGTTCTTAAACTAAAGCATCCATTTTGATTGCGACTACATTAATTTGTTTCTTGAATAAGTATTTATTGAATACCTATTATGTGCCAGACACTATAGTAGCTGTTGGGGACATAATGTCATCCTGCTATCACCAACTCTGTAGTCCCACGGACAAGAGATTTGGGGAACAAGGGTGTTCTCAGGACAGGTATTGTGATGCTACCCTTTATACCAGGTAGGCTCTGAAGCCAGCAAGTACAGATGGCCAAAAGCAAATAGCATCAGAATTATACTTGAAAATCCTCTGAACTGTTTGCAGAGTGTTCAGAGTTCTTAATGCAGTTCTCTATGATAAAGGGGGAGCTAAGTGGAGAATTCTGAAATATTTCTCTTGCCTTCAGGCTCTGTTTTCTTTTTAAAGTGCTAGGCCTCCATAACTTTAACTCACGTGCACGTGTGTAAAAGAAATCATGAGGCCTTGGCAGGTGTTGAGGTGAGAGACGGCGCATGGTTGGTTGTCAGGTTCTCAGGTTACTTATGGCTTAGGTTTGCATATATTATATGATTCTACTTTATAGAAAATGCTCACAGGAGCCAATGACAAGTTCAGAAACTCAGAGAACTATTCCATTAGTCACTGGAACCAGCACCCAGTGATCGCATGTGTTGTTTCTCCTTGAAAACGGAGATTTTTAGTATTTTTTTGGCTGTGAAGCTTTCAAAATTAAGAATTTCTGTTTGTTGTTCCCAGTAGCAAAAACTAATTTTCTGTTACCCAGAGATACAGCTTTCTCCCATATCAATTTTTTATGTTCTCTGACTTTTTGGAATTCCTATAATTCATTAAACTGAAGTAAAAATAAGAAGGTAAAAATTGGGTTTTTATTCCAGAATGATTTTAACTCAATTATTTTCTCCTTTCCTTAAATATCAATTGCTAAAAAGAAAAGATATTTTTGTTTCAAGATGTATAGTGAAGAAGTTAGGGCTTCTCAGTATAAACGATTTATGGGGTCAATACTTTGCACTTAAAGAGAAAACCAAAAGGGGGAAATGTTTGGGCAGGAGGAGAGTGTATAATCCTCAGACAAAAGGCTGTGAGAGTTTTCAGTGGAAGGCTGAAGGAGGTTGAACCGTAACAACAGCAGGTCTCAAACAGGATGATTTATCATTGAATCATGTGCAAGCATTGAGTCACAAGGGTACCACACATGGCTAGACTTTCTCTTAGCTCACTCCCATTTCTCTTGGAATATTACGTGGTTGAGTAGAAGGGTCATGATATGTGCAAGCATCTAGATGGAATAAAATTGACATGATTGCCATGGGGGCGTGGTCAGCCAAGGAAGGCACTTCTGGCAGTTGCAGGCCTCCCCAGCCTCACAGAGGCTGGCGAGCTGGTACAGAGTGACTTGCCTGCACCCTCAGTCACGCTAGGCCAGGGAGCACCAAAAGCTGACCTGACGCCCTTCTGTAGGATCTCCATTTACATGTCTCACCAATCACCCCAGGAAGGGCAGGCCTGCCTGTTATCCTAGCTTAACCTAAGTCATTTGAATGTTTTAACACACAAAAGCAAAACAGCAGAAAAGCTGGAATCCAAGGTCTACCAGTGAACTCATTGAAAAGGAGAGAGCACGTTGGTCACACTTACCTTTAATTTGGATGCAACTCAAGTCTTGTCCTTCACAGCTAAATCCAGCAGTAAAAAGTTTTAAACCTCATGGAGAAGATGATATTTGGGTGGAGTTCCCATAATCAGAGCAAAGATACAATGCGGATATTGGAAAACCTGAATTAGGTCCAAACGTGTTAACTATTTCTGGATTATCTACAATGTACCACATCTGTTCTGGGCTTTCTGACCTGTTTCATCTTCACTGTGAGTCGTCTCTTTGACTTCAGATTACTAATGTCACCGTAAGTTTTCTGAAAAACACTCTCTCTGAGACTTACTTCCTATCTATTCATTATTTTTGGCAAAGGGAAGAGGGAAGAAATCCTCTAAATCTTTCTCCTGCCTCACTTAGTGCATTTACCTTGCCATTGAATATGAATGATTTGGTGAAAAGAATGAAGATCAAGAAGAGGTTTGGGAACTAAGAACCGATAGCAATGTGGCTTATGTAACTATATCTTGCCAATGCCATTAATTATGCCACATTTTAAAATTACATGAAAGTTGTTTATTTTTACTCCCACAAACACTGCACAGTGCACATCTGAGAGTATGCTCCTTTGTCAACACGTTTGAATATTATTCTACGTTAAATCTCAAGTAGCAGTTTTGCTGGGACATAGAATCTGTAAATTTCAAATTTTAATAGATTCTGTCAAGATGCCCTCCTGTCTTAGCAGTCTGTGAAAGAAAGTGCATGCCTCTAGTCTGCCAACGCTTTGTATTTCAGACTTTGATGTCTCTTGCCACTCCGTTGGGTGTTACTCCCCTCTTGCTGTTGTGGGATGGATCAAGGAATGGTTGTTAAAGGAGCTTAGCTTCATCCACAATGTTTGAACTTTTATAAGCAGAATGAACTCATGCGTTACTTATGAAATTTAAACTTCTTTTAAAAAATACACTTAAGGGCTTCCCTGGTGGCACAGTGGTTGAGAGTCCACCTGCCGATGCAGGGGACGTGGGTTCGTGCCCTGGTCCGGGAGGATCCCACATGCCGCAGAGCGGCTGGGCCCGTGAGCCATGGCCGCTGGGCCTGAGCGTCCGGAACCTGTGTTCCGCAACGGGAGAGGCCACAGCAGTGAGAGTCCTGCGTACCGCAAAAAAAAAAACCCAAAAAACAAAAAAACCACTTAAAAACATGTCCATGCGATTGATGTTCACTGTTGACACTCATGGTGGAGTGGTGACCATCTGAGACATCAGCACCAGGATGGGGAAGGAGAGGCCAAGTCAGGAATGAGTGAGTTCTGAGGCTGAGACCAAACCCTGTGCATAGGTTGAAACTGGAGTCAGGGTCCTGCTGAATTGAGATAGTGAGTCAATAGCAGAGAAGATACCAAACTGGAGAAGCCAAGAGAGGAAAGAGAAGTCTGAGATCAAATCCCCAAATCATCGACCCTAGAGTCTAGTGAGAAAGCATGGCGAGAAGTTAGGGAAGGTGCAGGGGCTTCAGACAGATTAGTGCGAATGAAGCTCCCCTTGGTGCAGTGGGGAGAGGAGAGCAGGAGAGGAAACATCTTCTGAAAGACAGTCTCAAGTCTCCCTTCTGAGGGATGCCCTCACTGGCCTTAAAAACACAGATCTCTGCATTAAACAAATGGTGTTACTGATGTCTTAATAATTTCTCATAATGTCTCTTTTCATTCTTTTTATAGAACTGGAACAAATTTGTAATTATACATTGACGTCTTCTCTTCTGAGCCTCATATGTCTAGTCAAGGGGTTGGAGAACCTTCCTGTAAAGGGCCAGTAAATATTTTACGCTTTCTGAGCCAGATGGTCTCTATCTCAACTCTGCCATCAGCCTGGGAAAGCAGGTATGGGCAATACATAAGTGAATGGGCATGGCTGTGTTACAATAAAGTTTTATTTAAAAAATTAGATGGTGGCCGATTCAGAGAGTGGGCTATGGCTTTCTGACCCCTGCATTTATCTGCATCATTATATATGGCTAATAATAGTACTGATCTTCTCGGTTGATTTGAGGATTGAGTGAGAACATGTAGGTAAACTACTGATGAAATAAAAGTCATATTTTATGGCAAGATAAGAAAAATTCAAACATAAAATTTTTCTCTGCCCATTTGGACCTCTTTCCTCCCCTTTAAAAGTGTATATTGTGCATCTGCATTAATCAGACCTCCTTAGGAGATAACATTCTTTCCTAATCTTATAAAGGGTCACGACTTATTAGGAGATAACCTTCCTTCTCAGTCTTTTAAGGGGTCATGAAGACGCTTGATCTCCTACTCGCGTTGTAAATGCAGATCTGGGTTGTGTATACTGTCAGTACGTCCCTTGACGTATCCTTTGTCTCAAAACCTATATATGCAAAGGAAACCATAAACAAGACGAAAAGACAACCCTCAGAATGGGTGAAAATATTTGCAAATGAAGCAACTGACAAAGGATTAATCTCCAAAATTTATAGGCAGCTCAATATCAAAAAAACGAACAACCCAATCCAAAAATGGGCAGAAGACCTAAACAGACATTTCTCCAAAGAAGATATACAGACTGCCAGCAAACACATGAAAGGATGCTCAACATCATTAATCATTAGAGAAATGCAAATCAAAACTACAATGAGGTATCACCTCACACCAGTCAGAATGGCCATCATCAAAAAGTCTAGAAACAATAAATGCTGCTGGAGAGGGTGCGGAGAAAAGGGAACACTCTTGCACTGCTGGTGGGAATGTGAATTGGTACAGCCACTATGGAGAACAGTATGGAGGTTCCTTAAAAAACTAAAAATAGAACTATCATATGACTCAGCAATCCCACTACTGGGCATATACCCTGAGAAAACCATAATTCAATAAGAGTCATGTACCACAGTGTTCATTGAAGCTGTATTTACAATAGCCAGGAGATGGAAGCAACGTAAGTGTCCATCAACAGTTGAAGGGATAAAGAAGATGTGGCACATATATACTATGGAATATTACTAAGCCATAAAAGGAAACGAAATTGAGTTATTTGTAGTGAGGTGGATGGACCTAGAGTCTGTCATACAGAGTGAAGTAAGTCATAAAGAGAAAAAAAAATACCGTATGCTAACACATACATATGGAATCTAAAAAAAAAAAAAAAAAACTGGTCATGAAGAACCTAGGGGCAAGATGGGAATAAAGACACAGACCTACTAGAGAATGGACTTGAGGACATGGGGAGGGCGAAGGGTAAGCTGGGACAAAGTGAGAGAGTGGCATGGACATATATACACTACCAAACGTAAAATAGATAGCTAATGAGAAGCAACCGCATAGCACAGGGAGATCAGCTCAGTGCTTTGTGACCACCTAGAGAGGTGGGATAGGGAGGGTGGGAGGGAGGGAGACGTAAGAGGGATGAGATATGGGAACATATGTATATGTATAACTGATTCACTTTGTTATAAAGCAGAAACTAACACACCATTTTAAAACAATTATACTCCAATAAAGATGTTAAAAAAAAATAAAAAAGAACAAAAGAGCATTGCTCACCACCCAGTTCTACAAGGATTAAGTCACAACCCACTGCAGTCACCCACCAACAGTGCACCCTGAGAGGAATTCAGGATGAGGTACTCTGTGCTTTGGATAAACAGGCCCTTAGATAGTTAGATTTGTATCTCAAGAAGAATTTTAATGACCCCCAGATTCTTGCATCTGCCCATCTACAGAAAAGCACTAAAATCATCAAACTGAGATGTTTGTTCTTTCTGATTAGCACTAATTTTTTACCAAGATGTATGCTTGACTGCATGTATTTCCTAGCCTATACATATACATATATATATATATATATATATATATATATATGTATATATATATAACTAGCATCTCCTCTCCCTCTTCAGAGCAGTTCCTGAGAGCTGTCTCCCAGGCTATAGTCCTCAGTAAGACCCTGAATAAAACTTAATTTCACACACACACACACACACACAAAACTTATATATAATTATGACTTCTAATGGGTGGAACTCAGAGCTTTCTGAAAGACTGTCTCCTGGGTTACAATCCTCAGGTTGGCTCGAATAAAATTTTCCATTTCTTTCTTAGATTGACTATTGATTATTTTTTTTTCATTGACACTACTTTCATTGGTTCAGTGCTTGGCATACAACTTTTTTTTCTATTTTCTTTATTAAATGTTTAATTAATATAAATTAATTTTGTTATGATCACTGTAATTATTTTTTATAAACTTGTTTAATGTATCTGCTCATGAAAATGTTGGTTGGGTCTGGCTCCTTGTCATGTTCTCTTCGTGTGGGTCTCTCATTCCTATGGGATTCTCAGCACCTAGAATATCCCCCCTGAGGTGCCCAAGTGCTTTTAATAAAGGCTGAACATATCCCTTAAAACAAACCTTACAGAAACACTGAGGCTGCTAATTGTTCTTGGCTGAAGATGTTACCTGGCATTTGATCTTTAGACAGGCCTTGTGCAGTAAATGGATTTCAAGCTCAATTGGGAAGCTCAGTGGTCTCATAAAAGCACAATAAAGACATCGCTTTCCCAGAACCCCCTGAGGTTCGAGTGTCCTAGAACTGATTAAAAGCTGTTTCACTGAGTGTTACTTTTCAAAGTGAATGAATATTCTGATGAGTACAGCTGTTTGTACTGAACTACTTTTTAAGTAGTAGTTTGATTTGCTGTTTTGATAAGTCTGATGAAGAGTGCTTGAACATTAGCAGAGGTTTAGTAGGCATTCCGATTTGTTGGTACAATTTTCCCCAAACTGTAGGAATTATCCTCTCATTAATACTGTTGTTTGCTGTTCGGGCTAAGGCATGTAGTGAGTGCATTGTAATTAGGATAAAACCAGAAACGAATGAACAGATTGGTTAATTGTCATAAGTAAATTTCCTCCTGAGTCCTTTTACACCATGTCAAGATGTAGGGAAGCAGTTGAGGATGAGTACCATGCTTAAGTCTAATTACATTGGAGTTTGATACTTTATTGTGACAAATCTATATTTGCAATATTCGGTATCTTTTGAGAATACAGCCGAGTGTCATGCCATTGGCTCTGAAGAAGGGAGGTTTAGAATCACGCATAAGGGTATAATCCTTCTGATGAAATGTCGAAATCCTTTAAATTCCAAAGTGAAAACTTGGGAAAATTTCCCAGTTGGAGTTCTTCTCTGGAACAAAAGATTCAATGTCAAATTAGGGTGGTGGTCGAGAGTTTTGGAGACCCCACTTTTATAATTACAAACTAACAACCAGCTGTAATGCTGTGGCATGGTAGAGGCTGTAACGGTTGACAGATACAGGGTGGGACTTTCAGACCACTCTTAATTGACTGAGTGACCTTAGGCCTCAGGTAAGTAAAAGTAAATAGGATGACCAACTTGTCTTGGTTTGCCCAGGTCTCTCTTGGTTTTAGCACTGAAAGTGCCCAGGCAAACAGGGACAGTTGGTCACCCTATCTGAAAATGAGGCTACAAACACAAAGGCTTGTTAAAAGAATAGAGGATAATCGTCCTCAATGAGGGTCTCGCTTGGTGATGTCGGATGAGTTACTTAATCTCTCTGAGCTTTTGTTGCCTCACCTATAAAATGGGATGCTGACGTCTACTTTGCACTGCAATTGGAGGGCCTACAAATAGCATATGAAGTGGGCTCTCAGGGTGCGTGAGCTAAAGCTAGCAAAAAGAACCTGTAGCTGCTTTGCTGTCGATAAAAGATGAAAAAAACTTACCGTGAGCCCTAAGGAAGGAAATTAGATTGAACTGGGGAGGGTGTATAGGTATTTGCATGTATATGTTTTTAATTAATTCATTACTTCCCAGAAACATTTGTGTGTCAAACACTGTGGTTTTCTTCGTGAAGCTTATAGTTTGTTGAGGAAGGTAAAGATACATACTATCAAAAAATCATACAAATAGATGGAAAATGGCAACTGTGATAAGGCTGCAGAGGAGAATGGCCTGATGCTGTGGGAACTGTTAGTGGGAAGATTTGACCTGGTCAGGAGGACGTCAGAGGTGCTTTCTCTAAGGAGCTGGGGAGTGAGGCCCAAAGAGAAGGGAAGGTCCTTCTCAGCAGGGAAAAAGGTATGTGTGCTGTCAGGACCCTGATCAAAGAAGAAATAAAAGAATGCCAGAGGTATCAGGAGAGAGAGGAGAGGAAAAGTGAGGCTGCTTGGAGGCAGAGCCAGACCACGTGGGCCTCCCAGACCGTGGGGAGGTGGGGTTTGTATTAATAGGAAGGCATTTAAATAGAGTGAGGTAAACAAACAAACGCAAACAAAGTAATTGAACTTAAATCTAATCAAGCCTCTAGATCAAACTACCAGGCTTCAGGAAGTAAGAGGGAGAGAGGAACAGGCTAAATGTCACCCAAGGGGGCAGGTAGCCAAATCCCGAATGTGGGGCATTCTGCAGGACAAATGACCTGGTCTGGCTCCCTAACAAATCCATGACTCACAAACCACAAAGGAGGGGGGAAATTAATATAGAATAAAAGAGGCTTAAGCGTCATAACAACTAAATGCAATCCATGGACTTTGCTATTCAAACAAACCAACTGTAGAAAGGCGTCTTTGAGTTAATCGAGAGGACATATGAATATGGACTCATCAATGATATTAAGAAATTGTTAATATTGATAGGTATGAAAATGACATGGTGATTATACTCTTATAATTCCTTATTAGGGATTCATACTGAAGTATTCTGAGAAATAAAATGACATTGGGGATTTGCTTTAATATTCTCTGGCAAAAAAAAAAGGTGCAGAAGATGGAGGGTATAGATAAAATAAACTAAATAAAATAAAATAAGAATTGGCAAATGGTTATTATTTTTGAAGCTTAGACTTGTGGAGGTTCATCATATTATTTCCTCTATTTTGTGTATGTTTAAATGTTACCACAGTGAAAAGTTAGGTTTAGACATGGTGATAGAGAGATGGTAACATGATCAGATCTGTGTTTTTAAAAACATTTCTCTGGCCAAATTTGTAAAGCGTATGTTGGCCAAAATGCATGGATTTGACTGAATGACAAAAAAACTCATTCTAGCGTAAGGAATAACTGAGCAGAAATGGAAACTCTTTATTTTATTTTATTTTTTTGCGGTAGGCGGGCCTCTCACTGTTGTGGCCTCTCCCGCTGCGGAGCACAGGCTCCGGACGCGCAGGCTCAGCGGCCATGGCTCACGGGCCCAGCCGCTCCGCGGCATGTGGGATCTTCCCGGACCGGGGCACGAACCCGCGTCCTCTGCATCGGCAGGCGGACTCTCAACCACTGCGCCACCAGGGAAGCCCCGGAAGCTCTTTTATTTAATTAAGATGCAGGGGAAGAGGAATGGGGACAAAGTTTGATTAGTTGGTTGTTCATCCAGGGACCTTTTGGCATCCAGGCATCTCTGCCTGTTTCTTCTGGAAGCAAGAGCAGGATTTTCCTTCGGGAATCTCATCCCCTGTATATTCATGTGTGACTCCACCCTCCCTCCCTAGGAAGGCGTGTAACTCAGATTTGGTCAATCAGAGTACAGCCCTCCCCTGGGTACCGTGGAGATTGGTATCCTTTGAATCAGTGAGATTCAAACCTGGGACTTTTGCTGAAGCTCTTGGGAAAGAAGCCCTCATCTTCCACTGGGCTCTGAGGACCAGAGTCTAGAGCTGCTGGCAGCCACTGTCCACCACGTGGAGAGTGCCTGGCTGAGAACAAAGTGACCGCAGAGGAAAGTAGGGTTGGGGTCTGGAGAGAGCAAGTAGTTAAACCCCGAGGATAGTATTTCAGACTCTGGATCCAGCCAGGCCTGCAGTGAAGCTATACTTAAACTTTTTTTTTCCGAATCAACAATCAATCTCAGCTTCCTGTGGCTAATTTGGATATGTTTCTTTCACTTGCAGATGGACCAGTTCTGCGTGATAGAAAGTTCTGGAAAGTTTTGTAGCTTTGTCACATTCACAGCGGTGTAACCTCTCCCCATAAGCAGTTCAGAGCTTGTTTGAAAGCCTTTTCGATATCTACTAATAGCTCAATTTCTATTCGTCTATCAGCCAGTGTTCTCCTTCTCACTATAAATCTTTCACAGTTTCAGACTTATATGCTCACAAACCACTTTTTAATGGCAAACCATGTATTCTGTGGAAATCATTGTATGTGGTAATTAGTAATCTGCAAGATAATTTTAGTTAATTTTAAATTTAAAATCTGTCATGCAAAACGAGTCGGATCAGCGTGGAGCTACCAACAAAAGAAACGAATCAGAGTGTGAGAGAAGCCGCGCGCAGCCCTGGAAATAAAAATGTGCAGATTTCTCAGGGAATAATCATTGTCTCGATTTTTACTTGTAATTATAATTTAATTATGAACCTACTTGTGCAACATTTTAAAAGTACATAGTTAGCATTTAAGTGCTCTCCATATAATTATCTGTTATTGAACCGGCTCATGGAGTGGTTGCTGCATAAATTACTGGGCTTTGTGTGAAAATCTTTCTTCGCTTCACTTTATTCTTCGCTTTATTTCAAGGTTGACTTGAAATAAAATAAGACAAATTATTTGAATGCTATTTAGCGGCTGCCCAATATTGCGTAGCTGCTTCAAGCCTGACCATCTTCAAGACTGGAGTATAGGTGAACTGTTGCTTGTTGTGCTAACGTTGGTGAAGATCATTTCTGGAAACCCAGGAGATTCTCCCTCCCTCCCTCCCCCCCTCCCTCCCTTTCTTTCTCCCTAAGAATTTAATTCTTTCTTCATTGTTCCCCTTGGGACCTTCCTAGAGAATACATGAAAATCCTGCTTCAGACACCTCCCTAGAGCCTCAGTCTCATGGGAGAAAAGGTCAGTGAATCTTTGATTATGAGTCTACTGTGTCCTCCGAAGGCCTGTTCTGGGTCCCAGTAGAATATGGGTGGGGAAAAGAGTAAATGAGGACATTTGAGCACTGTTCCTACTTATCTTTTCTCATTCAAACCTGCCAACCTGAAGGAATGCAGTAACAAGGTATATTCTAATACTGCCCCATGTTACAGAGCAGAAAACTGAGGCACAGAGGCTGGCAGCTTGCACAGGGTTGTATGGCCGGGGCACCAGATCAGGATCCAGACCTAAACAGTGTGACTCCCGAGACCCTATACCTAACAGCTATAGTGCCCCGGCTCAGGGGGGGATGGAGGATTCTGGCAACACCAGAGTCTCCTGCAGAGAACGGAAGGCCCTGAGTACCACAAAGAGAGGAGTGGCATTCCAACTTGGCATGTGAATGGCTTTCTAGTACCTGTATTCCAAAAAGGAATTGTGGGCCAAACCAGGGAGGAGATTGTTTGTTAGAACATCTGGGCCCTCGGCCTCATGGGCCTCCTCCTGTTCTCCTGGGGCAACCAGGCAGCCGGTAGGATGTGCTTTGCAGATCGTTAGCTCTGCAGGAGAATGCAGGGTCAGCAGTGCTGCTGCCTGTATCTGCATGCTCCGTTTTTCAGAATCCCCAGGGTTTGAGAATATGCCCAGGGCTGGAACACCCGGTTAAGTTCAGACCGCTTTGATTGTTAACTTTCATTTATTCACGTCCGTAGATCAATTAAAATTAAATGCTGCCATAACATCTAAACGTTATCTTATAAATAATGATTCTATCTCGAGTTCTAAAAGAAAGGGATGCCATCTTTCAGTTACATTTAGGCCTGTGTAATCTCTGCAGCTTCTCCGTGCTGGATTGAAAGACCATGGAAAGATGAATAGGAAATAAGTCTAACATTTATCAAGTGCCTACTGTATGCTAGGCAGCATGATGGGTGCTTACCAAATACGTGCTTGTTTTGAACAGACACCCAAGGCTTAACTTGTATTCCCATTTTGCAGGTGAGAACACTGAGGTCTAACTAACTTGCCCAACTTGTTGGTGGAGCTGGGACTCTAGGTGAGGGTGTCTGATTGGAGCGTGCTTCCTAATCAACACTCAGGTAGAGGATCGTGACTCTCCAGGTGTGCAGGCGGGGTTAGGATGGCACCTTGGGTCCCCCGCTTCTCAGAGACACGCAGGGCTTCCCCCTTCTCGTTCACAAAGGACCCAGGTGAAGCTGAGACCAAACAAGAAGACACACCAAGCTGTTCGTTTCTGGGATAGTTACCAAGAGCAGGACACATAGCAGATGAGCAAGGGTGGCCTTAGGAGCCCAGATATGTCAAGGAGGAAGCGAGCTTTGGGAGCTGGAAGACCTGGTCATGGATGGGAGGGGCCTGGATACCAAAGGTGGAACGGGATAAAAGCAAGGCTAGGGGCAGATGGAAGGAATCCCACATCCAGACAGAGCGGTGGCGATGAGGTGAGAGGCGTGTGCTCCATAACATGAGGGCTCCCTCCTCTCTTTTCTCCCACGTGGTCCCCCTTCCCTACCCCCACCCCCAGACACTAGAGCCCTTCAGGGTCCAGTTCGAAGTACCTACCCCCCCCCCCCGCCCCCACAGAGTTTTCTGCTTTCCTATATTCCTCTACTGTCTTCTCCCAAAGACTCCAGCTCAGACCTTTATTATAGCACGTGCGATCATAATTGTGTGTCTGACCTTGCCCAGGGGACACATGAATGGAAGAAAGGTATGTTCTGTTGCTTTTCCATTCGTGTCTACCCAGTCCTAGTGAGGTGCCTGCGTGTGCAGATATTCAACAGAGGGTTGAATAAATGCATTTCCATCTTGCCCGGTTTGTTCACCTCCTGTGTCCTCCCCTAGAACGAACTATCCCTGAGATAGGGTCTTGGTTTTGTTTACCATTGCGTCCCCAGGGCCTAACACAGAGCCCTGAAACTGACATACATTAGGGTCTTAGTAAATATGTGATAAATAAAAGAATCAATTATTCTTGTACTTCAGACATTGATCAGGCTGGAAAGTTTTAGTTTGTTTATACCATGAAGGGGCACAGCCCACATAAATCACTTTAGGGCACAGACTCACCAACAAGAACCAAAGGGAAGTGGAAACAACCCAAATGTCCACCAACTGACCAATGGATAAGCGTCCATACAGTGGAATTATTATTCAGCTGTAAAAAGGAAGGAAGTACTGATTGATGCTACAACATGGATGAACCTTGAAAACATGCTAAATGAAAGAAGCCAGGCACAGAAGACCATGTATTGTACGTTTCCATTTATATTAAATGTCCAGAGTTGGCAAACCTATAGAGACAGAAAGGAGATTAGTGGTTTCCAGGGGCTGGTGGGAGGGGAGAGAGGAGAATGAGGTTTCTTTCTGGGGTGATAAAAATGTTCTGGAATTAGATAGTGGTGGTGGATGTACAGCCTTGTGGATATACTAAAAACCACTGAATTGTATACTTCAAAAGGATGAATTTTATGATATGTGAATTATATCTCAATAAAGCTATTAGTAGAAAAACAAAAAGAAGAACCAAAGAGAAGATGATGCTTGATCTGAGCCTGCAAAATTCTTCTTCCTGGGAGCCATATTCTGGGACTCTTCATTCGAGGTCCTAAGAGACCCATACTGCTGCTCTGGAGAAGCACACCCTTTGGCGTGATCCCACCCTGCAGTGAAGAAACGATAGCGGCAGTCTTTGTGGATTTTAGGAAGAATACCTCTTGATTACCTCTTGGATAATGATTCTAGAACTTTTTATAAAAAAATAGAACTTGATATGAAGTTGATATTTATTTTTGAAAACATAGGGTTAAGCAGTTAGTCCAGTTAATTCCACCTTTAGATACCACTGCATTCTGTCAAGTTTTCTCCAACTCAGAAATCCTCAACCAGGACAGGTTTGCCCCCTAGCTGATATTTGACAGTTTCTAGAGATATTTTTGGTTGTCATACCTGGGGCTAGGTGCTACTAACATCTAGTAGGTGGAGGCCAGGAAAGCTGCTAACTTTACCCCACAAAGTACAGGACAACTCCCCACAACCACAAGAATAAAATTCTGATCCTAATGTCAGTAGTGCCAAGGTTGAGAAACCCTGCTGTAAACGTGTTACCAACTTCCTGGTCCCAACTACCATCATCTCTCAACCGAGTTATTTCAGTAGTTTCCCAACAGTTTTCTGTGCTTTCACTCAAATCATTGCTAGAGAAATCCCTAAACACAAATCTGATCATTTGTCACTGGCCACTGTAATTGTTTCCTATTGCTGCTGTAATGACTTACCACAAACTTGGTGTCTAAAGAACAGAAAGACATAAATACACTACCACGTGTAAAATAGATAGCTAGTGGGAACCTGCTGTATAGCACAGGGGGCTCAGCTCAGTGCTCTGTGATGACCTAGAGGGGTGGGATGGGGAGGGTGGGAGGGAGGTCCAAGAGGGAGGGGATGTAAGTATACATATAGCTGATTCACTTCATTGTACAACAGAAACTAACACAATATTGTAAAGCAATTTTACTCAAATAAAAAAAAAAGAACAAAAAGATGTTATTTACTATTTATCCACCCACATAATAGAGCATTTGAAAGATGACAACACACAGTTCAAGGAAAGGCAAATTGTTAGTGGTCAGGAGACTCAATTCCTCATTGTCAGATGTGGACAAAGTAGGTACAAACCATGTTCAAGTGGCTGTCCCCTCACCACCTTTGTAACTGTAAGAGTTGACAGTGAAATCTAGAAACATTAAGTCTGATATAGCCAACTTCTTTGTGTTTATTTGCAGTGGTGTGGGTTTAAATATGCAAGTCCTGACATGGGCTGCATTTTTCAACTTGATGGCCAAGCAGGGTTTCACTGCAGATTGACATATAGAAGGATCAGTATCCATTGGTGGTCTGAGAACAAGCTGAGATTTTCTCTCTCTCTCCTCCCATTATTCCAAGAAGGAGAAGAGTTTTAGGCAAAGATAAATGGAAATTATCCAGTAACTTCAAATATATTACTCTCCAGATCTCCTGTCTGAGTAAATCAGAGATACTCACAACTAAGGATAATGAGATAATTAAAAACTAGTAAATAGAAATGTGAGGTGCTTTCTGTCGTTAAGCCCAGGACACGTATCTGACTATGAAACACTGACTCTGTATTTTGCAATTTCATATCAGTTATATGAGACACTTTTACAGATCTCCCTGAGAAATATTTACATAAAGCTGTATTTTTATACACTAAGTAAAGTACTGAAGTATAGATTTAATCAAAACTGTAAATAAGACTAAAGTTATGCTGTTAGTGTGAAATACGCAAGCATAAAAAGTTTTAGCAAAATTTTAAATCAATTTCACTCTGAATTATATTGGCTTCCCGATTACTTGCATATCCCTCAGTCCCCAACCTCCTCTTCCTCCACTTCAACTTAATGCTCTTTCATTGGAGAGAAGACATTTTGGGAAGAAAAACCCCACAGTGTTTTTATGTTTCTGTTTTTGTGGGGAGAGGGATGTAAATTTAGAGAGTGCATTTCTGCCTACATTCTGAATTACATTTTCAGTCCCTCCCTGTTCCCAGGAGGCCACGTGGGTTACTATAGGAAGTCAGGCTTTGGTGATGGGTGAGACTTGGGTTTGAATCCTTCCTCTGACCTGGAGCTGTCAGAGCTGTGTGCTCTGGACAAATTACTTTCTCTGGGTCTGAGTTTCCTCGTTTGTACAATGAGATTCATGGTACTCACCTCTTGAGGCGTGGTAAGGATGAAAGGAGAGGATGCGGGGTAGTCTGTGACACATCTTATGCTCTCAGTTATTTCTCCCACGGTACTGCCACATCTGTCTCACCTCTTCTCATTTCCCGGGGTGGTAGAGGTATTGACCCTTTCTCAACACTGTGGTTGGATAACGATGGATTGTATGTGAGGGACATCAAATAATCAATGTCATCGTTGTGTCCCAATGATTTAACTGGGGGCCGGCCACCAGTTGCTTCAGAATCAAAAGGAGCTCCTTGCTTCATTGTTGTATTCTCTTCAAATCAGAATGTTTTACAGCCCTTGACTACTAGGGTGGTCTCCTTTTGCAAGATGCCTTTGCCCTGACTCACCAAAGCAGGCTATGCCAGTAGGCAGAGGTCAAATTAAATGTGAGAGGGGGAAGGGAGACTGGAAAAGTTTGGTTTATGAACCAACTTGTCCTGGTTTCCCTGGGACTGTCCTGGTTTCACACTGAGCATTCCATGCCCTGGAAATCCCTCAGTCCTGGAAAAACCAGCATGGTTGGTCATCCTACACCAAGGTCAGCAATTTAAATTTTGGGATAGGCAATCATCAACAGGAAGGTTCATGGTTATACAGGGCTGGGGGTGGGAATAGGGAGTAGTTGTAAATGAGCACAAGGTTTCTTTTTAGGATGATGGAAATGTTCTAAAATTAGATGGTGGTGATGACTGACAACTCCATAAATATACTAAATTCACCAATTTGTGCTTTTAAAACAGGTGAATTTTATGATATGTAAGTCATATCTCCATAAAGCTGTTTAAAAGCTGATTATGAAATTATATTTCCATAATAAAGCATTGATTTTTTTGGTTAGAAAGATAATAATACCTTGTCCATAAAATGCATTAAGAATTTAAACTAAATTGCCCATCAAATTGGAAAAGATTTATTAAGGTTGACAAAAGTCAGATTTGACAAGGAGATAGGGAAACTGTCACATGTTCAAATGGTCAAAAGTGTAAATTAATAAAATGTTTAAATAGGATAGTTTGGTAGTATGGACCAAAATGTAACATATACGTACTCTTTGACTCAGCAACTTCATTTCCAGAGATGTATCCCAAGCAGGTAATTGTCAAGTGTTCAGAGATACATGTGCAAAGATGTTCATCACAGATGGTTTGTAATAGAAACAATGGCTTATAATTAGAAGCAATCTACGTTTTCATTAGTGATGGATGGTTTAGATGAGTTATGGCAAATCCATACAATGAAACACTTTTACTATGACAGCATCGAGATGGTAATATACATCCATACACACATCTGACGAGCTGTTCTAGTCTGCCTGGGACAGTTCCTGTTTTACTACCAAAAGTCCTGTGTCCAGGGAAACCCCTCAGTCCCGGGGGAATAGACGGTTGGTCATCAACAAATCTATAGAAAAACAGCCAATAAGATGTCACCAAAAAGTTAACAGGAGTTGTCTTGGGATGGTGGGATTTCAAGTCAGGTCGACTTTGTTTTGGGTGGTGTTAGGATTTTTTGGTATTATTTGCATTTTTTATTAAGTAATTTTACATTTGAGGAAAAAATATTGGCATTAAAAAAGAACCTCTGCTGACCCGTTAACAAAAATGTAGGAATATTAAATGTCCTTCATTTATTTTATGTGATTTGATTGCCATTTGTGGGACATGGGTCTATCTAAATAAATTACATACCTAGGCACACATCACATAAGTAGGTGAGTTCAGCGAAATAGCAATTCATAGTTTCCTTCACTTTGATGAGTATTTCTACAGAAACTATAAAGTTCTCAACTCCCAGATGGGGCAGGTGGCAGGGGGGTCCTTCAGGGACCCTCTCTTTGACTGAGAGGCAATGTATTGGGGTAAAATGCTTGGAGGTTTATTCAACCAGGCTGACATGGGTTCAAATCCCTGTTTTGTTTCTTGCTTATTCAGTGCCCTTGAACAGGCCCCTGAATCTCTCTACACCTTTGTTTCCTTATCTCTTAAATGGAGAAAATAGTATCTGGCCTCTAGGACTGTTGTGCAGATCCCATGACGTATTAATATGTCTAAAGCTTCCCAGGAAGTGCCTGCCACCGTCCCTAACTGCTAATTTATGTTCCTTATCATCCTTCTTACATTCCATTCAGTCTAGATAACTGAAAACTTATTTGAAATCATCAAAACCTTTATCATCCATGCATGTTTTAATGCATGTGAAACAGTAGGTGATATGACTTGTAAGAATAAAAATCTGTGGTGAATTTGGAGACTTCTTTATAGTTACCATAGCTTGACTTACCTGGGTGGAGACAAGACATGATAAAATACTTTAAAAATATCTTGAATCTGTGAAAGTCTGCTAGTTTTCACACAAAGGAAACTTACATTAGTAAAATGTTACTCCAGTGCCTTAGAAATCTACACACAGACACACACAGATACACACAGACACGCGCGCGCACACACACACACAAACACACACACACACACACACACACAAAGCCTCTATGATTATATACATTGTCTCTGCCTAGTTGCTACTTTTGGCCAAAAGCAAACATGGAGCTCAATTATAGGATTGGGGTGCTAGGCATGGAAATTACATGTTTGGTGCCTGCCACTCACAGGGCAAAATAATCAACTATTCAAAGCTTCTCTGTGTTTCTCAACCTCTTTAGTGTCTCATAGGTTGTCCTGCCCACAATTTGGGTCTCTGTGACTAGTGTGTTTCATCCAGGGGCTCCTATTTCCAGACAAGTCTGCAGTCGTTTCTTAAGAGCTTTATTATTTTTATTAAAATTTCCAAATATAGGCAAAAGTCACAGCTGGAGGATAAAAATGCATTCACCAATGATTTCATTCGTCGATTCTTCCTTCTATCCATCTTCCTTTCTTCTGTCTATCCTTCCATCCAGCCAGCAATATTTACTGTGCCAGCAATATTTATTGTACCCCAGCGATGCAATTCTTCCGTTCATTCGGCCAATTTTTATTAAGTGCCTTCTATACGTTTAGGATGTTGACTTTGTTGAGTGCTGGTGATTTAATGGTGAGAGAAGACAGTCATTGTTCTTAATCTCATAGGGCTTATGTTCAAGGACAGAGGCATTAACAAAATAGCCCTATATATGTTTATGAATATTAATGCATATAATGGCAAATTTGATAAATGCGGTGAAAGAAAGGCCACAGAGTCATGAGCGCTTACTATGGTAATCGGGGGGGAATGTAACTTAATCCATGGGGGGGCATAGAAGTTTTCCCAAGGGAATGAAGATTGTGCTGAGGTCTAAAGAACAAATAAGAGTTAATTAGAAAAGAAGGGAAGGGCAAATGTTAAGGGAAAAGGGGGAGTGTGTCCTGTCCTGTGATGGGGGAGCAGTGGTAGGTAGGAGGGATTGAAAATCTTGAGTGGAGCAGAGAGAAGGCAGGAGACGGGTAGGAAGGGCAGGTCAGAGCCGGGCAGAGACCCTGGAGGGCTTTGTAGGCCATTTAAGAAGTTTAGATACAATCCTTAGAGCATAGAAAATACCCTAAAGTGTTTTCAGCAGGGCGTCTGTCAGATGAGGGAAGAACAGGTTAAAGGGCAAGTGTGGGGATGGAGAGTTCACCCGTCACAAGGCTTTATCAGCAGCCCAGATGAGAGATGCTGGAGGCTTGAGTTGAACATTGTGTTAAAAACATGGGGACTGATGGAGAAATATTTTATTCTAGGATCCAGTAAGGTAACTGGAGATGTAACTTGTAGACAAACGAAGTGGCAAGGAAACAACATAAGATGGTGTAAAAACAAGTGGTGTGGTGGACGTTTGAAATAGGAGTTAGAGCAGAGTAGAATGGCTTTTTGAGGTTGGGAATTAACATGGACTATGAAAGAGACAAGGAAGGAGAAACTCAGAGGGCACTTCGGGTTGGAGGAGCAGGTGAAGAAAGCCATAGAGAAAACAATTTGCATAGTTTGTATAGAGGAAGCTGAGGAGGCAAAAGAAAAAAAATGCTGAGCCTGATGGCACAGAGCAGCTGTGACAGTCTTTCCAGACGAAGTGATTAGTCATGACTCTTGATTTCATGGCAGAAAACTGGCTCAAACTGGTTCAAGGCAAAGAGTAAATTTGCTGAAACAAACGAAAATTACATATGTAAATGACATCAGGTAAAGCTGGATCCAGGTGCTCAAATAGTGGTGCCAACACCTTTTCTTTCTTCATTTCTTGACTTTGCTTTTTTCTGTATTGGTTTCATTTATAGGAAGACTCCTTCTTCTTGGAGGGAAGATGATGTGAGCTGATCTAGGCTTGCTTACCAGCTTGACAACGCAGGTGGTAGAACCTCCATTTGCCAACAGTTTTAGTAAAGGTTGGAGATATTGTCTTATTGGCCTAGCTGACGTCACATGTCCGTCGTTGAACCGATCCCCAAGGCCAGGATATCCAAGGCTCTGATCCTGGATCATATATTTTTCCCTTTGGAACTGGGGATGGGGTCATTGTCCCCTCCCCCAAGCCAAATGGATTGAGAGAAGGGAGGGAAGTTTCCTCCATTAGAAAGTAGAATGCTGTTATGAGAAGAAGAGAAAATGTACACTGGGAAGGTGAATTAACAACCAAATAATGCAGACTTTATTATATCACATGATGCTAAAATGGGTAATTCGGTGAACTTGGGAGGAGTGCCTTTATTTTAAGAGATTCCCTCTTGACACAAGAGAAATGAATTGTGATAACATCTTGGGACACATACTTAATCTTAAAAATTTCATTTTAAAGACATGAAGTGACTTTCCTTTGTGGTGCAACCACATCTTCATTTTATCCTTGAAATTGGTGGTGTTTCCTAGAAGCTAGAGAATCTTCAAATGTCTGACTTAGGTTCCTAAGACTGAGGTCAAAAACTAGGTTCAGATCTGTGCTCTCTTTTCATATGTTGACACGAATTTGTTCATCTGGTGTTTTTTTTTTTTGTTTTTTTGTTTTTGCGGTACGCGGGCCTCTCACTGTTGTGGCCTCTCCCATTGCGGAGCGCAGGCTCCGGACGCGCAGGCTCAGCAGCCATGGCTCGTGGGCCCAGCTGCTCCGCGGCATGTGGGACCTTCCCGGACCTGGGCACGAACCCGTGTCCCCTGCATCGGCAGGTGGACCCTCAACCACTGCGCCACCAGGGAAGCCCTGGTGTTTTTTATAAAAACAGAATGAACGTTGTCATAGAATTGGGAATTGAGTCATACCTGGAAGGTGAAGTAGAACTTGAGTCATTCTTTCCTAATTTTCAGTAGAGGGAGATTGATATGGGTTTTTGATCATAATTCAAGTAAGGTATGTCCTTGACAGTGATTCAAGAGAGGTATCTAATTTAGAGCCCTTACTCTCCCATAAGTTGTATTTTTCATGTACTTCTCTGAATTCTTTCATCTTTAAGCAGATTTTTTTAAAAAAATTTAATTTTATGTTCTTTTCATCTTATCTTGATTAAGCTTTGAAAAGCCTTTCCGAAGATCTTATTCTGGCTGATAATTAATTTTAAGGTATTCTTTCTTGGTTCATAATAGTTTGTGTTATTGTATAATTAAAAACAAAATTAAAGTATTTCTGCCCCCTCACTTTTGTGAAGCCTACAGTCCAGCTCCTAGGGATGACTGGGATACCACAATCAGACGCAGAGCATGGAGCCTTCACTGTCTTTTGCAACAAAATTAAAACCCCAGTCAGAGGAAACAAAGTAAATATTGAATCATTTCACGGGAATGATGATGAAATTTGATCATAAATGAATTCCTCCCCCTTTCAACACCCTTATCTTTAGTCTTTTCAGGGTTCCAGGACAAATGGGTATAAGGATTAAATTGTCCTTACCTAGCACAGCATTTACTACCTTCTTGTGGCTTGCAGGTCCCCACTGAAGTGAAACAGTGACCAGCTTCAGGCAAAGGAGGACATGAAAAGGAGCTATGAAAGCCTAGGCCTCTTTCCAGGCCCCTACTCTCCACTTGCCACAAGGGTTGTGATAGGCAGAATTCTATAGATGCCCCCAAGATTCCCATGTCCAGGTTATTCCATCAAACACTAATCTAGGTACTTCTCTAAAGAGATTTTGCAGATGTAATTAAGGCCCTGAGTCAGATGACCTGAAGATACGGAGCGTACTCTGTAATTATTTTCACTGGTTTGTGTCAGAACCAAGAGCCAGAGACATTCAGGAATCTTCAAGA
Source organism: Grampus griseus (assembly GCF_964374135.1). NCBI lineage: Eukaryota > Metazoa > Chordata > Mammalia > Artiodactyla > Delphinidae > Grampus > Grampus griseus. Next base: position 82,123,198 of record NC_139008.1, on the reverse strand, counting down.
AGAATTCACGGCACCAGGGAAATCCTGTTTTGAAGATGGGGGCGAACACATTCAAGGACCAGAAAGCACCACCTGGAAGCTGAGAACTGCTGCTGGCTGACAGTCAGCGAGGAAATGGGACCTCAGTCCTTAAACCACAAGGAACTGAATTCTGCCAACAATTTGAATGAGCCTGAAAGCTGATTCTGCCCTAAAATCTCCAGATGAGAATGCAGCCCAGCCAACACCTGGACTTCTACCTGATGAGACCCTAGGCTGAGAACCTAGCTGAGCCTGCCCAGACTTCTGACCTCCAGACCTACAGAACTGGCGGATAACAAGTGGATGTTGTTTTCAGCAGCTACATTTGTGGCAGTTTGTTACACAGGATAGAAAACTAATTCAGGAGTTTAAAAGCAGAAACATAAGGTCGCATAGAAATAGTTAGACACCAAGAGCCTCTCAATATGACCGAGCTGTTAAAGGTACATGAAACCAGAATGAAACTGATGTTTCATGTGTGTCAGTGCTTGTTCAGCTAGTTTGTAAAATGTATTTTTTTCAATGAGGAGATAGAAGAATGAAAATCCAATAGTATTCAAATAACCTCTCTAAATATTTTAGTGATACTCTATCCATAAGATTAAGAGCAGAGTCATGGGAAAAAGGAAATGTAAACTCTTGAATACAAGTTCTGTGACGGTAGGAATGTGTTCATCTAATTCTTTTTACATCCCCAATGAAAAATGTCCACTGAATAAATGAACAAAGAGAGGGAGACATTTGTCAATGTCTGGAGACATTTTTGGTTGTCATGTCTGAGAGGGGTTGCTACTGGCAGCTGGTGGGTAGAGACCAGGGATGTCCAAGTGCACAGGACAGCAACCTCCCATCCCCCAAACCTACACACACACAACAAAGGCTTATCTGGCTGGAAATATCAATAGTGCTGAGGTTGAGAGATCCTAAATTGAACATTTTATTTCTAAGTGAGATGGGCTTCTTTTCTCTTAGTTCCCTGTCATGGTCTTTCTGGTTTTCATAGATACTGAGTTCTTGATGGTTTTTCAGACTATTGAATCATCTGCCTCAATTTCAGTCTTTGAAATCCATCTGATTTCTTAGCTCCTGTGCACTTACTAGAATGTTTGACCCATTCATTCCCAGTCTGGCTCTGGAGGCTCTTAACAGCCAACATGGATGAGCCATAGAGCTGTACCATGTGATGGGTATTCTGCTTCCTTGTGTCCTCATGGCGATTCTGCAATACAAATTCTGTTATCCCCATTTCACATATGGGGAAACTAGAAGACCAGAGAGAGTAGGCAACATGCCGCAGATCATAAGGCTAGTGAACGGTCTAACTGTGTCCTGACTCCAAATCGCATGGTCCTAATAACAGTGCTTTATGCCTTCTCCTTTGCCCATGGTGACTGTACTTGCTTCAACTTTTAGTTTGAGAAAATGCCATAATGTTTTGTTTGCCTCGGCCTTTGATTCTCATCCTTTCAATGTTGCCTATCTGCTGATATTCATGTCTTTTCTTCCATTATTTCCAACCTGCTGCCAGTCACTCCATAGCATATCTGATTATTTTGGTACCTCCTTATCTGATATGGTACAGAGTGAACCAGGCAAAGCAAAATGGAAAACTGGAGAAATTGATCACTCCACAGAGCAACCAGGACTGTCTTTTAAAAATATACCTTTGATCACGTCTCACTATTTGCATGAAATCCTTCAGTGGCTCCCCATTTCTTAGGATAAACTCCAGCATCTTGAATGTGACCCACTAGGCCCTGTATGATCTTGTCCACATCCTTCTCTCTCTTAGTTAGCATAGGCCAGGCTGAAGGAATATATAGACTCAAAAATATATGAATCAAGCACAGTGGAAGTTTATTTCTCACTCACACAACGGCCCAAACAAATATTACAGGTGGGCTGGTGGTTTTCCTGGGGGGCCCAGACTCCTTCCATCCTTGGGCTCCCCCTGCCCGTGGGGCATCATGACCATCTTTGTCTCATAGGCCAGCTGGGAAAGAGCATTGGAGGAAGAACAGCTGCCTCTTTAGGGTTAGGTGCGCCTCACTTCCTTCACATCCCACCGGCTGGACCTCTGTTCTGTGACCACACCCACCTGCAAGGGCAGCTGGGGAATGTGGTCTGGCTATCTGCCTCAGGAACAGGAGGGTATGGGCTTTGCTGTGCCTTTCTAAATCAGTGTGTCATCACTTTATCTTCTCTCCATGTGCTGCAGCTATGCTGTTCCACCTTGTCTCTAAAGACACCATCCTTATTTTTCCCCAGGGCCTTTGCATGTACTTCCTGCAGACATAGAGAGCAATCCATTCTCCTGATCTAGTTTACTCTCACTGTCTTTAGCGCCAGCCCATGTGTCACTTCCCCAGGGAATACTCTCCCTGCAATCCTCTTGGACACGCTCCCATCAACCAGACTCTTCTTTGTTAAATGTGCTCACAGAACCATGTTCATTTCCTTCTCTCCACTTATCTCCATAAAAAAAAAAGCCTTCATTTATGTGATAGTTTCATTATTGTCTGACTCACTCATTAGACCACAAGTTCCAAGACAGAAATGGAAGTGTCTGCTTTACTCATATTCCCAAGTTCCTAGTACAATGCCTGTGGTCACTTAACAAATATTTGTCAAATGTAAAAAATTATCTTAGATAATTAGAATCCCATCAGTGGAGTCAAGCAATGATTCATTGACCACATTCCTGTCCTGGGAATGCTGTTATAAACTAAATAAGTCACTGAGCTACTCAGGAGACATAGGCAAGTGGAGTTGTGAATCTTCCTCTCAACACATCAACTAGATTTCTTTTTTGTAGAACTCTCTGATTTTGTTCTTTTGCTCCCTTCCTGTGTATTTATTCATCAAACATATACTGAATCTACATTAGCCATTATACTGAGTCCTAAGTATATGCAATTAAACAAGTCACATTTTCCATCCTCAAAGAATCCTGATAGCAAAGGAAATTGACACATATTCCACAAACTAGACAACGGTATTATTCTCACTGTAATAGATGTATGAGTGAAAGGTGATGTTTTGAGGCTGGATGGGAGAAAATGATTGTGTTCCTGGAACAAATGCTTCACCTTGTCTTTGTTGACAGACTCTAAGTACAAAGAAATGAGGTTATCTTATGTTGGCCTAGAGCTTTCTAATTTTCAGAGTGCTTTTATTATTTATTTATTTATTTAAACATCTTTATTGGAATAAAATTGCTTTACAATGTTGTGTTAGTTTCTGCTGCATAACAAAGTGAATCAGCTCTGTTACCTTCTTTCATACTCCAACAAACCCAGGACCAAGTATGTAGGCCAAGTATTACTGACAACATTTCACTGACAAATAAAGAGAAACTCAGGGAAGTCATGAGCTTTGCTAAGAGCTTATAGTTACTGAATCACTGAGAGTGTGGGGAAGGGATGGTCCCTGAGAAGCAGCAGGATGGCCACGCTGATGACAGTGTTTATTTATCAATTGGTCTAGATATATTTCAACATTTTAATAATTGGCATGACTGGTTATAATACCTAACCATCAACCCAACCCAAACCAGGTATGTTATCAACCCCTGATGCCTCACTCCATAAAGCTTATTAATTTTCTTTTTTAAAAATACCTTTTTATAGTTAAAAAATTACCTATACACATGGTTAAAAAAATCAACAGTGCAAAAAAATATATAAAAAGAAAGTGAATTCTTTTCTCTTTCCCCAGAAAGCCAGTCCCTCAGTCCCTTCCCTAGAGCCAATGACAGCTTCTTCTGTATCATTTACAAGACACTGCATAAAACCTATAAACTGTTAAATACAGATGGGAGCGTGCATTTCTCACGGGTCTGCTCCTAGCATTTTCTGCTTAAGATAACTTGGAGGTTTTCTGTATCATAATACACGGATTACTTCATTCTTCTTCATAGCTATAGAGGATTATCTTGCAAGGACTATTTATTTATGTAATCATATATATTATATAATCAATATATTATGTAACACATAATTATAGCTACAACTTAATATATATTATATACTTAAATCATTCCAGAATATCTGTTCATATACAAATGCACAATTTATATATCTATACTCATAATGCGTAAACAAATATAGATTTATTTATCCATAAATAAAACCATTAAATCCGGGATGGGAAAACTATGGACCAAGGGCCACATCCAGCCAACCACCTGATTTTGTGAATAAAGTTTTAGTGAAACACGGGCACACCTATTTGTTTATATAACAACAGAGTTGAGTAATTGTGACAGAGTCCATATTGCATGAAAAGCCTATAATATTTACTCTCTGGCCTTCTGCCGTGAAAGTTTGGCTGTATTGTTTATGATTTATTTATTTATTGATTTTTAAGTAATTAATAAAATTTAAAATTATTACTTATTAAACTCAATGGATTAAATAACTAAACTTTATATGAATTGGTTTTGGTTTAACTATTTTCTTACTGGGGGGCATTTAGATTGTTTTCAGTCTTTTACAATAGATACTGCAATGATTATCCTTGTACATAAGTTTGTTGGCAAAAAAGGGGTTGTGTCTATAGGGTGAATACTTAGCAGTAGAATTGCTGGAATCATCATGAAGTGCACTTTACATTTTTATAGATGTTGCCTCTATAATGCCCTCTGGAGAGCTGGCACTATTCTTCATTTACACAATAGGACTTGAAAATATATGTTTATTTATTCATACGCTTACCAAGCACTATGTACTGATCTTTGCTATTTTCTTTAAAATTACGAGTGTGGGTGAATGTCCTTATTTATGTTCAAAAGTCATATTGCCCGCCTCTATAAACAACATATTAAAGCTTTCTCTCACTTTCATAAATTGGGATAATTTTTTAAAATTAAGTATTCTTTTTGCTGTAGAGGAATTAGTATTTTGTCATACACATTTTAAATACTTTGTTAGATATTTGTGTTTTGATAATAAAAGCAAAAAAAATTTGAATAGTGAGATCTATAACCCATTTCTTAGAAAGATTGTTCCTATTTCAAGACTACAAAACTCTTGCTTAGAAAGTAAGATTAATTTTTTAAAGTTTCATGTTTTCTTCTAGTGCTTTTAAGGTTTCATTTCTTACTGTTCATATCACTGACCCATTTGAGATGATTTTTGATGAAAGAAATGATGTAGAGCTTCCATTTTATTTTATTTTATACTTGGAAAACTTCTCAGGAGTCCCAAATCCATTCATTGAATAATTTATCTTTCTCCCACTGATTCAAAATGGAAACTTTCTCATAAATCAAATTTCCATCTGTATTTGTGTCTGTTTTTTCATTCAGTTTTGTCCCATTAGTCTTTCCCTCCATTTCTGTGTCAGGCATTGTGATAAGCAATTTACATTCATTATCTCATTAAATTACTCTAACTTTATAATGTTTTACCTTTCAAGGCTAATCCCACCCCTACTTACTCTGCCTTTTCAGGGTTTTTCTGCTTATTTTTGTATCATTATTTTTCTCTGAGACCTTAATTAACTTGTTTCCTTCCTAAAAAAATTCTCAACCAGTCAATGAAATATGCTTCTTGGGATTTTAATAGGGATCACATTACATTCATATGTTAGGGGAAATTGGATTGACCTGTCTTAGAAAAGAGTGGTAGATATCTTTTTATTAATTTATTAATATATTTTTATCAGTTTATTAATACCTTCCATATTCTAATAGTTATGTTTGATAGGTTTTTAAAGAGCCTATATATTTTTTATTAACTTTATTTGCTGGTACTTGAAAATCTTTTTTTCTTGCTTTTGAAACAAAGTCTGTTCTTCCTTTATACTTTCTAGCTGTTTTTATTGATATATACATGATATATCTCTATACAAAATTGTTATGAAAGTATCCACTATTCCTAAAATAATAAAGAATTTAATCAAATATCTTTTTTATAATCTCTAGAACATCATAGGTTTTGTGTCCACTGACCGTCTAATAGGATAAATTATGTCAACAGCTTATGAACCTTATTTGGCATGGTGAAAACTATCTATTAATATGTTAATATTGTTATTAATATTTTATTCAAAACTTTTTCATGAATATTTATAAGTCAGATCAATTGGCTGTTTTCCTTTGCTTTGTCAAAGGTTGGTATCAGTGGTGTCAGGCCTTCACAAAATGATTTTGGATGTGTGGTTTTTTTTTTTTTCCTTCTGTATGTTCTGGAACAGTTGAAATGGTTTGGAGTTAATCTGTTCATTGAGAGTTCATTGAATTCATTTGTGAACCTCTCAGGCCATTAATGGCACATTTGGTGGGGGGCAATGGAAACATCTTGGGTTGGATTTCCTAGAAGCAGAGCCTGAGACAAGGATTCTTGTGAAAGAGGTTTTTTGAGGGAGTGCTCCCTGGAGAAGGGAAGAGGGCAGCAGGACAGGGCAGGGAAGGATTTAAGCAAGGATGTGGTCTCAGCTGGAGTGGCGCCTCGGTCTGATCCCACGGGGAGGTCTGGAGCATGAACGGCATCACGGAGGTAGCCTTCTCGAGACCAGGAGGCTAGGCATCCAAGCCCCCCGGTAGTCAGGCACTGGTTGCTAGCTGCTCCCCAAGGTAGCTGCTACCTCTTCAGGGAATCGGGCATAGGTATAACCTCCCTGGAAAGGCAGGAGCCTCCCATGGGCAGAGAACAAGTCTCTGGAAAAGGAAAAGGAAGCAACTGTGAGCTATTAGCAGCCAACATTCTCAACCACTATCTGGAGGATGGGTGTGCTGGACCAAACAGCATCCACTGTAGGGGGAAGAAGCTCTTTGACAGCTGGGCTACTTAGATTCACTATCTCCCCGAAGATGGTTTTTCCTAGCACAAAATTTGGAGCTTATTCAATCTATTCCCCCCAACAAATCCTTATTCTCTGTACTACTGATAACCAGTGATTATTGTACTTTATTAACAGTGACTTTAAAACATAGGAATATTTGCTATGAAAAAGAAAGATTAGTGTTCTAATCTTCCCCAAATCACACTGTCCTCCTAGAAATAATCACTGTTGCCAGTGATTATAACATGTGTGTGTGTGTGTATGCACGTGTAGGTATGTGTAGAGCATGTGTGGGTATATATGTATATATACATACATCTATATATTTTGCTATGCATTTGTATAAGTTCTCATTTTTAGGAGAGCTAGGAAGTTGATTTAAAGAGACAACAGAGCCACTTCAGCCGCTGTCACGTTCCCCAATATGGACTTTGATTGCGTCCAGTGAGGAGTGATGAACGTTTTGGCTGAGGCTCACAGTCTAAACGTGGAAAACAAGGGTTTGGAAGCTTGAAAAGAAAATGTGAATTAGCATCCGGGTTCCATGAAGCCCAGGACATTGAGAATGGGAGTTCAGAGGATGGAGCTGACGTTGAACAGCAAATCTCTTGCGTCCCAGTGGCTAAAATGGTCTCTTCTAGCTTTAGGAAAGTCTTATTTTTTTTGGTCCTTTTCTTTATGGTTCTCATTTGACTGTATTAATCTGAGCGTTTCCTTTTTGGCTTAGGAATCCAGTGACCTGCTTTCCGAGCAGATTCTCAGCATCACCTTGGCTAGGAGGTTACTGAATATCTCTGAATTCTTTCCTCCTCTCGTTTGGGAATAATAATATGCACCTTATAGAGTTTCCTGCAGGTTTAAATGAGATGATGTTTAGACAGCACTTGGCATGGTGCCTATCATGTAATAAGCACTCGGTGAATTATGGATGCCTTATAACGTGTGTTTTCCTATCTTCCCAACTGCTTCGGCTAACGATACTTCATTCAGGACTTCCTTTTCGGACATTAGGAGAGGCTGCCTGGTTTCTGTGCACCAGCACTAACTCATCTTACTCGAAAATAAAATGAAGGCTTCCCTGGTGGCGCAGCGGTTGGGAGTCCGCCTGCCGATGCAGGGGACGCAGGTTCGTGCCCCGGTCCGGGAAGATCCCACATGCCGCGGAGCGGCTGGGCCCATGAGCCACAACTACTGAGCCTGCGCGTCTGGAGCCTGTGCTCCGCAACGGGAGAGGCCGCCATAGTGAAAAGCCCACGCACCGTGATGAAGAGTGGCCCCCGCTTGCCGCAACTAGAGAAAGCCCTCGCACAGAAACGAAGACCCAACACAGCCAAAAAATAATAAATTAATTGAAAAAAAATAAAATGAGAAAAAACAGTGTCTGCTGTAACTCAGGTGCCCCAGCATTGTGCTGGCGGACCATCCACATCTCAGGGAAGCAATTTCTTTCGTAAATGAATAACGCAGAACAGTCAGCCAGTGCCTTGAGCCATTCCCGCCTTCTGGATACAGGAAAGATGAGTATTGATCGGAAACCGCAGGCCAAAATGGCAAATGGCAAATCTCCACCCATTGTAGGCCAACCAGTTCCTTGATTAAAAAAACAAAGAAGCAAACAAAACCTTTAAAGCAGATGAATAGCGTTTGAAATGGTTTCCTCTTTGTCCACTTTTTCATGCCTCTTTGTGCTGGGAGTGCAGTGGCGAGCCTGGGATTCAGGGCTTAGTTCCCTTTTTCGCCTGTCCTCTCCGTGGGGTCCTTTGAGTCCGGTGGCAGCCTTGCAGGAGAAGGAACCATTTGAGGGCACAAGTGCCCCTGGCACCCAGTTCCAGCTTCTGCTAATAAGCATTTCCATCTCTGATCCTTTTGAGCATGAGGCCTTTGAAGTGCATATTTTTTCAAGACTGTTAATTGCGTGTGCCCTCCTTGGGGAGATGCCAGCGGTCAGGATTCACCTCCTGCTTCTCAGTGTAGCGGGAACCCCGAGGGACCTGTAGCGCAGGGGAGACCTCTCTAGGGTTGGGGTAAGTGAAATGTGTCCCCTCCTCCTGGTTGCTAGGAAGGGAAAGCCCCAAAAGTGCCCTTGGTACCTCCCTGCAGTGGTGTCATTTGGAGGGACCCCAAAATGTGCCTGAGGAGGGTGCCCGTTGCTACTCAGAAAGCCTTCTCATAGAGCTGGTGGTCTTTTTTTTTTTTTTGAATTAATTGTTTATTTTTTTTGAATTTTTGTATTTTATTTTATTTTTTTGTACAGTAGGTTCTTATTAGTTATCCATTTAATACATATTAGTGTGTATATGTCAATCCCAATGTCCCAATTCATCCCACCACCCCCGCCACATTCCCCCTTGGTGTCCATACGTTTGTTCTCTACATCTGTGTCTCTATTTCTGCCCTGCAAACCGTTTTATCTGTACCATTTTTCTAGGTTCCACATATAGGTGTTAATAATTTATTATTTCTGGCTGCGTTGGGTCTTCGTTGCTGCGCGCGGGCTTTCTCTAGTTGCGGCAAGCCGGGGCTACTTTTCGTTGTGGTGCGTGGGCTTCTCATTGCGGTGGCTTCTCTTGTTGCAGAGCACGGGCTCTAGGCGCGCGGGCTTCAGTAGTTGTGGCTCACGGGCTCTAGAGCGCAGGCTCAGTAGTTGTGGCGCACAGGCTTAGTTGCTCCGCAGCATGTGGGATCTTCCCAGACCAGGGCTCGAACCCGTGACCCCTGCATTGGCGGGCGGATTCTTAACCACTGTGCCACCAGGGAAGCCCCAGAGCTGGTGGTCCTGAATTACAATTGTGCCTCCATTCTGTGTCTGGCGTCTAAGCCTCCTAGCGGATCTTTTCACGTGTGTGCATTTTCCCAGCTTGGAGATTTTGCTGGCAAACTGCATGATTGGCAGGAGGGAGGCACAGCACCGGCCCTCTGCGGAGCTGGCAGGAAATAGGGTAATGTACTCAGCCCCCGCAGAGCCCAAAGTCACTTGAAAGAGACAATGATGGTCTCCAGATGAAGTTGGCAGAAAGATAAAGAGGATACAGGGCTTCAGTCTTGGCCACACTGGTTTCAGTGGATGTTCCCAGTAAACATTTAATCAGTCTTCAGTCTTGGAGATGAAAATATCTTTCCTATCCACATGGAGGAAGATGTGAAAAGACATGGGAAAAGTCCAGGAGGAAGGGAAGAAGAGTAGAGGGCCTGAATGTCTGTGTTCTTCCAAAATTTGTCCATTGAAATATTAATGCCGATGTGATGGTATTTGAAGGTGGAGCCTTTGGGAGGTGCTTAGGTGATAAGGGTAGAGACCTCATGAATGGGATTCATGTTCTTATGAAAGGGTCCCCACAGAGCTCCCTCCCTCCTCCAAGCCCTACGGACATAACGAGCAGGTGCCAGCGATGAACCAGAAAGAGAACCCTTGTCGGAACTTGCTGGGACCCTGTTTTGGGACTCCAGCCTCCAGAACTGTGAGACATAGGTTTCTGTTGTCTATAAGCCACCCAATCTGTGATATTTTATTGTAGCATCCTGAATGAATTAAGACACAGATCTTCTGTGTCTTTTTCCAGTCTCCTACTTATGCAGGAATTCCCATTTTATAAACCTGGGAGCACAGTAGCCTTTGCTTGAGCATTTGTAGTGATTGCAAGCACAGTCTTTGCAAGGTCATCTCCAGCTGTTAGCCAATCAGTAGTTGTGTCAACAAATTTTCGTTGAGCTTCTCTTTGCAAACATTCTTTTCCCACATAGGGAGCTCCCCTGACTTGCAGTTAGGGCTGTGGTCTCCTGGAAGAGAAATCACAGGCCCTCCTAGGATCCTCCGCTACCCATCACTTCTACTAGGTTTTATGATTGCCTCAGTACGTGAGTGGTTTTTTAAAAGAGGAAGCTGTGTTAAAAAAAATCTGTGTGACTCGTATAGGGCTGGGCGTCTTCACTAATGAATGCAGACAGTCCCCAACTTAGGATATTTTTACTTTAAGATGGTGTGAAAGCAATATGCATTCAGTAGAAATTGTGCTTCCAGTTTTGAATTTTCATCTTTTCCCGGGCTAGCGATGTGCAGTCTGATGTTCTCTCAGGATGCCGAGCAGTGGCAGCAGCTCCCAGTCAGCCCCTGGATCGCAGGGTAAACAACTGATACATTTGCCACCATTCTGTACCCAGACAGCCATTCTGCTTTTCACTTTCAGAACAGTATTCAATCAATGACATGAGACCTTCAACACTCTGTTATAAAATAGTCTTTGTTTTAGATGATTCTGCCCAACTGTCGGCTAATGTTAGTGTTCTGAGCACGTTTAAGCTAGGGGGTGTTTGGTAATTCAGGTGTATTAAATGCATTTTCGACTTACAATATTTTCAACTTAGAATGGGTTTATCAGGACATAACCCCATCCTAAGTGGAGGAAGATCTGTATCATAAAAGCAGCTAACTGGCATTGTGCTAAGCCCTTTATCTAGATTGTCTAAGTTATCCTCAAACACCCTATGAGGTAGATATTATGCTTATTCCCAAATTTGCACATGAGGAAATGGAGGCCCACAGAGTTTAAGAACTATGTTCGAGAACACACATCTCAGCAAATAGGGAAGTCGTGTGACCCTCTGCCCTCATACTTTGAATCATCAAGACTAAATTTCATCGTCTAGAATCTGCTTTAAAGATTCAGTGTGTCTATGACCCTCTAGGACTGAATGATAGGAGTCGTTCTTACATTTGGGGTTGGCTGTACAATTTAAATCATTACTTTTAAAATTATTTATTTGGAAATAATTTCAGTCACAAAAAAGTTGCAAAAATCATACAAAGAATGACCATAAATCCTTCACCTAGTTCTCTAAATGTTTACATCTTACATAACCTCAGCAAAATGATGAAAAACCATGCAGTTAATATCAATAGAATATTATTATCTAATCTACAAATCTTATTCAACTTTTACACATTGTCCTAATGTCCTTTTTCCTGGTCCAAGATCCAATTCAGGTTACCTGTTGGATTTACCTGGCATGTCTTCTCCTTAGAACCTTTTAATCTAGACTGTTCCTCAACTTATCTTTCTTTTTCAGGACTGTATTAGTTTCCTAGGGCTGCTGTAACAAATTGTCACACGTTTGGTAGCCTAAAACAACAGAAATTGATTTCTTCACACTTCTGAAGCCCGGAAGTCCAACATTAAGGTGTTGTCAGGATTGGTTCCTTGTGGAGGCTCTGAGGGAACATCTGGTCCTTGCCTCTCTCCCAGCTCTTGGGACTGCGGGCAGTCCTGTTTGGGACTCCAGGCCCTGCCTCCATCTTTAGATGGGCTTTTCTCTGTGTGCCTGTGTCTTCTTTTTTGTCTCCTATAATGACAATTGTTATTGAATTTTGGGTCCACCCTAATCCAGAATGATCTCATCTTGAGATTCTTATCAAAAGGACATCTGCAAACACTGTTATACCACATAAAGTCACATCTGAGGTTCTGGACGGACAGCCTTTTGGGGCTACAGTTCAACCCACTACAATGACCTTGGTGCTTTTGAAGTATACTGACCAGCTATTTATAGAATGTCCCTCGTCTTGGGACCTTCTCATGTTTCCTCATGATGAAATTCAGGGCTACACGTTTTTGGAAAAATACCACGCTAGTGATCTTGTGTCTCTAGTGCTTTGAATTGGGAGTCATGTGGTGTCAATTTGTTCCATTACTGGTGATACTAACTTTGATTACATAGTTAAGATGGTGCCCCGTAGGTGTCTCCACTGAGTCGCTAATTTTCTTTTGGGATCAGGGATCTTGTGAGATCTTTTAAGACTGTGTAAATATCCTGCTCATCATTCTTTTGTCCACCGATTTTTATTATTATTTTTTATTGACCTATAATCCATATATCATGAAATTCACCCTTTAACATATACAGTTCAGTGGTTTTTATTATATTCACAGAGTTGTGCAATCATCATCACGGTCTAATGGAAAGTTTTCAAGGGTCTAGATGTCAAGATGTATTTAAAGAACAGCATCTATAGATATGAATGAATGACAGAGGGGAAAGATAGGCAGTTATGAACAGAATTATTTCAAATGTAAGGTCTCAGAGTTTGGGCAGTTTGCATTTTACAACACGGTGGCTTAACGTGTAGATTTTGCAGGGACTCGCGACTGGGTTGGATTCTTGGGCTTGGTGTGACTCTTACAATGGAGGTAATAATCATAACTGCTGACGTGTGTATATTATCTCACTCTAGCTCTCGAGTTACGTCATCTCCCATGTTGCTCTGGAAACACATTTGTCGTTTAACTTTACTTTGAAGTCAGTCTACACAGTCAGAGATCCTTGGCTTGGGTTACAGCTTTTAAGGAACCAAGTGATACTGAACTTGGCAAGGCTCTTGCTGCTGCCTTGGGAGCTCTGCCTGTTCACATTGTGTCAGCAAGCTCCACTGGAGGAATACAGTACTTCCCAAACCCCAGAATGTGTGTGCCGTACTGAACACCTTCCCTATGGGGCACAGGAACAACTCAGGCATATCTGGATGGATAGGCAGCAGAGAAAACCAAATGGGCTTAGAAATATTAGGGTAATTTATGTGACAATTTTTTTATGTTCAAAGATAGAATTATAAATCTCTTTTACTTATTCATATGCAAATGTTGAAAGGTTCCCTTCCATACTCCTATAATGGATGAGAGTCCATAATGACTTGTGTCCTATTCAGGTTTAATGGAGGGGGGAGAAATACACACACACACACCACACACACACACACACACCACACACACACACACACACACACACACACACACAGAGTTTCTTTTGGGCTGAATAGAGTGCACAGAGGTAAAAGGTGTTGGTGGAAGACACACATCTCTTAGAGAACATGAATCAAACAGAGTCTCCTCTAAAGTTTTAATAGCAGAATAATTATTTACAGTCAACAATTCTCAACTATTAATGGGCCTCGCTTTGCTGACTCTTACCATTCAGTCATTTCACTCCTTGCCTTCATTAGATAATGGGCAGGGAAAATAGCACCCAGTAATAACTTCAGTTTGCATTTTTGTTTCTGGGTAGTGTGTTTATACATTTCCAATTACTCTCAGAGACTTTTCTTAATTATTTCTCTCAACAACCTTGGTCATAAATTAGTTTTTATGTGATTGCCAAGACTAAGTGGCTTATTCCATAGCAAGTAAGTTAAAGAAATAGGACCCCAAACCGGTCATTTAATTCTTAGTACTAGTCAGTCCTCTTTCAATTATTGGTGATCGAGCGAAAGCTCAGGGCTCTGACTGTTTTCTCTGTCTTTCATTTTTGAGCACCTCTATGCTGGTTCCTTTTCAAGCAGACTCTCCCTCATGGGGGCAGGATGGAGTCAACAGCTCCAGGCTTTTGCATCCTAACTTCTCAACAAACCTAGAGGTGGAGAAAAGTCCTTCTGTCCTTGGTCTTCCAAGTAAAAGTCCCAGGTTCATCTCTGAGTGAGTCACATGCTCATCCCTGAGCCAGTCATAGTGGCTGGGAGAATGTGATGCTCTGATTGGACAGGTGTGCATCACATGTGCACCCTGGAGGTTGGCTGGGGAGAAAACTCATCTCGACCTGGACCTTGTGGTAGAGAGTAGAGAGAAGTGATTCCTTAAGGAACATTAGGAAGTTGTAATCAGGAGGTGAGAGAGTGAGTCTGGTCAGGCAAATCATAATTGTCCACTACAACGGATCAGTGGGTGGGAGACGGGCATCGACTTTGGGCTAATCACCTGAGCCAAAAAGAACGAACTCCATCAGTCCCGAAGTTTTCCTCTAGACACCCTCTGTATTATCTTCTTACAGTTCCTATGGTTTTAAAGATTATTTTCAAACAAATTGCATTTCTTAAGTAGTCACTGATTTTCCTGTTTTTGTTCATTGCTTACTGACTAGTATAATTTGGACCCCACAGGGTGGCTATGAAGTCACCAAAACTAGACAGTTAATATATCATCACCGATGCAACATTCTACTTCTATGTAAAGTTTCTGAAAAGAGTTTTGAAATAATGCAAGTAGTTCACATGATCCCATGATCTCTTAGGCATGTAGGAACCCACGCTTGGAATGCCTGGGCCAAATAAATAACTTATTCACCTTGGAGACTTTCTCTTCTAGCGCTGGCTCCACCCCCAGCCTCTTGTAACCTTGTTCTTACATAGTATTGATGAAAAAGTTGATGGGAAAAGGAGATTGAAGATCACGGTGTAAGAGATCATTTGAGGACCTGACTTGATTTTAATTATCCATGCTTTTTCTTTCCTTGTTATAAATAATCTTGTAAATTGTTCAGATGGATCTGGAAAGTGAGCCTGTCAGGGAGAATAGTTAGGCTGCCTGGGGCTGAGGATGGCAGAAAGGGAGAAAGGAAAAGACATTGCTGTGGGTGGCAGCTTTCTCCCTGGATAACTTTCATTCTTACCAGATGTCAGAAGATTCTCTCTGTCCTACCCTGAAAACAGATTTCCGTGTCAACCACCTCGTCTTGGATGGAGGTCCAAGTGACTGCAATTTCTTGCCTAAACTACGGCAGTAATTTCCCAGCTGTCTCGCTGCTCTTTCACTTGCCCTGTCTACAGTCTCTCTCCAACCTCACAACGAAAATGATCTTTGTAAAACACACCTGGAAACCCACGCTTCTCACTGCCTTGGACCAAGTCATCATTACTTCTCACCTGGATTATTTTTTTTAATTTTTAATTCTTTTTTTTGGCCGCGCTGCTCAGCTTGGCGGGATCTTAGTTCCCCAACCAGGGATTGAACCCGGGGCCACGGCAGTGAGAGCGTCGAGGTCTAACCCCAGTCCTTCACCTGGATTATTAGAAGAGCTTCCTAGCTGGTCTCCCTGCTTCTGCCTTTGCCTCCCTGCAGTCTAAGCTCAGCAGCCACCAGGGTAACCCTTATAAAGTACAAACTCCATCCTGTCATCTCTGTTTGAAAACCCTCGAATGACTCCCCATCTCACTCAGGGTGTAAATCAGAGCCCTCACACCCACCCAGCCTGACTGACCTGCGACCGCCCCCTTCTGCCAGCCACCTCGGCTTCACCTTCCACTGCATCCCCTCCCCCGTGACTCTACTCAGCTGCATGTGGCAGCCCTGCCCCTGCCTCGGGGAATTTGCAATTGCCGCTTCCCTGCCTGGAATGTGTGTCCCTCAGATGACCCACGTGACTCGCCCCTCCCCTCCCAAGATCTCTGTCCAAATGTCAAATTGTCAGTGACATGGCCACCATATTTATTTCCTCTTCTGCTGTGACAAATCATCACAAACCTAGTGACCTAAACAACACAAATATACCATCTTACACACAAATTTACCATCTTACAGTTCGGGAGGTCAGAGTCCAAAATGCTTTTCACTGGGATAAAATCAAGGTGTCGGCAGGTATTTGTCTTCTGGAGGCTCTAGGGGAAAATCCGTTTGCCTGCCTTCTCCAGCTTCCGGGAGGCTGCCCACTCCTTGGCGTACGGTCCCCTTGCAGCCAGTGATCACATCAGTCCAACATCTGCCTCCATCACTACCTCTCCTCTGCCTCTTAGAAGGACACCTGTGATTACAGAAGGCCTGTCCAGATACTCCAGGGAAACCTCCCAATCATAAGATCCTTAATTTAATCACATCTGCAAAGTCTCTTTTGCCATATCAGGTAACATATTTGCAGTTTTCTGGGATTAGGCCCTGGGCATCTTTGGGGGACTGTTATTCTGCCTGCAGCCGTCACCCTGTGTAGATTAGCACGCCTCCATCGACACACTCAGTCCCCTCCATCTGACACGCTTTTACTTATGTGTCTATTATTATTATTTCACTTATTGTTTTATTGACTGTCAAGTAGCTTAGAAAGTAAGCAGCTTGAGGCCAGGGACTTCAACTGCTACATTTCCAGGGCCTGGAACAGAGACTCACACATAGCAAGCATTCAATATATTTCTTTGAATAAATTATTCCTAAGTATATCATTTCCCCCAAAGATAAACAGTATGAAAGAATCTCACAAGGTTCCGATTTTGGGGCTCCTGTAAGTGCTGACAAAGACCAAAACTTCAAATGCCATTTCTGCCTGTGCGTGTCACTCCTCCAGCCCTGCTGTGCACAGCTGGACTAGGAGGTTCAGTATGGACCATCTGACACTTGTCTCATTATACCTTCTGTCTGTGATATGAATTCTGTAGCTGGGAGTGAAAACCAATTTTAAAAGAGCAATTTGTGATTAGCTTTTGTGATTAGCAGGGCTTTGAAAACTTCACAGTTATAATTAATACGTGCCTTAAATTGTGTTTTAATTGTTATATCTGCTCTAGGGAGAACAGCCTATATAGTAGGATTTCTGAATTTGGCCATTGAAGGGTGTTCTGAGTTTGTGATCCTAGCAGCCCGTAATGAAAAATGGAAAAGTCCTTTTGAACTTTCCAGTACAAATTACATAAAACAGTTAAAAACTGTTACCTTAAAAATTTTAAATGTGTAATAATTTTAATTGTTGAATAAGCAATACATGCACATAGTACAAAACTTAAAAGGTCAAAAGAGTATATTACAGCCTCTCACCCAGTACTGTTCCATAGAACTTTCTACAATAATGGAAGTGTTCTATTTTTGTGCCGTCCAACACAGTAACTACTAGCCACATGAGGTAGCTGAACTCTTAGAACGTGGTTAGTACAACTAAAGAATTTTAATGAAGTTTAAGTTACAACTAAATATGGCTGTAGTTTTGGGCAAGACGATTCTTGCTACTAAGCCCTTTCATTTGCCAAACTATTTGAGTTTCCAGGCTTTATGTATTCTTTGCTGGGTACTGGTACATTTGCACACACGTACACATATTTTACTATTATGAAAAGCTATTGTTTCTAGGGATTTTGGTTTGTTTGTTTTGTTTTCCACGGTGTAATGGAAAACAGAACAGGGAAAGCAAGTCATAGGGGTCAGCTGGGATGATGCTACCCCTCTGATTGTCCCCATTAACTTTGCTCATGGAAGATGACTGACAGAGTAAAGGGACGTGAAGCCTCGGGTGGTGGCCAACTCCCTCCGTGTCACAGACCAGGAAATGCCAGCCCTAAATTTTTTTTTCCCAATATTTTCCCCTAATGCCTTCCTAGATCTATCCTAAGCTTCCAAACCAAATCCAAAACCAGACTCCTGGGGATGTTTCACCATCACATGAATTATAATGAATTACTTTATGGACATGAATATAATGCAGGAAGTTTCACCATGGATCTCAGTTGAGGTGATAGATTTTTCCTGTGTCATGAGATCACACTTGTGAATTCCTTTTGTGAATAAGTTAGTTAGTGAGAGTGTAGTTTGACAAGAATCCAAAGAGGAACCGATCTCCCCTCATTTCTCTTGTTTAAATTTCTCCAGCTATGAAGTAACAGAGGTCCTCTGAGAGGTCCTTTGAAATGGGTAATAAACTTTTCTTTATTTCATGGGAAGTCTTAAAGACACTCTTCGACAGACAGTTGTATGGCAGCACAAGAATGGTGAGACAGTTTCCTTTGTGCCCCGGTGAGCAGAGAGACCGTTCCTTTGTACCTTTCATCTTTGGAAAGGGTCTCTAAAGATAAATTGTTCTTGATGTCCTTTTCTTCCTAATCTTTTTCTCCAGTAAGATGTCAGCCTCATCTATCTGGATAAATGTTGAAACCTATCTGGTGAATATTGATTTTACGTACAACTTAATAGTTTCTGTAAGCTGACATACAAAGAAAAATACAAAGCAAAGAGTGATAAGC
Organism: Grampus griseus; assembly: GCF_964374135.1. Taxonomy (NCBI): domain Eukaryota; kingdom Metazoa; phylum Chordata; class Mammalia; order Artiodactyla; family Delphinidae; genus Grampus; species Grampus griseus. The sequence goes on along the minus strand of NC_139008.1, from coordinate 82,104,636 downwards.
CCTGGAAATACCATGGCATGGAAATAACATTTGATTTCGTTTTGAGAACACCCTTCTGTATAGCTCGTGGCACAAGCCACGTAGAGAAGCATGTGGGGACTTCATGTAAATGAGATCATACTTTATACGTGGTTCTGCAAACTGATGTTTTTAAACTCAGTAATAGCATGTATATATTTCCAACGCAAAACTTAGTTTGATAAGAAAAAACATCTATTAAGTATTTTTTCATTCATTTAATAAGGGTTTTGTTTTGTTTTGTTTTGTTTGTTTTTCCCAACTGTCAGGTCTTATGAGCATTTTAAGTGCCTTATCTCATGTAACTTTAACACTGACTCTCTGAGATAGTCACTTGTGGAGAGAGGAAATAACTTGCCCAAGGTAATATAGCTAATAAATGGTAGGATGGGGACTTGAACGCTGGTCTATTTGGTATCAGTGTCTATGACCTTAAACATTACATTGTATTGTCTACATGATGATTTTTAATGACTGGTTTGCAGTCCATTGTGTTATCTCACAATTTATTTAGCATGGCTGGTAAAATCTTTATCACATTCAATTACCTAACTCTGGAGACAAGATTCAATCTAGAACAATGGCTGTTCTGTTCCTTGGAGTCCAATTCCTCTGCTTCATCTCAGTTGCCAAGTTTTAAACTTTCTAAGTTTCTTGCTGCACCAAGAATTTGATAGAAATATTCTCACGACATGAAAGGGAATGGTTACCTTGAGCTGAGACAGGATTTTTCCATGCTGCTGGCATTTGCCTTTACATCTGTAGAGTAAAATTAATAACAATAATAACACCCTTCACACAATAACTTGTAATTCTCCATGCCCCCCACCTGTGAGCATTCAAAACAGGCTTCCCAAATAAGAAATTGCCAACTCATCACTAAGAGATGGGCAGAGCTTCTCTGATGCCAGAGAAAGCTGTTAATCATCCATTTTTCATTCTACAGTAGTTCCCAGTTGCTTCATTAGCTGACAGGAGAAAATGCCAGTTCATTTCTTATTAAAATACAGGGTCAGTGTGAAGTTACATGTTTTTACTCAGAGGGCATGTAAGGCTATTGTTTTATGGATAATGTCTTAGATGAAAACAAAATCTCTGCCGTCATTGTCCCCTCTCCCCCAGCCCTGGTAAATAACAGAAGAAAAAACATATCCCCATGGGATATGTGCTCTCCCTATTAAACAACCGAAGATTTCACATTTTTTTTTAATAGATTTATTTATTTTTGGCTGTGTTTGGTCTTTGTTGCTGCGTGCAGGCTCTCTGCAGTTGCGGCTAGCAGGGGCTTCTGTTTGTTGCGGTGCGTGGACTTCTCATTGCAGTGGCTTCTCTTGTTGTGGAGCACGGGCTCTAGGTGCACGGGCTTCAGTAGTTGTGGCATGTGGGCTCAGTAGTTGTGGCTTGTGGGCTCTAGAGCACAGGCTCAGTAGTTGTGGCACACGGGCTTAGTTGCTCCGCAGCATGAGGGATCTTCCTGGACCGGGGCTCGAACCCGTGTCCCTGCATTGGCAGGCAAATTCTTAACCGCTGTGCCACCAGGGAAGTCCCTCACATTTTGTTTTGTAGGTAAGGAAGATCTTGAGGATACAGTTACATCTGGACTATTGAATACTTGTCAAGACTTCATCCCAAGACTACAATAAAATAATTTCACTTTTAACTTGATATTTTATATAATATCTATAATAATATCTAAAAATGCTTTGTCTGTATTTTTACCTGTGTTTTACAATTGAGTTTATTGCATTTTACATGAATTGAGACAAAAAACTACAGACCTTATGAGAGAATAAAAAGGGTATATAATTGAATTTCAAAGTAGGTTGCACACTCCCATTGGCAAAACTAATGCAGTTCAAGTTCATAAGAATGAGAAAAGTGGAGGTTATTTGTATGCATGCATTTTATCAATACTTAGGGAAAATATTGACCTCAATACAAATATAATGGGTCTTGATTAAAAGCCTAAAGTTAAAATGCCCCTCCCCATTTCAATGAAGAGAGAGTCCATACCTTTCCTTTGAGCTGAGTTCTTCTAGTATATCTTAGCTAAAGGTTTGAAGTCTATTGGGGTATCAACAACACACTGTAATGACTAAAAGTAAAAATGACTTGAAATAAGATTCTAGAGTTGGACTTAACTAATGACGATCAATTAATCACAACCAGTCATTATCTTGGTGTTTTCTTGCTTTGCTTTTCTCACTCTTGCAAGCCTCTTCTTTGATCGTTTTTCCTTTCTTCAGAGATTTGTTAGAAATGTGTTATCAAGAAGATTCACTAGAACGGTGTGTTTACACAGTTGGAATAAGCAGGGAGAAGGGATGATCTCCGCTGGGAATGTCTGCATGGGAATTTAAGTAATGATTGAATTTGATGGAGGTGAGGAACTGCAGAATGGATGCTGCAAAAAGTAGAATTTGTCTCAGAGAAGGAAAATCAAGAAATTCACCCATAATTCTGAATAGAAGGAATAGTTAAAAATGATGAGTGGGCAAAATGAGAGGATAGTTCCGGGAAATCTGTAAAACGGGAATTGTGGGAAAAGAAAACACAGGCATAAGTATCAGACATAAAAGAAAGAAACTTCACTAAGCTAAAAAGTCACAAAATCTACAACTCAAAAAAAGGATCCACAGTTATTATGCTGAAATAAATGAGAGCATTTAGACAAATATGAATAAAATATTTGAATTTCAAGGATAAAGAAATAATCTTTCAAGATCGAAGACTTTCAAATAAACAGGTTACCCAAAATGAAGAAAAGCCTATTAAAGAAATTGAAGACTTTGGACAAAGTAAGAACAATAAAGCAAGAGTTAAAAATTTAGGGGAGCATGGCTAAAGCTATTTTTAGAGAATGATTTAGTTCTTTGAATGCTTTTATTATTAAGAAAGAAGATTAGATTTTTATTATTATTTATTTATTTTTGGCTGCATTGGGTCATGGTTGCTGCGTGCAGGCTTTCTCTAGTTGCGGTGAACAGGGGCTACTCTTCATTGCAGTGTGCAGTCTTCTCATTGTGGTGGCTTCTCTTGTGGCAGAGCATGGGCTCTAGGCATGTGAGTTTCAATAGCTATGGCACACGGGCTCAGCAGTTGTGGCTCGTGGGCTCCAGAGCACAGGCTCAGTAGTTGTGGCACACAGGCTCAGCTGCTCCGTGGCATGTGGGGTCTTGCCGGACCAGGGCTCGAACCCATGTCCCCTGCATTGGCAGGTGGATTCTTAACCACTGCGCCACCAGGGAAGTCCCAGAGATTGTTGAACTAATTGATAAGTAATATTTTTAAAAACTTCTAAGAAGAAAAGCAATGTAGAGCCTTGTGCGCATATATATATATATATATATATATATATATATATATATATATATTTGCATGTCCTTTTCATAGTTTTGGCAGTATATCTGAGATCAGTTCTAAGAAATGGGATATCTGGGTCAAAGGGTAAATTTGTATTATCCTTTCTGGATATTGCCAAATTCCTCTCTGTAGGGATTGACTCATTTACAGTCTCACCATCAACACTCGAAAGAGCCTCTTTCCCACAGTCTCACCAACAGAACGTGTTGCCAATTTTTGAATTTTTGCCTGATAGGTGAAGAGTGAGTGGTAGCATAACAAATGAGCTCATTATCATGGCCAGAGTTCACCTTTTATTCCCCAGACCTTCAAGGGTCATTTGCGTCCTTTTCAGTGAACTATGTACTTTTATCTCTTGTACAACTTCAAAAAAATTAGGTAAATTATTATTGTTTGCAGATAGTAAGTTTGTCTAACTGGAGAACTCCAGATTAGCTGAAAATTATTGGAAGAATTAGGAGTGTTTTGTAAAAAGAATTATATATAAAGTAATTACACATAAATCAGTATCTTTATATATAACAGTCATATATAATAAAACATTAAATTTGCATTAGCAATAAACTGCTCCCTTCCAAAAAAAAACCTAAAAGAAAGATGTATTTTTTTTTTCATTTTAACATCTTTATTGGAGTATAATTGCTTTACAATGGTATGTTAGTTTCAGCTTCACAACAAAATGAAGCAGTTATATATATACATATGTTCCCATATCTCTTCCCGCTTGCGTCTCCCTCCCTCCCACCCTCCCTATCCCACCCCTCCAGGCAGTCACAAAGCACCGAGCTGATCTCCCTGTGCTATGCGGCTGCTTCCCTTTTTTTTTTTTTGGCAGCGCTGTGCGGCTTGTGGGATCTTAGTTTCCCGACCAGACCAGGGATCAATGGAAGCGTGGCGTGCTAACTACAGGACCGCCAGGGAATTCCCAGAAAAGTATACTTAAAGAAAATGGAAAACCTTATGGAGACATAAATACTTAACCTATGATACAGCAAACCATATTTCTGAATGGTAAATGTTAGTTTTCTAAAGGTATGGCATCTTCTTAGATTAATTTGCAGCCTTAAACAATTTTAATCAAAATCCCAGAGGAATTCATTTTTTTCCAATTTAGTTGACAGAGTAGAATCTCATGTTCATTTGAAAGAATAAATGATGAAGAAGCTTGATGAGGCTTTTTTAAAAAGAAGCATAGCTAGGTGGGACTTTGTTAGTAGTTATTTAAATGCTTAGAAAATGATAGCAATTTACACATAGTGCTTGTGAACCAAGAGGCTCTGTAGAGATGAATGGACAAGATAAAAAATTGGAGAAATAGACCTAAATATTAGATATGTGATGAATGGACCATTTCAAATCAAGGGACAAGTTTTTGGCTGTGCTCTTTTAATTGTATTAAAAAAATTTTGTTTTCCTTGAAAGTAGAAAAACAATCTATCTTAAGCATCATATTGGACCCACCTGTGGACTTAAGAATATTCACATATCATACAATTCAGGTGTTGAAACATGTTGCTTTCTTTTTTTCTTTATAAATGTTACTTATTCAACCCTTAAGCCCTTATTTATTTTGATAGTAGAAAACTTAAGCTTGACAAATTAAAGGAAATCAGTCTCTTCTGGTGTAAAACTTAGTCAGAGTCCACACACATATGATTATTACCTTCTCTCTGGGCTGAACTGACGTCAAGGGTGTGTGTGGGAGGGGATGTGAGTATATAGGTGTATGTGCTACCCTGGCCTCTGGGGAAAGGCTTATGGTCCCTGTCACAACTCTCTCCTCATCCCACCCAGCTTCCAAGTCTTGGCTTGTCACTACTGGACCCGCCACTGGTGCCTGTAGTCCTTTCATGCTTTTCTGCTTCTGTAGTCAATGCTGGACCATTTGAAGCATCCACTCGTCATAACTGAAAGTCATCTAGTTCCCCCACTCCCTCATCGCTTTCTTCATCCATCCTTGGGCATTAGAAGCATTTAGATGTTCTGCTCTGCCACGCTGGGGTCTACAGCAGGGGTTGGCAAACCATGACCCGCTGGCCGTAGTTTTTGTCTGGTTTATGAGTTGGGAATGAAGTCTATATTTGTCAATAGTTGAAAAAGGATTAAAAGAAGAATAGTATTTATGATATACAAATATCATATGAAATTCAAATGTCATAAATTTGAAATTCAAATTTCAAATACTAAAATGTTATTGGAACGTAACCACACCCATTGGTTTACACGTTGTCCACGGCTACTTTCCTGTGACAGGGGCAGCGTTGACTAGCCACACCGTATGGCCTGCAAAGTCTAAGCTATTTCCTATTTGACCCTTTGCAGAAAAACTGTGACAACCCTTGGCCTGCAGTGTTGTGTGGGACCAGGCTCAGGCTGTTTGCCGTTAGCTTCTCACACAACCACTGCCGCTCTGCCACTCGATGCATGGCTGGATGAGAGCAGCGAGCTCATGAAGGGTTCTTCAGGCTACCTGGGCTCTATATGGGAAAAGAGGTCAAACCTCTCCACTTTGTATAACTTCTCTGTGATTTCTGCCATCTCCCTGCCAAGGCTGGGCTTTGGTTGGGATACAGGACATGTACATGTGGTAGGGACCCAACATACACCTGAAAGTTATCTTTTCCCTTCGATTCTCCACCCATGCCCAGAGAGGGTTGTCATTTCCACCCTGTGTGGTGGAAAAGTTCTATTATCTGTTATAAACCCTACTTTGAGATACAACTAAACCTTTGAAATTTTTTTTAGAAAGAGAAAGAAATCTTTTCTACTGTTCAGTTCTTGCAATCAAAGGACAGGGTTTTCTGGACTTCTTTTTTTTTTTTAATTAATTAATTTTTTTGGCTTCGTTGGGTCTTCATTGCTGTGCGTGGGCTTTCTCTAGTTGCGTTGAGCACGGCCTACTCTTCGTTGTGGTGCATGGGCTTCTCATTGTGGTAGCTTCTCTTGTTGTGGAGCACGGGCTCTAGGTGTGCGGGCTTCAGTAGTTGTGGCACGCGGGCTCAGTAGTTGTGGCTTGCGGGCTCTAGAGTGCAGGCTCAGTAGTTGTGGCGCACGGGCTTAGTTGCTCTGTGGCATGTGGGATCTTCCCAGACCAGGGCTTGAACCTGTGTCCCCTGCATTGGCAGGCAGATCCTTAACTACTGCGTCACCAGGGAAGTCCCCAGACTTCGTTTTTGTTGGGTTCTTTTATGTCCTGCCTTTTTTGGGGAAATCTACTCCAGACTGGGTTCAGTTTTAATGGTAGGACGGCTTTCAGGTTAAAAAATAAGAGGAAATAAACAACTACTGATTCGAAATATTTCCCTAATACATACGGATCATATGCATTTTTGTATGGATCCCATAGATACCAGTAATCCTGCTGTGCTAATAAAAATCTTGAAATAACCTGATAACAGCTGCAGCATGAGCATGTGACATTTTGTCAGTATTTGACATATTTGAAGGTTGTGCAAATGAATTCCAAGTGGCAACCTCTAAAAATGTATTTGGGAAGGAGATATTTTCTTTTTCAAAGAAAATCTGTTGTTCTTTTAAGTTGAAAATGTATTGTAATGCATGTTAAAGGGACATGACACTAACTCAGGTTAAGGTCTATCTCCCACTAGTGTTCCTCAGGAAAAGAAGGGTAAGGGAATTAGCATCAGTAATCAGTAAACTCTGAATATTATACAACTCCTCCCAATATCACCCCTTATGAGAAAGTGACAAAATATAATGTTAGAGAAGGCTGTGCCATATAATAGCAAGAAATAGTAATAAAAAGAAAAATACTTAACTAGCAATGCCAGAAACTCTTGAAAAATGACTTTATTTCCTATTTCATGTATGAAAATAAGTTCCAGATAGTTTAAAGAGTTAAAGTAAAAACAAAAAACAATAATACTAACAATAAAAGCATAAAAAATCCAGAAAACAATGACATAGAAAACCAGAAGGAAGATTTGATGAATGCTTAGCAAAAGATAATACGGGTATGCCTACATAAACACCCAGAACTTCTGTAGTACACGAAATAAACACCATAAAATTAAGCTCAAACAATAAACTGGGAAATATATTTTCAGTGAAGCAGTAATTTTACATAGAAATAATTCTTATAAATGAGTAAAGAAAATAAAAGCTTAATGAAAAACTGAGCAAAGGTTATGAAACATATAGAAATTTACAAAAAAATATACATAACGACGAGAAAAATATGTAAAAATTTCATTTTGCACTGGCAATCAAAAACATTCTAGGCCCACCAGAGCAACACCCAGCTCTACCCACCACCAGTCCCTCCCATCAGGAAGCTTGCACAAGCCTCATAGGTAACCTCATCCACCAGAGGGCAGACAGCAGAACCAAGAAGAACTACAGTTCTGCAGCCTGTGGAACAAAAACCACATTCACAGAAAGATAGACAAACTGAAAAGACAAAGGACATTGTACCATATGAAGGAACAAGATAAAACCCCAGAAAAACAACTAAATGAAGTGGAGATAGGAAACCTTCCAGAAAAAGAATTCAGAATAATGATAGTGAAGATGATCCAGGACCTCGGAAAAAGAATGGAGGGAAAGATCGAGAAGATGCGAGAAATGTTTAACAAAGACCTAGAAGAATTAAAGAACAAACACCTAGAAGAATTAAAGAGCAAACAGAGATGAACAATTACAATAACTGAAATGAAAATTACCCTAGAAGGAATCAATAGCAGAATAACTGAGGCAGGAGAATGGATACATGACCTGGAAGACAGAATGGTGGAATTCACTGCTGTGGAACAAAATACAGAAAAAAGAATGAAAAGAAATGAAGACAGCCTAAGAGACCTCTGGGACAACATTAAACACAACAACATTTGAGTTATAGGGGTCTCAGAAGAAGAAGAGAGAGAAAGGACCCAAGAAAATATTTGAAGAGATTATAGTCAGAAACTTCCCTAACATGGGAAAGGAAAGAGCCACTCAAGTCCAGGAAGCGCAGAGACTTCCAGGCAGGATAAACCCAAGGAGAAACACACTGAGACACATAGTAATCAAACTGACAAAAATTAAAGACAAAGAAAAATTATTAAAAGCAACAAAAGAGAAATGACAACATACAAGGGAACTCCCATAAGGTTAACAGCCGATTTCTCAGCAGAAACTCTACAAGCCAGAAGGGAGTGGCATGATATACTGAAAGTGATGAAAGGGAGGAACCTACAACCAAGATTACTCTACCTGGCAAGGACCTCATTCAGATTGGATGGAGAAATCAAAAGCTTTACAGACAAGCAAAAGCTAAAAGAATTCAGCACCACCAAACCGGCTCTACAACAAATGCTAAAGGAACTTGTCTAAATGGGAAACACAAGAGAAGAAAAGGACCTACAAAAACAAACCCATAACAATTAAGAAAATGTCAATAGGAACATACATATTGATAATTACCTTAAACGTGAATGGATTAAATGCTGCAACCAAAAGACACAGGCTTACTGAATGGATACAAAAATAACACCCATATATATGCAGTCTTCAAAAGATCCACTTCAGACCTAGGGACACATACAGACTGAAAGTGAGGGGATGGAAAAAGATATTCCATGCAAATGGAAATCAAAAGAAAGCTGGAGTAGCAATACTCATATCAGATAAAATAGACTTTAAAATAAAGAATGTTACAAGAGACAAGGAAGGACACTACATAATGATCAAGGGATCAATCGAAGAAGAAGATATAACAATTATAAATACTTATGCACCCAACATAGGAGCACCTCAATATATAAGGCAATTGCTAAAAGCTATAAAAGAGGAAATTGACAGTAACACAATAATAGTGGGGGACTTTAAGACCTCACTTACACCAATGGGCAGATCATCCAGACAGAAAATTGATAAGGAAACACAAGCTTTAAATGACACAAGAGACCAGATACATTTAATTGATATTTATAGGACATTCCATCCAAAACCAGCAGATTACACTTTCTTCTCAAGTGCACACGGAACATTCACCAGGATAGATCACATCCTGGGTCACAAATCAAGCCTTGGTAAATTTAAGAAAATTGAAATCATATCAAGCATCTTTTCTGACCACAACACTATGAGATTAGAAATCAATTACAGGGAAGGAAATGTAAAAAACACATGGCGGCTAAACAATTCATTACTAAATAACCAAGAGATCACTGAAGAAATCAAAGAGCAAATAAAAAAATACCTAGAGACAAATTACAATGAAAACATGACGATCCAAAACCTATGGATGCAGCAAAAGAATTTCTAAGAGGGAAGTTTATAGCAATACAAGCCTACCTCAAGAAACAAGAAAAATCTCAAATAAACAATTTAACCTTACACCTAAAGGAACCAGAAAAAGAAGAGCAAACAAAACCGAAAGTTAGTAGAAGGAAAGATCCGAGCAGAAATAAATGAAATAGAAACAAAGAAAACAATAGCAAAGATCAATAAAACGAAAAGCTGGTTCCTTGAGAAGATAAACAAAATTGAGAAACCTTTAGCCAGACTCATCAAGAAAAAGAGGGAGAGGACTCAAATAAAATTAGAAATGAAAAAGGAGAAGTTACAACAGATACTGCAGAAATACAAAGCAATCTAAGAGACTAATACAAGCAACACTATGCCAGTGAAGTGGACAACCTGGAAGAAATGGACAAATTCTTAGAAAGGTATAACCTTCCAAGATTGAACCAGGAAGAGATAGAAAATATGGACAGACCAATCACAAGTAGTGAAATTGAAAGTGTGATTAAAAATCTTCCAACAAACAAAAGTCCAGGACCAGATGGCTTCCCAGGTGAATTCTATCAAACATTTAGAGAAGAGCTAACACCCATCCTTCTCAAACTCTTCCAAAAAATTGCAGAGGAAGGAACACTCCCAAACTCATTCTATGAGGCCACCATCACCCTGATACCAAAACCAGACAAAGATACTACAAAAAAAGAAAACTACAGACCAATATCACTTATGAATATAGATGCAAAAATCCTCAACAAACTACTAGCAAACAGAATGCAACAACACATTAAAAGGATCATACACCATGATCAAGTGGGATTTATCCCAGGGATGCAAGGATTCTTCAATATACGCAAATCAATCAGTGTGATACACCATATTAACAAATTGAAGGATAAAACCATATGATCATCTCAATAGATGCAGAAAAAGCTTCTGACAAAATTCAACACCCATTTATGATAAAAACTCTCCAGAAAGGGGGCATAGAGGGAACCTACCTCAACATAATAAAGGCCATATATGACAAACCCACAGCAAACATCATTCTCAATGGTGAAAAACTGAAAGCATTTCCTCTAAGATCAGGAAGAAAACAAGGATATCCACTCTCACCACTATTATTCAACATGCTTTTGGAAGTCTTAGCCACAGCAATCAGAGAAGAAAAAGAAATAAAAGGAATACAAATTGGAAAAGAAAAAGTAAAACAGTCACTGTTTGCAGATGACATGATACTATACATAGAGAATCCCAAAGATGCCACAAGAAAGCTACTAGAGCTAATCAATGAATTTGGTAAATTTGCAGGATACAAAATTAATGCACAGAAATCTCTTGCATTCCTATACACTAATAAAGAAAGATCAGAAAGAGAAATTAAGGTAACAATCCCATTCACCATTGCAGCAAAAAGAATAAAATACCTAGGAATAAACCTACCTAAGGAGGTAAAAGACCTGTACTCAGAAAACTATAAGACACTGATGAAAGAAATCAAAGATGACACAAACAGATGGAGAGATATACCATGTTCTTGGATTGGAAGAATCAATATTGTGAAAATGATTATACTACCCAAAGCAATCTACAGATTCAATGCAATCCCTATCTAATTACCAGTGGCATTTTTTACAGAACTAGAACAAAAAAATCTTAAAATTTGTATGGAGACACAAAAGACCCCAAATAGCCAAAGCAGTCTTGAGGGAAAAAAACAGAGCTGGAGGAATCAGACTCCCTGACTTCAGACTATACTACAAAGCTACAGTAATCAAGAAAATATGGCACTGGCACAAAAACAGAAATACAGATTAATGGAACAGGATAGAAAGCCCAGAGATAAACCCATGCACCTATGGTCAACTAATCCATGACAAAGGAGGCAAGGATATACAATGGAGAAAAGACAGTCTCTTCAATAAGTGGAGCTGGGAAAACTGGACAGCTACATGAAAAAGAATGAAATTAGAACACTCCCTAACACCGTACACAAAAATAAACGCAAAATGGATTAGAGACCTAAATGTAAGGCCAGACACTATAAAACTCTTAGAGGAAAGCATAGGAAGAGCACTCTTTGACATAAATCACAGCAAAATTTTTTTGATCCACCTCCTAGAGAAATGGAAATAAAAAGAAAAATAAACAAATGGGATCTAATGAAACTTAAAAGCTTTTGCAAAGCAAAGGAAACTACAAACAAGATGAAAAGACAACCCTCAGAATGGTAGAAAATATTTGCAAACGAATCAATGGACAAAGGATTAATGTCCAAAATATATAAACAGCTCGTGCAGCTCAATATTAAAAAAAAAGACAACCCAATCAAAAAATGGGAAGAAGACCTAAATAGACATTTCTACAAAGAAGACATACAGATGGCCAAGAAACACATGAAAAGCTGCTCAACATCACTAATTATTAGAGAAATGCAAATCAAAACTGCATTGAGGTATCACCTCACACCAGTTAGAATGGGCATCATCAGAAAATCTACAAACAACAAATGCTGGAGAAGGTGTGGAGAAAAGGGAACCCTCTTGCACTGTTGGTGGGAATGTAAATTGATACAGCCACTATGGAGAACAGTATGGAGGTTCCTTAAAGAACTAAAAATAGAACTACCATATGACCCAGCAATCCCACTACTGGGCATATACCCAGAGAAAACCATAATTCAAAAAGACATATGCACCGCAATGTTCACTGCAGCACTATTTACAATAGCCAGGTCATGGAAGCAACCTAAATGCCCATCAACAGACAAATGGATAAAGAAGATGTTCTACATATATACAATGGAATATTACTCAGCCATAAAAAGGAACAAAATTGGGTCATTTGTAGAGACGTGGATGGATCTAGAGACTGTCATACAGAGTGAAGTAAGTCTGAAAGAGAAAAACAAATATCATATATTAACACATATATGTGGAAACTAGAACAATGGTACAGATGAACTGGTTTGCAAGGCAGAAACAGAGACACAGATGTAGAGAACAAACGTATGGACACCAAGGGGGGAAAACGGCGTGGGGGTGATGGTGGTGGTATGAACTGGGAGATTGGGATTGACGTATATACACTAATATGTATAAAATAGATAATTAGAACCTGCTTTATAAAAAATAAATAAAATTCAAAAAAAAACCATTCTAAATTAAAGAGCAACACATTCCATTTATTCCATATTAAATCAGCACAGGACTTTAAAAAGATAATCTTAACAGGTGTGATCATATACTGCTTAGGAAATAAAAATTATCTTTCTGACAGTTTGCCAGCATGTGCGAGGATTTTAAAAAGGCTGATACCAGTTTCTCAAGTAGAAGTTATGCATTAGCTGCGTAAGGATTGTCTGTGGTACTTACCAAAAAATGCATATTATCTGGCCCCCCGTCAGACCTAATGAATCCAAACACTTTGGAGGGGAGTGGCAGGTGTATCTGTGATTTGTACGTGTATCAAGAACAATGATGGGGCTTCCCTGGTGGTACAGTGGTTAAGAATCTGCCTGCCAAGGCAGGGGATACAGGTTCGAGCCATGGTCTGGGCCCTGGTCACATGCCGCGGAGCAACTAAGCCTGTGTGCCACAACTGCCGAGCATGTGCTCTAGAGCCCGCGAGCCACAGCTACTGAAGACCATGTGCCTAGAGCTCGTGCTCCACAGCAAGAGAAGCCACTGCAATGAGAAGACCACGCATCGCAATGAAGAGTAGCCTCCGCTGGCAGCAGCTAAAGAAAGCCTGCATGCAGCAACGAAGACCCAATGCAGCCAAAAATAAATAAATTAAAAAAAAAAACCAAAAACAATAAAACAACACAATGATGAGGCTTACAGAAAATAGTGTTGGAATTACTAGTTTCCCCAAACCCAATCGTTCTATATAATTATAATTACACATATAGGCACACATGCACACATTCTTATATTCTTATAAAAGTGAAAAATTGAAGTCAACTTAAATGTGCAAAGATGGGCATAGTTAATTAAATAGTGTATATTTATATAATAGATACTGTGTGTACAACCGAACTGTGTTTCTCAAAATATGTGGTGACGTCCAGTTATACGATAAATCAGCACTAGGGATGCAGTGTACAACATGATGAATATAATTCACACTGCTGTATGCTATATATGAAAGCTGTTAAGAGAGTAGACCCTAAGACTTACTATCACAAGGAAAAAACGTATTGTTTTATTTCTTTAAGTTTGTATCTATATGAGATGATGGATGTTCACTGAACTTGTGATAATCATTTCATGGTGTATGTAAGTCAGATCATTATGCTGTACACCTTAAACTTACACAGTACTGTATGTCAATTATATCTCATTAAAAATGGAGGAAAAAAATAGATGATGATATAGGAAGATGCCCATGACATCATTTGAATTTAGTTTTTAAAAGAGTATAAAAGTTTATGTGTAAAGTTTTAGGCATAAAACTTTGTGTTAACCCAAATTCATAAAGCATGCATTTACACAGAGAAGGGAATTAACTATCCAGATTGTATTAATACTTTTCTTTTTCTAACTTGTTGTTGTTCTGTAGTTTCTAGTTTTGCTTCCTTCAAAAGTATAGTTTTCAATATAAAAACGCAAATTAACTTTTTCACAAAAAGCATTATTTAAAACAGATTGGAGCTCTCTTTATAGGAGCGATGGGCTGTAGAACCTTTTGGTTGACCCTGCAGTGCAAGGAGTCCTCACTAATAAACCTTTTATTATTTGTGGTATGTGCTTGATTCACCCACACAATCGGCTACCTTTGAGTAGAAGTCTTTTATCACCAACCTTGCTAGTCATAGTATTGTAATTATAGTATTCATACATTTATAAATGAATATGCTGAGATATCTGATGATTACATTTTGGTCTGTAATGTACAACCTCATCCATTCTAAGTTCATGTTACGTGGTGAGGTAGGCAATTAGGTGTAGACCCATATATGACTGTGTACCCTGTAGAGCTAAATATCTCCAGCCCATGTTTGCTGACCTTATTAAGTAATTCAGTCTGATGACATCTCTGATAGAAAAGTTTGTGTATCTGTTCAGTTTCTTCTTGGCTTCCTCCTTACTGATCAGTGGATCTCAACCCAGGTTTCACAATAGATTCACCTGGGAACTTCAAACAAATGTCTGGACATCATCTTAGACCAGTTGGGTCAGAATCTTTGGGGACAGAGCCTTTGAATGGTGTTTGTTTTTAATAATCTCCCCTAAGTGATTGCATCCAAGGTTGAGAGCCTTTTATTTGCATAAATATACTGAAGGCCCAGGATTTGAGGTTGGATAAATGGAAATGATGAAGGGTTGTTTGCCAAGTTCAGTGGCAAGTTGAATGTTGGGTTAGCATAGAAAGCCCAAGATGCTAGTTCTTTATTAGGGTTTCTTTTTAAGCCTCATGTATGAGAATCAAAGCTTTGAAGAACAATTAGCAGTTAGTAAGAGTGGTGAGGGAGGTGAAGAGCATCTCTTATGGAGACAAATCCCTGTGGGCAGATTTGGGAAGGAAAGAAACCAAGAAGGCCACTGAGATAGGAGATGAGGTCTAAGGGGCTTAGGCAGGGGCCAGATCAACATGTGAGCTCTGTTATGGCATCTGGCTCTTACCCAAATGGCCATGGGAAGCTGCTGGAATGTTTTAAATAGGAGAGTCCAGTAATTATATTTTTAAAAGATTACCCCAGTGGCAGTATGGAGAACAGGTTTGGTGGGGAGAAGAATGGAATCACCAAGACCCATGGCACAGCAAGTGAGAGATGTTGACAGTTCAGTTAGGGAGGTGATGGTGTAGATGGAGAGAAAGACAGATTTGAGAGTTATTTCCCAAATGATTTTCAGATCAAGATTTTCATTTCTGAGCGATTCTCTGTCCACGTAGGGCAAGAGGGGGCTAGAGTAAAAAATTTCATTTGATAGATGCATAACCAAAAATATGAAGACAGGGTGGTGTGGCCCACTCAAGGTCATGGAGGGAATTTGGCCAAGGAAAATGCAAACAGATTGACAAAAGTATATCAAGGAATCACCTTTCAGCTGCCACCGGCCAGCACTATAAACATCTCGCTGTCATGTTATTCAATTCATTTTCCTTCATAACCTCAAATGTGTTTGATTTAAAGTCCTGTCTTAAGCAAAATATATGTCTCTCCCCTTTCTCCAAAGCTCATGGTATATTCAAACTATTTACTTTTTCCAAGGCAGTACTGTAAGTTATTCACCAAGTAGTTCAGAGGAAATTTATTCCATTGTTTTACTATTTTTAGTGAACAATTAAAAAAATCCTGTTCATTTCCTTAATTTCTCATTTAACTTCTATATCCAAGTACAAACATATTCAAATGAGATTATTGGGGTAGTTGATTTAAGAGTTATAAATTGGCATCATAAATCAGATATTATAAATTGGTGGTGAAGAGGATTCATCTTGCTAAGGTCAAGCCACTTAATAACTTAGATGTACTTAATAACTGTGTGAGTTTGGGCAAGTCAGTTAACTGTTTTGGGGCCCGAATTTCATCTGCAAAATGGACCCTTCTGCTGTCAAGATTAGATGAGATGATGCCTGTAAAGTTGTGCAGTATTTTGCATAATGCCTAGGTCAACAATGCCCAAAAAGGGTTAATTATTGTTATCATTAGTAGTGATAGAAGATGGAAGAGAGAAGAGGTTTTTATGCAAATTCCATTAATAATTAGGCAAATGATTTGGTCTAGAAACTTGTCCTTAGTGTGGAAGAATGTGTCAGTTTGAAGAAGACATTTTTGCTGAGACGTGTATTAGGGGAGAATGGCTTTGGTTAAATGGAATGAGCCCAACTTTGGCATCAGGGAAGATTTCTTATTGCTTTTATGTCTTCTGAAAGTATATTGCCCTCTATTGGGGGGGAATCACCAGGAGCTCTTCTGACAACAGAGGCGATACATAGTCCTCGATTTGCAAATCCTTGACATTTACTTGTTTGGAAAGTGGAATAAGCCATCAGGTCATTTTGTGCTGTAAGAAACTCACTAAGAGACTCAGCAGGGATTAGAGTACGGTCGTAATTCATCACGCCTCAAACGGATTCTGCATATTCTCAGCAGGAGAGCTTATGATTTTAATGATTTTGTGCTCCTTGGTAGAGATAGGCAAAAATTACTAATGTTTTTCCTTGTGTACTTTCTTCTTTTCCCCTTCATTTATTTCCTGGTCTTGCCTCTTTATAATTCTGTCTTCTTCCTTTTTTTCTGTCTTTTTTTTTTCTTTCTGTGTGTCTTTCTTTCTCTCGTTGTATTTATGCCACTCATCCTCTTTCTCTCATTATTCAGAGCTGTCCTTACATTTATTAGAACTTGTTTTTATTTCACCCCAGAATCTTAAGCCCTTGTTCAGAACTATGAAACAATAAGTAAAGCTTACCTTTCTTTGCGAATGGTAGAAATTTATTGCAGATTTATTGCAGAAAATTTCCACTTTATTAAGCTGACGGATTTAGCTTGAAGGCATACTACCCTGTGAAATTCTAAATTTGATTTAAAGGTCAGAGGGAAAGCCTGGCACCTACAATCTGCCTTTGAATTGTTTTTGTAACACTAAATAGAGTTTACAAGGAGAGGAAATTGCAGTTGGTCAGCAGAAGGCATGACAATCACATCTTTTCTCAATAAACTCTTTGCCTTTAACCAAGCTAAGAGATGAAGAAAACTACTAGATTAACATGATCTTGCAGAACGTAGGAGACTTCAGGTTCAATTAGATGTCACATTGGATGAACCACTTTGTGAGATGAGAGGGAAAGTGCTATGTCTCTGAAAGCTGGGGGGAAAAAGTCCTTAATCATAGTTATCACCGACAAGGGTGTTTTCATTTACATAAATAAAAGAATGACTCTAAAAGGATACACATATTTAAAATAGGTTCTATTTTTGATTGTTCCTGAATACAAAATAGCTCTACTTGGTACTGGTGATGGGCATAGGAAACTCTCTGTTTCCAAACGATTTTTATTACCATTGCAAAAATATATTACTTTTGTTAATTAAAATTATTTTGTATATAATCAGGCTGTATTTTTTAGCAGTAAGGAAGTTTAATGGAATTTTCAAATTTACTGTATTAAACTCTTAAAATGTGCAAACTTTAGTTATCTGATAATAGAGTCTTGGTAATAGTGAGAGAGAGAGGAAAAAAAAAAACCAAAAAGCACACAAACTCCTAAATCTGTCAACATGGGACTTGTCAGAATCAGGAATAAGGCTAAAATAGGAATGCAGAATCTAACACCATAAGTAACACAACTTTGTAAATCAACTATACTCAAATAAAAATTACAAAAAAGAAAAAAAAAGATAAATTCCCAAAATTGGGGAAAAAACATCTAATACCATTTTGATGGCTGGAGAACAACCATTTTGCATCTGTACATCTTTCTGATGAAGGGCAACTCTTCAAAGTTTACTTGGGGTTGAAAAACAATAAGGTCCCAGTAGTAGCCATGTAGAATATTGGCTATGTAAACAAAATAATAGTATGTCAAAATTGGTTTTCACCCAAGTCTAATCTTCTGCTGGTCAGTCCCAGGGAAAAGAAAGTCAAAAAGTGAACTTTCACTGATGATATAAAAGGCAGCACATCTGGTGATGGCAACTACAATAATGGTAGCAATCACTTTCTCCTTGCTCTTTTTGGCTGATGTCCCCAGGTATCAATGCAAACTCCAGCAATCTTTAAGTATCATTATTGATACCCTCTGCAGCTTGTTGTTATTGTTTTCCATCCATTGTTATTGAAATATAATTGGCATACAGCACTGTGTAAGTTTAAGATGTACGGCATCCTGACTTGACTTACATATATCATGAAATGATGACCACGGTACGTTTGTGACCACGCATCATTTCATACAGATACAAAATTAAAGAAATGGAAGAAGAAAAGTTTTTCCTTGTGATGAGAACTCAACTCTCTTAACATCTTCCATATATAACGTAGAGCCGTGTTAATTATATTTATCATGTTGTACGTTACACCCTTAGCACTTTATCTTGAAACTGGAAGTCTGTACCTTTTGACCGCCTTCATCCGATTGATTCCCCCTCCCCCCGCCTCTGGTAACTGCAAATCTGACCTCTTTTTCTATGAGTTTGTTTGCTTTTGAAGTAAATTGACCTACAACGCTATGTTAGTTCCTGTTACACAACATAGTGATTCGATATTTCTGTACATTTCAAAATGATCACTGCGATACGTCTAGTTACGATCTGTCACCATACAAAGACATTACATAATTATTGACTATGTTCTCCACACTGTACATTTCATACCTGTTACTCATTTATTTTGCATCTGCAAGTTTGTACCTCTTACTCTCCCTCACCTATTGTTGTTTTTAAAATATTTGTTTTACCGACTATAATAATAGCACAAGCTCCTTGAAAATTTGGGGAATTCATGATAATTTAAAGAAAAATGATAACATCACCCATAATCTCACCACTGAGAGATAAAAGCACTGTGAATATTTTGGACCATTTCCTCCAGCTCTTTATTCTGTGTGCTTACGTGCACATGCCTGTGCACACACTGAGGGTGTGTGTCCCTGTGAAATGTTACAAAATTGGTAGGATGGAACATACGTAATTTTATATTCTGTCTTTCTAAATTTAACATGATGTTCTGAGCATTTTCCATATTATTAAGAGTTCAAAAAAAAGGCTTATAATAGCTGGATAATATTCTATCATGAGGAAGAAGCACTTGTTAATTTGCACTGGGTATTAAGGTTGTCTGTAATTTTTCACTCTGAAATTGTCCTGTGGTGAAACCCAATTGTACCTAAGTCCGGGTATATGACGATTTTGGGGGGGGTCTTTTCCTGAAAGTGTAATGCCACCTTCAAAGGATAGGAAGAACAACCTGAGGTTCTGGGTACATATCGATGTAATATGTATGTGTCCTTGCTGTGCGGCAAATGTGGGACCTTTTCTTTTCCTTCTCAATGTGAGTCGTGCTGCACAGTCAGAGAGCATTACGCCGGGGGAGCTGAGTAAGTGTCGGAGCAGTCTTCCTCTGTGTTCTTCCCTCCTGCCAAGATTCCATGCACATCTTCTGAGTTTGCTGACAAAATACATTTGGATTCTTTTTAGTTTCTTGGAAACAAGATGAAGAAAACTTGGTCTGACTCTGGAAATTTATGTTCATATGTTTTTTATGTAGGCAAACAGTTATAATGGACCAGCATATTTATGTCTTTATGACAGTACATTCAAGAAGCAAATAAAATCACTCCTGAAGATTTCTTTTTTATTATTATTAGTTTGAAAGGATGGTTGCCCTAAGCTAGAAGCTCAGGAATGGGGTCCAAGAAGTCCAATTGGAATTTTCAAGCAGTTAACCAGTTTATTGAGATTATGTCTAAACAACACATTACTATATTTTAAAGCCCATTTAGGACGAATTCATGTTATAAACACAATAAATAATACCGACTATTAGAAATATGTAGTAATTTGTGTTATTTCACAACAAAACCCACAAGGTAGCTATTATTATCATCCACATCTTACATACGAGGTAGTGAAACTAGGAGAATTGAAATAATTCACCCAAGAATTTACCCAGGTATCAAAGAACGAATCTAGAATTAGAAACCATGTGTATGTGACTCCCAAATCTGGCCCTTATTTCATGGTACTGCTTCACAGTACTATTGACATATCTCTGTGCTATTTCTTAGTACTATATCCTGGTACTGCTTCATTGGACTATGTTGTGGTGCTACTTTGGGGTAGTACTTAGGGGTAGTACTTCGAGGTACTGCCTCACAGTACTATGTCACCACGCTACTTCATGGCACTGCATTACAATTGTACTTCATGGTAGTACTTTATGGTAGTATTTCATAGTAATACTTCATGGTACTATACTATAGTACTACTTCACAAGGTTCATTCCTGCTGCTACTTAAGAGTAGTACTTTGAGGTATTACTTCATGGTACTGATTCTCAGTACTATAGTACAGTGCTGTGTCACCATACTACTTCATGGTACTACTTTACAGTACTCCTTCAGAGTAGCACTTCACGGTAGTACTTTGTGGTAGTACTTCATGGTAGTATTTTAAAATATTATTTCACAGCAATATTTCAGGGAAATACTTTACCACTTTATTGCAGCATAATTTGGGAGTTTATCTACAGTGATCAAATGCTGTTAAAAGATAATTTTCCAAAAAAAGTAAATCATGACTCTCTGCCATAAAATGAACATGTGCTAGAGGCTCTAACTCAATCAATGAGGAAACCAGGTGAATCTTATAATTGGTGCAACAGAGAAGTCTAAAAATCACACATTCAAATGGAATAAAGGAATGTTCCAGTGAATGTGCCAATGGAAGCAAAACCAGCTTCTTCCACAGTGGGGGAGGGGAGCCAGGTGAGCTTCTGCTGGATAGGACAGAATTTGTATATCTATGGACAAGAGTGGTGTTCCTTTGCTATCAGTTATCTATAATTCACAGAGCCATAAAACAGAATAGAAAAACTTCTGGTCTGGACAATACATAGGTTTCCACTGAACCACAAATTGAGTGCGTACTCTTGGAACACAATAGTACAGATTCTCGTCATCTAGGACAATAGCTCAGTTCTTTGAATTCCTCGAACTTGAGTTATCCAGGCAATTGAAATAAAAGGAATTCACATGCATTATCTACACATTTTTTTGTTGGTGGTGGTGGAGACTTGACCAAATCTATGCTGTGCAGTGACTTTACCAAAGCCATTTCAGAAGGAGATGGGTGGGAAGTTTTATATTAATTCTCTGACTTTCATCCACAAATTTTCTTGGTTTATAAAGTTGCAAGATAATTTTTCTAAATGCCAGGCTTGCAAATTCAAGCTGGGAATGAAACTCAAACTGTGTTTTTTCTGCTTCTTATCATTGTTCATAATAGAGAGCCCACAAGTTTGTCAGCCAAGTTCTAACAGTAAAATCTTTATTAATGGTGATATGTAAGAGGCAAAAGGAACACAACTTGAGTTTTAGATCCCAGGTTAAAAAAGCTGATGTCTAGGAGAAAAAAACATCTTTCACTGAACAAATTTGATCATTAAGGCAAGATAAATGTGGAACCCAGCAAGGCCAATTTTATAGTCATGGAACCAACCATGACCACTGTTAATTGTTAGTCAGAAGGTGATGAAATTAATGTAGGAATTAACTAATGCAACAGAAAAAATAACCTGTAAAAAAAGAAAATTAATTTAAAGCAACATCTAGTGCTACAAGTCAGCTTCAGCGTATGGTGGCAGGGAAAAATTGATAAAACAATTTCTCAGAAAATCTATAAAATTCTACCAAATTGTCCTGTGATAAGAATTGCAGAAGAAACAAACATTTGGACTATTGAGAGTTGGAGGATTATTTAATTAAAATTAAGCCAGATCCAAAGGGTAGGTTCATCACCACAGGTCTTGATCAAGTAGCATTAATTAAAAAAGCAAGAACTAAACTGGGAAACAAAATGAAACCGTACAATTAAAAAAAAAAAAAGACTTCCCTGGTGGTGCAGTGGTTAAGAATCCGCCTGCCCATGCAGGGGATATGTGTTCGAGCCCTGGTCCGGGAAGACCCCACATGCCGCGGAGCAACGAAGCCCATGCGCCACAACTACTGAGCCCACGCTCTAGAGCCCACGAGCCACAACTGCTGAACCCGCGTGCCACAACTACTGGAGCCTGTGCACCTAGAGCCCGTGCTCCACAACAAGAGAAGCCACTGCAATGAGAAGCCCGCGCACCGCAACGAAGAGTAGCCCCCGCTTGCCGCAACTAGAGAAAGCCCGCGTGCAGCAACGAAGACCCAACACAGCCAAAAATAAATAAATAAATAAGTAAATAAATAAAAACCCCAGCAAACGAAAACACATTGTACCTGTAACCTCTCTAGCAAAAGAAAGTGGAGGTTTGCTAAAACTATGCTATTAATCCGACATATTGAAAAATAGACTGACGTAGATGTGAGCTCCCCCTCCTCATCCACCACCACACCCTGGCCAAGGGAAGCTTATCCAAACCCTGCTATGCTAGAATGTTTATCCTTGCACTGCTGCGTTGCTCAGAGCTGCTGAAGATGCCTTCTTCTCCTTCATTCCCTTTTTGTTGAGCTTTGCCAGAATTCTTTTCTGTTGCTTGCAACCAAAGGCTCTGACTAATATGTATGACAATTATTGGAGTAATTATAGGATTGAGGTTCTGTATTTTCTGACCTCTCTATATCTAAAAGCCAGCAGGGGTGTCCAGCAAGAGCCCCGGTGAGAAAAGTAAGAGATAGAATGGAAGGATAAATACGGGAGGAGAGAGAGAAGAAAGGGGTCAGAAGGAAGGATCAGCTGTGTGTTGTTTTTTTTTTTTTTTTTTTTTGGCGGTACGCGGGCCTCTCTCTGTTGTGGCCTCTCCCGTTGCGGAGCACACGCTCCGTACGCGCAGGCTCAGCGGCCATGGCTCACGGGCCCAGCCGCTCCGCGGCATGTGGGATCTTCCCGGACTGGGGCACAAACCCATGTCCCTTGCATCGGCAGGCGGACTCTCAACCACTGCGCCACCAGGGAAGCCCCAGCTGTGTGTTTTTTGGAGTTAAATGAGATACCACAATTTGTTTCCCTTATCATCAAATCATCTGAATTTTCCTTTTTTTTTTTTTTTTGGTAGAGTCCATTGATCTTCTCTTTCATAATGTAGGGTGTTGAGTATGGATTTCAGTGAAGTGGTCCAAAAGCCTTATCAAGTTGACTTTCACAAATGTCTTTGCAGTATTTGCCTTAACCTGATATCAGGAAGTCTCACTGCCCTTGGCGAGGGGCCTTCACACCACACTTGTAGTAGGCCTTCTATACATTTTTGTTGAAGGCTGTGAGGATAAGATGGACATATAAATATTTGCAAGGATATGGCCCATGCAATTGACACCCTTGAAGGAAACTACCTTCAAGGTAGTGATTTCATGAGTCATATGGGGGACAGAATCTTAATACGGTCCCATCCCTGCCTCCTGGTATTCATGGGCTGGGTGATCTTTTCCCCACAAGCGTGGGTGGGATGGCTGACTTGTTTCTAATCCGTACTATACAGCAGAGGTGATGAAAATGCACATGATCGGATTGCGTAAGGTTAGAAGGTGCCCGCCACCCTGGAGTCTCTCTCTTGCCAGCTTTGAGGAAGTAAGCAGTCATGCTAGGGTCCCCCACGTGACAAGGAACTGTGGGCAACCTCTAGGAGCTGAAGACGGCCTCCAGCTGATGGCCAGCAAGAAACGGTGGCCTTCAGTCCTACAGCTGCAAGGAAATTAATTCTGACAACAAACTGAGTTTGGAGGCCAGTTCTTCCCAGCTGAGCCTCAGATGGTACCCCAGCCCCAGGTGGACACCTGAATTACAGCCTTGTGAGAGCTTGAGCAGAAGATCCAGCTAAGCTTTGCACAGACTCCTGACTCATGTACTCTACGAGTTGTTATAAGCTGCTAGGTTTCTGTAGTATTGTTACTTAGCAGTAGATAATTAAAAGAGAAAGCTTGTGTCATAGACAGAAGCCTGGATTTGGAAATCCATTGGCACTGGTAGAGTCTGCCTTTGCCCTTTTTTTTTAAATTGAAGTGTAGTTGATTTACAATATTGTGTTCATTTCAGGTGTACAGCAAAGTGATTCATCTATTACATATATTTTCAGATTCTTTTCCATTATAGGTTATTAGAAGATATTGAATATAGTTCCCTGTGCTATATAGTAAATCCTTGTTGTTTATCTATTGTATATATAGTAGGGTGTATCTGTTAATCCCATACTCCTAATTTATCCCCCTTTGCCCTTTAATACTTGTGTCCTTGGACAAGTTAACTAACTAAGACTTAGTTTTCTAACTGCTGTAAAGCAAGGTTTCTCAACTTCGACACATGACATTGGAGCTGGGAGGGTGTCCCGGGTGTTGTAGGATGTTGAACAGCGTCCCTGGCCTCTACCTACTAAATGCCAGGAGCACCCTCCCCCATTTGTGACAACCAAAAATGCCTCTAGACATTGCCAGATCCCCTAGGAGGGAACATAATTGCCCCCAGTCGAGAACCACTGGTATAAAGGTTAGTGGGAATGATAATAGTAATAATACCTACGTCATGGGGTTGTTGGAAGTTTTAAATCAGATGGTTGGATGAAGACCTGAAAACTTTCCTAATAGAAACTTAAAGGACGACATTTATCATTAATGTAATGAATTTTACATCTTTCTCTTATTTTAATTTTCTTAGTTGCATTTTTATTCTCTTAGTTGCAGCCGTTGGCACAAGGTGGGTCCCGGCTGCCACTGAATCATCCAAGAAGGGGGCAGTATTGCTTAACATGAGATGAGGAACAAAAAACGTGAGCTCCTCAGAGAGAGACAGGGAGCGAGGGAGAGAGAGAGGAGGTGGGCGGCTGAGAGGGGAGGGGAAGCTCAGAGCCCTGTGCTGGAGGCCACGTGCTTCATGGAGCTTCTGCGTTCACCAGAGGTTGCTCATTTGTACTTGGGAGTTGGATCAGGACAAAGTCCTATGGGCGTTAGCAGTCATGTCAGGTCGGGTAGACTCGGGCTCCCTAGGGCTTCCCCAGGCTGTGAATTGGGATTGGGACAATCCTGCCTAGACCTTGAGAGATGGGGACCCTGGGTGACACCTGGATTGCATTGCTGTTACCATCCTCATTATCATTACCCTTTGGATGATTACAGGTGAGGACACTTTCCAGCTAGAATGCCTTCCTCAAATCCAGACTCTTTAAACTTCTTCCCCGCTGAATGCAGAAGTGTTGCAGTTTTATCTCTGAGTGAAGGGGCACCTTGGGCCTCCTGGTAATTAGTTTAAACCAGAGTATCACTGGCAAAAAATAATAAATAGAGAATCTCCCATCTCTTTATTAAGCTTGGTTATAGTGATTGGACACAGTTTAAACCAGCTGAAAGGGATGGAAAGCTCCCTGAAGGAAAAGCACAGAGAAAGCAGAAGAAATTGCTCTTACTAACGAGTCATAAAACAGTTCAGTGTCTTTCTATTGATTTCCTTTTGTTTCTCTTTTTACCCCCTTTGTCCTCAGGTCTATCCCTGACCCCTTCGCCCTGAACAATATTTGGTCCTGTAAAGAGGGTCCAAACTGCACATCAGTCCACAAAATGGATAGCTGAAGATCAGTGAATACAGTAGGTCAGTTTCAAGACTGTTTATAGCAGGGCCTCCAGGAGATGAAATAATCACAGCTCACAGTTGCCCAATACTTCCTACGTGTGGACGTTCTTCTAAATGTTGCACTTGTACGATAACTCATCTAACCACACGGCTGCTCTGTCGTGTACGTAGGAGGCTTAGTCCCCTTTGAGAGACGATAATGAGACATCCTATAAACACCCATAGAGCGGCAAGCTCTGGTCTAAGGACTCTACACCTGTTACCTCAATTTAATCCTCAGGTAACAATGCTCTGAAGTTATTATCCCATTTTAGAGCTGAGCAAACTGAGGCACAGAGCGGTAAAAGTGGTTTGCCATGATTTCTCTGGCAGCCTGGTCCCAGCATTAACTCTGCTACGTTAACTGTCTCATCTGGCAGATGGTTCCATGCAAATCTGGGAAGTTTTAGATATTTCTAGAGCTAACTCAGCACAAATTAGGAGTGGGGTGTGTGTGTGTGTTCCCAAAGAATGAAAGGTGGATGCCCAGGTAAAACTACCTTCCATTTATTTGGGGGGTAGATCTCCATCCCCAATAGAATTGCTTATTGCAAACTTTTGCATAGATCTTGAAGTTTGCTTCTGGTAACAAAATGCTGCAATTATAAATACTGTGAGATAAGTCACAAACCAGGAGATAAACATTCGTGTTTCGATACTGACGGAAGGGTGTGACTGCTAGAAGCAAGCTTCTATTTCAGCCTCCTCTAATTAAGCCTGGAATGTGTGTAGGATCATTAGCATAGAGCTTTCGAAACTCTGGTTTGAGCTACACTTTGGCAGCTTGTGACACCCAAAGACAATTCTGTGATATGTGTATTGTTAAATATGATCTCCAGCAGCAGCTGTAAAATGAGGCAATAAATAGCTCGTGTATTATGCTGGAGGCGGCAAGCGCCGCTTTGCATGGGTAGTAAAATCATAAAAGTTGCAGGTACATCAGAAAGCAGCAGTGGTGTCAGATGGAAGGGATTCAGAGCTGAACGAGCAATTAGCATCCAGCTCATCTGAGGGGAGATGGCATGTGCACATCAACTTTCTTCTGAAGAAGCAGATTTTTTCCCCCATCTTTAAAGATCCCTCTTAATCAGGGATTCTAAACCTTTATAAAAGGATACCAGATCCTCTGAGATTTTCATGAGAAGTGTGAACCCCTACTCAGAAGAATCTCCATGGGCATCTGTGACTGAATGAGATTTTTGACCTCCCCTCTACTTTTTGTTTTTAATCATTCAAGCATGTAGCTGTGTTCTGTGCTCCTCGCCCCCCATGGAAGGCTTTATTTCCAAAAGGCTAAGTATGTAGAAAGAGGGACAGAGTTCATGGGGAAGTGTCTTAGGGTTTGCCCAACTCAGGGACATCTCTGCTGTTTGCATCAGACTGTGTTTTGACAGAACTTCAGAGAGAAATTGTAGATGTGCTTACAGGAGACAGAACATTACAAGATGCCACATTCACATTTTTTCTGCATGCATACAGACATGACGGTACTCTACTGAGGGTGAGGTTCTTCAGTGGTCTGTGGAGTCCTGCCCACTGGGCTTGGGTTGGGTGGATTCCTTGTCCATGGGAATGGACAAAAAGTGCCCATCCAAGTCCATGGACATGGGTCAAGGCTGCTGCAGCCAAGAGGCTGGGGGTGGGTGGGGTATTCTGCCTCCTTGTCTTGCTTGTGTAGCATATGGTGACATCTAATCTCTAGTCATTTGTCTATGGGGATACCGGGGAGCCAGTTCCTCTCTGTCTTTCAGTAGAAATTTTAGAGAAGAAAGAAACAAAGGTAATTTCTGAATAAAGAAGGCTCTTTGAACAGGCATGTTAGAGACACCTTTTCCAGACTTACGCACTCTCCAGGAAGGGACCCACAGGTCCTAGCATGCTTTATTTTGGTGATAGTCATGGTCTGTTCATCCCATCTACTTCTCTTCAGAAGGAGAAGGGGGGACTTCCCTGGTGGCACAGTGGTTAAGAATCCACCTGCCAATGCAGGGCACATGGATTCGAGCCTGGGAAGATCCCACATGCCATGGAGCAGCTGAGCCTGTGAGCCACAGCTACTGAGCCTACACTCTGGATCCCGCGAGCCACAACTGCTGAGCCCACGTGCCACAGCTACGGAAGCCCGAGCGCCTAGAGCCCGTGCTCCACAACAAGAGAAGCCACCGCAATGAGAAGCCCACACACCACAATGAAGAGTAGCCCCCGCTTGCCGCAACTAGAGAAAGTCCGCATGTAGTACCGAAGACCCGATGCAGCCAAATATAAATAAATTTAAAAAGAAAAAAAAGGAGAAGGGGATACAGTGATGGCAGAGGCTGTGGAGGACCATGAGGGTGGTTTCCTGGGTCTTCCTCAACAAGGGGGAGGAAGGGAGAAGGGCTCTGTGGGATGATGCAGCGTCTGCTGCAAGACACAAGGGCAGGAGAGAAGTCTTTCAGTGGACGTGGCACGCATACTCCCCCCACCATACACAACACACAATACATTCACAGCACATACACACAATGCACACAACACACACAGTAAGTACATTCACAGCATATACATACAACACACACATGCACTTACAACGCACACAACGCACACATACACTCTCAGCACACACACACACACACAAAATGAGAGAGAGAGAACGTGCATTCATTCCCGGAACTCAGCATGAACTCTAGGCAGCACCCTGGGGCTTTGGTGATGGCTTGTTCCTACACGTAAGCAAATGCATCCACATTCCCCAGGCTTCACAGCCACAGTTTGCTTTAGATGCCGAACTATTTATAATTTGAGAATTCTTCCTGCTAGTTTAAGCTCCATGGGTATTGTTCCCTCTGCCTACACCTGTCCCCCAACCCTCAGGCCCAACCAGATCTTTACCCAGTGAATCCCCACCATCCTTCAGCCCAGGCACCATCCTTCAACCCAGGCATCCTTCAGGAATCCCATCCGATCTTCAACCCAGTGCAGTTTGGACAAGGCTTCCGCTGCCCGCAGGCTGACATCTTAGGCTGTGCTGTACTAATTAGTTTAGTTGTTGCTTCCTCCTCTGAATTTCAAATTTCTAGAGGGCAGGGGCCATATTTCACTCAACTTTGCTTTGCATAGTGTCTGTCATAATATTAATATATATATATGTCTGGTGAGGGGTTGGATGGCTGAAACCCAGAGGATGATGAATACTGGATGAAGAATTTGAATAAAGTGGAGATTCAGTAATAGCTGGCTTTTGAAAGGAATATCTTTCAGCCCAAATGCCTGATTATACTAACCAAGATAGGGGAAATAAATATATGAATTGGGAGCTTGCATTTGGCCTATCATTGGTTAAGCACCGCCAGTGTTTACCAAGGGGCAGGGTATGTAATGGTTAAGAGCTTAGGATTTGGAACAAATAGTTACGGGTTCAAACCCAAGCTCCAGCACTTACTAGCCTTGTGACCATGGGCTAGTTATTGAACTCTGTGTATCTCCCTTTCCTTATCTGTAAAAGCAGAGTGATAAGTACCTACCTCTTTCAGGTGTCGTGACGATTAAATAGAAAGAGTGCATGCACAGTGGTTACTTGGGTACCTGGCACATGGTTAGTAATCAATAGACGTTCACGTTGTGTAGGCAGAATGTAGGCTGCCATGGCCAAGGTGAGCTCAGGACTGAGTTGCATTTGAAGGGTGCTGCGTTTGCTCTGAACCCCCCCTCCCCGAGCTGGGATTCAAGGACAACACCAGAATATCAGTCCATGATGGGTAAGTGCTATCCTGTGCTCCGTTTAATAAGTTAACTTTATGGCCTAGATTTTGAGTGAATGCATGCAGTTTTCATTCTTTAGCGTTCATAATGTTGTCCATGGCTCTAACATTTCACAAACATCAAAGCGTTTTAGCACATGTTGCTTTTCTATGTATATGCATATTCATAAATTAAGCTTTGGTGGTAATTAGCACTAGCAATGTTTTCTACTTATTAGGAATTTTTCAGCAAGGGTGATCAAACTTGTTTAAAAAGAAGCATGCCAAGAACAGCTCATGTTTTTTCTCTTCTGGAATTTACGACCAAAGTCAGGCATCTGAATCCTTATTTATTTGCACTTTGCATGCCATAGGCCGTCCAGAACATGCTTGGTAATTTACTTTTCTAGCTAGAAATGAGTGTAAAACAACTGCATTATGGCAATGGTGGCATAATCATAGTGTGACACTAGCAGGGAGTTCGTCTGGGAGCGATTATTAGGGGCATTCAGAACACACTAGTCACCCCCATGGTTTTCAGTCTTGCCTGAGCTATAGCATCAGCCAACTCCACTGGTAGCTTTGGAAGATCAGAAGGGCCTGACAGAGTACCAAAATGATGATATAAAAATGATTTGGGGCTGGGTTGAATAAAAGTATGGTCAGAGAGGGTGTCAGAATCCCTAAGTTCTTATCTTGGCTTTGACCTCAAAAGCTCTATGACTTTTGGGCCTCGGTTTCCTCAGTATCTGCATTGGCCATGCAGGTTAGGAGGCAGGACATTCCAAACTTGGAGTCTGTGAATTCATCAACAGTTTTGTGAACTCCGTGGAATTTTGTGTGTGTAGGTACATCTTTCTGGGATGAGGGTATGCTGTTTTCACCAGATTCTCAAAGAGGTTCATGAATACAACATAATCAATAATCACTCCTCTGTCCAATCCTTAAGATACTCTCCCAGAGCCAAGATTCTCTGATTCTCTCAAAGTTGCAACTAAAGCCCAATATAACAATATAAATATATATAAGAGGGGTTTTTTTGGGTAAAGATAATACCTTACTTCCAGTTAAAAAAATTTTTTTTTCATCTTCCCTGAAATAGGAAAATAGCTAGGTGTCATGTTCAAGGCTCACTTGATCTAGAACTTGTATCTCAAACTGAGTTTTTAACAATCATGATAATATATTAATAGTTGTACCTTGGAGCATTGATCCTATGTTAAATGCACTTTGGGAAAATTCCATACTATAGCTCCTTTTCGGAGATTCACAGAGTATCTTGGCCTGTAGGAAGCTCAAAGCACTTCTGCACTTGAGAACCTGTTTAAATTTTTTAAGCACAGTGTTTCCTAAATTATTTGACTGTAAAGCTCCTTAAGCACCAGTTCACCTCATAAAGGGTAATTCTTCTGAGGAACACATCATTAGAAATGCTGACCTAGTCATTGCAGCTCTAATTCTTTGGGACACATTGGTGGCCTTCACTGGGTTCTTTGAGATCTAATAATGCTTACCTGATGAGACAGCACATACATCTAGCGTACCATTTCATGGTGTTTTAGGAAGACTTAAATAAGTGTAAGTAACATTGACTTTTTTATGTAGAGAAGGCAGGTATAATTAGAAAGAGTCAGTATTATGGTAGATAAAGGTTAACAAAAGCAGGGCTAAGGAAAAATGTGTTGAGAGTTGTAGATATTCATTCATGATTAATTACTGAGATCCTCCTAAGTAATGGGGACCATGAGACTATCTGATAACCCTAAAGGAGGCTGGGAGACAATGTCTGACCTTATCATAGACAAAATCAAATGATATTGGGAAGCAGGTGATAGATCATTTCAATATGGAGTGAGGCATGCTATGTACAGGTAGATAATATTGATATAAAAACACAGCATAAAGGAGCCAGTCATTTGCAGATCTGAAGTCTTCAAGGAGGAGATGATGTTTGAATTGGCTTTAATATTCACAGTTCAATAAACTAAGTCTATGCTCTCATCAGGAGGCTGAAATGAATATAGGAAAAAACAAAACAAGAAGATGCTGGTTAATAAAGTGAGAATTGTACTTAAAGTTTAGATTTTGGTTAATGGCACGTTGGCTGCAAATATCAGAAACCCAGAAAATCAGAGGTAGAGAAGCCTTCTGGGTCATGAACTCATTTCTTGTCATTGCTCCGTTTTGCCGTCTTCCATTCTGAATTTGTTTTCATGTTGTCAGCAAGATGATTGCCGAAGTTTCAGGCATTACATCTAGATGAACAATGGCTAGGAGAAGAGAGACCTCTTTTCCTCCTCTGAGTCCTTCTTAGGAGCAAGAAAATCCTTCTCAGGAGCATCTCAAGAGATGCCACTTCATGTCTTACTGGCCATGTATAAGTCACATGCCAATTCCTAAGTGAGTCTTGGGTGAGGGACCCCGATCCAGTCAAGTCCACGTGGAAGGCTGAGTGTTACCATCTTCCTCCAAAGCACCTGGTTACATGGAGGAGAGGTGGACACCTGAACAAAGTCAGGATCTTATCAGGAAGGGAGAAGAAGTGGGAGATGATTAGGAGGCAACCCACAATGCTTACTTCAGAAGCTCAGTATAGAAGGACATTGCCAGGCTTCCCTGGTGGCGCAGTGGATAAGAATCTGCCTGCTAATGCGAGGGACACAGGTTCAATCCCTGGTCCGGGAAGATCCCATGTGCCGCGGAGCAACTAAGCCCGTGCGCCACAACTACTGAGCCTGCGCTCTAGAGCCCACAAGCCACAATTACTGAGTCCACGTGCCATAACTACTGAAGCCCACGCACCTAGAGCCCGTGCTCCACAACAAGAGAAACCACTGCAATGAGAAGTCCGCACACTGCAACGAAGCGTAGCCCCGGCTCGCCACAACTAGAGAAAAGCCTGCGCAGCAACAAAGACCCAATGCAGCCAAAAATAACTAAATAAATAATTTAAAAAAAGACATTGCCATCTGCAAGATACTTGGACGGTAGCAGATACTATTGTCTTTCCCCATCTCCATGACCAAGACTAACAACCTGGGCACAGGGGTTGCCTGTGGTGTGTCTCCATACCTTCTTCTATGTTTTAATCTGAAAGTCTGTGCAACATAGTAATGCCAATCACTGTGCTTTAAAGTATCTCCCCCACTGGCGTACCAGAGGGTATTTCAGAACCGTTGAAATCTTCCCCACCCTTGAGACTTCCTTCTCCATTAACACTTACCATGAACATGAACTCTAAGGTCAGACATCCCCCAAGTGTCTCCCAGTGCTCTGCGAAGTTAGGCTTGTAGAAAAACTACCAGATAATGATGCTGATGATGGGGCAGCAACTGTCATTTCAATTAAATGACAGGTCTCCAAGGCTGATGAACTAATTCTAAGAAATAGGAGTTGCAGCATCTTCGTTGTATGGAGAGGGAACAAAACCTCAACCACATCAGTCTTCTGGCTTTCATACTGGTTAACATTAATTGCTTAAAATTCCAACGCCAGCAACATCTTACTGATTTACGGTTTATGAAAACTATTGACCTATGTGGAGATGCAATAAGGAGTCTTTTATAGGCATGACTACAATAGATTGCTATAGGGATTATCTAATTATTGAGTAAGCACTAGTGCTGAACTCCGGCAATAAAAATACTGTATGCTCCCCAGGGGGTGTGGGACTAAAATAATGGCTAACTCTGACAGCATAAATTGGCTTTTCTTTTTCTTCCCCCTTACATAGAAATTCTCACCAGTGTTCTTTTGGAAGCCAAGAATGGATGAGTTGAACAACTGTGATCCCACTCTTCACCCCAACTTTCCTTCTTTCAATTATAAATCTTTTGAATTTCTAATTGAATTCTTATTGTTTCCCTTTACTTACTTTCTGTAGAATTCTCTTGTAGGCATGCAACAATAGAAATGACAAAAAACTTCAATTTAAAGGTACAGTGTCTTTAATTTTTTTGGTATTCATTGCTTATACTTTCTGAGCACTACCTAGGCCAGGACTTTGACAATTGTATTACTTATCGTAAACAAGATCCAGTGGATCTGGAGTTTAACCAATTCCCCATGATAAGTCCCTGCAGTGGGAATGCATACTGTGGCTTCTGTCTTTCTCACTGGTTCCTGACTCATATATTAGGTATTATTTCCCCTTTCCTTTCAGGTAAAGAAACGCAATTAGAAAGGGAAGATTTAGCTAATGGATGGAGACCATGTTTGAACTTAGGTAGTTTGACCCTAGCATCAAACACCCTTTTCCCCACTGCTCTTTGGAATCTTAAGTTTCCAAGTCTGAGTTGGGAGGGACCATAGGAAACACTTAGTCCAATGTCTTATTTAGCAGAAGGAAACCAAAATTTCAGGGAAGTGAAGTACTTGGCAAACCAGGTCATACTCAGAGAGCTGTGCTTTCTTTCATTCATTCATTATAGGGAACACATGTTTGTCTAGTGTTTCCTATCCTGGGCATTGGCAACACAGTAGTGGAACAACCAGCCAGGTCCCTAGGCTCATGGAGCTAAGAAATTTATAAGGGAAGAGATAGACAACAGATAAAGAAATGAAAGAGGCTAGCGAGAAAGGTGGAGTAAGTGCTTTGGCGTGGGGAGGCTGCAGGCTTGGGTGAAGTGATCTGTGTGGGCCTCACTGAGAAGGTGGCACGTAAGCCAAGACTTAAATTTGTTGGTGAGATGAGGCAAGAGGCTATCTGTGGAGAGAACGTGCCAGGCAGAGGGAGGAACAAGTGTAAAGGCAGGACCACGGCCGGCCAGGCTAAGACACGTACTGGAGGCCCACGTGCCTGGGAAGATGGTGGGTGTGCCTGGGAGGAGATGAGGTCAGAGAGGAACTGGGCTCTGGAGGCCACTGTGAGGGCTGAGAATTCCCTCTCAGATGGGCAGCCATGCAAAGTTGACCTGAAAAGTGGGAGGCTATGACCTCTATTTACAAAATTTCCATATATGTATTGTTTTAATTTCTTTGAAAAGGTATTTTTTTGTCCCAAGCTCTAATTTGTCCCCAGAGTTCCAGATCTATATGCCCAGTTACCTTCTAGACATTATTAGGCATCTCAGACTTAACACGGCCAAATCTGAACTCTGATTCCCCACCAAACCCTTCCCCAGACATCCCCTTCTCAGTCAATGGCAGCTTCTCCCTTTCCATGGCTCAGGCCCAAACCTTGAGGGTGTTCTTTGTTTCAGCGCCCCCCTCCCCATTCCTCACAGACACAATCCATCAGCCAATCCCATTGGCTCTACATTAAGAAGCAGTTCAAAGTCCCACTGCATGCTGCATGTACTGCCCCCATCCTGCCAACATCATCTCTCTGCTGGACTGTCACCATCACCATCACTTAACAGGTCTTCCTGCTTCTATTTTGGCCACCCAGGGTCTAATTCTCATCATAGTAGCTGGAGTGAAGCTTTTGAAATATAAATCAGGTAATGTCATTACTCTGCTTAAAATCCTCCACTGGCTTCTTATTTCAGACAAAATAAAATATAATATATTGGCAGTGGCCAACAGGGTCCTGAGTGACCTCACCCTGTGCCGTTTCTCTGACCACATTCTCTACCAGCCTCCCTCGTACTGATGCTAATTTAGTCACACTTGTCTTCTTGCTGTTCCTTAAACACACTCCACACGGCTCTTCCTCGGGTCCTTTGTTTTCATCATTTCTTCTGCCCAGAACACTCTTCTCCCACATAGCCACCACCTGTTTGTTATATTTTATGTTACTGGCAGGAAAAAAGCATCTTATCTGATTGTCTTTGTCATTGCTTCTTATACAGCACTTACAAAAGTGCTGAAACATAGAAGTGGGGCTCAGAAAATTGGTGAATGGATAGAGAGATGGAAGGATGGATGGATGGGGATGGATGGATGGATGGAGAATAAATGGTAAACTTGTAATGTTTACTTGGTTCATCTGGACAACATCCATGTGAAGAAACTTATCTGAGGGACTTCCCTGGTGGTCCAGTGGTTAAGAGGCCGTCCTTCCAATGCAGGGGGCATGGGTTCCATCCCTGGTTGTGAGATAGGCTGGGACCTGGGACCCTTTGCTGCCGTGCTGCAATGCTTGCACTTGGACACACCTCTCCTAGGGCAGCAAAATACAAGGAAACTACATGGGACTAAAGATAGCTGCATGCATGCTCAGTTAGGGCAAATTCTGGACAAAAGATACAGAGACCAAAAAACCCAACTGCCACTTTTGAAGAGCTTGGAGCAAAAGCAGGGTACTGCGCATGCCCCCTGCACACACCACCACCTAAGGGGTGGGCAAACCACCTAAGCCGCCCCTCTGCCTGAGCCCTGGACATACCCCTACCCTCACTCCATATAAGGAACAAGCTCGCCCCCCTCCCCTCTGGGGAGCAGCTAGCAAGCAAGGGAATCTGTTACTTGTTCTCACTCCCCCCTGCTGCCCCCCGGGGCCCCCCATAAAGCCTTGACTGGTTTTCTTGTCTGGCCTCTAGTCAATTTCTATTGATTGGGGAAGGCCAAGAACCCTGGTCGGTAACAGTTGGGGAACTAAGATCACACATGCAGCTGGGCGTGGTCAAAAAAAAATAATAATTAAAAAACCCCCAAATTATCTGAGATTATGAAATGATGAGAGGGAGACAGACAGACAGACAGACTGATGGGCTCCCAGGGGTGTTTCTGTCTTACATTCTGCCAGTTGACCTGTTCTCACGACACTCTCGCATTTGGTAAATGAGCTGATACCTACCTCTTTTATTTACTTATTTTTGTCCTGAATTAGTACAAATTTAATTTTGTCATTTGCTACCTAAAGAAGGCTAATACTAGATGACCTCATAGGATTGTCTTTATTCACTTGACAAATATTTATTGAGAGCCTACTATGTGCCAATCACTGTTACAGGAGCAGAGCAGTAAACAAAACAAGATGTTTGCTTCCTGGAGCCCACATCCTGGAGAGGAAGACAGACAAATGCTATATTCCATTAAGAAAAAACAGTGAGTGTCAGAGACTAGGGCAGAATGAGGGTGTTCTCTGAGGATCTTTAGAGAAAGGCTGTCAAAAGGGAAGGTGGGGCTTCCCTGTTGGCGCAGTGGTTGAGAGTCCACCTGCCGATGCAGGGGACGCGGGTTTGTGCCCCGGTCCGGGAAGATCCCACATGCCGCGGAGCGGCTGGGCCCCTGAGCCATGGCCACTGAGCCCGCGCGTCCGGAGCCTGTGCTCCGCAACGGGAGAGGCCACGACAGTGAGAGGCCCGCGTACCGCAAAAAAAAAGGAAAAAAAAAAAGGGAAGGTGTTCCAGAAAAGGCAAACTCACAGAGACGGGGAACAGATCGGTGGTTTGCCAGGGGTTGGGGGCGG
Organism: Grampus griseus; assembly: GCF_964374135.1. Classification (NCBI taxonomy): domain Eukaryota; kingdom Metazoa; phylum Chordata; class Mammalia; order Artiodactyla; family Delphinidae; genus Grampus; species Grampus griseus. The sequence goes on along the minus strand of NC_139008.1, from coordinate 82,067,696 downwards.
GGAGGAGTGAGTAACTGCTGAATGGGCACAGATTGCCTTTTAAGGTGATGAAAATGTTTTGGAGCGAGACAGATGTGGGGATTGCACAGCACTGTGCGTGTACTTTACTAAATGTCACTGAACTATTCACTTTAAAGTGATTAATTTTATGTTATGTGACTTTCATCTCAATAAGGTTAAGAAGAAAAAGGGGGGGGATGTTTAAAGCAGAGACGTGAAGAATGAGAAGGTGACCCGGCTAAAGGGGGAAGACCCTGAGAATGCTGGAATGCTCCAGGCAGAGGGAACAGAAAGAGTAAAGATAATTTGAGACAAGCTTGGGATATTTGAGTTACTCTCAGAAGACTGGGGATGGGGGCAGCCAGAATGCAGAGAGTGAGGAGAGAGAGGCAGGAGCCCAAAGAGGTAGCCGTGCTCAAATGGTCAGGTCCATGTGCAGAGTGGGTCCTAACCTATGTTGTGGCTTTGCCCAGCAAGTACAAGAGAGCAGAAGCAAGTGGTCAGAGCCAGAGGGAGGGGCAATTGAAGCCAAGGTAGAGAAAGAGGGAAGTGGGGACATGAAGGTGGATGATAAAAACATGGCAGGGGGGATGGATAATGTCCCAGTAGGGCTGGATGGATCAGGTCCCAGTGGGGTTGGAGAATTGTTGTAGCGGGGATACTAGAGAGAAACTGAACTGGAAAATTGGTGGTGTTGGTCCAAAAATGGGACCCATGGAATTAAGACTTTTTTTTTTGAGGTGGTACAGTTGTTGATGATGTAGTTAAAAGTGTCATACAGTGCATGGCTGAGGTGGGCTAGAGGAAAATGCTGTGTTTTGTGTGCACTCGGGTCAGTGGACAGAGAGGCAGGTGGGTTAGATAGAATGCCTATGAGGTTGTCGAAGGTATCAAGGGAATTGATGGGAGACATGAAAATACGTAGAGGCCACATCTCTGCTGATTGACGGGGAGCCGTGTGTTTCTAGGAGATGACAGCAAGGGCTGATGTTAGGTGGCATCATTGGATGGTCTGTACTTCAAAGAGGAAGGTGGAGAAATGGTTTTGAAGGGCTTGAAGAGCCAGAAGGACCCCCACCTTACTCACAAGCCTGGTGGGCATGGGGTGTGCACAGGAAGGTCATGTGTACTTACAGTCTGGCTTTAGTTAGACCATTCAGAGAAGAGGCAACGGGACAAGAGTTTTTTTTTGTTTTTTTTTTCTGATGACAGATCGTGAATTCCAGAGGCCCCTGTGAGGGTTTGGAAGTTGTAGACCAGATTAGGGGATGTCCTGACTTTCTGGGGATGAAATGAAGATGTCTGGGGATGCTTGGGCTTCTGTTAGTAACTGATTTAGAAAAAGATGTAGAATGTACGTCATGATGGGTCTGTGTTGATTATCGCCCCCATTTGGGGGTTGGTTTTGTGGCAGTTCATGGGGCTGAGGCTGGTGGTGTGCGCTCAGGTGAGGGCCAGCTGCGGGGAGAAAGACCAATGTTCCTAAACCGTTGTCTGGACGAAGAAACAACTTTCAACTGAAACTTGGTAGAATCTTCAGATGTTCTGAACGTCTACCATCCAGTACTAACTAGATGCTAGTAAACCTTATAAAGAGTTCCAAGAAACACAATTTTGGCAAATGGATTCATGTGGAAAAGGAAACATTGATTTCTGGCAAATGGGCCCTCAGTGAACTGATGCTTGGTGAACTGAGCTGCTTCCCGCCTTGTGTCCCGCAGGAGAGTGGACGCACCTGAGACGTTCTTTAGACGCTGTCCCCCTTCCTCTCTCTCTACTTTGAAAGCCTCTGATTGGCTCGTCTTGGGCACGTGCCATCGCTGTGGCCAGAGGTGTGGTTTTAGGATGAGTGGCCCTATGAGAACTTGGGTGTTGGAAGGGAAGAATTTCTCTGGGATGGAGAAGTGGGGCGCGGACCCTTTCCTTAAGAAAGGAGAGATGCTGGACCAACAGAGCAATATTCCTCTGCAGTGATTTTTTTCCCAGATTATCGTTCCTCCATCTGACCACAGAGGAGGGTCGATTTAGAGAGTTAAAAGGGCTCAGACCCTCAGAATCAGGGATTGCTCCAGGATAGGAACCCGCAGTCCCTGGACTTGCATGCCCTGGTGTTTTTCTGCCTTAGATGGCTCTGAAACATCTGCTAAGCTCCCACTCATCACTTATCAATGTGTGTGCTCATATTTTCTCCCGAAGTTCATGCAAATCCATTTTATGAATTCACCCACACGACTCACTGGCCAAAATTACTTATGCGGACGTCTGCTGGAGCCGATGAGCCTGAAATCCAGACTCCTGGCCTGGAGTTGGAGCAGCGAGGGGAACTTGGGTGTCAGAGACCCAAGGATAATTAGCCGGGGCTCACTGTCTGCACGGCGCCTGGGGGAATTTTAAAACACAGAAAAACTCCCTGACTTTGGTGCTCTGTCTGTTCAATTTGTTCCTTTTCTGGGTGGAGAGATTACCAATCGAGTGCAATTTATTTTCGCCCTTGTCTGAGCCAGCTGTTATGAGAGTAGATGTCTCAACCATGTTTTGAATAGGAAGAAATGGATGTTATTTACTTCCGTGATATCATTTAATATGTGAGTGGTTGGGTTCATTCCGAGTTCCAAGCCTTCCAGCTTATCATAAAGTATACCTTGCCTTTCCTCCCACCTAAAATCCATGGATAAATTAAGGGCTCTTCTATTTATCTAGCTTGGAGCATTGCTCAGGCAACAGATAACTAATTCAAGATCTCTTAATATCATATCTTCAAGTGTGATGCAGGTACAAAAAATGCTTTCCAAGTGGGCTGGGTACACCCAAGATTACACGGAAAACAGCCATTAGCATTGGTGCTGGCTGTTTTCATTTCTTAAGACAATTCTTGTCAACTAGGGCTAGCCACAGTATCAAGTAGCAGTTTAGAGAGGCGTGGAAAAAAATCCTTTCTAAGTGAGCGGAATAAATCATTGCTCACTAACAGAGATATTTAGGAAGATTAATTTGAATTGCTTTCTCCTCTGGCTACATTTCACAACAGTCAGTATTTATCTTTTGAAGGTTTCCCAATCATCCGAAAGAGATGGATTAGACTGAATTAGTTACACAGGCAGAAATGTAAAAACAGAAATATAAATTGGAGTCTAGTGACCACGGTTTGAAGCATTTCATGTACAGTGCTCTGAAGACTACTGAAGTAATATTTTCCATGTCTGACGGGTCTTGACTCTAAGCCCTGATGATTGTTTTTGAAAGCAAGGAGGTTGCATCATTGGATGTGGCATGTGTCATAGCATGATGTCACAGTGAAATGATAATCTGGGTGAAATGATTTTAACTAGTATTTGGCATAATTCAAAAGAGAAGGATTAAGAATTCATGCCACAGTGATGTTCTTACGCCCTGAAGTCTAAGAACAATAATCTTCCATAATCATCTTTTATTTTTTTTTCTCAGTAGGTGTTGGCATCTTGTTTGGCATAACTGAAGAGCTTTGTGTTCTAAAGATCAGTGCTCACACGATGTTATCCTTGTTTAGTATCACGGTAGAGAGTTAGGCTTCTCGAATGACACCAGTTTGTGGACATGTATTGATTGCCTTGCTTGACAGCATTCCTCCATCTCTTTTCCAAACAGCACCCATCTTTTTCTCTGGGAATCCATTCCTTCTCTACTTTTGGTCCTGCGGTTTGGGGGGGACTGACCTCCCCCTCAGTGTCGGGGTGCGGGTGTATCCCCGTGATCTCTGTGGCTGGCTCAGGCATTGATGTTCCCTAATTCAGGTGGAGGTGTGGGAGGTGATGACTCTTGGGGACTCTGGGAGAGATGCTTCCTCTTTTTCTAGAAGGGCTACTAGGAGTAACACATTCTCTCCTGCTACGTGTGAACCAGTAAGTGCTGAGCCCTGGGAGCTGTCGGTGATCTGTTCCAGCAGCAATGGGACAAAGCAGACACAAGAGGAAGCAGAGTGGAGGCCCCAAAGAGCAGGATCCTTGGTGATTGAAGTCTCAGCGGAAAGCTCTCCAGTTACATGAGCCCAACATGGATTCCTGGAGTTTGGAGGAGTAGCTTAAAGAGAACAGTTGCTCACTAAATATTGTGACCCATTGACTATGTTAATGACTGGACGTGTCTCGTGTTAGTGAAGCCTGGAGCTTGAGAATTCATTTAGAGAATAATTGTTCTCCAAAGAGAAAGGGGAAGAACAATTCACCGAAATTCTTCTTTAAATGAGGAATCAGCCACCTCCCCCAAATATTTTAAATTTAAATATAATACATTAATATGTGAGTTATACACAAATTTCCTGGAACCTGCCAATGGGCTACAGGCAGTTCAACTTTTTTTTTTTTTTAAACAAATGTCTTATTCGTGAACACCCACATTTTTGCAAATGTCAGGTGCTCAGGGGAAACTGATAGCCATGGTAGTCTTTAGTCCTGTTTGTTGAATACGTCTTATTCTATTTTCTGAGCACGTGGTAGGATTCTTCCTGGACCCCATGCAGTTGAGTGGGACCACTGGCTGATTCTTGGCAATGAGTTGCAGGCAGAAGTGATATGTGTCATATTTGGGATAAATATTTACTTACCAGTGCAAAACTCTCTAAAGCTCTTTGTCACGGAGGTGGCTACACCATCAACCTGGGTCTCGAGGGACAGATATGAGCAGAGTTTCCCTGCCCACCCAAAGTGTCACGTAGTTGTTATAAGCCACGGAGGATGGGAAATTGTTTGTTACTACAGTGTTCCTAGCCCATCTGGATGGATCCAATACCATGATTGAGTTATAGGCAAAGAGACTAAAGCTGAATTGCCGTAATCTGTCAGAGAAACTGGCTTGGCAAACTTTCACAGGCATTTCAATGGAATCATAGGTTGGATGTTTATTTTCCTGAACCAGGTTTTGGCATTGAAGAGACAGAAATATGCCCCTGGTTCTTCAGACAGTCTCCAGCACAAGGGTAAGTCAGAGAAGCTCTATGAGAGTGCCAGAGTAGAAGAAAGAGGGGAACAGACAAGAAATGCCATGTGGGTCAAATGAAGACAGAGTTTTTGTGTTTTTTTTGTTTTATGGGGGGGAAGGAAATCAGAAAGAAAACAGAAGGAGATTTTATAGTGTTGTAGGATATAAATCAGATCACCACAAATTTTCTTTGAGCCATATCAATAGATGGGCTACATATGTAGTTACTTTTGGTTACCATTCAGTGCTTTGGGTGGTTTTTTTCTTTCCATAACTTGATTGAAAGGCTGGTCCATATAGGTTCTAACCTTTATTAGGGTTATATGTGTAATACTAAGAATATGATTTGCTTAGGGTAAAGGCTTGATTTAACTTTTTAGGAGTACTGATTGAGTCTTGGACACTTCCACTTGTGGAAACAAAAAAGGGCACACAATAAGTGTTTTAATTTTTATTTAGTAAAATTTGGGTATGTTTCCGATATGACCCAGAAATTCTACTCCTACATATTTACCCAAGAGAAATGAACACATATGTCCACAGAAAAACTTATACTCAGATGTTCATAGCAGGATTTTTCATAATACTCAAAAAGTGTAAATAATACCAATGTCCATAATTGAGGGATGGATAAGCAAAATGCGGTACAGCTTTGCAATAGAATACTAGTCAGCAATAAAAAGGAAGAAAATACTAAAACCTGCTACAACATTTTTGAAGTTGAACCCCCAAAACACTTGCTAAGTGAAAGACACTAGACACAAAAGACTACATATTATGTGATTTCATCTATATGAAATGTCCAGAAAGGCAAATCTATAAAGACAGAAAGCAGATTTGCTAGATGGTACCTGGAATGAGGAGTGTGAATGAGGACTCACTTAAGTGGGCATGAGAGACCTTTTTGGGTGTTGGGAATGTTCTAAAACTGAATTCTGGTAATGGTCACACAACTCTGTAAATATACTAAAAAAAAAACTGAGTGATATTCTTAAAACAGGTGAATTTTATGATATGAAAATGACACCTCAGTAAAGCTATTTAAAAATTTAGGAGTTCACCATGGAATATACTGTTTCTTTTAATAAAGTGTAAATAATTTAGAATCAGGGAACTTCCATGGTGCCTGGCATATAGTAAGTATTTGATAAATATATACTGAGTTGAATCAAAGGGCTGGAGAGGTCTGTGTGTGTGCAGGGCTGACTCCCAAGGCAATTGGGTTCTCAGTTGGAGAAGATGTAGCACAGGGCATCTGACTTTTCTCTTCCTGAAGTTTCTACATCTGCTTAGCCAACTGTGATCATCAGTTGTAAAGTCCACATGATTATAGTGAACATATGCTGTTTTGTAGCCACACAGCATCCATTACCTTTGCCTTGTTAACAGTATCAGAAATTTCTTTGGGGCAACACCCCTCTCTATTCTCAGTCCATTTGGTTTGAGTGAGGCTGACGGGATGGACAGGTGAGTCAAACTCAAGTGCATCAGTGAATTGCAACCTCCCTAAGCACTGTGATTGGTCTGGGGTGGACACGACCCTTGCTGGTTCTTTGAGAATCAGGTTGTGGACTTTGGTTCACACTTCAGGGAAAAGAGACTCTTTCTTTGTGGACTTAGACCCTTGAGGACCTGGTATTTAGAGCTTTAGGCAGGTATTCTTCATCATGTGAAGCTTGAGAATAAGGCCAACCTGGAGGAAAGCACAGCCCAGAAGTGGAGAGAGCTGGATCCTAGTGGCATCCTTTGAGCCCCCGAGCCAGCCTTCCCTGGATGTTCTACAAGCCAATGGCCACCCTTTATTTTTGGGTCGGTCTGGATTGTGTTTTCAGTCAATTGCAACCAGATCCCTGAAACAAGGATGCTTTTTACTTCCTGGGAAAAGTGAAGGGCTGGGGATATAAAAGGCCCCACAGTGTCTGTGTCTCTCCATTTTTAGATATGCATACTGAGCAGTGGCCAGGGAGGAGCTAATGAGTTCAAATCTGAAATCCTTGTCGCTATGAAGCCGGAACTGGGGCAGGTCACCCATCAGCTTTTATTAGTACTAATGGTAATAATTACAGCTACCATTTATTGGGTGCTTAATCTGTGCCAAAATCTATTTCAAGCACTTTAGGTACAGACACTGGGCTGAGGGTTTACTTGCTTCATTTCATTCAGTCATCCCAGCAAGTTGGTGCGTTGGTGCTACTGTTGTCCCCATTTTATGCAGGAAGAGTCTGAGGCTAACTTGCTGAGCGTAATAGTGGGCAACACTCCTTGTTATGTACCAGGAACAGTTTTAAACACTTCATGTGTTTTATTAGGAGACAGGTACTAGTATGATCCCCATTTAGCAGATGAAGAACTTGAGGCCCTGATTGGAGGTAGTTGCTCAGGGCCACACAGCCGGTGAGGGCTGAGCTGGCCTGTGATGGAGGTCCAAGATCCAGACTGAGAGCCATCTGACTTAAAACTCATGCTCATAAATATTAAGTTCTACTGCAATTAAAAAAAAACAGCCTTTTAATTTTGGTGTAATTTTAGATTTATAGAAAATTTGCACAGACAGTAGAGAGAGTTCCTGACTACCCTCATCCAGTTTCTTCTAATGTTATTATGTCACATGACCACGGCACATTTGTGAGAACTCAGAAATCAACATTGATGCATTACCATTAACTAAGAGCCTCAACCTATTTGCATTTTACCAGCTTTTCCTCTATCCCCCCCTCCCCCTCCCCCCGTCCCAGGCTCCCATCCAGGATACCTCATTGCATTGGGTTCTGCTGTCTTTTTGAGAATTCTTTTCATGTTGGGAATCTTGGTTTGGAATTAATAAATGCAATGTTTGCTCTTGAGTTTTTCCTAGTTGGAAGAACAGAAATGATTTTTTAAGAAAATTTCAAGTGCCAGTATGTTAAATACTAGGAAGTAAGACCTGGAGCTTGGGCTATTACTGGACCATTAACAAATGTATTAACTGAAAAAAATTCAGCCTTCTATATTTGCTATATTCATTTGTTTCCCCTGAAACCTCTCCAGTTTTAATGCAGTTGTTGTTGAATTTCAGCAAGGCATTATTCCCTTGGATTTGCCACATGTGAGAAATGGGCCTCAGTGAGACCCCAAATATGCCCTAGGAACTTGACCCTGAGCCAGTGTTTTCACCTGTGTATTGACCCAGGGCCAGCCTCAGGTATACTGAATCTCTCAAGAGGTGTGGCCCTGGAATCTGCATTTTAAACAGGCACTTCAAGTGACTGGGTCCATGCTGATGTTAGAGAACCACTGGGTGGACCTCACGTGTGTAGGAGACATTCCTGAAACAAGAGTCTCAAACTAAAACAAGATAAACACACAGCCTGCTACCACTGCTGTGGTCAGTCACACGTCTTTATTCTTCACACTAGTGTAATTGATGTAAACCGTACTTTATTCATTGTACCTGGGGGAGGGAGGCGGAAGGCAAAAAGAGAGAATTTTAGGACGTGCTGGCTGCCTGAGTGTGGCATGGGGGACCTGAATCTGCTTTCCCTGGTCTGATTCTGGGGGTCTCCGTGTCCCGTACGGTACAAATATCTCTCCACTCTGGGTGTGCGGCTAATATTTGCGAGTCAGCGACCACATCTAGTGCTCAGTCAGTGAAACAACGATCTTGTTGATGGAGGAAAAATGAGCTAGTTCAAACCATCCTTTATTCCAAAAAAAAAAAACCAACAACAACTCAAGGGATTTTTCAAAAGTAATTATAACTAGATAACATTTTAGAACCCGATTCATGAAGAAGAAATAAATCCACTATACTTAAGACAAATATTCTCTGTAAAGTATAAAAATTTATCTTATGTATACATATACCTATATATGTATTACTTGTAAGTGACGTATATGTGTGTATATATATATTTACACTAAGCACCTAAAAACTATCACCTCATATAAGCTTAGTGACAATCTTTTGAGATAGATTTATCTTACTATCCCCATTTGCAGGTGTGTATCTCAAACTCAGGGAAGGGAAGTGACTCGCTCAAGTTCACCTAGCTAGTGAGTCACGGAGGCGTGATGTGAAGCCAGGTGTAGGCCCCAGAGTCTGTGCTCACAGCCGTCATGTGGGTACCTCCCTGCCAGAGAGGGCGTGATAATCAGTGTGTGGGCTAATGAATGTCAGAGAGATTAAACTCTAGACCCTGGCAGTGACCCTCCCCGTGGTGGCCACACAGGATTGCTTGTTCGTGCCAACTGTCAAGATGTGGCAAGTCAACAGAAATACAAGTGTTGTAGCACTTCCTCAGCAATGGAAGATGAACTGAAAAATGAAATTATCCATGGCTGGTAACTAATTATGAATATAATAAGGTTAAGGCTGCTTCCAGGTGTCCGCAAATGAAAAAGAACACGACAAAGGCAGAACGCTACAATGAGGTTGTACAGAACGACCAAGGCGACAACTCAAGATAAAGGTAGCTTGCCTCACCTGTGACTTTCTCTCACGCCTCCCCAGCTCCCACTCTGCCTGTTATTACACGCTCCGATTTCTCAGTGCCGATCTTCACAGAAGTGTGGTTCTTGCCAAAGGACCTGGTTTTGTTTTGCTTGCTAATAGATATCCTTCTCAATGAAATGCAAATTGGACTTCTTTTTATTTCATCTAATGCTTCCTCCTTCTGAAAAGACATTCTAAGAAGTTGCCACACACATTGAATAAAATATCTGTGGCTGTATAAACAAGACCATAACGAGAGTGCTGGGCTGATGTGGGCAGCATACCGCCTGCAAAACAAATGTGACTGTCACCTGGGTTGATTTACGTGGGCTGCATGCCACATTTTATCCTGATGGCCCTTGCTCTCCTAAGGCACAAGTGCTAGAGAGACAGTAATGGACGGTGCCTCTACCTGCCAGCCGTACCCCTACTGTACTAGGTACCATTACTGTAAGAAGTGGTATCATTCATTTCCTGCTAGGAAGCTTGTCGAAAAGCAACCTGTAATATTTTGTAATATGTTGAGCTCTGCTCTGCCTGGCTTCTTCTTAAGGGAATTTTCCTTGACACGTTTGAATGAATTTATGAGCGGGAAAAATATTTTAATATCCTGATGAAAAATAAAACTGTAAACAATGTTTCATTACCACCCAAAGGGTATGAAACACTAAATGGGTGGAAATAATTATCATTAGGTTTGTGAGAGACATTTGAAGCCTTTGAAAAATCATGTTCCTTGTAGACAATTTAGAAGATGCAGAAAATTTAAGGAAGAACTTTATGTCACCAAATAGATGATGATACAGACTCATGGGGCTCATGCTTTAATGTATTTTTATTCCTGGATGGAAATTGCCCTTTTTGAAAAAAGAAAAAAAATTCACTGCCCACTGTTTGAACCCTCTTCACATTTTTGAAGATTTCATTTGCCAAATTTTGGCTTTTCCGCTCACTCGTACAGCTGGATTGCAGAGCCATGATGCTGCCTCGCCTGATGGGATGAAGCTTCCCCTGCTTTGAATTGCAAGCCATGAAGAGAAGGAGCGGAGACCCCGGAGGATTCCTGGTGGTGGCAGGTAGCAGCAGCGGCATTGTTACCTGCTGGAGTGCCCAGCATTTCCAGGAACACGGGACAAGGAGCGGGGCGCGCTCTGCAGTGGAGGGGGACCGGGTGGAGCTCAATGCTGCTGCTGCCACCACATGGGTTTTGCCTGGGCCTGAGAATTAAGGGGACATAAGACAGATTAACAGGAGAAAAGCATACAAATTTATTTAATAGAAGTTTTACGTGACACAGGAGCCCTCCTACAGAAACGAAGACCCAAAGGACCAGTTAGAGTTGGGTACTCGTATGTGAAATTGGACAGGGTATTACATTATTGAAACCGTGACCAAAGGGGTTTGGGCTAGAGCAGTTACTGGTGGAAAAGTGATGAGGATGATAAGGGTTAGTTTAACCAGGTCTGTTTGTACTGATTTTTCTTGGCCTCGACTCCCTGCCCTTGGTAATGAGAATGTTACTTTCCTGTGTAGGGAGGATGTCTTCCATATCGGGGTTTGATCTGCTGCTTTCAGGAGGGGTTGGGAGTCAGAGCGCCCTTCTTGCACCTGCTGTGTTTTTAAAGCGCCTTTAGCTCAAAATAATTCTTATGCCAAAGTGGCACATTTTGGGATTTCTGCCACCCTTCACCGCTTTTGTCTTTCCGTGTCCCGAGACCGACCGGCTGCGTAGCATGATTTTGCTTTGGTTCTCATTTCTACTTCTCCCCCTTTGTCTTAGCTCCGGCTGCTGTAACAGAATACTACACAGCACACATTTATCTCTCACGGTTCTGGAGGCTGGGGAGTCCAAGATCAAGGTGCTGGCAGATTTGATGTCTGGTTAGAGCCCACTTCTTGGTTCATAGATGGCTGTCTTCTTCCTGTGTCTTGGTGAAGGGAGCTCTCTGGGGTCTTTTTTATAAGGGCACTAATCCCATTCATGAGGACTCCGCTCTCGTGACCTAATCATCTCCCCAAAGCCCCACCTCCAAATACCATCACTTTGGGAATTGGGTTTCAACATATGAATTTGGGAGACCCCCAGCATTTAGTCCATAGCACCTGGTTCTGCCTCTTTTCTAAGCCTGATTCCAGGAACCCTCCTAAGAATTCCCTGTGCTTCTCAATAGCCTTTGAATAGATTCCTTTTTTCTACTTAAATCAGCCAGTTGTCAATTTCTATTGCTTGCAACAAGGAACCCTGACGGATATATTTCTAGTTTTTTCATATTTGCATATAGCTGAGTTTTCCTTTTTTTTTCATAACTTGGAAGTTTAAAAAATTGCAAGCATTTATTTTATCTGTTTGGTAATCCAAAACGAGATCATACGTTTTGATCTTTGTACCAGCTGCTTCTAGTTCAATACATACAGTGCCTTATAGGATCGTTTGAAATATGATTTAAACATTCTCTCAAATCCTCCCCTACTTCCTTTAGGGCGTCAGAGATTGATCCCCTTTTGATGATTTAAAGTATCTTTTCATAGGCCTGAATGTTTGTATCTGGTGATACTTGGCTTACGGCTGCTTGTGACTTTCTACTCCCCACTTGTACATTATGCTGGTCTAGGGTTGTTAGACTTAGCAAATAAGAATACAGGATACCCAGTTAAATTTGAATTTCAGATAAACAATGAATCACTTTTAGTATAAGTACATCCCGAGTACTGCATGGGATATTCTTACATTATTTTATCTGGCAGCTCTTATGCTGATTGTTACTTGCAACCTCATGGGCTGCTGTCACTCCTTGGGGTACAGTGTATTTCTGAGGAGTTGTATGGGGACCACCACTACCATCTTACAGTACACACAACCCCCACATAGTTTTGGGAATTCACACACCACTTTCTTCCTTTTCAACTCGATTCCAGCTGTGTAAATCTGTGGAAGAAATTCCTTAAAGTTTCTGGTACATGAATGGCATCCTTTCTATTTTCTCAGACTACTAATAGGCTGTTTACTTGGAAGTCCAAATTATCCAATACTTTACATGTTGGATGTAAATACGTATGATGTGTGTACACACACACACACACACACACACATATGCTGGCTTCTCATTTAATCTGCAGGAATTTATATGGTGGTTGTTTCCCCCTTTTATTATACATTTGGAAGCTCCCACCTTGGACTGTAGCCACAGCACCTCAGCTGCAAACCCAGCTCTGAGGTCATCGAATCCACTTGACCCCTTTGTCCAACCTGCATCCCTTGCACTAAATAAGCACAAACCCAAACCCAAATTCCCTAATATTGCTTTTGCCAATATTCCAACAGGTGCCAAAAATAAATGAGAGAAAAAGAAACCCAGCCTCCATTTGGAAATGCTCAGCAATTTCCTTTGATTTACAAAATTAAGTATAGGCCACGTCCTTTGGAAAATTTGTTGCTATTTTTTTTTTTGACATATTCTGCCTTTCTAATAGGAAAAAAAAATATGTGACTGAAAGTAACTCTTACAGACAGATGGAATACATTCTTTGTTTATTTTTAAATATCAGTAAAATATTCTCTTCTTCAGAAATTCATTCCTGTCATTTGAATAACTTACAAATACTGAACAGAAATTCCAAAGGCCTGAAGGGTGTTGGGTGACTCCGTGACCTAGGCGAGAATATCGGTGTTTGTTTTTTTCTTGGAAGAGCTGCCTGAGGGCTTTCAATGGAGGTACTAGAAGGTTTGAAGAGCTATTTGTGTTTGATTATTTCTGAGAACTTTGTTTGGGTATAGATGGAAAGAAAACAGTCAAAGGAGGATAAACTCATTATTTTTGCCACCAAAAAGCGATAAAGTAAGTTCCCAGTAAAGCAAGTACAGGTGAAAAATTCTGAAACCTTTTTTTTTTTTTTACATCTTTATTGGGGTATAATTGCTTTACAATGGTGTGTTAGTTTCTGCTTTATAACAAAGTGAATCAGCTATACATATACATATGTTCCCATATCTCTTCCCTCTTGCGTCTCCCTCCCTCCCACCCTCCCTATCCCACCCCTCCAGGCGGTCACAAAGCACCGAGCTGATCTCCCTGTGCTATGCGGCTGCTTCCCACTAGCTATCTACCTTTACGTTTGGTAGTGTATATATGTCCATGCCTCTCTCTCGCTTTGTCACAGCTTGCCCTTCCCACTCCTCATATCCTCAAGTCCATTCTCTAGTAGGTCTGTGTCTTTATTCCTGTCTTACCCCTAGGCTCTTCATGACATTTTTTTTCTTAAATTCCATATATATGTGTTAGCATACGGTATTTGTCTTTCTCTTTCTGACTTACTTCACTCTGTATGACAGACTCTAGGTCTATCCACCTCATTACAAATAGCTCAATTTCGTTTCTTTTTACGGCTGAGTAATATTCCATTGTATATATGTGCCACATCTTCTTTATCCATTCATCCGATGATGGGCACTCATGTTGTCTCCATCTCTGGACTATTGTAAATAGAGCTGCAATGAACATTTTGGTACATGACTCTTTTTGAATTATGGTTTTCTCAGGGTATATGCCCAGTAGTGGGATTGCTGGGTCATATGGTAGTTCTATTTGTAGTTTTTTAAGGAACCTCCATACTGTTCTTCATAGTGGTTGTACCCATTCACATTCCCACCAGCAGTGCAAGAGTGTTCCCTTTTCTCCACACCCTCTCCAGCAATTATTGTTTCTAGATTTTTTGGTGATGGCCATTCTGACCAGTGTGAGGTGATATCTCATTGTAGT